>NC_138776.1:201731588-202331588 GCF_965119305.1 Pelophylax lessonae
TAAAGATCCCCCAGTATTGATGTCAGTGGACGCATTAAACCCTCCCAGTATTGATGTCAGTGGACGCATTAAACCCCCCCAGTATTGATGTCAGTGAACGCATTAAACCCCCCCAGTATTGGTGTCAGTGAACGCATTAAACCCCCCAGTATTGGTGTCAGTGAACGCATTAAACCCCCCAGTATTGATGTCAGTGGACGCATTAAACCCCCCAGTATTGATGTCAGTGAACGCATTAAAACCCCAAGTATTGATGTCAGTGAATGCATTAAACCCCCCAGTATTGGTGTCAGTGAACGCATTAAACACCCCAGTATTGATGTCAGTGGACGCATTAAACCCCCCAGTATTGGTGTCAGTGGACGCATTAAACCCCCCAGTATTGGTGTCAGTGAACGCATTAAACCCCCCAGTATTGGTGTCAGTGGACGCAATAAAACCCCGCAGCATTGATGTCAGTGGATGCAATAAAGACCCCCCTCAGCATTGATGTCAGTGGACGCAATAAAGACCCCCAGCATTGATATTAGTGGACATAATAAAGACCCCCCCCCCAGCATTGATGTCAGTGGATGTAATAAAGACCCCCAGCATTGATGTCAGTGAAGGCAATAAAGACCCTCAGCATTGATGTCAGTGAAGGCAATAAAGACCCTCAGCATTGATGTCAGTGGATGCAATAAAGACCCTCAGCATTGAGGTCAGTGAAGGCAATAAAGACCCTCAGCATTGATGTCAGTGGATGCAATAAAGACCCCCCTCAACATTGATGTCAGTGGATGCAATAAAGACCCCCAGCATTGATGTCAGTGAAGGCAATAAAGACCCCCAGCATTGATATCAGTGAAGGCAATAAAGACCCCCCTCAGCATTGATGTCAGTGGATGCAATAAAGACCCCCTTTCAGCATTGATGTCAGTGGATGCAATATAGACCCCCCATCCACACATTTGAAGTGGATGATGAAGGAATCCTCTCCGATGCGCTATTGTATTCTAACACTGGGGATTCCGCCGCTGTCAGAATACATTGATCAGAACAGCAGGCATTTGGCTGGTGGGCACATCTAACGTAAAAAGGAGCTTTGGTAGGCACATCTGATGAAAGGAGGAGCTCTGGTGGGCACATCTGATGTAAGAGGGAGCTCTGGTGGGCACCTGTGATGTAAGGGGGGGGGGCATTGGTGAGCACACCTTATGTAAGAAACAGCACTAGTGGGCACATATGATGTAAGGGGGAGCTCTGGTTGGCACATCTAATGTAAGAGGGAAGCTCTGGAGGGCACATATAATGTAGGGGGGAGCTCTGGTGGGCACATCTGATGTAAGAAAGAACTCTGGTTGCCATTTCTGATATAAGGGGGAGCTCTGGCGGGTATATCTGATTTAAGAGGGAGCACTGGTGGGCACCCCTGATGTAAAAAGGAGCTCTGGTGGGCAAACCTGATGTAAGAAGGAGTACTGGTAGGCACACCTTATGTAAGAAGGAGTTCTGGTAGGCACATCTGATGTATGAAGCAGCTCTGGTGGGCACATATGATGTAAGGGGGAGCTTTGGTGGGCACATAAGTAAGAGGAAGCTCTGGTGGGCACATCTAATGTAGGGGGTGCTCTGGTGGGCACATCTGATGTAAGAGGGAGCTCTAGTGGGTTCACTTGATGTAAGAAGTAGCTCTGGTGGGCACCCCTGATATAAGAAGGAGCTCTGGTTGGCACAGCAGATGTAAAAAAAAAAGTTCTCAGGTGAGCATTTCTGATGTAATGGGGAGCTCTGGCGGGCACATCTGATGTAAGAGGGAGCTTTGATGGGTTCACGTGATGTAAGAAGGAGATCTGGTGGGCACATCTGATATAAGGTGGAGCTCTGGTGGAAAAACCTAAAGTAAAAAAGAGCTCTGGTGGGCCCAACGAGTTGGACTCCCTATACTCCAAGGGAAAACCCAAACCTTCGCCAAAATATCTACGAAATTGCATTTTGGACCCTCAGAATGGCTTCGCTATGGTCAGATCACTGCCTGCCTCCGCCAGAATCCCCAACTACGTCCTCAGATCCCCTCTGCATTATGGACTTACCTATCCTCTTCCTCGTGGACGACAAAGAGCATTTCCACAATATACCCTATCCTTGGAGAAAAAACGATATTCACGGAGACCCATCCCCTGGTGAAATGGGAGCGTGACATGGGGGTCGCCTTCTCATCTCTTTAGTGGATGAAAGCTTTCACCTTAGGACACAAGGCCACACTTAGCTCCTCGCTCAGAGAGCTACAGATGAAAATCGCCCTCAGATGGTACATCACACCGTCTCTTCTGGCAAAATTCAAGGGAGACTCCCCAGCTGCATGTTGGAAGGGGTGTGGACACGTAGGCAAACTTAAACACATTCTATGGAACTGCGTACCCATAGCCACGCTGTGGACTGAAGTATTTCTCTTGCTCTCCACGATCCTGAAACAGCCGATCTCTCCCTCCCTCGAACTAGCCCTACTGAACCTATCAATTGAACAAATCCTGGTGCGCTCGCGCACGGTGGCCCTTCACATACTCTTGGCTACCAGAATCTCTATCACAAGAAAATGGAATTGTATCCAACCCCCTTCTCTCGCAGAGATTATATCCACGACACAAACTCATCATACATATGAACTGCTAATGACTCCTTCGTGTGCATCATTCCAAAAAGAAAAAGCCAAATGGCAACAATGGTCGGATTGGTACACCACACAGTTTGCTAACTGACAGCTTCCTTCTCATCCAGACTTAATTATTATGAGCTGCAATGTTAACTAAGGCCACTAGAGGGCATTAGAGTACTGAACAGAATTGCTGTTTGAATCTGATGATTACTTGTATGCTAACTCACTTTCAAACGCTAGATGGCAGTACTTATTTTTCATACCTATGTACAATAAGCCTGCTTTACTCCCCCTTGTTTTCCCTTACTACTGATTAATGCTGGCCATACATGTTCAACTTTTGTTGTACATGTAACCCTGTGTATTTTACACAGGCTGTATTATCTGAAATGCCCAGTAGATGGCAGATGGACTCAGTATGCTGTTAATAAAACATTGAGCATTGATCACAGGACTTGGCTTTTTCAGTCACATGATTGTGGCATCATCACAGTGTGACCAGGAAGTGGTGTGTGAGGAGATGAGAAGACTGAGGGAGATAGACACCAGCTCTGGATGACTTCTTATCCTTCTGCTCAGGTTTTATCACCTATTAATGTCCTGGGAGGACTTCCTGCACAGCTCTGAGGAAGGAGGTCATGGAAGACTTCTAGAAGTTACCACATGCTCAGCCAGAGAAAGGACATGCGACTAGCTGTGAAAGACTGCAGCACAGAGATAGAACCCTGCTGAGAGAACTTGCTTCACCCAAGACCACACCAGCTGAGAGAGGGACCCCTGGCAAAGACAAGCGCTGAGTCCAGACGTCTGGTGAATCCAGTGAGAGGAGACTGCAGCGGACTGATCGGGTTAATGGTGTTGTGAGGGTAAGCCAAGCCTCTCCCTGTATCACCACAGGGCACCTGTCTCCTCACTCACAGTAAAGACTCTGAGGTCCAGAGTGGACATTGCACATCTCAGGCTGCTTCAGTGACCCTGCGGAGCAGGACTTATAAGGGCCCCAACTCTCCTATGTGCACCAATGGCCATTAGGGTGAAGATAAGGGGGTGGGACGCAGGTGTGCTAGTGGGTGGGTGAGGAAAATCCACATTGCATTGTTATCTGTGTTACTCTATTGTATTTTCCCATGTATGTTGGTTCATTTGCTACTTACTATATAAAGTTAGTTCCAGTTAGGCTGTGTCAGTCTCATTGCACCAAGTATGTTCCCAGTGGGAACCCCACATCCCTACCCCGGATGCCCCACTGGGTGGAGGCACTGCCGCAGACATGTACCCCAGCTCCCAGATAGCGGAGGCTCAGGATCCGCCTGTCAGGCATAGTGAGTTAACTAGGTTTAGGGAACCCAAAGACACTATGGGGCGCCCTCAAAACCCCGTTACATACAATTTTCTGTTAGATCTACAAACCACATAATGTGAGGTCAAAGCTAAACAACACATTCACTTGTATCTAATTAGGATGCTTAGACTGAGAGCTCCAGCGTGTGCCCGGGACATTTCCGCATCTACGCCCATCTACAGCGCACTTTCAAGCCTACGATCCTCCTGCCAGGATGACTGAATACCCGGACAATTACATGGCATACCGCAGAAGACGCGCGGACGCGGTCCTGTTAAAGAAATTGTCAGAATTCTTCCCTACCGTCTCCTCCAGTCTCCGCCAACATGGCGGCGGAGACAAACCGCCGGTCCGCACTGGAAGCTCTCTAGTGGCGGCTGTGATTGGCGCTCGAGCAGAGAACACAGCAGAACCCGTGCTGCAGACACAGGGACACGTGTCAGCAGTCAACAGCGCCCAGCGCTCCGGGAAATCTTCACCCCCCACACCCTCCACGCAGAGCCCTGCAAAATCCGGGCCTCGGTGGGACATAGAACAACAAGCTGCCTTAACGATGTCTATGGAGGTAAGCCAGGATCAATATCATCCCATGTCACATCAGCCTGCACCCAATCCTTTCTCCTCTTTTCAAACCACGGGACAACTTGTATCTGACACTATGATCAAAGACATGCTAAAGATGTTGCATTCTTCCCTACAAGCTAAAATTGACATTTCCATCTCCTCCTGTCATTGTGAAATCAGAAATCACTGGTCTAGGGGAAAGAGTGGACACTGTTGAAAAAAAAATGTGTGAATTCACCACATCTTATAATGCCTTAGTCAATTCCCACGCAGTTTACCAGGAAGATATGCACCGCGTTCAGGCCAAACTGGCTGATCTTGAGGACAGAGCACGTCGTAACAACCTAAAAATCAGGGGAATTCCCGAATCTATAGCACCCAATCAATTGCCTCATTATGTTAACCACTTGCTGACCGCTCACTGAGCTGGTACTGCGGCACAGTGGCTCGTTCCCATCCAGCGACGTAGACCTACGTTGCTGGACTCCTCCCCTTGTGGGCGGCGTACGCGCGCCGCCGGAGGCTCGCTCCCGCTGTATTCAGTCACAGCGGGAGTCGGGCCAGGGGAGGAGCGGCGGTGATCACTGCCGCTCTTCCCCGATCGTCGGGGAATCGAGTTTGGAGATCCGCCTGCTTGTGTAAACAAAGCAGGCGGATCTCCTTAATGACAGACAGTGACAGATTGCAGGGTTCAGCATAGCTGAACCTGCGATCTGTCCCTGTGTCACTCAGTCACCTCCCCCCACACACGTTAGTAAGCACCAGGCATGCATTAACCCCCTCCCTCTCCAATAAAATTAACCCCTTCCCTATCAGTGTCATTTTTACAGTAACAGTGCATATTTATAGCACTGATTACTGTAGTAATGTCACTGGTACCCCCAAAAGTGTCAAAAATGTCAGTCAAGGGTCCGATCTGTCCGCCGCAATGTCGCAGTCCCGCAAAAAAAAACGCAGATCGCCGCCATTACTCGTTAAAAAAAAAAAAACCACCAAAAATGACAGAAATCTTTCCCTTAGTTAGTAAACGCAATAACTTTTGCGCAAACCAATCAAAATATGCTTATTGTGATTTTTTTTACCAAACATAGGTAGCAGAAAACAAATTGGCCAAAAGTTTTAAAAAATTTAGATTTTTACATTTTTTTGGGGGGAATTTCATATAAAAAAATGTGAAAAATATTGTTATTTTTTCAAAATTTACTCTTTTTTTTTTTGTTTATAGCGCAAAAAGTAAAAATTGCACAGGTGATCAAATACCACCAAATGAAAGCTCGGTTTGTGGAAAAAAAAGGACGCAAATTTTGTTTGGGTACGGCGTCGCACAACCGCGCAATTGTCAGTTAAAGTCGCACAGTGCCGAATCGCAAAAAGTGGCCTGGACGTAAGACAGCAAAATCCTCCGGTGGTAAAGTGGTTAAAGATCTCTTTCAAAAGGTGGTGCCTGATCTGTCCTCTGCTGATTTAATGATCGACAGGATCCATCGTATCCCTAAACCATCATTTCTCCCTCAGGAAGTCCCAAGAGATGTGCTGATGCGGATCCATTTTTTCCAGGCTAAAGAGAGGATCCTGGAAGCTTTTCGACACAAAGAGCATCTCCCTGAACAGGCTGTGCCCCTCCAGGTACTCCCTGACAATTCCCAATATACTCTCCAACTCAGGCGTAATCTCAACACCATCACTAAAGTGCTGAGGAATAATCGGATCATTTACAAATGGAAGTATCCCACCAAACCTTGTGTGACTCATCAAGGTATCACTTCGTATGTTACTAGTCTTGACCACGGTCTGCAACTTCTTCGCCAGTGGAGCATTGTACCAGATCCACCAAACTTACCGCTGGGCTGGGCATCTCCTTCTCCACACCATGTTCAGCCGGATTGGCAGGTGGTATCCAGGAGGTCTAGACCCTCCCAACGTCACACCTGAAGGTCACATCGGCCTATGTCTCTGGGTACACCTGGCCTTTTTTTTCACTTTTATGAGTACACTCCATCGTACTCCTCTCCCCGCAATTTTTACAGTTTCTACTGCTCGTACGGTCCGTACGGACCCTTTTAAGTTACTTTGTTTTTGTTTTCCTTTTGTTGCTGGTTCCATTTTTTTTTTCCATACAGTGCCTTCTCCTGAACTTTGACCTCGCCCAGCTTATTCGGGACTGATCCAACGTATCAAGCAGACGTCTCTTTTCTTCTGGGATTTCTTCTCCAACTCTGCACTTTCTCAGACAAGTGGACACGGCTCCAGTTCTACTTCGCTGACCTTCCTCGCACCATAGTTCTCCTTTACTGCATCTCCATTCACTCAAAGGTACTGTTTTTTTTTTTACAGTAGTGACTGGCCATAGATTGGCATATCACATCCTATAACATACCAATGGATCGGACTATACCAGTTTCTCCATTTAGCCTTCTACTATGCCTCTCCAACTGCTATCGTTAAATGTTAAGAGACTGAATCATCCCGCCAAAAGATATTCACTATGGTCGGAGGCCACTTGCTCCAAGGCGGACATTGTGGCGGTTCAAGAGACCAACTTTCAGGTGAACCGAACCCCCCATTGTTCCCATCCTAAGTACCCACATGTGTTTTTAGCATCGACTCAGGTGAAAAAAGAGGTGTCTTGCTGGCATTTTCAGACTCTGTCTCCCTTTCCACTTCAACCGTGGTGACAGACACAGATGGCAGATATGTAATTGTTGTGTGTGTTATCGATAATTGTCCATATACAAACGTAAATGTCTATGCACCAAATACGCACCAGCTGCGTTTTATACGTAAATTGTGGTACAAAATCAATAAGGTAAAAGTCGGGAAATTGATTGTGCGCGGTGACTTCAACTTGGTGGTGGACTATGCCGGGGATTCCTCATCCAGGGGGAAATCCAGACTACCCAATCTTACCAATCTACTTCAAACGGAGGATATGCATGATGTGTGGCGCTACCACCACGTTGAAGAGTGCGCTTATACTTACTTCTCACCTAGCCAATTCGGTTTAGGGGATCCAGAGGCCAATCATTAGTGAATACGCCCCCCAGTATATAAGATAGCCCTGCCAAATCTCTAGCATTGTAATACAGGGGCTGTGGAAGAGAGTGGAAGCAGTTCTGTTACTCCTGCTTCAAAGTGTCATTTAGCAATTATTAGTGTGAGGAAAGGGATATCTAGTGTAGTTAGGGTACTATTTTCCACTATAGTTAGATTCAAAAATATAGTTTCTGTAGGGAAAGTGTTAGGTGTCAGGGGACTGTAGTGTAGTGTAGGATTAACTGACTCTGACTGCTATGGCAGGGTGACCAAACCCTTCCATGTCAGGGTGACCGCTATAGAGAAAAGATTGTTTCTCTTAGATCTGCTATAGAACAGGATAGTGGCTTCGCCCCTGTCACACCTGGCTTTTTGTGGCAGGCGGTTTTTTTGGGCATTTTTTGGGGGTCTTTGGAGGCAGGCATAAAAACATCAGAACTTCTGTGTAGGGGTATATATACACACACACATGTATGTATATATACACATACACATATATAGGTGTGAAAGTAGCAGAACACTATGCTTGCGCTAATGAAATAATTAACACCCATATGGCTTCGCTCCTTTCACACCTATATGTGTGTATGTGTATAAATACATATAAGTGTGTGTGTATATATACCCCTATACACAAGTTCAGATATTATGCCTGCCTCCAACAACCCACAAAAAATGCCCAAAAAAAAGCATGCAACAACACACCTGGGCGTTTTTGTAGCAGGTGTTTTTTTGGGCATTTTTTGGGGGTCTTTGAAGGCAGGCATAACATCTGAACTTCTGTGTAGGGGTATATACACACACACAAACATGTATGTATATATACACATACACGTATATAGGTGTGAAAGTAGCAGAACACTGTGCTTGCGCTAATGAAATAATTAACACCCATATGGCTTCGCTCCTTTCACACCTATATGTGTGTATGTGTATAAATACATATAAGTGTGTGTGTATATATACCCCTATACACAAGTTCAGATGTTATGCCTGCCTCCAAAGACCCCCAAAAAATGCCCAAAAAAACGCCTGCAACACTACACCTGGCGTTTTTGTAGCAGGCGTTTTTTTGGGCATTTTTTGGGCGTCTTTGGAGGCAGGCATAACATCAGAACTTCTGTGTAGGGGTATATATACACACACACACACATGTATGTATATATACACATACACATATATAGGTTTGAAAGTAGCAGAACACTATGCTTGCGCTAATGAAATAATTAACACCCATATGGCTTCGCTCCTTTCACACCTATATGTGTGTATGTGTATAAATACATATAAGTGTGTGTGTATATATACCCCTACACAGAAGTTCTGATGTTATGCCTGCCTCCAAAGACCCCCAAAAAATGCCCAAAAAACCGCCTGCTACAAAAAAAAACGCCCAGGTGTGTTGTTGCAAGCGTTTTTTTTTTGGCATTTTTTGGGGGTCTTTGGAGGCAGGCATAACATCTGAACTTGTGTATAGGGGTATATATACACACACACTTATATGTATTTATACACATACACACATATAGGTGTGAAAGGAGCGAAGCCATATGGGTGTTAATTATTTCATTAGCGCAAGCATAGTGTTCTGCTACTTTCACACCTATATATGCAATATCCTCTGATGATGTCTATGTGGACGATACGCTTTAGGAGCTCACCATAAGAACTTCTATCTACATGTTTTATTGCCTGTTACGATGCGAACATCGTAAGTGCAAGTCTTTTTTTATTAAAAGGTTTTTTTAGCAATATTACGCTATGTGCACTCTTCTTTCTGGCTTTTATGAAACCTGGCTATGAGAGATCTACATCCCTCTACAAACCACTTCATGAGCCTGAAATTACATCCATGGTCGTATCTTAGGAGGAATCTGGATCATCTTTAAAAGCCCATTTGGTCTGCTTGCTATATGGTAATGTAGACCCATTTGATCTGGTGAGCACCCAATTAATTTGGTTTTATCTGGTGATGGGATATCTTCTTTCATTTTAAAGATATGTTGTGTTCACCGTCAAGATTCATCACACTCATGGGACTATTTTTCTTTCTGTATGGAAATTTTTTTGACATGGGACTTAAATCATTATTTGGTTTTTTTCCACCATGTTATCACAAGTTGGTATTGTCATGTTAATGCCTTCCTCCAATTTTTTAGCGCTGCTTACACTGTGGTATTAGCGCTTATTAGAATTCTTTTTTATATATACCCCTACACAGAAGTTCTGATGTTATGCCTGCTCCAAAGATGCCCAAAAAATGCCCAAAAAAACGCCTGCTACAAAACCGGCAAGGTGTGAAAATAGCGGAGCCCTATCCTGTTCTATTGCAATTCTAATACAAACATTTTTTTTTTCTGGTTCTGGACATGTTACAGAGCTGAAACTTCACAGGTACACTTTTAGACCCCCCCAGACACTAAATCCAAAGAAATCTCTTTTTTTTTTTTTTTTTTTCAATAATTTTTTCAATAATTGGCTCTCTATCAAAAATGACAATTTTTAAGAACTTTTTTTTGTGTGTGATTAATAGTCCCTGTGGCATGACCCAGAACCCTAGGCACTTTTTAGGGGCATTTATTGGGTTTTAGGGCTTCAAAATGGTGTTTTTTGATTACCGAAGTTCGGGTCCCATTGATTTCAATGGGGTTCTGAAATCCTGGCCGAAATTTCGGGAAGTTCGGGTGTTCTGGTCGAACCGAACTTTTGAAAAGTTTGATCATCCCTAAGTAAGACCGCTCCGTAGCCCCTGCATCCCTGCACCATGCCCGCAGCCCCTGCATCTCCTGCACCATGCCCACAGCACTGCATCTCCTGCTTCATGCCCTCAGCCCCGCATCTCCTGCACCAAGCCGGCAGCTCTGCATCTCCTGCCCCATGCCCTCAGCCTCTGCATCTCCTGCACCATGCCCTCAGCTTCTGCATCTCCTGCACCATGCCCACAGCACTGCATATCCTGCACCATGCCCGCATCTCCTGCACCATGCCCGCAGCCCCTGCATCATGCCCGTAGCCTCTGCATCTCCTGTACCTTGTATGCAGTCTTTGCATCTCCTGTACCATGCCTGCAGCCTCTGCATCTTCTGTACCATGCCCACAGCCTCTGCATCTCCTGCCCCATGCCCTCAGCCTCTGCATCTCCTGCCCCATGCCCGCAACCTCTGCATCTCCTCTACCATGTCCGCAGCCCCTGCATCTCCTGTACTATGCTCACAGCCCCTGCATCTCCTGTACCATGTCTGCATCCTCTTCATCTTCTGTACTGTGCCACAGCCTCTGTATCTTCTGTAGCATGTCCCCAGTCCTTGCATCTCCTGTACCATACCCGCAGTCCCTGCATCTCCTGTACCATGCCGCAGGCCCTGAATCTCCTGTACCATGTCCAGAGCCCCTGCATCTCCTGTACCATTCCCACAGCCCCTGCATCTCCTGTATTATGCCCCCAGCCTCTGACATATCCTCCTGTACCATGCTATCAGACTCTGACATCTCCTGTGCCATGTCCACACAGCCTATGACCACCTCCTGTACCATGTCCGCACTTTTACCACTTTTAACTGGAATTTGCTTATATATATATATATATATATATATACTGTATATATATATACAAAGCCCTATATGCTTTCATATCTCTCTTATCTATAATGCACTCTTCAAATGTGCTTCAAAATGCATGGTTTTCCCTTTTATGAACAAGAATATGATGACGTTATGCTGTTGGGTCGGTATGCTATGGGGCTGGTATGAAAATATTTCCAGGGCTGAATTTTATTCCCAGTCCGGCCCTGTCTGTAGCCTTCTGTGAATGTCAGACAGCCTGCATCTCTCCTTCATCAAGAAATCAATGACTGCTCCTTGCTTCTGCTTGGAATCCAAACACAAAAATCCTTTTTAAGAACAAAGTGCAGCAACATGAAAGCAAATAAAGTCCATCGTATTGCAAAAACTTCAAAAAGAAAATGGGTGCTTCATAGACACTCATATCTTTATAATCCAATCATTTCTATAAAATTTTTACAAAGCAAGGAAACAAAATAAACCAGACATAACTGGACATCACATTTGACAATGTGCCACGCCGTTGGATTACATATTAATGAGCACACCGCTCTCAGGTAAGGAAAATAAGTTATACATAATACAATATATACTATATTGTGAAAAGTATTTACATGCACATGAACTTTATTAGCATCTTAGTCCATAGGGTTTGATATTGAGTTGGCCCACCCTTTGCAGCTGTAACAGCTTCAACTCTTCTGGGAAGGCTGTCCACAAGGTTTAGGAGTGTGTCTATGGGAACGTTGGACCATTCTTCCAGAAGCGCATTTGTGCGGTCAGGCACTTAGGTTGGACGAGAAGGCTTGGCTTGCAGTGTCTGGACTAATTCATCCCAAAGGTGTGCTATCAGGTTGAGGTCAGGACTCTGTCCAGGCCAATCAAGTTCCTCCACCCCAAACTCGCACATACGTGTCTTTATGGACCGTGCTTTGTGCACCTCAACCAGATAGAACACTTTTGGGATGAATAAGTGAGCAGACAGCGAGCCAGGCCTTCTTTCCACCATCAGTGCCTGACCTCACAAATGCGCTTCTGAAAGAATGGTCAAACATTCCCATAGACACTCCTAAACCTTATGGACAGCCTTCCCAGAAGGGTTGAAGCTGTTATAGCTGCAAAGGATGGGCCAACTCAATACTGACTCCTATGGACTAAGGCTGGGATGCCATAAAAGTTCATGTGTGTGTATAGGCAGGTGTCACAATATTTGTGACAATATACTGTACAAAGTACCAAGCCCACTCATAATCTCAATTGGACAGAGGGGCTTTCAAAAGAGAAAAACATCCAAGAACAGACATTCCCCAGACATTCCTCATTTCTAGGGAAAACAAAGATTGAAACAGAAGAGAAGGAAAAGAAAGGAGAAACAACAAGGAAAGCATGCCATGTACACCAAAACAACATACAGTATTCATGAACTGTCTGTTTGAATCAAACATAGATTTGGGCTCAAGTAGACCATAAAAAATTAAAGTATTTCAGAAGAGGTAATAGGTGCATTCAGTTTGGCTTACACGGTGGGGTCTACTATTGGAAGTTGTATGTATCTAGAAATGCAGAGATAGCAGCATCCGTAGGCTGGGCAGTGGTAGGATAATCCTTTAATTTGTATAATGTGGAGCAGTGGCGTACCAAGAGGGGGGGCGGGGGGGCGGCCCGCCCCGGGTGCCACGCACTGGGGGGTGTCAGCCGGTGTTGTGCCCTGCCCGGCGTGTTCCGTATCGCTGTGAAGGCAGCTCCTTCAGTCAGCGCTGCGGGGGGGGCGGAACGGCGGCGGGAATAAGGGGCGGAGCCGCGGCGGGAGAAGGGGGCGGGGCCTCGGCGGGAAGAAGGGGCGGAGCCTCAGCCTCGGCAGGAAGAAGGTGAGTTCCGAAGTGTGTGTGCTCGATAGGAGGGGGCAGTTGCATATGAGGAATTCATCTTTCCCTAGCTCCCTGTCCCCTTCAGTGCTGTCCACCCCCCTGGTTTTCTCTGCCCGCCCCCCAAGTGCCACCTGTCACCCCCCCCCCAGTGCTCTCCACCTGCCTGGTTTTCCCTGCCCACCCCTCAAGTGCTACCTGTCCCCCCCCCAGTGCTGTCCACCCCCCTGGTTTTCTCTGCCCGCCCCCCAAGTGCCACCTGTCCCCCCCCAGTGCTCTCCACTTGCCTGGTTATCCCTGCCCACCCCTCAAGTGCTACCTGTCCCCCCCCCCCCCAGTGCTCTCCACCTGCCTGATTTTCCCTGCCCACCCCTCAAGTGCTACCTGTCCCCCCCCCCCAGTGCTCTCCACCTGCCTGGTTTTCCCTGCCCGCCCCCCAAGTGCCACCTGTCACCCCCCCCCCCAGTGCTCTCCACCTGCCTGGTTTTCCCTGCCCACCCCTCAAGTGCTACCTGTCCCCCCCCCAGTGCTGTCCACCCCCCTGGTTTTCTCTGCCCGCCCCCCAAGTGCCACCTGTCCCCCCCCAGTGCTCTCCACTTGCCTGGTTATCCCTGCCCACCCCTCAAGTGCTACCTGTCCCCCCCCCCCCCAGTGCTCTCCACCTGCCTGATTTTCCCTGCCCACCCCTCAAGTGCTACCTGTCCCCCCCCCCCAGTGCTCTCCACCTGCCTGGTTTTCCCTGCCCACCCCTCAAGTGCTACCTGTCCCCCCCCCCCAGTGCTCTCCACCTGCCTGGTTTTCCCTGCCCACCCCTCAAGTGCTACCTGTCCCCCCCCCCCCCCCAGTGCTCTCCACCTGCCTGGTTTTCCCTGCCCACCCCTCAAGTGCTACCTGTCCCCCCCCCAATGCTCTCCACCCCCTGGTTTTCCCTGCCCACCCCCCAAGTGCTACCTGTCCCCCCCCCAGTGCTCTCCACCCCCCTGGTTTTCCCTGCCAGCTCCCCAAGTGCTACCTGTCCCCCCCAGTGCTCTCCACCTGCCTGGTTTTCCCTGCCCACCCCTCAAGTGCTACCTGTCCCCCCCCCAGTGCTCTCCACCCCCCTGGTTTTCCCTGCCCGCCCCCCAAGTGCTACCTGTCCCCCCCAGTGCTCTCCACCCCCCTGGTCTTCCCTGCCCACCCCCCAAGTGCTCCCTGTCCCCCCAGTGCTCTCCACCTCCCTGGTTTTCCCTGCCCGCCCCCAAGTGCTCCTTGTCCCCCCCCCCGTGCTCTCCACCCCCTGCGCCTTCCAACCAACCCTGCAATGCTTTCCAAACCCCCTCTCAATTCTCTCCAGCCCCCCCCCCCCACCGTGCCCTTCAGCTCCTCCAGTGCTCTCTGCTTCGCCTGTGCTCTCTGGCCCCCCTAGTGCTCTTCTATCTTCTATCATGTCCTCAGTCTCTGACCAACTCCTGTATCATGTCCTCAGTCTCTGACCAACTCCTGTATCATGTCCTCAGTCTCTGACCAACTCCTGTATCATGTCCTCAGTCTCTGACCATCTCCTGTATCATGTCCTCAGTCTCTGACCATCTCCTGTATCATGTCCTCAGTCTCTGACCATCTCCTGTATCATGTCCTCAGTCTCTGACCATCTCCTGTATCATGTCCTCAGTCTCTGACCATATACTGTATCATGTCTGCAGTCTCTGGCTGAGCATCTCCTGTATCATGTCTGCAGTCTCTGACCATCTCCTGTATCATGTCCTCAGTCTCTGACCATATACTGTATAATGTCTGCAGTCTCTGGCTGAGCATCTCTTGTATCATGTCCGCAGTCTCTGACCATCTCCTGTATCATGTCTGCAATCTCTGACCATCTCTTGTATCATGTCTGTAGTCTCTGACCATCTCCTGTATCATGTCCTCAGTCTCTTACCATCTCCTGTATCATGTCCTCAGTCTCTGACCATCTCCTGTATCATGACTGCAGTCTCTGAGCATCTCCTGTATCATGTCTGCAGTCTCTGACCATCTCCTGTACCATGTCTGCAGTCACTATCTATTTATGCTGAAGGTAGGACTGTGCAGGGGAGGCAGAGAGTGCAAAAGGAGGAACTGCGATTAGAGAGATGGGGGAGGGGGCAGACGGCAAGGGGCACTGTGATGGGGGCTGTGAAATTTGTGCAATAAATATTCTTGAAAACATTACAAATTTCTGTGGGTGTTTTTACATTTTAAAGTTGGGGGGGGGGGGTGCCAGATATAGGATCCGCCCCGGGTGCCAAATGCTCTAGGTACGCCACTGATGTGGAGTAGTACTTCTGGAAAGCATTAGCAATATCAGTTGGATGGGAGACTTGTGAATTCCTTACCAAATCCACTACAAAGGGAAGCCAGGACTTTGGTTGCCTGGTCCTCAGCATGCTGGCCAAGAGTTTGCTTGCTCTGTTACCTTGGGCATAAAATTTAGCTTTTGCAGTCTTTAATGCTTTCTCCTGTTCATTCAACAGAAGTAGCAGGAGTTGTTGCCTACACCACAAAAGATTTTCAGTAAGGGTAGAAGTGGGTGAAGTTTTAGATTGTACTGTACCTCTAAGGATTTAATTTGTGACAGCAATAAGTCGACACCTTGCATCCTCCTCCTCTCTCTTGTCGCTAACTGTAGCAACATGCCTCTACTGTACACTTTATGAGCACACCAGACATTGAAAACAATAGTGTCCACACTGGTTAGAAAATTCTTGCAAGAACGGTTCCAGTTGATCTCGAGTTTGTTTGTTTCCTTTGTTTCAAGGATAAGAAGTATGTGCTATTGCGCCAAAGAATAGAAGGAGACATGTTGAGATCTTCTTTGAAGTCCCCGCTACACAAATAGACGCCCACGTTGCAATCGCTGGACCTTTTTGAATAGAGTGTTAAGGAATTTCTGTTGACCCATATTAGGCGCATAGAGATTAACTGTGGTAAATGTAGTATTGTTCAGATCACATACTAATACAAGAAATCTTCCGTGAGGGTCAATAACTGTGTCATGCAATTTGAAAGAGACTGAATGTTTAATGGCTACCATCGCATTTATTTTTTTTCTCCTGTGCAGGGGTGTCAAACTCAGTTTCTTCTCGGGCCGCATCAGCATTATGATTGCCCCCAAAGGGCTGGTTGAATCTGTAAGATTAGATGTCCAGAGCACACCACCCCTCTTACATCAGATGTCAAGAGCCCCCCCCCCCCACCATCAGAATTTAAGAGTTCCCCACCCTCCCTTACCTTGTGCTGCTGCTGGGAAGAAGCTGGGGCGTTGCTGGGAAGAAGAAAGTGCAGGGTCTAGAGGAGGACCAAAGGAGGGCTAGAACTCTCCTGTAGCTGCAGGAGAGGTGCGAGGGCCACATAAAATAGCATTGAGGGGTGGATTCAGCCCACGGGCCTTGTGTTTGACACCTCAATATGTAATCCTTGTGAGTACATTCAGGCTGGGTTCACACTGATGTGATGCGGGAACCACCACAATTTCTGTGTGGGTTCCTGCATCGCATCTGACTCGCAGGCACTTCACACTGCTCTCTGCTAACCACTGCGGGTGTCAATGTAATCTTAATGACACCCCAAATCAGTTTGTAGAATGCAGTGCGAACTGTGAAATTGGCCAGGGATCAGATTGCATGGGTCTGAACTCCATGTAATCCAATTGCAGTGCGGACCAAATAAAGGGTCCTCCACCATTTCAGTTCCAATGCAATGCAATTTCAGCTATACAAACTGTTTGTGGTGTAATGGTTTGGGGGATATTTTCCTGGCACACTTTGGGCCCCTTAGTACCAAAAAACTTTGTTTAAACACCACGGTCTACCTGAGTATTATTGCTGACCATGTCCATCCCTTTATGACTACATTGTACCCATCTTCTGATGGCTCAGTGTACTCATCTTCTGATGGCTCCTTCCAGCAGGATAAAGTACCATGTCACAAATCTCAAATCATCTCATTACTGGTTTCTTGAACATGACAATGAGGTCACTGTACTCCAATGTTCTCCACACTCACCAGATCTCAATCCAATAGAGCACCTTTGGGATGTGGTAGAATAGGAGATTGGCATCATGGATGAGCAGCCGACAAATCTGCAGCAACTGTGTGATGCTATCATGTCACTATGGAGCATAATCTTTGAGGAATCCTTCCAACACCTTGTTGAATATATTCCAGAATTAAGGCAGTTCTGAAGGCAAAAGGGGGTCCAACCCGGTACTAGCAAGGTGTACCTAATAAAGTGGCCGGTGAGTGTAGTTCTTCTTTAATCTCCCTGGCGGTATGATTCTTTCCGATTTTAGGTGCTGAAAGCGGTACAATTATTTTGCTAGTAATTCTTAATGACGAGCAGCACAAACCAACTATTTACATATGATTTTTTTTTACTGCGCGTTCTTCTTTATGACATCTAGGGTATGATAAAGTTTGAAACACAAAATCAAAAAATAATATAATAAATGACTATAAATATGTTAAAGTATACATACTGTACATATATACACATGTTTTATATATATATATATATATATATATATATATATATATAAAAATATATTATATACACATACACATATATATATATATATATATATATATATATATATATATATATATATATATATACACGTATATATATGTATACTGTGTATATATATATATATATATATACAGTACAGACCAAAAGTTTGGACCCACCTTCTCATTCAAAGAGATTTTCCTTTATTTTCATGACTATGGAAATTGTAGAGTCACACTTCAAGAGGTAATCACCTGAAATGGTTTTCACTTCACAGGTGTGCCCTGTCAGGTTTAATAAGTGTGATTTCTTGCCTTATAAATGGGGTTGGGACCATCAGTTGTGTTGTGCAGAAGTCAGGTGGATACACAGCTGATAGTCCTACTGAATAGACTGTTAAGCACCGTACACACGTACCGATCGTCGGCCGAACGATCGGCCGTCTTTTGTCCAGGGCTGTCGTGTCTGTTGAAAACTGCAAAAGACTGCACACAAATTTTGTCGGCCAACAACAGCCGACTGCAGAAGTAATGTCATGTGATGGTTAACTTTCCTTGTCTTTTTTCTTTTCTGAGCATGCCCAGTCTTGCAAAACGGCCGAAATCTGTACTGACTGACACACAATCGGCCGTTCTGTTGTCGGCGTACAAAAATTTTAATGCCTGCAGGACAGATTCTGTTCGGCCGAAAATGCGCTGTCGGCTGTCGGAAGCATCATACTAACAAGCCTACAATCGGCCGATCGGTCGGCTGCCGAATATTTGCGGCCGACAATAGGTACGTGTGTACGGGGCTTTTGAATCAGGGCTGTCTTTAACCACTTGCCGCCCGCCCGCCGTCAAATGACCATTCAGGCAGGGCAGGCGCGCGATTGTGTGCGCGCCGCCCTGCACTGTCGGTGGCGGCATGTCCCCGGGACCCAGCGCGTCACCGGCAGGGGTGAAACAGCCAATGGGCATGGCTGTTTCCCACGTGATCGGCTGTGATCTAATCACACAGCCGATCACAATAGTAAAGCCCAGAAGATGACCGCGCATGCGCGATCGGGAGCGCGCAGCGCGGTCATGTCGGTGTCTCTGTGTTCCCTAGGAACACAGCTAGTCACCGGCAGTAGTAAACAGTCACTGACAGTGGCTGTTTACTATGTGATTGGCTGTGAATCCATTCACAGCCGATCACAAAATGTAAACACAGAGCAGTAACTCACTGTTACTAGCTCTTCTCCCCTCACACAGTTTCCAGTGTGAGGAGAGCAGAGCCAGAAACAGTGAGTTACTGCTCTGTACACCTGTAAAAGTAAAAGCACACTAATAAAGGTCCCCACACAGTCCTCAGCCCCCCCCCCCCAATTACACCTGTCACCCAACAGTCACCTCATCAGTGCCCAGAAATTGCCACCCATAAGGCTACGTTCACATGTGAGCGTAGCGATTGCGGGCAGAACCCCCGCAATTTTCCCCGCAATCCGGAAATCATTGCAAATCACGGGACGCCTGTGCGTTGCCCGTGATTTGCAATAGTACCCCAAACGCTGTGCGATGTTGCCGTGATTTTCGCCTGCCAAATCGCGGTAACATCGCGCAAACATCGCATGACGCCCAAAAAAGGTACAAGAGCTTCATTTGCAATGATTTCCGGATGGGTGACAGATGACCACGATTCTGCCCGCGATCGCTACGCTCACATGTGAACGTAGCCTAAAGTTCACCTGTCACCAGAGACTGCCATCAGTACCGCCGTTTACCATCGCCCGTCATCTGTCACCCATCGGTGACCATCGCCCGTCACCTGTCACCCCATCAATCACCGTCACCTGTCACCCCATCAGTCATCGTCAGACTTGTATAAAGTACTCGAAATTTCTACTTGAGTAAAAGTACAAGTGCTCGATCAAAAAGTGACTTAAGTAAAAGTGGAAGTGCTTGCAGAAAAAGTTACTTAAGTGGAAGTACTAAAGTATTCAACATTTTTTTTACTTAAGTATTGCAAGTAGTTTTTTCAAAAAAATTGCTACTTAAGTACTAAAAGTAAAAAGTACCAGTAGTTTTGAAAAAAAAAATTCTACTCAAGTACTGAAAGTAGAAGTAGAAGTACTGTGTTATGTAGTTATTAAAGAAAGAAGTCAAAAGTTTGAACATCATATTGTTTTTTATTATTTCAAATGATTTATTCAAATGATTAACCTAAAGGACAATCACAATTCCTTAGGCTGTAACTTTTTGTAAACAAAAAACAGATAAAGTATGGCCCTCCCTTCCCCTTTTAAAGCATTCCTCCTTCTCTTCCCTGCCTGTTTTTTTTTTTGTCCACAGCCTATTGGTGCGCAAAATCATATATAAACCAATGTGATATACAACAATATATTCCAATAATGAAATAAAGGAAGAGTGTATGAAATCTAAGTCAATAAAAAGTTCAAAATATTGTGAATCTTCAAATATATATATGTGACAAAACAAGATGAATATAATTTCATATCTGCTGTTAATGGGAAAGAACCTCCCAACCAGGGTCGGCCTTAGGTGTTCAAGCGTCCTGTGCGAGCTTATCCTGTGGCGCCCCCACCAGCGCCCTGCACATTTTTTCTTGCACTTTTTTTGCACTTCATTTGACTTTTCTTTTTTATGATCACTACAAACTTAGCCCCCCTTACATTAGAGACCCCCCTTACATCAGAGGCCCCCCTTACAACATAAACCCCCCAACTGAGCCCCCTTACAACAGAAACCCCCCACAGAGGCCCCACTTACATCAGAGACCCCCCACACAGAGCACCCTTACAGCAGAGACCCCCCAGCCCCCACAAAGAGCCCCCTTTACATCAGAGACCCCCACACAGAGCCCCCCTTACATCAAAGACCCTCCACACAGAGCCCCCTTGCATCAGAGACCCCCATACAGAGCCCCCTTTACATCAGAGACCCCCCCACACAGAGCTCCCCTTACATCAGAGACCCCCCCACAGAGCCCCCTTACATCAGAGCCCCCCACACAAAGCCCCCCTTACATCAGAGACCCCAACACAGAGCCCCCTTACATCAGAGACCGCCCACACAAAGCCCCCCCTTACATCAGAGACCCCCCCATGTTTCCCTTAACCAAGATGGCCGCCAGTGCCTCGATCGCACTGCGCATGCACACGTGCCTCTACTGCGCGGCCGCCGGAATCCCCGCCTCCCAGCGCTGAGACGTCAGCGAATGGAGACAAGGAGGGGAGGAGCGGAGTGGCCGAAGGCCGCCACACATGTCAGAGCGCCGAGAGGCGCATGTGGGAGCACTCCACGCCGACCCAGCGGAAGCCTGGAGCGGAACAACGCTACCCAAATGGCCAGAGACCAGGTACCCATGAAAAAGGGGGGTATCTTTACCTTTGCCTTCCTATAGAAAAGGGGAGGGGAGGGGGGAAGGCAGAATAGGGAGGATAATTGAAAGAGTAGGAGAGAGCTGTAAGGAGGGAAACCAAACAAAAAAGAAAAAGGGAAAAGTAACGAGTAACGATGCAGCACAAAAAAAAAATATCGGAGTAGAAGTATCGAAATCATCGAAAAAATGTAGTGAAGTAAAAGTAGAAGTAGGAGAAAAAAATTCTACTCTAGGAAAGTACAGATACCGCATTTTGGTACTTAAGTACAGTACTTAAGTAGTTCTACTTCGTTACTATACATCTCTGGTCATCGTCACCTGTCACCCCATCAGTCATCTTCACTTGTCACCCCATCAATCATCGTTACTTGTCACCCCATCAGTGATCGTCATCTGTCACCCCATCAATCATCGTCACTTGTCATCCCATCAGTGATCGTCATCTGTCACCCCATCAATCATCGTCACCTGTCACCCCATCAGTGATCATCATCTCTCACCCCATCAATCATCATCACCTGTCACCCCATCAGTGGTCGTCATCTGTCAACCCATCAATCATCGTCGCCTGTCACCCCATCAGTCATCGTCATCTGTCACCCCATCAGTCATTGTCACCTGTCACCCCATCAGTCATCGTCATCTGTCACCCCATCGGTCATCGTCACCTGTCACCCCATCAGTCATCGTCACCTGTCACCCCATCAGTCATCGTCATCTGTCACCGCATTAGTCATCATCACCTGTCACCCCATCAGTCATCGTCACCTGTCAACCCATCAGTCATCGTCATCTGTCAACCCATCAGTGACCGTCACCTGTCAACCCATCAGTCTCCTGCCACCCATCAGTGATCATCCGCAGTCAACCGTCACCCGTCGCACAGCCCATCACAGCCAGCATGTCAAAAAGGATGTACAGCAGCGAGGAGGCCCTTCAGGTCCTCTCCATGACTGATGAGAGCACCGGGGAGCTCTCATCAGTATCTGAATCCAATTCTGATCCCCGATTCGGAATTTGAAATCGCTAATAGTAGCGGATCGGAGATGGACTCGGACTATTCCTGTACACTTTCCTTTATAGAATGTATTTTGGGGTGCAATTTTTGCTATATACATGCAACCACTTACCGACCGCCTAACAACTATATACGTCGGCCATTTAAAGCTAAATACTGGGGTTATGGCAGCAGATAGCTGCCATAACCCCAGTATTTTTTTAAACGGCGGGCGGTTGGCTTTCAGATAAGGGTGGTCCCAATGGCGGACTTTTTCCCAGCTTACCGGCCCCGCCAGCAGAGGGGAAAACTATCCAGTCCTGGATCCTCAGAGACAGGAAGTCGAGTGAGGGCAAGATGGCCCTCACTCGACTCTATGTTCTTGGAGGACCGGAGCTATGTCAAAAGTCATTGCCTAGCAACCGTTTTTTTTTTGTTTTTTTTTTTTCTTTTTCAACAATTTTTTTTTTTTTTTCTGTTTTAGTGTAGTTGTGAGGTGTGAGGTCTTTTTGATCCCAGATCTCACAATAAAGAGGACCTGTCATGCCTATTTCTATTACAAGGGATGTTTACATTCCTTGTAATAGGAATAAAAATGATCAAAATTTTTTTTTTAAAACTGTGTAAAAATAAAAAATGAATAAATAAAATAAATAGGAAAAAAAAAAAATGAAAGCGCTCTGTCCCCGTTAGCTCGCGCGCAGAAGCAAACGCATACGCAAGTCCCGCCCACATATGTAAACGGTGTTCAAACCACACATGTGAGGTATCACCGTGATCGTTAGAGCGAGAGCAATAGTTTGGTCCCTAGACCTCCTCTGTAACTGTAAGCTGGTAACCTGTAGAAATGTTTAAAATGTTTCCTATGGGGATTTTTAAGTACCAATGTTTGGCGCCATTCCGTGAGCGTTCAAATAATAATAATTCAAATAAGTCATTTTTTAAAAAAAAAATTGCATTTGGAAGACTGCTGAGCAAATATGATGTGATAAAAAATATTGCAACGATCTCCATTTAATTCCCTAGGGTCTCTGCTAAAAAAATATATAATGTTTGGGGGTTCTAAGTAGTTTTCTAGCAAAAAAAATGATTTTAGCTTGTTAACACCAAATGTCAAAAATAGGCCCAGTCTTAAAAGTGGATAAATGGACAACTTTGTGTAAAGTGCTACTTGGATGTTGGGACTCTATGTGGCTAGGCTGTGTAAAAGTGTTAAACATGTGGTATCGCCATACTCAGGAGGAATAGCAGAATGTATTTTGGGGTGCAATTTTTGCTATGTACATGCTATGTGTTGGAAATATTTCATAAATGGACAACTTTGTGTAAAAAAAATGCATTTTCATTTTCTTTCCACAGTTTCCAAAAACTTGTGGGAAAAAATGACAATGATGGTTGTCAGGAAATTATATGTGTAATTTATGCTCCTAGAATGCCGAACGGTGCTACTTGGATGTTAGGCCAGGCTGTGAAAAAGTCTCACACATGTGGTATCACCATACTCAGGAGGAGTAGTAGAATGTGTTTTGGGGTGTACTTCCAAGTATACATATGCCGTGTGAGAGAAATAACCTGTTAATACGTCAAATTGTAAAAAAAAAAAATCTTCATTTTGCAAAGAATTGTGGGAAAAAATTACAACTTCAAAAAACTCACCATGCCCCTTATTAAATACCTTGGAATGTCTACTTTCCAAAAAGGGGTCATTTGGGGGGTATTTGTACCTTCCTGACTTTTTAGTGTCTCAAGAAATGAGATAGGCCTTCAGTACATCAGGTGTGATCAAGTGTGATAAATGTTTAATGATTAGCACCATAACTTGTGCACTCTATAACTTTCACAAAGACCAAATAATATACACTTATTTGGGTTATTTTTACCAAAGATAAGTAGCAGTATAAATTTTGGCCAAAATTTGTGAAGAAAAATTACTAATTTGCAAAATTTTATGACAGAAACAAAGAAACATCCGTTTTTTTCACAATATTTTCAGTCTTTTTTTATTTATAGCACAAAAAATAAAAAACCCAGTAGTGATTAAATACCATCAAAAGAAAGCTCTATTTGTGTGAAGAAAAGGACACCATTTTTTATGGGTACAGTGTTGCATGACTGAGTGAGAGTCGGTTCACACTGCCAGGACCATAAAGTCGCCCCATGTCGGAGCGACTTTTTACAGCGATTTTACCGCGACTTGTGAATTATTTTGCAGGACTTATATGACAGACGACTTTGTGTTTGGCCAATCAGAATATGATGTGTTGTGACCTAATTCCCCTTTTCTGTTTTTTTTTTACTCATTTCCTCATTGCCCACCAGTGCCACGTATCAGTGTCCACCAGTGCCACTGCCCATCAGTTCCACGTATGTGTCCACCAGTGCCACTGCCCATCAGTGCCACGGATCAGTGTCCACCAGTGCCACATATCAGTGCCACGAAACAGTGTCCACCAGTGCCCCGTATCAGTGCCACGAATCAGTGTCAACCAGTGCCACGTATCAGTGCCACGCATCAGTGCCACGTATCAGTGTCCACCAGTGCCATGTATCAGTGCCACATATCAGTGCCACGAATCAGTGTCCACCAGTGCCACATATCAGTGCCACGAATCAGTGTCCACCAGTGCCACGCATCAGTGCCACAAATCAGTGTCCACCAGTGCCATGTATCAGTGCCACGAATCAGTGTCTACCAGTGCCACGTATCAGTGCCACGTATCAGTGCCACATATCAGTGTCCACCAGTGCCACATATCAGTGCCACAAATCAGTGTCAACCAGTGCCACGTATCAGTGCCACATATCAGTGTCCACCAGTGCCACGTATCAGTGCCACATATCAGTGCCATGAATCAGTGTCCACCAGTGCCACGTATCAGTGCCACGAATCAGTGTCCACCAGTGCCACGTATCAGTGCCACAAATCAGTGTCCACCAGTGCCACGTATCAGTGCCACGAATCAGTGTCAACCAGTGCCACATATCAGTGCCACGTATCAGTGCCACATATCAGTGTTCACCAGTGCCACATATCAGTGCCACGAATCAGTGTCCACCAGTGCCACGTATCAGTGCCACGTATCAGTGTCCACCAGTGCCACGTATCAGTGCCACATATCAGTGCCACGAATCAGTGTCCACCAGTGCCACATATCAGTGAAACTAATCAGTGTCCACCAGTGCCACGTATCAGTGCCACGTGTCAGTGCCACGTATCAGTGTCCACCAGTGCCACATATCAGTGCCACAAATCAGTGTCTACCAGTGCCAAGTATCAGTGCCACGTATCAGTGTCCACCAGTGCCACGTATCAGTGCCACATGTCAGTGTCCACCAGTGCCACGTATCAGTGCCACGTATCAGTGCCCACCAGTGCCAGGTATCAGTGCCACGTATCATTGCCACGAATCAGTGTCCACCAGTGCCATGTATCAGTGCCACGAATCAGTGTCCACCAGTGCCACGAATCAGTGTCCACCAGTGCCACGTATCAGTGCCACGAATCAGTGTCCACCAGTGCCACGTATCAGTGTCCACCAGTGCCACGTATCAGTGCCACGTATCAGTGCCATGAATCAGTGTCCACCAGTGCCCCTTATCTGTGTCCACCAGTGCCACTCACACAGACCAAGCAGAGATAATGGAATATATATACCATTACATATATATATATATATATATATATATATATATAATGGTATATATATTCCATTATAGGCATGGCTGCAATGTGGGGAATGCCTGGCTAATCTCTTTCTTCTTCCTGGAAATCTGATAACAAGTCGTGTCAATTAAGATAAGGAGGCGACTCCCATTGAAGTATATAGGACAGGTCGGATCACAGGTCGCCTCAAAGTAGTACAGGACCCTTTTCTGAAGTCGGAGCAACTTCAGTAGTGCCAATTAAGACGGCACTGATTGATTAACATTGCTTTTGTTATGTCAAGCGACCTGGGGCGACCTGGGGCAAAACAAGTTGCCTCACAAGTTGCGCTAGTGTGAATGGGCTCTAATTGTCATTCAAAGTGTGAGAGCGCTGAAAGCTGAAAATCGGTCTGGGCAGGAAGGGGGTGAAAGTGCACTGTAGGCAAGTGGTTAACACAGGGCAAAAGGGGCAGCTGCACTGTAGCCCTCTAGTCATTGTTGTGGGGCCCAAAGCAACTGCCCCTTGAGCCCCCAAATAGTTGATAAGTGGATTTAAGAGGGCCCAAGAACATTTTTCACCCAGGGTCCAATCAAGAATAAAGACGGCCCTGGTTAGAATTTGTATTATAGCAAGAAAAAAGCAGCTAAGTACAGGAAAACGAGTGGCAGAAGAGACTTGTTTGGGCTAAAGAACACAAGGAATGGGCATTAGACCAGTGGAAATCTGTGCTTTGGTCTGATGAGTCCAAATTTGAGATCTTTGGTTCCCACCACCGTGTCTTTGTGCGCCGCAGAAAAGGTGAACGGATGGACTCTACATGCCTGGTTCCCACCGTGAAGCATGGAGGAGGAGGTGTGATGGTGTGGGGGTGCTTTGCTGGTGACACTGTTGGGGATTTATTCAAAATTGAAGGCATACTGAACCAGCATGGCTACCACAGCATCTTGCAGCAGCATGCTATTCCATCCGGTTTGCGTTTAGTTGGACCATCATTTATTTTTCAACAGGACAATGACCCCAAACACACCTCCAGGCTGTGTAAGGACTATTTGACCAAGAAGAAGAGTGATGGGGTGCTGCGCCAGATGACCTGGCCTCCACAGTCACCAGACCTGAACTCATTTGAGATGGTTTGGGGTGAGCTGGACCGCAGAGTGAAGGCAAAAGGGCCAACAAGTGCTAAGCATCTATGGGAACTCCTTCAAGACTGTTGGAAGACCATTTCATGTGACTACCTCTTGAAGCTCATCAAGAGAATGCCAAGAGTGTGCAAAGCAGTAATCAAAGCAAAAGGTGGCTACTTTGAAGAACCTAGAATATGACATATTTTCAGTTGTTTCACACCTTTTTTTTTATGTATATAATTCCGCATCTGTTAATTCATAGTTTTGATGCCTTCAGTGTGAATCTACAATTTTCATAGTAATGAAAATAAAGAAAACTCTTTGAATGAGAAGGTGGGTCCAAACTTTTGGTCTGTACTATATATATATATATATATAATATATATATATATATATATATATATATATATATATATATATATATATATATAAGTACAGTAAAACTACAGGAAAGGGCACTGGGGGGCAAACTAATGTCAATTTATTTTATTTTGTAATGAAATCAGTGTGTTTGTGTTTTTTACTTTTCAAATTTGCCACCGGTTCCACCCCCCCTGCGAGCATCACGTCGCAGGAGACGGAAGCCGGGGCTCACAAGCATCGGGCGGAAGATCCGGCCGCCGTATGCCGAAGGGACACATCGCTGGATCCCGGCGACAAGGTAAGTAACCTCTACAAGAAACCAGCGATGCTCCCTGGCGGTACCCCGAGTGTGGCTCAGGGTTACCGCTTATGGCAGTGAAATCTCACCCCGAGCCACACTCGGGAATACCGCCACAGAGGTTAAGAACTCAATGGCAGCCTGTATACTGTCTTACTAAAGGTTTCTTTTAGCTAATCAGGGGTCAAAGAATCATTTTATTTTCAGTGGAGTTTTTCACATCTATACAAAGAAGGCAAAAAAATCAGACTGTGGATATCCAATACTATAAAAAACTATAAAACAGATTTGATGTTTAGTGTATTTTAAAGAGTAAAAAACATTCCCCTCTGAGTAATCTCTGTACATTGCAGGGATTTTAACAAATTTTGTTGCAGAATCCTACCGTTGGTTATTCTGAAGAAATATCGGTTAGTTTGTCTGTGTCTATGTGCGGAAGGAATCTGTAGGGTCTGCATCTCTTTAGACATGATTTCCCTTTGGGAGTATCTCAAAAAGAATGACATTTTTGTTACATGCCCAAAATCTGACCTGTGTCTTAGTGCAGACTTCTGGAAGAATCAGTAAACCAAAGAACACCTCCAGGATGCCATATGGCATTGCATTTTACAGAAAATTACAGCGCTGCAGATTGAAAAGGAAAGGTAAATTTTTTTAGTAACGTTTAACCCCTTCCCGACCGCCCACCACCTTTTTACTGCGGCAGTGCTGCCCCCCTGCTCAAACTGACGTAGACCTACGTCAGTCGTGCGCCTGCAGCTAGGGGGCGAGCATGCGCCGCCAGTGGCGCGCTTCCACCCCCACTCGGCAGTGGGGACTCCGATGCACGGGGCTGGGGGCTCCGATTGCTTCCTGACACCCGCGATCGCTCCCCGCTGAGAGAGAAGGACGGTTGGCTGTTGTAAACACAGCCGACCGTTCTTCTCTCTGGAATGATCACAGAGCTCCTGTGATCCTTCTATATAGGATCGCATGTCTCTATGATCATTTCAAAAGCCACGCCCACCACAGTTAGAATCACTCCCCTAGGCTCCCATTTAACCCCTTGATCACCCACAATGTTAACCCCTTCCCTGCCAGTGTCATTATTACAGTAACAGTGCATATTTTTAGCACTGATTACTGTAGTAATGTCACTGGTCCCCCCAAAAGTGTCAAAAATCTCAGTTAGGGGTCTGATCTGTCCGCCGCAATGTCGCAGTCCCGCTGAAAATCGCTGATAGCTGCCATTACTAGTAAAAAAAAACCAAAAGAATAAAAATGACATGTCTTTCCCGTAGTTAGTAGACGCGATAACTTTTGCGCAAACCAATCAAAATACGCTTATTGTGATTTTCTTACCAAAAATATATATCAGAAAAAAATTGGCATAAGATGTTAAAAAATTTAGATTTTTTAAGTTTTTTTTTTGAGAATGTTATATAGCAGAATGTGAAAAATATATATATTTTTTTCCAGAATTGTCGCTCTTTTTTTGTTTATAGCGCAAAAACAAAAATTGCAGAGGTGATCAAATACCACTAAAAGAAAACTCTATTTGTAGTAAAAAAAAGCACACCAATTCTATTCAGGTACAGCTTCGCACGATCGTGCAATTGTCCATTAAAGTAACGCAGTGCCAAATTGCAAAATATGGCCTGGTCATTAAGGGGGACAATCTTCCGGTCCAGAAGTGGTTAATTACATTATTACTTGAATCGCAATTGTATACATTATTGTTTTTTTTTTTTTTTTTTTTTTTTCTTGCTATGCTATTTTTTTGTCCCATGTGGAGTTATGAACTGACTTTTATAACTTTATTATTATGTGTCTTTTCATTCTGATCAAAAATACAAATTGCAAGTAATGGCTGTTTTGTGTACAAAAAAGTGTTTGAGGCACAGGATCTTTAGTGCAGAAGTAACTCTTCTCTTCCTACTGCAACTGCTCCTGGTCACCACTAGAGGGAGCTACAGAGAAGAAAAGAGACAAGCTTTGTATTGGGATAAATGAGCAGCTTGTATCTATTCTTCAGCGCCTCTAGTGGCAGCCTGGAGCTACTGCAAGTAGAAAGCACACAGTTTCCAGGCTGGAGGTCGTTTCTGAAACATCTACTAGGACAGATAGTTCTTGTTATTTATATTTTTAAGAAGGCTACTAGGACAAGTAATAAATAAAAACTAAGTCCTGAAAGTGATATACTTGCACACATTCACCTCTCTAATTAAATTTAAATGTAATTTAATTTAATTTAAATGTCATTTTAAATTTAAATTCAATTTAATTCATTTTAATTCATTTGTCCTTTATTTGGAGTTTTGCATGAAGTTGAATGATATGGTAGGTCTCAGTACAGGTGGAACTAACACAGAAAAAGATTTGTTTCAATATTTCTGCATAAGTTAGACCAAAGTAGACGGATCAAGGCAAAGTCTACTGTGCTATAGATTACAGCTAATAGGACACTGTATTGATGTGTTTCCTAAATGAGTTACTAGGATTGTGGAACACAAGATAGAGGCAGCTGAGTCACTCATCAATTATTGATTGAGTAGGCCACAGGTGTCAAACACAAGGCCCGCAGGCCGAATCTGGCCCTCCAGGCCATTTCATGTGGCCCTCACACCTCTCCTGCAGCTGCAGGAGAGTTCCAGCCCTCTTTTGGTCCTCCTCTAGACCTTGCACTCTCTGCTTCCCCCACAATGCCCCAGCTTCTTCCCAGCAGCAGCACAAGGTAAGTGGGGGTGTACTGTGCTGTAAGAGAGGGTGGGGAACTCTTGACTTCTGATGGTGGGGGGCTCTTGACATCTGATATAAGAGGGGGTGGGGTGCTCAGGACAACTAGTCTTACAGATTCAACCGGCCCTTTGAAGGCAATCATAATGCTGATGCGGCCCAAGAAGAATTTTAGTTTGACACCTCTGGAGTAGGCTATCAATTCAATGAAAAGGGAAAGGTGGTTATGAATTATACTACACCTAGTTTTCTTATTTTAAAATCCATAGTATTTATATTTCCATCATCGGTGTGCGCAGCTTATTGCGTTAGGGTGTGCACTTCAAAGCTCAAACACAAATGGGTATATATGTATATATACAGTAAATATGTATAAATATATATATATATATATATATATATATATATATATATATATATATATATATATATACACACACTCATAAATAAATGTACATTTTTTAAAAATGTTTTAAAATATGGTCAGTGTGAGTAGTGCAGTGGACATGTCAGTAGTTTTTTTTTTTATTCTTATTATTTTTTTTGTATTTTTGTTTTTTTTACAATTTTTATTTTTTATTTTTACAATTTTTTTAGGAGCCCTCTTAAAGGGGCTTTGGTGAAATATCAGCAGGGGGAATCTGCACCTGATTAGGATGGGCCCAGGCTCAAACACAAATGGGTATATAAACAGTAAATGTATATATATGTGTGTGTATATATATATATATATATATATATATATATATATATATATATACACACACACACACTCATAAATAAATATACAATTTTTTTTTAATGTTTTAAAATATGGACAGTGTCAGTAGAGCAGTGGGCAGTATTTTTTAAAAATCTTTATTTTTTTTTTTTACGTTTTTTTTTTTTTTTAGGAGCCCTTTTGAGGGGGCTTTGGTGAAATATCAGCAGGGGGAATCTGCACCACACTGGGTGATTAAGGTGGGCCCAGGACCACCCGGCACCCCCCGTGTGCACGCCTAGAATTGAATATAATCACTGATGCAGGATGAAGAACTTCAACACAGGAATTGAAGTCACCAATTTTCTGTTTTTACAGGAAGTGAAGTCCCTAATTTTCTGTATATACAGGAAGTGAGGTCACTGTTTTTCGCATATACAAGTGGCATGCAGGAGCAGAGACCACTGAGGTCTATCCCCCAGCACACGCAGTATTGTGGTACAAGTAGCCCACTTCTCTAGTATCTATTTCAATGCCATGATTTAATGCCTTGATTGATTAACCACTTGCCCACTGGGCATTTATACCCCCTTACAACCAGGTCAGTTTTCAGCTTTCAATGCTCTCACATTTTGAATGACAATTACTCAGTCATGCAACACTGTACCCATATGAAATGTATGTACTTTTTTCACACATGAATGTTCTTTTGGTGGTATTTAATCACCACTGTTTTTTTTTTTTTTTTTTTTTTGCGCTACAGATGAATAAAAACTGAACATTTTGATAAAATTAATTAAATGTTCTTTATTTCTGTTATAAAAATTTGGAAATTAGTAATTTGTCTTCATACATTTTGTCCAAAATTTACACTGCTACATATCTTTTGTAAAAATAACCCAAATAAGCATATATTATTTGGTCTTTGTGGAGGTTATAGAATCTACAAGCTATGGTACTAATCATTGAAAAGTGATCACACCTAATCACATCTAATGTACTGACGGCCTATCTCATTTTTTGAGACAAGCGAGGTCACTGCAAATACCCCCCCCCCCCCCAAGTTACCCCTTTTTGGAAAGTTGAAACTCCAAGGTATTTAGTAAGAGGTATGGTGAGTTTTTTGAAGTTGCAATTTTTTCCCACAATTTTTTGAAAAATAAAGATTTTAGTTATTTTATGCTTTCACAGAATTGTCATATTAACAGGTTTTTGTCTCTCACATGGCATATGCTTACTTGCAGCTACACTCCAAAACACATTCTGCTACTCCTCCTGAGTATGGCAATACCACATGTGTGAGACTTTTACATAGCCTGGCCACATACAGAGGCCCAACATGCAGGGAGTACCGTCAGGTGTTCTAGGGACATAAATTACACATCTAATTTCCTGACTTTTGTGAGGCACTGTAGTGGCACTGATGGGCACTGTAGTGGCACTGATGAGCATTGTGCTCACTCAGTGCCACTACAGTGCCTAATGGCATTGATGTGGCACAGTTGAGCACCGATGTGGCATGGATTTAACACTGATGAGCACTGTGGTGGCATGGATGTGGCATAGCTAAGCACTTATGTGGCACAGGTGAGCACTAATGTGGCATGGATGAGGCACGGATGAGCACTGATGTGGCATGGATGAGGCACGGATAAGCACTGATGTGGCATGGATGTGGCACGGATAAGCACTTAAGTCACACGGATGAATCATGGATAATCACTGATGTGGCATGGATGAGCCCTGATGTGGCATGGATTAGCACTGATGTGGCATGGATGAGCACTGATGTGGCACAAATGAGCACAGATGTGGCATGGATGAGGCACGGGTGAGCATTGATGTGACATGGATGAGGCATGGATGAGCACTGATATGTCATAAATGTGGTACGGATGAGCACTGATGTGGCATGGATGAGCACTGTTGTGGCATGGATGAGCACTAATGTGGCAAGGATTTGCACGGATGAGGCAGGAATGTGGCATGGATGAGATGTGGGATGGATGTGGCACAGATGAGTACTGATGTGGCAAGGATGGGTAAAGATGAGGCAAGGATTAGCACAGATGAGGCATGAATAAGCACAAAAGAGGCATTGATGAGCACAGATGAGGCATTACTGGGCACGGATGAGCAATGATGTGGCATGGATGAGCACGGATGAGGTATGGATGGGCATGGATGGGTACTGATGAGGCATAAATGGGCACAGATGAGCACTGATGTAGCATTGATGAGTACAGATGAGGTATGGATGAGCACAGATGAGGCATGAATGGGCACGGATGAGGCACAGAACAGCACTGTGGGCACTTCAGATCCAGCCCACTTGCACTGCTGCACTGGCTCACTGACAGTTGAACCCAACATGTGCCGGTTTGTTGACAAACGATCGCTCCGTCATTGGACAGAGCAATCACGTGGTAAAGGACTTCTGTCATTGGCCTTTTACCCCGATCTGTAATGCGCTGGGTCTGGAGGACCCAGCGATCATGGACACTTCTGGATGCGTGCCCCATGGGGGAAGTCAATGTACGCCTTCGAAAAAAACACACCACAAAGTCCTACAAGGTATACAAGGCTTTCCCCTTTAATCCAATAGAGGGAACTGATTCCACCAATCTACAATGCACTATAAACACCAAACTTAGGATGGATACAAGCTCAACCCCCTCCTCTATATTGTTTAATTATAAAAGAGTTCTAGAGGGTACTTTAAGATACATGTAAAGGAAATACCATGAAAATACACATATGTTGCTGACTCCCATCCATGTACAAAATGCATCCTTTATTGAAAATGTGTAAAACCAACATACAACATACATAAATGACACCACATTTATATTATATTTCCCCATGTGAAAGAGTAAGGGGTACATAGAACCTTTACTTATTCAAGAAAAAAAGTGTAAAAAAACATAGAGAAAGTTTATGACAAAAAAAACAAAACATACATCCTTTGCCAATATGTCACTGCCCAGCGATATAGACCATGTCAAGCACAATGCCCACCATGATTGATGGTATAAATTTTTTAGAAGACCTCACTTTCTTGATTTTTGTATGAGATTCCCTCCTAAAATTCATACCAGACCTAAAGTCTCTGGTATAGAATTTGGAGGGGACCTCATGCTTCTTTTTTTTTTGGGGGGGGGGGGGGGCCTCGCTTTTTTCTTTCATTTTTTTTGTGGGGTTCACTCTGAAAATGTATTTATTTATAATATAATTTTGAGGGGACACCATGCCATTTTTTTTTTTTTTTGCATGGGGCCCCCTTTAAAATTCATACTAGCCCTGGAGGTCAAATCCTTTAACTGCTTCCCACCCATGCCATTGTAAAATGGCAGCCGGGCGGGAACCCTATTGTTCTGGGAGCACATCATATGACATCCTCCCGAGAACGGGCCGTGCTCTGGCATGATCTGTCAATAGCTGCCGGAATCATGTAACTGCTGTAAACAAACACAGCAGACCACGGAACAGTTGTAAACAATGAATGGCTTCCTTTCATAGCATTTATTGTATGCTAGCTGTGATTGGGCACAGTGATCACATTGTACAGACAGAGCCAATCACAGCCTATTTGTTCCATGTGATTAGCTGTGGCCAATCACAACACACTGTCCTTCAGTAAGAATATTTGCCTATAGCAGTTAAATTCACAGCTAAAAGCAAGCATAGTATGTATGTAGTACTGCCCCCGTAAGGACTGCCAGAGTCAGGCTTTCCAGGTCCCCCTGGGCTACCAGCATACAGTTCTTTTGTTCTCCTTCCTCTGGCTCGTTTCAATAATCAGTCCAGGGGTATTTGGTTGTTTGTGTTTTACTATAAATTAGGGATAGGAGAAGGGAATATTGGGATACTTCGAATTAACAATACACAATGTTGGATGACTTCTATCTTCATGTACAGCCAGGCTGTTAATTCCCCCTGGCACTAAAGATGAATTAGAATTAAGTCTATTTGCCTTAGACTACTTGGTGTCGTCACCTGTCACCCCATCAGTGATCGTCATCTCTCACCCCATCAATCATCATCACCTGTCACCCCATCAGTGATCGTCATCTGTCAACCCATCAATCATCGTCACCTGTCACCCCATCAGTCATTGTTATCTGTCACCCCATCAGTCATCGTCACCTGTCACTCCATCAGTCATTGTCATCTGTCACCCCATCAGTCATTGTCACCTGTCACCCCATCAGTCATCGTCACCTGTAACCCCATCGGTCCTCGTCACCTGTCACCCCATCAGTCTTCGTCACCTGTCACCCCATTTCATTGTCACCTGTCAACCCATCAGTCACCGTCATCTGTCAACCCATCAGTGACCGTCACCTGTCAACCCATCGGTCACCTGGCACCCATCAGTGATCATCCGCAGTCAACCGTCACCCGACGCACAGCCCATCACAGCCAGCATGTCAAAAAGGATGTACAGCAGCGAGGAGGCCCTTCAGGTCCTCTCCATGACTGATGAGAGCACCGGGGAGCTCTCATCAGTATCCGAATCCAATTCTGATCCCCGATTTGGAATTTGAAATCAATAATAGTAGCGGATCGGAGATGGACTCGGACTATTCCTGTACACTTTCCTTTATAGAATGTATTTTGGGGTGCAATTTTTGCTATATACATGCAACCACTTACCGACCGCCTAACGACTATATACGTTGGCCATTTAAAGCTAAATACTGGGGTTATGGCAACAGATAGCTGCCATAACCCCGGTATTTTTTTAAACGGCGGGCGGTTGGCTTTCAGATAAGGGTGGTCCCAATGGCGGATTCGCCGTGCAATTACCCTTACGGTGCAGGGGAATAGGTGCCCCCCCCCCCTCCCGCCGCTTCTCAGACGTTTTCCCAGCTTACCGGACCCGCCAGCAGCGGGGAAAACTATCCGGTCCTGGATCCTCAGAGACAAGAAGTCGAGTGAGGGCAAGATGGCCCTCACTCGACTCTATGGTCTTGGAGGACCGGAGCTACATCAAAAGCCGTTGCTTAGCAACCGGTTTAAAGGGCCGTTTTTTTTTTTTTTTTTTCTTTTTTTCTTTTTCAAAAATTTTTTTTTTCTGTTTTAGTGTAGTTGTGAGGTGTCCTACTCTTTGATTCCCTGAGGGCAGAAGCCATCAGAATTGATAACATTGCCTTTGGAAATAGCATTTCCATTGAATAAACACATTGCACTACCCCACCATCATTCAATGATGGATATGCTGTCCCCCCCGGTAATATATATTATGCTATACTGTGAATGAGGGGGGATAGCTGCAAGCATTTATGGAATATCTTGATTGACTCCTAAAGTTAGTCTGGAGTGCCTTATACTCTGTTACCATTTGTTTCCACTTTCTAACCGGATATGGAACTCCAGGATTGTATATGGTAGGCAGATGGGAGGTGGGGGGGCTGCATGGGGGGAGACTCCCTTGGGTGCATTATATTGTATTTATTTTTATTTTTTTTCTTTCTTTGGTTAATTTGATTGCAATACCTGTAATGTTTGTAACTTTTACTGGTATGACTTAGGGGAGAAACTGAGTTGCAATATAGATCTGACCTGGTGGATATCCCGGTCGGGGAATAGAATCCGGGGATCCGTTAGGACCTTGAGAGAGGCCGGCAATGGCGGAATGGCCTGGGCGCCCTACCGTCTCTCTATGCATTAGCATTCTATTATTTATGCCTTTTTTTTGTTTATATATAGGAGGACTGAAGCTTTCTTAAGCAATATATATAGTAGGGCCTCTTAGAAGAAAAGGAATTGGGATACCTGGGGTGGGAATGGGGTAGTCTAGGGGGCTCTCTTGCATGAGGGGGACTTTACGTACATTTCTTGAGGGAACGTCTCAAACAGGGATATAGGGGGGCCTCTCTAATGCCAGTGGTGGTGATAGAGAGGCAGCTCATTTTCTCTCCCTCTTTATTTTTTGTTTCCATTTCTTGTATTATCTTATTTTCTTCTTACGGTGCATTGGGGATTGATTGATGATGCCCTCTGTTTTGAAATATGCTGTATTTTTTTTTTTTTTTTTAAAGTGCCATGTATTGTATTGTTTATTGCTTTAATATTTAATTGGCTGAGCTGGGTAGGCGGGGATGGGTCTCTGTACTTACTCATCCCTCCCTCTCCATCCACCCCCCTCCTTAGGCTAGCGCACTGTGTGAGAATCATTCCTCAGTGCGCTTTTGCAGGTTTTCTGCTTATTTAGTCTCTTTTTTTTCTTTTAAATCTTTCTCTTTTTTTTTTTTTTTTATTGTTTCTTCATGGACGCATTAAAGGTGTGGTCCTTAAATATAAAAGGGTTGAATATCCCCGAAAAACGCAGGCTGTTGCTTAATGACCTTAGACATCGTAAAATAGACGTAGCCTTTATTCAGGAAACTCATTTTAGGGATGACCGACTTCCAGTTTTGAGAAACTGTCATTACCCATTCACATATCATTCCACTAATGCTATGGTAAAATCTAGGGGAGTGTCCATATTGATCTCCGCCAAGATACCATGGACACATACTGAGAATATGGTCGGTATCTGTTTCTCAAGGGCAAGGTGGGAGATATTGTGGTTACTTTTGCCACATTATATGTCCCCAACGATAAACAGGATCATTTCGTCACTCGCACCTTGTCCAAATTATCGGCTTTCACCGAGGGGGTATTAATTGTTGGAGGTGACTTCAATATACCCTTAGTACCTGTGGTGGATACGTCGGTGGGTCGATCTTCGATCTCCCCCCGCACCCACAAACGAATCCTGCAGGCACTACACAACTCCCAATTGGTGGATGTGTGGCGTCTGCAACATACTGGGGAGAGGGACTATACGTTCTACTCGAACCCTCACAGCTCCTACTCGAGGATAGTTTTTTTCTTGATCCCACACCGCCATTTACATGCAGTTAAGTCGACCTGTATTGATCCCGTTACATACTCGGACCACGCGGCTATTTCCTTAACTTATGCCCTTTCTGAGGCTCTTACTGCGGGCACACGGTATTGGCGTCTCAATGAGAGTCTGTTACAATTACCGACAGTCATAGAAGAGGTATCCAAAGAATTGGATGCTTACTTCGCTATTAATGGGATGACGGATTGCAACCCGGGTGTCGTTTGGGAAGCACACAAGGTGGTAATCAGGGGGATTTTAATAAAAAATGGTGCTTGGATTAAGAAAAAGAGCTGCGGGACCTTGAATTCCCTCTTGACCAAAATACATGATCTGGAGCTACTCCATAAGAGACGACAAGAATTAGTCATAGAACAGGAGTTGACTTTTTTACGCAAACAGGTCAACGATCTCTTATATTCTAAAGCTAGGGCAGACTTACAGAGGTGCCGCCAACACACATATATTTCAGGGGACAAGTGTGGAAAGCTTCTGGCACGGACAGTCCGGGAACAACGGAAGGCTGCTTACATCCCTCACATTTTCTCTGCCTCAGGTCAGAAAATGTCTCTCCCACAACATATCTTGAGGACATTCCATGACTTTTACGCATCTCTTAACGACCTGCAAGATAGACGGATACCATTATCCCAAATGGAGGAGTATATTGCTACCTCTCAACTTCCAAAGCTCTCGCTGGAAGTTCAGCGAGAGCTGGAGGGACCAATATCTCTGGAGGAGCTGAGTGCTGCACTCAACTCCTTCAGGGTAGATAAAGCTCCTGGTCCTGATGGACTTACGGTTCATTATTACCGGACATTTTTCCCTATTCTGGGGCCTCATATGATCGCTCTTTTCAATGGGTTGGGCTCCAGTGCTTCCTTACATCATGATACTTTGAAGGCACATATTTCATTCATCCCAAAAGAGGGGAAGGACCCAGCAGCCTGCAGCAGTTATCGCCCCATATCACTCTTAAATACTGACCTAAAAATCCTTACCAAACTCTTGGCCTCACGGCTTTCACCTCATCTGGGTTCTCTGGTATATTTGGACCAGGTGGGATTCATCCCAACCAGAGAGGCCAGGGATAATACCACCAAGGTACTTAATCTGGTACATATTGCATCTAAGACCACTACGCCTAGCATCTTCCTTAGTACAGACGCGGAAAAAGCGTTTGACCGAGTAGATTGGCGGTATATGTTCTCGGTCCTCCGCTATATTGGTCTAGGAATTAACATGATCTCATGGATATCTCAAGTCTACTCTGATCCCTCCGCACAAGTAAAGGCCAATGGGCTTTTGTCTGAACCATTTCGGATAGCTAACGGAACGCGCCAGGGTTGTCCGCTCTCTCCTTTACTCTTTGCCTTATCCATGGAGCCTTTCCTGTGCAAAGTCCGTCTTAATCCAGACATCTCCGGAATATGTGCGGGGAACACCGAACATAAGGTCTCTGCATATGCGGATGACCTATTATTTTCTCTGACTAAACCAATGATCTCCGTCCCGAACCTCCTGCGTGAATTTGATATATATGGTAGGCTATCCAACTTAAAAATAAATTATGGTAAGTCCGAAGCTATGGGCATTGGACTACCTCCAGATCTGCTCCATCAGCTCAAAGACAATTTACCATTTCGATGGACTGATACAGCCCTCCAATATCTGGGTACTTATATCCCACCCGATCTGTCTGCAACATATACGGTCAACTTTCCCCCTCTATTAGATTGCATTCGCGTACTTCTAGAAGGATGGAACCAGGGTTTGCACTCATGGTTCGGGAGGTGCAACCTTTTAAAGATGTGCATACTTCCTAAGCTGCTCTACCTACTTCAAGCCTTACCCACTACCATTCCTTCCTCTTTTTTTAAAAGAGTTCACTCTGTATTCATTAGTTTCGTATGGGCTAACAAAAAACCTCGTATCTCTCGTGCCCAACTATCCCGGCCAAAGTTAACGGGAGGCCTGGCCTTACCGGATATTCTCAAATACTATCAGGCAATACATTTGAGTAGAATCATTGACTGGAGACGTCATTCTAGCCTTAAGCTGTGGGTACACATTGAGCAACTACAGTCAGAAGTAGACCTGGGTGGGGCACCGTGGCGCAGTACCTCGCATTCTCGAGACCTTTTACAACATCCAACGATTGGACCAACCCTGAGGGTCTCATCCTTACTTATGAAATGCCCAATGTTGACCACATTTGACTCTCCCTTGACTCCGGTTTTGGGCAACCCAGCTTTTATGCCGGGTATATTGGATGGCCCACTATGGGATTTGAAAAAAAGGGAATTTTTTCAGGCCGCACACTTTTTAAAGGAAGGCAGCTGGGTTACTATCGCACAGCTCACTGACCCACAGGGGCCTTTTCGACTTCCTTTTTGGAACGTCATACAATTGAACCATTTTTTATATTCATTGCCAAATCCGGAGACATTAAGTAGAGACCTTACGCTATTTGAAGAATATTGCTCAGGTATGGAGTTCCTACCTAGACTGTTATCTAAGGTTTACTACTTATTGTCTCTGACGTCAGCAGACAGATGCTTGCCCTGTCTGGAAAAATGGGAGAGAGACCTGAATTATAAATTCACAGCGAAGCAGGAACGCAATATATTTACGTTGGCTCTAAAGATTCCTGTTTGTACTAAGATCCAGGAGATTAATTATAAACTCCTCATGAGATGGTATCGAGTCCCTTCCTTGCTTCACAAGTTCTCCCCGAATAACTCAGACCGCTGCTGGAGATGCAAGGAGGAACTGGGTACAGTATTGCATATTTTCTGGTCCTGTTCACGGTTATCTCGTTTCTGGAGTGACGTAAGTGCCTTAATTCAAGAATTCACTGATTGGGAGATCCCGAACAACCCCGCCTTTTTCTTGCTACATGTCTCTACCATCCCTCTTGAGAAGTATAAGAGATCGATCTTATTCCATATTCTGAACGCAGCTAAGTCCTGTATCCCTCTGTTTTGGAAGTCACACTTTCCTCCAACAATTAGTGATTGTATTCGCAAAATTGAAGAAGTAAATAAAATGGAAGACCTACGCCTCTCTGCACAACTTAAAAAGGAATCATATAATAAAACATGGGGGCCGTGGAATCTCTTTATGCTTTCGGAACGGGGGCAAAACTTATTGTGCCCGGCAAAGGCCGCTGTTTCAAGTCAACAGTGAGAAAATGAATGGTGCACATAATATATGTATCATGACCACATGCGTCCATTTTTTCCTTTTTTTTGGTGTGTTGTTTGTTTGTTTGTTTATCTTTTTTTTTTTTCTTTTTCTGTTTTGTTTTTTTTTTTTTTTCTTTTTTTCCTTACTTTAGAAAATCAAGGAGAAGACGAAATAGATATCGTAGTCTCGGCAGCAACCTAATCCTGTTGAACATTGCTTGCAAGTGTCTCATGGGCTTTGGCCCCAGCCGTGGCTGCTGCCTTGTTCTGATATGTAAGGTTTGGTATACTGTTATTAGGGCACCCATATAGGTGCACATTACTACTATTGGTTTATCACTGATGTAAGTTGTATTCATTTGACCTTGTTTGCTCTTTTCTTGGTATAAATAAAATATTTGAGAAAAAAAAAAAAAATGAAAGCGCCCTGTCCCCGTTAGCTCGTGTGCAGAAGCGAACGCATACGCAAGTCCCGCCCACATATGTAAGCGGTGTTCAAACCACACATGTGAGGTATCACCGCAATCATTAGAGCGAGAGCAATAATTTGAGCCCTAGACCTCCTCTGTAACTCTAAGCTGGTAACCTGTAGAAATGTTTAAAATGTATGCTATGGGGATTTTTAAGTACCAATGTTTGGCGCCATTCCGTGAGCGTGCGCAATTCTGAAGCATGACATGTTGGGTATCTAATTACTCGGCGTAACATTATTTTTCACATTATGGAAAAAAATTGGGCTAAATGTACTGTTTTGTTATTTTTTAATTCAAATAAGTGAATTTTTTTTAAAACAAATTGCATTTGGAAGACTGCTGAGCAAATATGGTGTGATAAAAAATATTGCAACGATCTGCATTTTATTCTCTAGGGTCTCTGCTAAAAAAAAATATACAATGTTTGGGGGTTCTGAGTAGTTTTCTAGCAAAAAAAAAATGATTTTAGCTTGTTAATACCAAGTGTCAAAAATAGGCCCAGTCTTAAAAGTGAATAAATGGACAACTTTGTGTAAAGTGCTACTTGGATGTTGGGACTCTGTATGTGGCTAGGCTGTGTAAAAGTGTTACACATGTGGTATCGCCATACTCAGGAGGAATAGCAGAATGTATTTTGGGGTGCAATTTTTGCTATGTACATGCTATGTGTTCAAAATATTGCATAAATGGACAGCTTTGTGTAAAAAAAAAATGCGTTTTCATTTTCGTTCCATATTTTCCAAAAACTTGTGCAAAAAAATGACATATTCAAAAGACTCATTATGCCTCTAAAATTATACGTTGGGCTGTTTGCTTTCCAAAATTGGGTAATTTTATGGGGGTTTCCATTGTCCTGGTGCTCCAAGGCCTTCAAAATTGTGATAGGTTGTCAGGAAATTATATGTGTAATTTCTGCTTCTAGAATGCCGGACGGTGCTACTTGGATGTTAGGCCTCTGTATCTGGCAGGCTGTGAAAAAGTCTCACACATGTGGTATCGCCATACTCAGGAGGAGTAGTAGAATGTGTTTTGGGGTGTAGTTCCAAGTATACATATGCTGTGTGAGAGAAATAACCTGTTAATACGTCAATTTGTAAAAAAAAAAAAAATTCATTTTGCAAAGAATTGTGGGAAAACATTACAACTTCAAAAAACTCACCATGCCCCTTATTAAATACCTTGAAATGTCTACTTTCCAAAAAGGGGTCATTTGGGGGGTATTTGTACTTTCCTGACTTTTTAGTGTCTCAAGAAATGAGATAGGCCTTCAGTACATCAGGTGTGATCAAGTGTGATACATGTTTAATGATTAGCACCATAACTTGTGGACTCTATAACTTTCACAAAGATCAAATAATATACACTTATTTGGGTTATTTTTTACCAAAGATAAGTAGCAGTATAAATTTTGGCCAAAATTTGTGAATAAAAATTACTAATTTGCAAAATTTTATGACAGAAACTAAAGAAAAATGCGTTTTTTTCACAATATTTTCAGTCTTTTTTTATTTATAGCACAAAAAATAAAAAACCCAGTAGTGATTAAATACCATCAAAAGAAAGCTCTATTTATGTGAAGAAAAGGACACAATTTTTTTATGGGTACAGTGTTGCATGACTGAGTAATTGTCATTCAAATTGTGAGAGCGCTGAAAGCTGAAAATCGGTCTGGGCAGGAAGGGGGTGAAAGTGCACTATAGGCAAGTGGTTAACACAGGGCAAAAGGGGCAGCTGCCCTGTAGCCCTCTAGTCATTGTTTTGGGGCCCAAAGCAACTGCCCCTTGAGCCCCCAAATAGTTGATAAGTGGATTCAAGAGGGCCCAAGAACATTTTTCACCCAGGGTCCAATCACGAATAAAGACGGCCCTGGTTAGAATTTGTATTATAGCAAGAAAAAAGCAGCTAAGTACAGGAAAACAAGTGGCAGAAGAGACTTGTTTGGGCTAAAGAACACAAGGAATGGACATTAGACCAGTGGAAATCTGTGCTTTGGTCTGTTGAGTCCAAATTGGAGATCTTTGGTTCCAACCACCGTGTCTTTGTGCGGTGCAGAAAAGGTGAACGAATGGACTCTACATGCCTGGTTCCCACCGTGAAGCATGGAGGAGGAGGTGTTATGGTTGGGTTGGTGCTTTTCTGGTGACACTGTTGGGGATTTATTCAAAATTGAAGGCATACTGAACCAGCATGGCTACCACAGCATCTTGCAGCGGCATGCTATTCCATCCGGTTTGCGTTTAGTTGGACCATCATTTATTTTTCAACAGGACAATGACCCCAAACACACCTCCAGGCTGTGTAAGGACTATTTGACCAAGAAGAAGAGTGATGGGGTGCTGCGCCAGATGACCTGGCCTCCACAGTCACCAGACCTGAACTCAATCGAGATGGTTTGGGGTGAGCTGGACCGCAGAGTGAAGGCAAAAGGGCCAACAAGTGCTAAGCATCTCTGGGAACTCCTTCAAGACTATTGGAAGACCATTTCAGGTGACTACCTCTTGAAGCTCATCAAGAGAATGCCAAGAGTGTGCAAAGCAGTAATCAAAGCAAAAGGTGGCTACTTTGAAGAACCTAGAATATGACATATTTTCAGTTGTTTCACACTTTTTTGTTATGTATATAATTCCGCATCTGTTAATTAATAGTTTTGATGCCTTCAGTGTGAATCTACAATTTTCATAGTCATAAAAATAAAGAAAACTCTTTGAATGAGAAGGTGGGTACAAACTTTTGGTCTGTACTATATATATATATATATATATATATATATATATATATATATATATATAAAGTACAGTAAAACTACAGGAAAGGGCACTGGGGGGCAAACTAATATCAATTTATTTTATTTTGTAATGAAATCAGTGTGTTTGTGTTTTTTACTTTGTAATTTGCCGCCGGTTCCACCCCCCCCCCCCCCCCTGCGAGCGTCACGTCGCAGGAGACGGAAGTCGGGGCTTACAAGCATCGGGCGGAAGATCCGGCCGCCTTATGCCGAAGGGACACATCGCTGAATCCCGGCGACAAGGTAAGTAACCTCTACAAGGATCCAGCGATGCTCCCTGGCGGTACCCCGAGTGTGGCTCAGGGTTACCGCTTATGGCAGTGAAATCCCACCCCGAGCCACACTCGGGAATACCGCCAGGGAGGTTAAGAACTCAATGGCAGCCTGTATACTGTCTTACTAAAGGTTTCTTTTAGCTAATCAGGGGTCAAAGAATCATTTTATTTTCAGTGGAGTTTTTCACATCTATACAAAGAAGGCAACAAAATCAGACTGTGGATATCCAATACTATAAAAAACTATAAAACAAATTTGATGTTTAGTGTATTTTAAAGAGTAAAAAACATTCCCCTCTTAATAATCTCTGTACATTGCAGGGATTTTAACAAATTTTGTTGCAGAATCCTACCGTTGGTTATTCTGAAGAAATATCTGTTAGTTTGTCTGTGTCCATGTGCAGGAATCTGTAGGGTCTGCATCTCTTTAGACATGATTCCCCTTTGGGAGTATCTCAAAAAGAATGACATTTTTGTTACATGCCCAAAATCTGACCTGTGTCTTAGTGCAGACTTCTGGAAGAATCAGTAAACCAAAGAACACCTCCAGGATGCCATATGGCATTGCATTTTACAGAAAATTACAGCGCTGCAGATTGAAAAGGAAAGGTAAATTTTTTTAGTAACATTTAACCCCTTCCCGACCGCCCGCCGCCTTTTTACTACGGCAGTGCTGCCGTCCTGCTCAAACTGACGTAGACCTACGTCAGTCGTGCGCCTGCAGCTAGGGGGCGGGCGAGCATGCGCCGCCAGTGGCGCGCTCCCACTCCCACTCAGCAGTGGGGACTCCGTTGCATGGGGCTGGGGGCTCCGATTGCTTCCTGACACCCGCGATCGCTCCCCGCTGAGAGAGAAGGACGGTTGGCTGTTGTAAACACAGCCGACCGTTCTTCTCTCTGGAATGATCACAGAGCTCCTGTGATCCTTCTATATAGGATCACATGTCTCTATGATCATTTCAAAAGCCACGCCCACCACAGTTAGAATCACTCCCCTAGGCTCCCATTTCACCCCTTGATCACCCACAATGTTAACCCCTTCCCTGCCACTGTCATTATTACAGTAACAGTGCATATTTTTAGCACTGATTACTGTAGTAATGTCACTGGTCCCCCCAAAAGTGTCAAAAATCTCAGTTAGGGGTCTGATCTGTCCGCCGCAATGTCGCAGTCCCGCTGAAAATCGCTGATAGCTGCCATTACTAGTAAAAAAAACCAAAAGAATAAAAATGACATGTCTTTCCCGTAGTTAGTAGACGCGATAACTTTTGCGCAAACCAATCAAAATACGTGATTTTCTTACCAAAAATATATATCAGAAAAAAATTGGCATAAAATGTTAAAAAATTTAGATTTTTTAAGTTTTTTTTTGAGAATGTTATATAGCAGAATTTTTAAAAACATATATTTTTTTTTCCAGAATTATCGCTCTTTTTTTGTTTATAGCGCAAAAGCAAAAATTGCAGAGGTGATCAAATACCACTAAAAGAAAACTCTATTTATAGTAAAAAAAGCACACCAATTCTATTCAGGTACAGCGTCGCACGACCGTGCAATTGTCCATTAAATTAACGCAGTGCCGAATTGCAAAATATGGCCTGGTCATTAAGGGGGAAAATCTTCCGGTCCAGAAGTGGTTAATTACATTATTACTTGAATCGCAATTGTATACATTATTGTTTTTTTTTTTTTCTTGCTATGCTATTTTTTTGTCCCATGTGGAGTTATGAACTGACTTTTATAACTTTATTATTATGTGTCTCTTCATTCTGATCAAATATACAAATTGCAAGTGGTAGCTGTTTTGTGTACAAAAAAGTGTTTCAGGTACAGGATCTTTAGTGCAGAAGTAACTCTTCTCTTCCTACTGCAACTGCTCCTGGTCACCACTAGAGGGAGCTACAGGGAAGAAAAGAGACAAGCTTTGTATTGGGATAAATGAGCAGCTTGTATCTATTCTTCATTGACTTTAGTGGCAGCCTAGAGCTACTGCAAGTAGAAAGCACACAGTGTCCAGGCTGGAGGTCGTGTTTCTGAAACATCTACTAGGACAGATAGTTCTTGTTATTTATATTTTTAAGAAGGCTACTAGGACAAGTAATAAATAAAAACAAAGTCCTGAAAGTGATATCCTTGCACACATTCACCTCTTTAATTACATTAAATGTAATTTAATTTAATTTAAATGTAATTTTAAATTTAAATTCAATTTAATTCATTTTAATTCATTTGTCCTTTATTTGGAGTTTTGCATGAAGTTGAATGATATCGTAGGTCTCAGTACAGGTGGAACTAACACAGAAAAAGATTTGTTTCAATATTTCTGCATAAGTTAGACCAAAGTAGACAGATCAAGGCAAAGTCTACTGTGCTATAGATTACAGCTAATAGGACACTGTACTGATGTGTTTCCTAAATTAGTTACTAGGATTGTGGAACACAAGATAGAGGCAGCTGAGTCACTCATCAATTATTGATTGAGTAGGCTATCAATTCAATGAAAAGGGAAAGGTGGTTATGAATTATACTACACCTAGTTTTCTTATTTTAAAATCCATAGTATTTATATTTCCATCATCGGTGTGCGCAGCTTATTGCGTTAGGGTGTGCACTTCAAAGCTCGAACACAAATGGGTATATATACAGTAAATATGTATAAATATATTTACATATATATATATATATATATATATATACACACACACACACACTCTAATAAATAAATGTACATTTTTTTTAAATGTTTTAAAACATGGACAGTGTGAGTAGTGTAGTGGACATGTCAGTAGTTTTTTTTTTATTCCTATTATTTTTTTTGTATTTCTGTTTTTTTTTACAATTTTTATTTTTTAATTTTACAATTTTTTTTTAGGAGCCCTCTTAAAGGGGCTTTGGTGAAATATCAGCAGGGGGAATCTGCACCTGATTAGGATGGGCCCAGGCTCAAACACAAATGGGTATATAAACAGTAAATATATATATATATGTATATATATATATATATATATATATATATATATATATATATATATATATATATATACACACACACACACACACTCTTATAAATAAATGTACTTTTTTTTAATGTTTTAAAATATGGACAGTGTCAGTAGAGCAGTGGACAGTATTTTTTTTGTATTTTTTAAAAAAATTTATTTATTTTTTTACGTTTTTTTTTTTTAAGAGCCCTTCTGAGGGGGCTTTGGTGAAATATCAACAGGGGGAATCTGCACCACACTGGATGATTAAGGTGGGCCCAGAACCACCCGGCACCCCCCGTGTGCACGCCTAGAATTTAATATAATCACTGATGCAGGATGAAGAACTTCAACACAGGAAGTGAAGTCACCAATTTTCTGTTTTTACAGGAAGTGAAGTCCCTAATTTTCTGTATATACAGGAAGTGAGGTCACTGTTTTTCGCATATACAAGTGGCATGCAGGAGCAGAGACCACTGAGGTCTATCCACCAGCACACGCAGTATTGTGGTACAAGTAGCCCACTTCTCTAGTATCTATTTCAATGCCATGATTTAATGCCTTGATTGATTAACCACTTGCCCACTGGGCATTTATACCCCCTTCCAACCAGGTCAATTTTCAGCTTTCAATGCTCTCACATTTTGAATGACAATTACTCAGTCATGCAACACTGTACCCATATGAAATGTATGTACTTTTTTTCTCACAAATATAGCTTTCTTTTGGTGGTATTTAATCACCACTGTTTTTTTTTTTTTTTTTTTGCGCTACAGATGAAAAAAGACTGAACATTTTGATAAAATTAATTAATTGTTCTTTATTTCTGTTATAAAAATTTGGAAATTAGTAATTTTTCTTCATACATTTTGTCCAAAATTTACACTGCTACACATCTTTGGTAAAAATAATCCAAATAAGCATATATTATTTGGTCTTTGTGGAGGTTATAGAATCTACAAGCTATGGTACTAATCATTGAAAATTGATCACACCTAATCACATCTAATGTACTGACGGCCTCTCATTTTTTGAGACAAGTGAGGTCACTGCAAGTATCCCCCCCCCCCAAGTTACCCCTTTTTGGAAAGTTGAAACTCCAAGGTATTTAGTAAGAGGTATGGTGAGTTTTTTGAAGTTGCAATTTTTTCCCACAATTTTTTGAAAAATAAAGATTTTATTTATTTTATGCTTTCACAGAATTGTCATATTAACAGGTTTTTGTCTCTCACATGGCATATGCATACTTGCAGCTACACCCCAAAACACATTCTGCTACTCCTCCTGAGTATGGCAATACCACATGTGTGAGACTTTTACATAGCCTGGCCACATACAGAGGCCCAACATGCAGGGAGTACCGTCAGGTGTTCTAGGGACATAAATTACACATCTAATTTCCTGACTTTTGTGAGGCACTGTAGTGGCACTGATGGGCACTGTAGTGGCACTGATGAGCATTGTGCTCACTCAGTACCACTACAGTGCCTAATGACATTGATGTGGCACAGTTGAGCACCGATGTGGCATGGATTTGGCACTGATGAGCACTGTGGTGGCATGGATGTGGCACGGCTAAGCACCTATGTGGCACAGGTGAGAACTAATGTGGCATGGATGAGGCACGGATAAGCACTGATGTGGCATGGATGTGGCACGGATAAGCACTTAAGTGACACGGATGAATCATGGATAATCACTGATGTGGCATGGATGAGCCCTGATGTGGCATGGATTAGCACTGATGTGGCATGGATGAGCACTGATGTGGCACAAATGAGCACAGATGTGGCATGGATGAGGCACGGGTGAGCATTGATGTGACATGGATGAGGCATGGATGAGCACTGATATGTCATAAATGTGGTATGGATGAGCACTGATGTGGCATGGATGAACACTGTTGTGGCATGGATGAGCACTAATGTGGCAAGGATTTGCACGGATGAGGCAGGAATGTGGCATGAATGAGATGTGGGATGGATGTGGCACAGATGAGTACTGATGTGGCATGGATGGGCACATATGTGGCATGGATGGGGCACAGATGAGCACTGATATGGCATGTATAGGCACAGATGAGCACTGATGTGGCATGGATGGGTAAAGATGAGGCAAGGATTAGCACAGATGAGGCATGAATCCAGCCCACTTGCACTGCTGCACTGGCTCACTGACAGCTGAACCCAACATGTGCCGGTTTGTTGACAAACGATCGCTCCGTCATTGGACAGAGCAATCACGTGGTAAAGGACTTCTGTCATTGGCCCTTTACCCCGATCTGTAATGCGCTGGGTCTGGAAGACCCAGTGATCATGGACACTTCTGGATGCGTGCCCCATAGGGGAAGTCAATGTACGCCTTCGAAAAAAACACACCACAAAGTCCTACAAGGTATACAAGGCTTTCCCCTTTAATCCAATAGAGGGAACTGATTCCACCAATCTAGAATACACTATAAACACCAAACTTAGGATGGATACAAGCTCAACCCCCTCCTCTATATTGTTTAATTATAAAAGACTTCTAGAGGGTACTTTCAGATACATTTAAAAGAAATACCATGAAAATACACATATGTTGCTGACTCCCATCCATGTACAAATTGCATCCTTTATTGAAAATGTGTAAAACCAACATACAACATACATAAATGACACCACATTTATATTATATTTCCCCATGTGAAAGAGTAAGGGGTACATAGAACCTCTACTTATTCAAGAAAAAAAGTGTAAAAAAAACATAGAGAAAGTTTATGACAAGTCCTTTAATTAAAAAAACAAAACATACATCCTTTGCCAATATGTCACTGCCCAGCGATACAGACCATGTCAAGCACAATGCCCACCATGATTGATGGTATAGATTTTTTAGAAGACCTCACTTTCTTGTTTTTTGTATGGGATTCCCTCCTAAAATTCATACCAGACCTAAAGTCTCTGGTATAGAATTTGGATGGAACCTCATGTTTCTTTTTTTTTTTCGGGGGGGGGGGGGGGGGGGACATCGCTCTTTTCTTTCATTTTTTTGTGTGGGGTTCACTCTGAAAATGTATCTATTTATAATATAATTTTGAGGGGACACCATGCCATTTTTTTTTTTTTGCATGGGGCCCCCTTTAAAATTCATACTAGCCCTGGAGGACTAATCCTTTAACTGCTTCCCGCCCATGCCATTGTAAAATGGCGGCCAGGCAGGAACCCTATTGTTCTGGGAGCACATCATATGACATCCTCCCGAGAACGGGCCGTGCTCTGGCATGATCTGTCAATAGCTGCCGGAATCATGTGACTGCTGTAAACAAACACAGCAGATCACGTGACAGTTGTAAACAATGAATGGTTTCCTTTCATAGCATTTATTGTATGCTAGCTGTGATTGGGCACAGTGATCACATTGTACAGACAGAGCCAATCACAGCCTATTTGTTCCATGTGATTAGCTGTGGCCAATCACAACACACTGTCCTTCAGTAAGAATATTTGCCTATAGCAGTTAAATTCACAGCTAAAAGCAAGCATAGAATGTATGTAGCACTGCCCCCATAAGGACTGCCAGAGTCAGACTTTCCAGGTCCCCCTCGGCTACCAGCATACAGTTCTTTTGTTCTCCTTCCTCTGGCTCGTTTCAATAATCAGTCCAGGGGTATTTGGTTGTTTGTGTTTTACTATAAATTAGGGATAGGAGAAGGGAATATTGGGATACTTCGAATTAACAATACACAATGTTGGATGACTTCTATCTTCATGTACAGCCAGCCTGTTAATTCCCCCTGGCACTAAAGATGAATTAGAATTAAGTCTATTTGCCTTAGACGACTTGGTGGACTAGCAATTATCTTCAGGACACTCTCCTCAGCAGCCTCTCTCTCTTTACTTCTAACACCCGTCCACTGACTATCCTACATGTGGGGTGGCCCCCCTCAGGTCAGGCCCCTTGACACCAGTCCCTGTACTCATGATACTCTTATTCCAGGGTCTCCAGTGTCCCCCTCTTCAGTCAGCTCTCCTTGGTCTCTGGGTTCAGCTCCTCTCATCCATTCCTCCGGCCTTCAGGGTGACCTCCTGCGACCATGTGCCACTGCAACAGAGGAGGAGGCAGCCACCCCCTCCCTCCGGGGCTCTGCTCTCCAGCCAAAGACCCCGCAGCACATGTGTTCCTGGCTCTTATACAGTATCCCAGAATGCACTGAGACAACTTGCCGCTGCCAATCACCAGGACCATATCAAAGCCTATGCATTTATTTGTCAGGTTTCCTCCCACTGTCCAATATGCCTCCCTATTGGACCAGTGTGAAACACTCTCTAGACACAATGAATCACATACTGAGCACACTGAGCAGACCTCACTAACAGATCCTGCTCTCTGGTAAGTATAGAGCAATATAGATCTGCCTGCAGCCCCTCTAATAATTAGACAGAGCCAAAAACTATACTCTCCCACCAGCACCTACCTAGGAGGGTGCTACATGTAAAAAAAAAAAAAAACTTCTGATTCACTCCCCAGAGTAGTACAGTGTTAATATGGTAACACTGTATTGCTCTGGTCACAGTATGTACATTTTTATTTTTTTACATACTGTCACCAGTCAGTGTCCCTGATCACCGCCACGCCAGTTATATGATGGCGCTATACTGCACTGGTAACAGTATGTGAAAATTAAAAAAAAAAAACGTGAAAAAAGCTATTTTTTTCTCTTCCTTTTCCAAAAAAATTACAAATTAAAAAAATGTGCCGTGCCTCTCACTAAATACCCCGGACTGTCTACTTTCCATAAAGGTGTTATTTGGGGGATATTTTTACTGTCCTGGCATTTTTGGGTCTCAGTACATCAGGATTGATTGATTTGCAGATATATACCATCATTTGTGGACTATATAACTTTCCTACATGCTAAATATTAAACACTGATTTGGGGTTATTTTCACCAAAGAAATGTAGCAGAATACATTTTGCCCCTAATTTATGAAGAAAGATTATTTATTTGCAAAATTTTATAACAGAAACACATGTTTTGTGTGGAAAAAAAAATGATAAAAAATTTCATATGGGTACAGTGTTGCATCACGCGCAATTGTCATTCAAATTGAACAGCGCTGAATGCTTAAAATTGGCCTGGGCAGGAAGGGGGTAAAAGTGCCTGGTATTGAAATGGTTAAAGGATAAGTTTACCTTTGGGAACATGTTACATGGTGGAACATGTAACATGTTTCCACTGCTGCGGTCTGTCCCCAATGCGCCACCTCTAGTGACAGTGAGTCGGGGATCTTCTTCCCACACTTGCTGTCATGCTGTCACAATTGAAAAATAAAATTCTGTGAATAGAAAAAAAACACAATTATCACTATCCTTTCCAGCTGCCAGCTTGTAGGCTCAAGCTAGTCCATTGATGGTTCCTGTCATTGTGTAACTGCCTGCCCATACGTGTTACAAGTGGACAGCTTACACTGACAGTCTACAGAAGCCTTGCTTTGCATCTGTGATCTGCAGGCTCCTATTAAAAAATTATAAATGCACATTGTTTTACCTGCAAAAAAATGTGCATTATTATTATTTTTAAAAATCTGAACTTATCCTTTAATGGAAAAGAGTGTATATCCACTGACAATCAGCCACTGCCCAGCAATATAGATCATGTCAAGCAAGATTCCCGCCCTTGACTGATGGTTTGGATTTTTAGAGGAACTCCACCTACTTCTTGATTTTTGTGTAGGGTTCCCTCCAAAAATCCATACTAGATCTGAAGCATCTGGAATAGAATTTGGAGGGGACCTCATGCGTTTGTTTATTTTTTGTGTGGGACCCCCCTTAAAATTAATTCCAGACCTGAATGACAAATCTTTTAATAAAAAAGAATGGTCATCCATTGCCGAAAAGTCAGTGCCCAGTGATATACTGTCGATTATGTTAAGCATAATTCTCGCCATGATTGATGGTATACATTTTTGGGGGGACCTCTAATGAAACTGCAACCCACACTGTACTTGTGGACTTCCGTCATTATACGGCTTCCTCCCAGTCGTGAACATAGAGATTAGGGATGATCGAAGTTTTGAAAAGTTGGTTTCGACCAGAACACCCGAACTTCCCGAAAGTTCTTCAGTAAAGAACATAGGTAATCAAAAAACACAATTTTGAAGCCCTAAAACCCAATAAATGCCCCTAAAAAGTGCCTAGGGTTCTGGGTCATGCCCCAGGGACTATTAATCACACAAAAAAAAGTTCTTACAAATTGTCGTTTTTGATAGAGAGCCAATTATTGAAAAAATTATTGAAAAAAAAAAAAAAAGAGATTTCTTTGAATTTAGTGTCTGGTGGGTCTAAAAGGTGTACCTGTGAAGTTTCAGCTCTGTAGCATGTCCAGAACCAGAAAAAAAAGATTGTTTGTATTAGAATTGCAGTAGAGCAGGCATAGGGCTCCGCTATTTTCACACCCGGCCGTTTTTGTTGCAGGCGTTTATTGGGCTTTTTTTGTGGACATGTTTGGAGGCAGGCATGACATCTGAACTTCTGTGTAGGGGTATATATACATACACATATATGTATATATACACATACACACATATAGGTGTGAAAGTAGCGGAACCCTATGCCTGCGCTAATGAAATTATTTGCAGGCATAGGGCTCCGCTCCTATCACACCTATATGTGTGTATGTGTATAAATACATATATGTGTGTGTGTGTATATATACCCCTATACAGAAGTTCAGATGTTATGCCTGCCTCCAAACAAGCCTAAAAAATTCCCAAAAAAATGCCTGCAACAACACACCTGGGCATTTTTGTTGCAGGCATTTTTTTGTGCATTTTTTGGGCATCTTTGGAGGCAGGCATAACATCTGAACTTCTGCAAAGGGGTATATATACTGTGACAGGAAGTCAGGTAAATCTGTGGATGTAGTCACAGACAGGAGATACATTTCCACCTGGTTTAGAAAATTCACCAATTACTATAGGGTGTCGGCTGAAAAGGTAGCCAGGACGGCTTAAGGAAGTTGAAAGGCCTTCAGCTGTTTGGAATGAGGAAGTTAAGGCCTCTATAATTTGTCCAAAGTAAGTCTATTGATTGCTGCCTCCTAATGCTGTGTGAGCTGGGGAGAGGAGGACAGTCAGATGTGTGCCTACCAACGCTGTGTGAAGCCTGGGAGAAGGATTGCTGCCTCCTGACGCTGTGTGAAGCTGGGGAGAGGAGGACAGTCAGATGTGTGCCTCCCGACGCTGTGTGAGCATGGGAGAAGACCTCCTGGAGCGATGTGCGCTAAGGAGGGTAAAAAGTGTGAAAACTTCTCCAGGTGAGAAAATGAACTATTTCTATGTGGAAGAAATAAATGAACTGTTTGCTATGTGAAGAGACACGCAAAGGGACATGTTCAATGTGAAGAGGAAAAGGGACATGTTCAATGGACATTTGTTGTGTGAAGAAAAAACATGGACTATTGAGTGTCTGCTGTAGGATCAGCAAAGTTTGCCCAACAGTAGGTTGGAGACAGACTCCGTAGGTAGGTTCCTGTATGTGAGAAGGTAGCCGCCCACAGTGGCAAGGATTTATTTTGTGTTTTACTTTTATTTTGATGTTTTTGAGGCTTGCAGTCTGGTGAAGGAAATTGCATGAATAAACCAAACTGTTGTTTGCAACCACTTCTCGGCTATCTCCCTGTGTAACAAACCCCCTCAAGGGGTCATCCACACCCGCCACTGAGCTAATCCCTCACAATACACACACACTTATATGTATATATACACATACACACATATAGGTGTGATAGGAGCGTAGCCCTATGCCTGAAAATAATTTCATTAGCGCAGGCATAGGGTTCTGCTACTCTCACACCTATATGTGTGTATGTGTATATATACATATATGTGTCTGTGTTTATATACCCCTACACAGAAGTTCAGATGTCATGCCTGCCTCCAAAGACGTCCACAAAAAAGCCCAATAAACGCCTGCAACAAAAACGGCCGGGTGTGAAAGTAGCGGAGCCACTACCCTGCTCTACTGCAATTCTAAGACAAACAATCTTTTTTCTATGGCGGTCACCCTGACATTGAAGAGTTTGGTCACCCTGCCATAGCAGTCAGAGTCAGTTAACCCTGCACTACACTACAGTCACCCTGACACTTAACACTTTCCCTACAGAAACTAGATTATTGAATCTAACTATAGTGGAAAATAGTACCCTAACTACACTAGATATCCCTTTCCTCACACTAATAATTGCTAAATGACACTTTTGAAGCAGGAGTAACAGAACTGCTTCCACTCTCTTCCACAGCCCCTGTATTACAATGCTAGAGATTTGGCGGGGCTATCTTATATACTGGGGGGCGTATTCACTACTGATTGGCCTCTGGACCCCCTAGTCACTCCAATCACATTCCTAGCATCCTCCTGCCCCCTCAATTGGCTTTTACTGATGGTTCTGGTCCAGTCACTGGCTTTTAAAGCCCAGTTCCTGTCCCATTGCATTTTGGTCGGTTCTGGTTGCCGAATTCCGAACTTTTTTAGCAAAAAGTTTGGAATTCGGCTGAATTTCGAACAGTCAATGTTCGGGGTGAACCGATGGTTGACCCGAACCGTTCGATCATCCCTAATAGAGATCAGATTTTCCCAGCCACCCACATACAAAGGTAGCCGACAACTTAGCTTGTATTCGTTTTGGAACCGTCCAGGATAAGAACTGTTTATTCAAACACAGGCACAAAGAGATATATTAAAAAGTGATGGTGCGCTTTTCTAAATTGCTGAAAATATCATATATTAACCGGTTGCCGACCGCCGCACGACTATATACTGCGGCGGTCAGCCCCGGCCAGGCAGAGTGACGTATCGGTACGTCACTCGCCTGTCACTGACTTGCGAGCCTATAGCGAGCGGGCGCGCGCCCGCCGAGGCGCGCGCCCGCCGCGGCTCGTTCACAGGCAAGTCAGTGCGTGTGACCGGCGGACTCGATGTCCGCCGGCCACACTACGATCGCTCCTGTGAAGGGAGAAAGACAGAGCAGCTTGTGTAAACAAGCTGCCTGTCAGTTCTCCCTGTGTAAAAGTAAAGATCTGACCGTTCTACTATGTAGAACGGTTGATCTTTGCTTTTACACCAATAGCCATGTCCCTACACAGTAGAAAGCACGCCCCTAGGACACACTTAACCCCTCCCTTCCCAATAAAGTTAACCCCTTCCCTGCCAGTGTCATTTTTGCAGTAACAGTGCATATGTATAGCACTGATTACTGCAGTAATGTCACTGGTAACCCCAAAAGTGTCAAAAATGTCAGTCAAGGGTCCGATCTGTCCGCCGCAATGTCGCAGTACCGAAAAAAAAATCGCAGATCGCCGCCATTACGCGTTAAAAAAAAAAACACCAAAAATGACAAAAATCTTTCTCTTTGTTAGTAAACGCGATAACTTTTGCGCAAACCGATCAAAATACGCTTTTTGCGATTTTTTTTACCAAACATAGGTAGCATAAAACAAATTGGCCGAAAAATGTTAAAAAATTTTGATTTTTACTTTTTTTTTTGGGGAATTTCATATAAAAAAATGTGAAAAATATTGTTATTTTTGCAAAATTTACGCTCTTTTTTTGTTTATAGCGCGTGATCAAAAAATCGCACAGGTGATCAAATACCACCAAAAGAAAGCTCTGTTTGTGGGAAAAAAAGGACGTCAAATTCGTTTAGGTACAGCGTCGCACGACCGCGCAATTGTCCGTTAAAGTCACGCAGTAAAAAATCGCAAAAAAACCCCTGGTCCTTTAGCAGCCAAATCCTCCGGGGCTTAAGTGGTTAAACAATATATAAAAAATATGAAGGATGAAAACCCAAATATCACAGTGTTGGGTGAATGAAGTGTTAAATCAATCAATGAAGTCTTAAAAAACTTTCAATGTGACTCCAACAAATAAACCACTAAAATGAAAGTCCATTAAATAATGTGGTCCAAAGTTGTGGGAATGGTGAAAAAGAATCCAAATATAAATCAAAGTGATGATAAGGTGTTCCCTCCACCTGGTGAAATGCCTCCTTACCCGGCGGAAAGAAGGTAAGTGCCTGATAATGATAATTCACATGTGGATAAAGCCAGTGTCCTAATTCCACCTGCACACGTGCACGGTCACCCGGGTGATAAGTATATACAAGCCTCTTACCAGATGTAAGAGACAATCAAGCCTCTAAATATCTTGGGCATGAGGATGCTTCCTTAACACAATGGATGGATAGGATCGTTCCCACTTTCTTCCCTCTGTACAAGCCACCGTATGTCTCCTATTCCTTAGGGTGAGTAGAGTATACTCCCCACGATGTTCCAATGCACATGAAAGAACAGATGGGACTAATAGTGCATTACCTTTATAAACAATTTATTGTATATAGACTTGCACTTACAGTTTAGTAGAACGGTTACGGGCAGATTATCAAAAAATTACAGGCTGAGGATCTCTGGGTACATCGGGTCCGGCTGCAGCACGGACCGCCGATGACGCAATGACGGCACGCCTCCCTCCTGACGCGTTTCCTCCAATAGGGCTTCGACTTGAGATGGGAGATCTCCCATCTCAAGTCGAAGCCCTATTGGAGGAAACGCGTCAGGAGGGAGGCGTGCCGTCATTGCGTCATCGGCGGTCCGTGCTGCAGCCGGACCCGATGTACCCAGAGATCCTCAGCCTGTAATTTTTTGATAATCTGCCCGTAACCGTTCTACTAAACTGTAAGTGCAAGTCTATATACAATAAATTGTTTATAAAGGTAATGCACTATTAGTCCCATCTGTTCTTTCATGTGCATTGGAACATCGTGGGGAGTATACTCTACTCACCCTAAGGAATAGGAGACATACGGTGGCTTGTACAGAGGGAAGAAAGTGGGAACGATCCTATCCATCCATTGTGTTAAGGAAGCATCCTCATGCCCAAGATATTTAGAGGCTTGATTGTCTCTTACATCTGGTAAGAGGCTTGTATATACTTATCACCCGGGTGACCGTGCACGTGTGCAGGTGGAATTAGGACACTGGCTTTATCCACATGTGAATTATCATTATCAGGCACTTACCTTCTTTCCGCCGGGTAAGGAGGCATTTCACCAGGTGGAGGGAACACCTTATCATCACTTTGATTTATATTTGGATTCTTTTTCACCATTCCCACAACTTTGGACCACATTATTTAATGGACTTTCATTTTAGTGGTTTATTTGTTGGAGTCACATTGAAAGTTTTTTAAGACTTCATTGATTGATTTAACACTTCATTCACCCAACACTGTGATATTTGGGTTTTCATCCTTCATATTTTTTATATATTGTTTAATATATGATTTTTTCAGCAATTTAGAAAAGCGCACCATCACTTTTTAATATTTACACTATATATCATCTGGTTGCAGCCTTTCACTCAATCAGCGCACCCCTTTCTTTCAACAAAGAGATATACACTGTGGGACAATCCCCCCTCCCACTTAGCAGCCAATCCACATACACATATACATCCCATAATAGGTTGATCTTAAGGCAGACAGAAACAATAGAAAAATGGGATACAGGCACTTACCAATAACAAACCCCACCCCACCCCACCTCACAATCCAGCAAGGTTCTATGAGAGACTCCAACAATATTCAAGCAATCTGAAAAGTCAAATTGTTTATCTTTATATATTTCTTGAGGGATATTGTTCAGAAATATTATTGTCTCAAGTGAAAGAGGCCCTTCATTCTTTCAACACAAACCACACATATAGAACCCAGGATAACTGGGGTAACGCAAAATGCGGTGTTGTTGTACAGCGAGTCTGATTAGTGCACACTCGACTGGAGTTCTTGGTCACCCTGTGCCCCTAATAGACACAGGATGACTTACACATTTGAGAGGCCGGGGAAGCTGGAAAAGGAGTTTCTTGACCTCTCTAAAGTAATCTGGGATCCACAAGCCCCCCCCCCCCCAAAGTGACTCCTGTCACAGGACCTTACTTGTTTCTTGGTTTTTGTTTGGGTTTCCCTCATAAAATCCATACCAGACCAGAAGGGTCTGGAGAAGAATTTGGAGGAGGCCTCATGCTGTTTTTTTGGGGGTATATATAAGACCCCATATAAGACCCTTACCTAGGATAAGGGTCTGATACAGATAAATGTCTGTTTTTTTTGCAAACAGAATGAAGCAGCTGGGAGCTTTCATTTTGCCAGCAATTTAAATACACATTTTTCTTTAGAGGCCTCAATCCATTTATTTCTCCTTTTTCATTTATACCAGACTTGAAGGGCCTGGTATGAATTATGGTGGAACCTCCACACTTTTTGAGTGGTGGTCCCCCTTTATTATCTATATCAGATCCTCATTTTGAATAAACATCTTGTATAAATGAGGGAATTCCTGGCTGCTTTGCATACAATCAGAACAAATCGGTAGGGAGATTTCATTTTGTCACCTTTTTCTTTGTTGTCAGTTTTACGGCAGTAGACTTTATACATTGTACAGATGTGCCACTTCTCAGGCAGGGTCAGGGCATCCCCACGCATTTCATTTAATCACTTGCAGACCACCAACCGTACATTTACTGCAGCAGGGTGGCCGCTCTGCTCCAGATCAGGTACCTAATATGTGATCTGACACTTCTGGGTCTGGGGCGCGTGCCTCCGGCGACCTGCTCCCCCTGTGATCACACATAGCGGGAGCCCAGCGGCAGGTACCGCGAACTTGATATCTGTCATCACCCGCCGATTACACAGTACTCAGGCAGAACGGCAGTCTGTCTATGTAAACAAGTTCTGTCAGAAGGGAAGGCATTGATCCTGTGTTACTACAAAGCAGGAACACAGATCTTTGCCTTCCCCTAGTCAAAGGACCTCCCCCATATTGAGTAAGCACAACCTAGGCACACGGTTAACCCTTTGATCGCCCCTAATCTTAACTTCTTCCCAGCCAGTGTCATTAGTACTGTCACAGTCAGGGCCAGCCCTACCATGGGCCCCATTGGGTCCATTGGACCCAGGCTGAACTTGGAGAGGGGCAGCAAATTGGCTCCCAAGATTTTTACTCTAGCAGTTTTGTGTGAGTTTTGTGTGAGAACATCACTCACGTGACTGTGGTGTGCGTAATGACGTCAGACATCAGCGCACTCCATCTCACACAGGGCAGGCTGGATGTTCTAGGACGGTGGGCGTGGCAGACACACGAGTGACAGTAGGACTGAGGACAGACGGTGGATGTTTGGAGGACCGGTCTGGTGGTGAGTTATGGAAGAAGATAACAGTATATATAATTATTTAAAAAAAAAAATATTTATATAAAATAATGGATGTGGGGGCTTTTTGGTGGGCGTGATTTTTTTTGGGGGGGGGGGCAGAATTTCATTCTTGGACTTGGATGTCTTGGGCCAGCCTTGGTGACAGTGCATATTTTTTAGCACTGATCACTGTATTAGTGTCACTGATCCCTAAAAATGTAATTTAGGTGTCCGATTTGTCCTCCGCAATATCACAGTCCTGCTATGAGTCACTGATCGCCACTATTACTAGTAAAAAAAAAAAAAAAATAGATAAAAATATCCCGTAGTAGTAGACGCTATAACTTTTGCAAAAACAAATCAATATTGGGATTTTTTTTACCAAAAATATGTAGCAGAATACATATTGGCCTAAATTCCTTATGTTTTATAACAGAAAAAATAAAAAATAGTTTTTTTTTTCAAAACTGTCGCTCTTTTTTTGTTTATAATGCAAAAAATAAAAAACTGCAGAGGTGATCAAATACCACCATAAGAAAGCTCTATTTGTTTGGAAAAAAGGACACATGAACGTGTAATTGTCAGTTGAAGAACCACAGTGCTGTATCAGAAAAAATGGCCTGGTCATGAAGGGGGGTAAACCTACCGGAGGTCAAGTAGTAAAGGAATTGTGCATTTTTAATACTTCACTTTAAACTTTACTAAAATTGCTGCTCCCCACCGAATTGATTGATGTTGCCTATTAGGTCTATGAGAAACAAAAAAAAAACAATTATGGTCTGCTCCCCCCCCCCCCCACCTGTCATTGTTTAGACTATTGATGAGCTGAATACACCTGGGTTTGGTGAACAAAAATGAACTAATTGAACTAAATTTTGGGTGCCAAATCTGAATCCTATTGAAGTCTATGGCAGGTGAATGTTGAAAAAAATCAGAAATGCTATTTTCTAGGCTAATAGACAAAGGGATGTCAAACAAATGGTATGGAGAGCTAGGCACTGTCCTGGAAAACGTATTGAAACAGGAAAAAAAAATGAAAAATTCAAGGTGCAATAATTTTTTTAGCAATGCTAAAACATTAAAATGCACAATTCCAATAAATAACATGTAAAGAAATGCCTTTTTGGGACCTGCCACTGTGGTGCAGCACATTCCACAAATTTGAGAAAGGGAGCCAAGTCTACCAGCTGAAACGGCAGCAACTGTAATGCTAGCAATTTGGCCAAGCTAGCAATAAGACGCTGAGCATGTGGATGGCTGGGACAGTATTTCTTTTTACGTTTCAAATACTGGGTAGTGAAATTTGCCTGCTGCTCAAATCAAGCGGTGGTATACTGCTAGCAGATTGGGTGCAAGTGTCTGTGCCACTCATTGCTATACCATCATCCCTCTCAATGCTGGTATTTGAGAAGGCATGAGGTATAGTAGGGTTAGAGATCGTAGATGAGGACAGGCGTGCCCCGCCTGCAGAGGATGCACTATGTCGACTGTGACCACCATTTTTCACAATGGACACAGAGGCTGCTTGCCCTCTTTTCGTGGCCTGTGAGCATCAGCCTCTCCTTGTCGGCCTATAGATGAGCTGTGGTGGTTATAAATGTACGCAAGTGACCAATTATCAATACTTTCACTGATATATGATGTAATCTATAATCCTATAGATGGATGATCTGTGATCCCTATAGAAAGATCCACAACTGAGCAAAGGTTACTGTGGCTGATGTCTGCAGTGATCTCTATTCCTACAGGTCTGAGGCCCCTATAGAAAGATCCACAATTGGGCATAGGTTACTGTGGCTGATTCCTGCAGTGATCTCTATTCCTACATGTCTAAGACCCCTATAGAAAGATCCACAACTGAGCAAAGGTTACTGTGGCTGATTTCTGCAGTGATCTCTATTCATACAGGTCTGAGACCCCTATAGAAAGATCCACAACTGAGCAAAAGTTACTGTGGCTGATAGCAGTGATCTCTATTCCTAAAGGTCTGAGACCCCAATAGAAAGATCCAAAACTGAGCAAAGGTTACTGTGGCTGATATCTGCAATGATCTCTATTCCTATAGGTGTGAGACCCCTATAGAAAGATCCACAACTGAGCAAGGGTTACTGTGGCTGATTTCTGCAGTGATCTCTATTCCTACAGGTCTGAGACCCCTATAGAAAGATCCAAAACTGAGCAAAGGTTACTGTGGCTGATATCTGCAGTGATCTCTATTCCTACAGGTCTGAGACCCCTATAGAAAGATCCACAACTGAGCAAAGGTTGCTGTGGCTGATTTGTACAGTGATCTCTATTCCTACAGGTCTGAGACCCCTATAGAAAGATTCACAACTGAGCAAAGGTTACTGTGGCTGATTTCTACAGTGATCTCTATTCCTACATGTCTGAGACCCCTATAGAAAGATCCACAACTAAGCAAATGTTACTGCGGCTGATTTCTGCAGTGATCTCTATTCCTACAGGTCTGAGACCCCTATAGAAAGATCTAAAACTGAGCAAAGGTAACACGTTTCGGAGCATGCGCAGTAGATGGAAGAAAATAAGGCGCGCTCCTTGTGACGCTGGCTTGTGACGTCTGAGGAGTGACGCTTACTTACCATCGTGCGTCTCAGCCCTCACCCCCAGCTGGGGATTATTCTCGTTCCATCTCCGGATGGATACAGAGGGACACGAGTGAGACACCATACAGGTATCAAATTGCATAGGTACAAACCCCCAATGCGATCCGATTCAGGTGCGGACCAAAAAAATGGTCCTGCACGACTTTGGTCCGAATGTGATGCAAATTCAGCCATAGAATATGTATGGCTGAACTCGCAATGCACAGACATCTCATGTTATTTGCATAGCAGTGCAGTGCGAATTACATGTGATGTCTGACATCGCTATAGTGTGAACCGGCACTAAAATCTTAGTAAGTCAACTATTACGCCTTAAAATCTTAGTAAGTACATACAGAGGAAAAACGGGCTCAGTCAGGTGACTTTAAGAGCTTAGGCATGGGAACAGGGCCATTTTTAATGCAGAGCAAAAGGGGCAGCTGCCACGGGCCCAGTCATTGTTGTGAGGCCCAAAATATCTGCCCCTGGAGCCCATGCTTCCTGCAAATGTGAATGTGAATTTGGGTGGACCCGAGAAAATGTTTGCCCAGGCTCCAATCAACATTAAAGATGGCCCTGCATGGGAACAAAGTACACCGTGTTCTCAACAGATACATCACCATATATTTTGCTGCATTCCAATACATAAAAAAAATACTGGCAAGAGAAAACATTTTGTCTTCAATGGGACTCTTTTCACATTAATGTTTCTTGTTGCAGTGCATTGTGGAAGCATCCCGTATGCTGTATTTTGGTTATAATAACCTGTATTTTACCAGTCTATGCTAGGAAATGATTATAAAGACATGTTAACGTGCTAAATTGTGCTTCTCCCGTACTGGGAATAAAAACCAGCCCTGGAAATAATTTCATACCAGCCCCAGAGCATCATAATACCAGCCCAACAGCATAACGTCATTATTTTCTTGTTCATCAAAGGGAAACCATGCATTCTAACCAGTTCTGTACCAGAAGGTTTTACCCCCTTAATCACTTTAAAAACCGGTAGGATTTGCCCCCTTCCTGACCAGGCCCTATTTTGTGATTCGGCACTGTGGGGAAGCCGATAAGTCTACGTTGGTTTGCACAGGGCCACTCTGCCGCAGTAAAAAGGTGGCGGATGGTCGGGAAGTGGTTAATGACCAGGCCATTGTTTGCGATTTGGTGTTAATTTAACAAAAAATTGCGCGGTCATGCGACGCTGTACCCAAATAAAATGTATGCCCATTTTTTCCCCACAAATAGAGCTTTCTTTTTGGTATTTGATCACCTGTGCAATTTTTATTTTTTGCGCTATAAGCAAAAAAAGAGCGATGATTTTTTTTAAAAAAACAATATTTTTCACATTCTGCTATATAACATTCTCAAAAAAAATAAAAAAATTTTAAATCAAAATTTTTTAACATTTTAGGCCAATTTGTATTCTGCTACATATTTTCGGTAAAAAAAATCCCAATAAGCATATTTTAAATGATTTACGCAAAAGTTATCGCGTCTACAAACTATGATAAAGATTTATGTCATTTTTTATTTATTTATTTATTACTAGTAATGGCGGCGATCTGCGATTTTTAGCGGGACTGCAACATGGCGGCGGACAGATCAGACCCCTAACTGACATTTTTGACACTTTTGGGGGGACCAGTGACATTACTACAGTAATCAGTGCTAAAAATATGCACTGTCACTGTAATAATGACACTGGCAGGGAAGGGGTTAACCCAGGGGCGATAGAATAACCTGAACTAATTATCTAGCCATCTGGACAGAAACAATGTGAGGTCATTAACATTTAACAATGGAACAGACAGACTTAACACAATCCACATCCCACCTCAATAGACAGACAATAAGAAAAGACTGCCAGTGACAGTCTGTCCATCTCCTACATTGAAGTACATGGAATACACATCTAAGCATTGCTTTGATTATTTAGGAGTCACAGACTTCATGGCAACAGGCTATAGGTGTCACAGTGTAAAGTGGGATTAAATCTTCATATTTCTTGAGAGATATTGTTGATAAATATTACTCTCCCATTTGAAGTTATCCAAACCATTTTCTCAGTGTCCATTAAGAATCTGTCTTTCACTCCCAGTGATGGTGAGTACCGTCACAAATACTACAGCTCTATCCATATAGGCGGTTATATGATCTCTCATTTCTTGCACTCTCCAAATGAGCAGATCTATGCAAGATGAATTTAGGACAAAACAAAAATGTCTGTATTTAGCGAGAGCAGTGATCACTAATTAATTGTATTAGAAAAGTGTGCACCTAGCTTGGGGTGGTTGGGATCTGCTGGAAGGAGGAAACACAGCCACAGGTGTGTGCTAATGAGGTCAGCTGATTAATTCCTTCCTGTGTCTTATGGTGACCATACACTATATGAATAAAATCATCTGAAATTTGGACGGTTCGTTCATTTTTCGCCCAGTTAATGGGCACAAATCGGTAATCGGTTGTGAAGTTTTTGAGCCAAAAAAAAATGAAGGACAAGTTTTGAAATTTTCTGCTGAATGAACGATAAATTGAAAGGTTAATGTTTTTTCTCGGCCAAACTGTTTGCACTCGGTATATGTGAAAAAACAGACAAAAAAAGGATTCATTTATGTCCTTTGAACGATTTATCAGTCATTACATCACTCTCACGGCCGGAATGAGTTTGAACAATTTTTCATGTATCAATAAAATTCATCACCAAGAAACATCCCAGAGTTCTTATAGAATCTTAGTAGCGCAAGGATGGAAAAACCCTCCTATCATAAAGTGCAAATATGCATACATAGCCTATAAAAGCATAAATTAAATAAATAACTGTGACAAGTCCTTCTCAAGTCCTTATGTAATATATCACAGTGTGAAGAGGGTCTTGTCGGTGCCAATGCAGGGGTCACCAAAGGATGTCACCACCACCAGTGCTGGGGGAGATTTAGCCAAAATGCACACTCACCAGAAGACCATGCCTAACCACTCTCATGGAATAGGCTAAAACCGCATGAATAAATCAGATGGCTTCCTCCCGGTATAGATGGCTGCTGCACACTTACTCCTCTCATATATGGTATATGGGTGACAAAACAAAGAACACCTCCATAGCGTGATAACGTTTCAACATCAATTTATTTGAAGAAGACAGTACACAGTCCGCGGTCCCGCTGCTTACACCAGATGCCAGAGCACCTTCCCCATCACAAAAGCTCTGGGGGACAGGGGGGCTTGATTTTTTTTTATTTAATTTTTTTAAATTATTTTAACACCTTTCCTTTAATTTTTTTTCTTTTTTTCAATCAATTTTATTGTTATCACAGTGAATTTAAATATCCCCTATGATAGCAATCTGCAGTGACAGGTACTCTTTTTAAAAAATTGGGGTCTTTTAGACTCCAGATCTCTCCTCTGACCTTAACGCATCGGACCACACCAAAATTGGTGTGATAAAATGCTTTCCCAATTTCCCAATGGCGCTGTTTATTTCTGGCGAAACAGAAGTCATGAAATGCTCGTAGCTTCTGGTATCTTAGGCCATAGAGATGATTGGAGCCATTCTCGTCTCCAATCAGCTCTATGGTTAGATAATTGAACTACCGGCTGCACTCTCGGGTTAACCGGTGGGACAGGAGAGCCCGAGAGAAACCACGGAAGGTGGAGGGGGGAGGGGGAGTCACCTCCCACTGCTTGTAAAAGCAGTCTAGCGGCCAATTATCCACTAGGATCGCTTTTAAATGTAAGCCGACTGCTGGCTGTAAAAAACGATACCAAGATGATGCCTAAATCTGCAGGCATCATCCTGGTATAACCACTCAAAGTCCAGCAACGTACCAGTACATTGCTGGTCCTTGTTTGGCATATAGTGTCGTTTTTTTTCTTTTTCATGCAGCCTGTGGGCAGAACGAAAAAAAAGAACCTAACAGAAATCTCCGCAGAAAAATTGAGTAGTATACACACCATTAACTGCCCAAACATCCAAACCCACTTCTTAATGGCGGATATACATGACAAAATTCCATGTATATCTAAAGGTATTTTAACTGCAGTAGCAAACGCTGTTTGTGTCAGAATATGTAAAATCAGTGTGGCAGCCAATGAGTGTAACTGCAATGCAAACAGGTTAACAAAAGAATGAAAAACAAACAAAGTACAGTAAAAGTACAGTAGGAAGAGTAGAAGAACATAAAAATAACTGAAACGTTATATATTTTTTGTTTATTTCTGTAAATTTTTTACATTTTATTTGTGAAAAAAATGTGAAAAAAGTGACGCTCATGTGGACATGTGAAAAAAGTGACGCTCTGTCACTTTTGTGACAAAGGCGTTCAGCATAGCCAATTGAAATAAATAAACCAAATTGTATCAGCGTCTCGCTTTAGGGGCAACTAAGTACGGCGTCAAAAGCTGGTCGTTAAGGTCCACACTTATTAGTCGTGGACACAGAGGGGTTTCTCCATAACACCAGTTGCCATAGTAATTTGGACTGTCATGTCTGCGTGAAGGGATGACAAAATGAAAACATTCCGTGTATCCCTCCACTTCACTGCAAGCAATTTGTCCCAAACTATCTTGCCGCTGCTCCCTATGTAGTCTGGGCAGTTGGGGAGCTCCACAGTGCTATCTTTTCCCTTGTAGACCCGGAAACAGTGTTGCCAACCGTCCGTATATTTACAGACAGCCCGTAAAATCAGGGCACTTTTCTCCTGCCCGTAAATGCCCGTAGCAGGAAAAAAGTGCCCGTTAAAAAGATGGCTGTGGCGAGACAAACTGACTGCGCATGCGCAGCGTGTGCCTCTCGGTTTCGGTCACTCACTCACACTCAGTCAGTCAGTCTCATGTCTCCTCCCCCGCCTGTGCCCTGCCCACATGGCCCGCCCAGAATTTTCCCGCCACTTCCTGCCGCTACCTCCCCCAGCCTAAATAGCCCAGGACTGAGCGGGTGGCCGCGGCGCGCGCAAGCAAGCCAAGCCAGGAGGAAGGAGCCTGCTGGAGGTGCCGAGGTGGACAGTGGAGGAGTCCGACGACCGACCAGCCCAGGGCAGCAGCACTAGCCAGCTCCCACCCCTGCCGACGTCCCCCCACGAGGATCCATCCATCCATCTGGCTGGCACACCACCATCCACTCCACTGTCTCTCCATCTGATCTTCTCCAGTGAGTACTCCTCCTAGTCTCCTCGCTTCCGAGTCCAGTGGGGACTCCAGTCCAGTCCCCACCACAGTCCTGGTCCTGGCCCTGAGCCCAGGGCTGCTGGAGGATCCATCCATGCCATTCGTCGCAGGAAATGCAGAATGCGGAAGAAAGTCCAGCTTAAACAAAATGTGTTATGCCCAAAGGAGGATCAATTGGGATGTCACAAGAATGATTGCAGAGAATTTCAATTGTTGTGCTGCTGTATTCCTTCACCTAAGTTTGACTAATAGAACCTACACCCTGGGGGACAATACCATCTAACTAGAAAAGACAAGCATACGGTTGTAGAAAACAATATGAGTGCCAGAGCAGGTAAAATGTACAATATAGGCCTATCTACTACATACAAAATAGTCTGTTGTTAGGGAGACTGCACAAAAATTCGACCATTCAAGCCGGTACCTATGGTGGAAAATTCTACTTTTATATAACGGGCAGCATAATGCTGCCCCACAGTGTGTAATGGAGCATAAGCTTTTAATAACTTTATTGCATCATGTTTTGTGATATTCCTGAGAGACATAGGACACTGAGGACAGCCTCTGTTTCACACAGTCTATGACAAGCTTGTTTGGTGACGGGTCTGTCTGTCCACCACACTCCACACAGTTAGCTTCTAACTGTAAGAAGACACACTTTTGGGTAATGCACACACACTACCACTACTGTATCAAAGCTGAATTTGCAGGAGAGGCTATAACACACTACGTATGACCCATTTACTGTCAAGAGGTTAAAGTGTTTTCTTCTAAGGTTATCATGATCAAGAGCATGCAATAGAATTATAGAATTCACAGGACAGGAAAAAAAATGTTAATATACTCATATATACTAATTATATGCCATTGCCAATGCTCCTACATCACAAAAAAAAAAAACTGCTCTTTCATTTCCAGTAATTCATGCAAGGTAGTGAAAAAATAAATGGAATTGATAAGAAGCCTGAAAAAAAGTCCATTGTGGGCAGGCCCAGCCCCCCCACCCCAGTCAGTCCATTCCACTCTAGTCTAGTAGTCCAGTCAGAGCCAGCATTCTTTTACCTTGAAATCTCCCCCAAATCACACTGTTAATTGCATATTGTATTTGTTTGCAACATAAAGACTTAAATTTGCACTTAAAATGTAATTTTGTACGTTTTTGAAAATGCCAGTAAAAAATTTGCTCTGCCAGTAAATTTTGGGTGTCGTATCAGTGATTTTTAATGTAACGGGTTGGCAACACTGCCCGGAAACTAACTGTATAGCCTGTGGCCCTGTCACAGAGCTTATACAGCTTGACCCTGTATCTGGCACGCTTGCTGGGGAGATACTGTTTCATAGCAATGCGGCCAGTAAACTTAGTCAGGGACTCATTAACGCAGACAACTTGTTGGGGGGGAAACAAGGCTGAAAACCGCTGATTGAAGTGGTCTACGAGGGGCCAAATTTTGTGGAGCCGGTCATATTCAGGGTCTCCCCAAGGACGAAAGATTTCATTGTCGTTGAAATGCATAAACCGCAGAATTTGCTTGTATCTCGCCCTGGACATGGAGTACACGCGCATCTGGTGAATTGGGCTAGTGGACCAATATAACCGCAATTCACTCTTTTTGGTTATGCCCATGTTGAGGGAAAGGCCCAGAAACGTCTTAAACTCGGAAACCGTTACAGGTTTCCAGCCAAATTGTCTGGCAAGGGGCAAATTTGGGTTGTCGGCGATGAATTGACCAGCATATACATTTGTTTGGTCCACAATAGATCTGAAACGATTTTCCGTGAAAAACAGCTCATAAAAATTCAGGGGAGTAAAATTGGATGTTTCCACGTGGATTCCAGGTTGGCCAGTGAATGGGGGAAGTACTGGCTCTGTAGTATCAGTGGGTTGCCATTCAGGATATGCCAGGGGGGGCACTATGGGCTCTACGGGCCTGTCTTCGAATACGCGGTGGCTGCAGACCACTACTTGTGCTAGCCACAGCAGCAGCTTCAACTGCACTTATGGGACTCGCCACGTCACCAAGTGTTACTGCAGTGCTGGTTGTACTAGGTCCAGGGTGTACTAGGCCGCTGGTGCTCACCAGATCACCAGAAGGCTGAGCGCCACTAGTACCGACACTCTGCTCCATACGAGCACGCTGCGATCTCTGCACCTCTTCAACTCCAGAATGGGGTCGGGTACGCCTGGTTCTAACAGGGACCCAACCATCGTCTGAGCTATCTGTCAGGGAGCCACTGCTCTCTTCAGGTTTCTATACTAACCCTGATTCTGCCAGTGAGGCTTCCCCATCGCTCTCATCTGACATGGTCAGTATACTGCAGGCCTCTGCACTACTGTACCACCGTTTTGTCATTTTAGCAACTAAATTTACAGATACAGTATTGTGACTCACAGGTAAAAAAGCACCTGGTTGTAAAGGACTATTTCAACCGCTACCAAAAAAAAACTGCTAATGCTAGCAGGGATCAGGCCTGACTCTGCTAACACAGCAGTTTTGTGTTTTTTGTAAGTGACAGCAATCTATTGATTACTACACTTGCCTGGGTGGGGTGGGCTGGGCGGAGGGGCTAAATGCTGGCAGGAATCAGTGCTGATCGTGCAAACACCGTGTTTTGGGAACCCTAAACTATTGGGGACGATAGTATAGTTCTGATCAGATCGGATATTGATCTGTTCAAACAATATACTAGTAATGGATGTGTATGTGTGTGTGTGTATGTGGTAATCAAAGGGTTATTTCTAACTTTGCGCCGGGGATCTGCGATATCCTAAACTGACGTTAACACTAACTAATGTCACCTGTGACACTAATAATAGTGATTAGAAAAAAAACTGTACACTATAAAAGTGACACTGTGACAGGGCAATGGAGGGTATAACCGGGGGGGATCAGGGAGTTTATCTTTATTGGGGGATGAGGGGTGGCGGGGACCCTACACCTACTTGGGACAGAAATGTACTAACTGAAGTCACAATCACACTATCACAGATATACAGAAAAACACTATATTACCTGTGTATAGTGTGCAATGTGACAGAGGGGAAGGGGTTAACTGGGGGGGTATCAGGGGGTTAAATCTTTATTGGGAGGGTGGCGGTATCCTAACCCTAAAAGGAACGGCCGCAAGCGCTAACCACCCGGACCACATCCAGGGAGTGCAAGGCAAACTCCTGGGGATGCTTAGGTGGCACACACAGCAAAGGCATAACTATATCATCATTGAGGTGGAACGCAGAAACCACCTTGGGAAGAAACCACTGATTCGGTTGCAGAACCACCTTATCTCTATGAATGATCACATAAGGAGAACAGCAGGATAAAGCCGCCAATTCGGATACTATGTGAGCCGACGTGATGGCAACCAGAAAGGCAACCTTCTGTGACAACACAGAGGAACCTTCCTGATGTTTTCGAAGGGAAGTTGTTGTAACACAGACAAAACTAAATTCAGATCCCAGAGAGGCAAAGGAGCTCTCCTCGGGGAGCCAAATGCTGCACCCCCTGAATGAAGGTGCGGACCAAGGAATGCGACGCCAAAGGTCGCTAAAAAAAGATGGCCAAGGCTGACAATTGACCCTTGACCATAGTCAGTGCGAGACGCTGATCCGCGCCCTTCTGCAAGAAGGCCAAGACCCTCGCCACCGAGAAGGAACGAGGATGAAGACCCTGCGATTCGCACCAAGCAATATACGCTTTCCAGGTGCAGTGATAAATCTTTCTGGAAGTGGCTTTACGAGACTTCAACAAGGTAGGGATGACCGCCTGTAGAAGACCTCTATCCCTCAGGACCTGGCTTTCAACAGCCATGCCGTTAAAGCCAGCGACTGTAAAGCAGGATGGAAGATCGGTCCTTGAGACAGAAGATCGTCTCTCAGCGGAAGACGCCAGGGAGGTTCGACGACCATCTGAACGATGTCTGCGTACCAGGACCTTTGAGGCCAGTCCGGGGCCACTAGAATGACTGACATCCGTTCCGACGCCACCCTGCGGAGGAACCTGGACAGCAGTTGAATCGGAGGAAAGGCATAAATCAGCCGATAGCGGTGCCAAAGCACCACCAACGCATCCGCCAGAGGATCACGAGTTCTGGCCAAGAACCTTTCCACCTTTTTGTTGAGATGGGACGCGAATAGATCCACGTCCGGTGTCCCCCACTGGGCACATAGCGGATGCAGGGACCATTCCCCATGGTCCAAAGTCTAGCGACTCAGATAGTCTGCCTGCCAGTTTTCCACACCCGGAATGTGAACAGCCGAGATCGCCGGTAAATGCGATTCGGCCCAAGAAAGGATCTAGGCCACTCCCTAGGCCGCCCGGGCACTCCTGGTGCCCCCTTGGTGATTGATATAGGCCACGGCCGTGGCATTGTCTGTCCGTCGTGGCATTGTCTGTCTGGACACCACCTGTAGCTGAGATGACCACCGGATCAGACAAAGCTTTATCGTTGGAGCTCCAGGACGTCAATAGGCAACAAGGTCTACCCCGCCGACCAAGTCCCCTGGGCACAAAGCATGCCCAGAACTCCTCCCCAGCCCGACAGACTGGCATCCGTGGTGAGAATCGTCCACAACAGAGGCCGAAAATTCTGGCCCTGCATCAAGGACAGCGACTGGAGCCACCACAAGAGATCCGACCTTACTCGACAACTCAAGGAAATTCTCCTTTCCAAGGACTGAGGCGTCCTGTCCCACCTGTCCAGGATCTCTGCTTGCAGAGTCCTGGTGTGAAATTGAGCAAATGGAACTGCTTCGAAGGCCGAAACCATCAGGCCCAGAACCCGCATGCAGGTCCGCAAGGAGGAAAGATCGTTGTGCCTGAGAGCCCTGATCTCTTCCCGTAAAGTCCAGAGTTTGTCCTCCGGAAGGAAGACCCAAGAGTGAGCGGAATCCAGGACCATCCCCCAGGTACTGGAGACGAGTTGAGGGAGTCAGTGCTGACTTCTGAAAGTTGATGGTCCACCCGAAATCATGTAGCGTCTGAACCGTCACAACCAGATCGCTTGCCAAGGTCACACATGAGTTCGACCTTAACAAGAGGTCGTCCAGGTAACCGAGGACCGCAATGCCCCGTAAACGCAGTAAAGCTAGAACCGGAGCCAACACTTTGGTGAAAACTCTGGGAGCCGAAGCGAGACTGAAAGGTAACGCCACAAATTGGTAATGCTCCCCAGCCACCGCGATGCGGAGATATTTCTGACGACCCTCGAAAATAGGGATGTGCAGATATGCATCCTTCAAGTATATGGATGCCAGGAAGTCCCCGGGCCTCAACAATGTCACCACCGACTGGATGGATTCCATCCTGAACTTCTGTACCCGCACAAAGCGGTTCAGAGATTTCAAGTCCAGAATCGGACGTATCTTGCCCTCTTTTCTGGGCACCCTTAATAACGAGAGCTTCTTTTAAGCGCTAATGAGTGCATCCATTTTGCACTTTCCCACGCTACCGAGGAGGAAGATTCCTCCTCTTCCCGCTCAGACGCGGGGGACCGGACCCCTCAGGGGTCCGTGGCAACCAATTCAGGCTCAGAATCAGAGGACTGGGAGGGCATAGGCCATTTTTTGGAGGAGCGTTCCGACATCAGCAGATGCATCTGAGACACCAAAGTCGAAAGGGCAGCAGATAAGGAGGCCATGGAGGAGGATTTAGAGCCCATTCAGACTAGCGCGACACGATTTTGGAGGGCGACTTGCAGAGACTTCACATAATGGAAGTCTATGCAAGTCGCTCCCAGGTCGCCCCAAAGTAGTACAGGACCCTTTTTCTAAGTCGGAGTGACTTGTGTCGCTCCTATTAGAATGGCTCCTGTACTAATCAATGGACCGTGACCTACCGCGACTTGTCAGGCTGACAAGTCACGCTAGTCTGAATGGGCTCTAATGCAATTTTCGTTTACTGCAATTGGACTCTGTGTGTTTACTACCGCTGCACTGCACTTCACCTCCTTGGTGGCAGTCTTCTTGCTGCGGGTGCAGGGTCCATCATGGCACCATTAAAAATGGCCCTGGCGCTACTACCTAAGTTTACCGGCTCCAAAATTCCTCTGGCTGAGTTGGAGGAGAGATTAGAAAGCATCAGGTTCCTGCCCGGCTGATTGAGGAACTAGCTATTAACGCCTTTAAGGATGATGCCAGCAGAGTGGTGATGCGCGTCCTAAAGAGGAACGAGCCACCCTGGAACAGATTGTGTTGCACCTGAAGGGCCTGTTTGAAGAGAACGTAATGGTCCCATAGTTGAGGCAGAGATTCTATGTCCAGAGGCAGCAGGAAGATGAGAGCCTCACATATTTTGCGGTAACACTCCAGAATCTCAAGAAACGCATGGAGAAGAGAGATGTATGTGGCTGTGCTGATATTACTGCTTCAGACCACCTCCTAAGGGACATGTTTATGGGGGGGAATAAAAGCTGGTCTGGTCAGGAGAGCCCTGCAAGAGTGAGTTAGAGAGCAACCCGCCATCTCTTTCAATGACATTGTGGTAGATGCAGTTGCGTGGAAGCAACTGTGGCAGTGACAAAGAAGTATGATCCAATGCACTTGAAAGCAGAGGTCATAGCCCCTTTCAGCCACACAGAGGGCGCTGAGAGAACTAACTCAAGATGTTGCCTCCCTGAAACAAGAAATGTTCTTGTACAAACAAGACTTGGCTCACCCCCTTAAGGGCAATACAAGCTACTGCTGAAACAGCTGGACATTCCTTTCTGGGACTATCCACTGCCATAATGCTGCTTCATCAACTGCTGCAAAAACATCTACTAGTCTTCGCCACCAGCCCAGAAAATTAACGTGTTCACCGATGCCATCCATACAGGGGATTCTCCACACATCCGGGATCGGTACCTGCACATTCTCCCAGCCCTGTGTCAGGAAGTCCAGTACCTGCTCTGCAACATGCTACAGAGTGGGGTGATTCATGAGAGCCGTTGTCCCTGGGCTGCCCCCATGGTCCTGGTGTGAAAAAAAGATAAAAGCCTGCTGTTTTGGTGTGGACTACCGCAAGCTAAATGAACACACTGTTTACACACTGGGATGCCTACCCATTACCCTAGGTGGAGGAGTCTCCTATGGCACTGGGCCAACCCAAGCATTTCTTGGCTGCCAGATTCTCTTACGATTATCGATAGCAGCTGCTATAGCCGGTAGCGATAATCACTGCCTTCTCCGGGTGGGGAGGGCTTCCCCCGCCCGCCCCCGCCGGGAGCAGACAATTGCTCGGCGGGAGGGATTCCCCTGTCAGCACTGTCTGTGTTAATGGGGGAATCGTGCAAATTTCTTTCCTGCAACCTGTGGTTGCAGCCAACACTACAACTTTTACTGCTGAGGAACAGCTGCGGAGACATTAGGTGTGGCATCTTAAAAATACCAGAACACTGGAAAATACCACAGAGTTTGAGGTGCAACACAAGACTGGCCCTTGCATGAAAGATTGCCCAAAATTGGCAGCAGAGGTGCAAATGCAGAACCATTAGGTGCGGTACCTTCCCAGTGTCAGAGCTCTAGAATACAACAAAAACTCTGAGGTGCAATGCAGCAACAACCCTGCAAAAATAAAATTTGCCCAAATTTAGCAGCTGAGGAGCAGCTGCAGAAACATTAACTGTGGCACTTTGACAATGAGGGAACACCAAATTAGAGCTGTAGAGGAAGCGTGAGAAAGTAGCACTTTGGCCTTTTTGCCTTGGGCCAGTGCTGGGACCAATATTATATTAATACTATACAGGATTTATATAGCGCCAACAGTTTGCGCGGCGCTTTACAATGTAGAGGGGGGCAATACAATAAAGTTCAATACAGAAGGAACAGAAGGGCCCTCATGATCTTCAAACACTAGTGTGTTGTGTCATGTAACCAGCTACCTCATTCACTCTCACCCACTTTGTAAGCCTATGGGGGGGGGGGCTGTTCACAACTCACAATTATTTGCAGGTGTTGGAAGGGGTACACAGAGTAGTTTGAATCTCAATCCTCAGAGATTAGTGCTGACTGGTAATCCGTCGAGAAGGTAAAGTTGGCCCAATAGAACCAGTGGTTTCAGCATTGTTTCTCTCAGCTGTTCCCAGAGGCAAGCATTTCTTCCATTCGCTGGATTTAATTAATCTTAGAAAACTATAAAACCAATGTTGGAGTTGTGGTTTTCTTCCAACTCAATGGAATGCATGCTTTAGCTGCGTTAAGTATATGGATTAGAAGTGAGCATCTGTATCTCTTAAAGGACATCAGGGCCAGATGCAGCAAAAAAAACACATGATCATTTGGCATCCAAACGTCCGTTAACCTGCAGATGATTTGTTTGACTTCCAAAAAGGCATTCATTTTGGGCAAGACAAAAAAATATGGAGCATGGAGCCCTCTTCCCCCTGGCACCACCAAGGCGAAATGGAGTAACTGCAGGGCTTGCCAAAACTACAGAATTTGGTCAAATCAGTTTTTCAATTCCACGAGTGACAGGGCACAGGTACTGATCCCGAACTGATGGAAGCGAGAGGCTCCCTAAGTACGGTGAGTCCAGATGGACCCTTTCTGTAAACCATTCTGTAAGAATCAGGGGTGACCTGTTACGGGGGTAATAGCGGAGAACGTGGTGGCAGACAGCATTGGATGCCTGTCTTTCTGAAAAAGTTTAAGTGTGGCTCTGATTGCTGGGTGCCCAAGCAATGCTTTCGGATTGTCCTTGAACAGCCACGGCAAACCCCACAAGGGAACCTCTGTAAAAGCCTGTTCCAGCTGCTTCTACTGCTTAGCTGATCCGGCCATACACCATTCCAGAATACAAGTTACATTTGTTGCTTTGTGGTCCTAAACATGATAGAAAGACCTAAAACTCCACAATTTTTGGGGAGCGTTGACAGTGAATATTGCAACCTAATGGAAAAATGACTTGGGGATCCATATTGGTAGAGTTTGGAATAAGTATAATAGGTAAAATGGTAAATATTAACCGCTTGCCGACTGCGCACAGTATATTTACTGCGGCAGTCGGCCCCGGCCAGGCAGAGTGACGTAGGTCTACGTCGCTCGCCTGTCACTCCTTCCAGAGCCAATAGCGGGCGGGCGCGCGCCCGCCGAGGCGCGCGCCCGCCTCGGCTCGTTCACGGAGGAGTGCGGGAGTGTGACTGGCGGACCCGATGTCCGCCGGTCACACTACGATCGCCGCTACAGCGGGAGAAAGACAGAGCGGCTTGTGTAAACAAGCCACCTGTCAGTTCTCCCTGTGTAAAAGTGAAGATCAAACAGTTCTACTATGTAGAACTGTTGATCTTTGTTTTTACACTAGTAGACCTGTCCCTACACAGTTAGAATCACGCCCCTAGGACACACTTAACCCCTCCCTGTCCAATACTGTTAACCCCTTCCCTGCCAGTGTCATTTTTGCAGTAACAGTGCATATATATAGCACTGATTACTGCAGTAATGTCACTGGTACCCCCAAAAGTGTCAAAAATGTCAGTCAAGGGTCCGATCTGTCCGCCGCAATGTCGCAGTACCGAAAAAAAATCGCAGATCGCCGCCATTACTCGTTAAATAAAAAAACACCAAAAATGACAAAAATCTTTCCCTTTGTTAGTAAACGCGATAACTTTTGCGCAAACCAATCAAAATACGCTTTTTGCGATTTTTTTTACCAAACATAGGTAGCGTAAAACAAATTGGCCGAAAATTTTAAAAAATTTTGATTTTTACATTATTTTTGGGGGGAATTTCATATAAAAAAAAGTGAAAAATATTGTTGTTTTTGCAAAAATTACGCTCTTTTTTTGTTTATAGCGCGTGATCAAAAAATTGCACAGGTGATCAAATACCACCAAAAGAAAGCTCTGTTTGTGGGAAAAAAAGGACGTGAAATTCGTTTAGGTACAGCGTTGCACGACCGCGCGATTGTCCGTTAAAGTCACGCAGTAAAAAAATCGCAAAATAACCCCTGGTCTTTTAGCAGGAAAATCCTCCGGTGGTAAAGTGGTTAAGGACACTATTCCTCCCGCACAACGAAAAGAGTAGAGGACCATTTGGAGAGGTCCTTCCGGATCCATATTAAAAGTGGCAGAAAGTTAGGTGCAAAAATATCGCTGATGAGTGGTGTAAGAGATATAGTCAAATATTTCAAACAGGATCGGACCCATCTAAATGTGAAGTGTGTTTGAAAGGGTCGAGACTCAGCATTGGGTGCATTAAAATTTGTGATTTTTGCAAATAATCTTAAAATTGAAAAGTCTAATACAGTGCTCAAAAAAATTAAAGGAACACTTTTAAATGAGTACAGCATTAAGTCAAGTAAACTCCCGAGATATTTATCTCTGTAAAAACCTGTTCCATCTGCATCTACCTCTTAGCTGACCCAGCCATACACCATTCCAGAATACAATTTAAATGTGTTGCTTTGTGGTCCTAAACATGACCAAAAGACCTATACCGCCACAATTTTTGGGGAGGGTCTGACAATGGGTCCAAGGATTCTATCCCAATACCTAATGGCATTTAGGGTGCCATGTCTAGCCTGTAGAGGTCTCTGTCCCTCCATGGATATGCCTCCCCAGACCACCACTGACCCACCACCAAACCAGTCATGCTGAACGATGTTGCAGGCAGCATAACGTTCTCCACGGCTTCTCCAGACCCTTTCACATCTGTCACATGTGCTAAGGATGAATCTGCCCTGATCTTTTAAAAGCACAGGGTGCTAGTGGCAGACCTGCCAATTCTGGTATTCAATGGCAAATGCCTAAGGCACGGTCCCCATAGGGTTTGCTGTGTAAGGACTTGTTGGGCCTTCTCTAATTACCAGCAGACAGTCACTCCAGCACTTTACTTGTGAAGACAGCGTTACTTGGGCAAATACTCGGCCGCTGCTGGTAGCAACCACTGCTGTAACTCAGAGGAAATCCTGGACAACGCCCTCAAATGTAGCACTGTTCCCATAGGGCTTGCTGTGTCATGACTTGTTGAGTCTCCTCTGATTACCAGCAGACAGTCACTTAGGGTACAATTCACACATTCATCCTTACTCCCAATGGCTCATTACTCAATAAACAGTCCAGGGGTGTTGGTTTTTAGTATTTATTGTGGAACTTGGATGGGAGAATAGAAAAGTGGGATACTTCAAATGGAACTGTAAACAGTTGATAAGGACAACTCTCACTTGACCTCACCAGGTTGCTTGTGAAAGCAGTCACACTGCTTGACCATACTGCCACGTGTGTGGAAAGGGTTACGTCTTCTTTCTTTCTCCAGCAATAGACTTGGTGTAATTATCTCCAGGATACTCTCTAGCATCCCCTTTACTTACATTAATCCACTGACTCTTCTAGCTGCAAGGATGGCCCCCCCTCAGGTCAGGCCCCTTGACACAGATCTGTATGCAGAATCAGAGCCTTCCAGTGTCTCCCTTCCAGTCAGCTTTACAGGACCTCCAAGTTCAGTTCCTCTCTAGCTCTTTAGGCCCTCAGGTCGACTATCCGAGGCCACATGGCAACTTCTACAGAGAGGAGGCAGCCGCCCCCTCCCTCTAAGACTCCACTCTCCAGCTGAAGGACCCTGAATGTGCTGAATGTGCTCCTGGCATTTATACAGCATCTCAGTGTGCACAGAGGCACTTTCCTCTGCCAATCACCAGGGCTGTACTAAATGCCTGAGCACTCATTTGTAAGGTTTCCTCTCACTGTCCAATATACCTCCCTATTGGACCAGTGTGAAACACTTCAGACAAACTGAGTTGCACATAAGCAGATCCTTCTCTCTGGTAGGCAGAGAACAATATATATTTACTTGGCAATCCTTCTGGTAAGCAGAAAGGATCCAAAACTATACTCTCTCTCTTTCTAACACCTACCTAGGAGGGCGCTACATACACCCCCCCCCCTCCCCACCACCAAACTGAGCCATGTCCTCACTGGCTCTGGGCATCTGCCCCTACAACAATACCTAAACAAAATTGTACACTTATCCCACAGTGTCTCACAAACTTGGAAAGGGGAAAAGGGCGATAACATATGTACAGGGCCATGTGTAACGCTCCTGCGTTTCTTATATGGTGTGGATTTTCAGCTGCAGAAATAGTTCCACGTCAGTTGTCATGTAAGAGATATGCTGAGATACCATTCCCAACCTCAATGACTCATCATGTGTGGAGGGTCTTATTTCAGCCAGTAAATACACACAATTAGCAAGCTGGTTCCTAGAGTGACTTTATATATGCGGTAACACAATGATGAAGGTTTGAGGGATAGGTTGAGTGGAGGTGGTAGGTGATAGACACTTGAAGGTGAGACAGTAGCAGATGGATGCAGGAAGGTTTAACAATGTTGTATGATAGCAGATGATAGAATAGCAGGTGGACATACAAAAGAGATCAACCCAGTGCAGAAAAGTAGCAGTAGTCTCAAGAGCTAGCAATCTAGTTTATGCAGATGTGATAAACAGTCTCTACTATGCAGAGCTAGATAGTGTAAGCTTAGTATAAGTTTATAGAGAATTCCCTTGCGGGGTACTTAGCACTATTAGCGATACAGCCGAAGGGTGGTTCAGGAGAGGCGGATGATCCAGTAGCGGGATACAGGGATCAGCGCAGCGAGGTTCCGTCAGCGAAGTAAGCTTGCAAGCATGGAAGCTTCAAGCAAGGTTAGCATCCAGATAAGGGTGTTTGAACGAACACATGTGAGTGAGAGCCGACGCCGTAAATAGCCATCTAGTCCGGCGCTGAGTGATGACAGCTCCAGTCTTAAAGGTGTATGCGCACCTTTCCAAAAGTAAATGGTAGGGCGCATACACTTGTGGAAAGTGTAATTTAGGGTACCAAAGGTACCGGAACATTACAATACCCCCCCTTTAAGGCCTGCTCCTGAAGGCCTCTGGAGCTGGTTTGTCTGGGTATCTCGCATGAAAATTGCGGATTAATCTAGGGGCATGTATGTCAGAGGTGTTTAGCCAGGTGTCGTCTTGGGGCCCATAGTTCTTCCATCTAACCAAGTACTGAAGTCTTCTTCTGTAGATACGAGAATCCAGAATCTCTTTTATCTCGTATTCTTCTCCACCTTCAACTTGTACAGGAGGGGGAGGTGGAATATTAGGCCTTATTCCTTGGTCCGGAACATGGGGTTTTAGTAGCGACACATGGAAAATGGGATGGATTTTTAGGTCCATTGGCAATGTAAGCTGCACTGCAGCTTTTCCAATAAGTTTCTTGATTGGGAAAGGTCCCAAGAACAGAGGTCCAAGCTTTTTGCTAGGGATCTTCAGTCTCAAGTTTTTTGTTGAGAGCCAAACGAGGTCCCCGATAGTATACTGTGGAGAAGGTCTTCTACGAAGATCATAGTACTTCTTTTGTTGACTGTGAGCGTGTGCAATGGTAGTATTTAGTAAACCCAGAGAATCCTTTATTTGGGAAAGATAGTCTGAGGCTACTGGGTTATTTGAAGGAAGGATGCGTGGAGGGAGAATAGAGGGATGGAACCCATAGTTCAAGTAGAACGGACTCTGCTTGGTTGTACTGTGAGTTGCGTTGTTGTAGGCAAATTCTGCCAGGGGGAGAAGATCCAACCAATCATCCTGTTGGTAAGAAGTGTAACAACGTAAATACTGCTCGATGCATTGGTTGACTCTTTCAGTCTGTCCGTTGGTCTGCGGATGGTAAGGAGAAGTGAGCTTCCGCTCAATCCGTAGTATGTGACATAGTTCTTGCCAGAATTTAGAAATAAATTGGGATCCACGGTCAGACAAAAGAGTTTTTGGGATACCATGTAATCTGAAGACATGTTTCATCAGGAGTTCTGCCGTTTGTTTGGACGAAGGTAGTCTGCGAATAGCAATGAAATGTGCCATCTTTGTCAGATGGTCCACTGACACCAAGATGGTATTAAATCCTTTGGAAGGAGGCAATTCTACGATGAAGTCCAATGACAGAACCTCCCATGGAGTTTGGGGTATTGGTAGACTGCATAGTAGGCCGGATGGTCTCGTAGTGTCAATTTTGGACCTGGCACAGACATTGCATGAAGAGACGAATTTTTGTATAGATGTTTTCATGTCAGGCCACCAGAATTGCCGAGAAATCAAATTGAAAGTCTTTGTCATACCCATATGTCCTGCCATAGGCACATCATGCGATAATTCCAAGATCTTGGTGCGTAGGGTAGGTGGTATGTAAAGTTTGTCGTTGTAGTAGAGGAAGCCTTCTGCATCGGTATTTAGTTGTGGTGGGGGTGAATCCAACCTTATACCATGCAGAACCTCTTCCTTCAAGGAACGGACAACTCCAATAATGCGTTTGTGAGGTATTATAGGAACGGAAGGAATTTCAAAGTAATTTTCTTCAGTTAGTCGTGATAGTGCATCCGCCTTTTTGTTCTTATCTGCAGGTGTGTAGGTCACTAGGAAGTTAAACCTTAGAAAGAATAGTGACCATCGTACCTGTCGATGCGAGAGAGTTTTGCTAGTCTGAAGATATTGGAGGTTTTTATGGTCCGTGTATATAATTATTGGTAATTGGGTGCCTTCGAGTAAATGTCGCCAATTCTCCAGAGCCAATTTTATAGCAAGCAGTTCCTTCTCACCCACGGGGTAATTTATCTCGGGACTGCTCAGGGATTTAGAAAAAAAGGCGACTGGATGAAGTGGTGAAGTGGGGGTAGGTCGTTGGGAGAGTATTGCTCCTACTGCCAGGTTTGACGCATCTACCTCCAGAATGTATTGGAGGGATGGGTCTGGATGGCGTAATATGGGAGCGGAAGTAAACCTTGTCTTTAACAAGTGGAAAGCCTTATTTGCTTCTTCTGACCATTTAAATGGTATTTTTATGCTAGTGAGCTGTGTGAGGGGTCTCACAATAGCAGAAAAGTTTTTTATGAACTTCCTGTAGAAATTTGAAAATCCCAGGAATCGCTGTAGCGCCTTGCGTGTAGTTGGTGTAGGCCAATCCTGAATGCAGGATATTTTACTCATGTCCATCTCGATTCCTGTTTTGGATATGATGTAGCCTAGAAAGAGTACCTCATCTTTATGGAACAAGCATTTCTTCAGCTTCACATAAAGATTATGTGCAAGCAATCTCGATAATACAAGTCTTACATGTCTTATGTGTTCAGACAGGGTCCGTGAATATATAAGTATATCGTCCAGATATACCACAACACAGACATCTAGTAAGTCTTTAAAAATATCGTTTATAAATCGTTGGAAAACTGCAGGGGCATTGCATAGGCCGAATGGCATCACAAGATACTCGAACAATCCGTATCTAGTTCTGAACGCAGTCTTCCACTCGTGTCCATCACGGATTCGAATGAGATTGTATGCTCCTTTCACGTCTAATTTTGAAAATTAGGTAGCTCCACGCACCTGCTCAATGAGCTCAGGGATAAGTGGTAGAGGATAGCGATCTTTTATTGTGATAGCATTCAATTTCCTGTAGTCGATGATAGGTCTGAGACTTGAATCTTTATTGCGAACAAAAAAGAGTCCTGCTGCTGTGGAAGAAGTGGAAGGTCTAATAAAACCTTTTTCCAAGTTCTCATCCAAATAGGTTTTGAGATGGGCAAGTTCATCCTGTGAAAGAGGATAAACATGACCGAACGGCAATTTGCTATTTGGGAGTAGATCAATGCTACAATCATAGTCTCGATGAGGAGGTAATGCTTGAGCATTTTTCTCAAGAAAAACCTCAGAAAGATCCTGATAACATAGTGGTGCAATCTCATCTGTCACCACAGACAGAATCTTCCCGGAAAACGGGAGGTTACACGTTTCCTCGCAATAACAAGAAGGGAAGGTCAAGGACCATTTCTTCCAATCTATGGTTGGTTGGTGTGTGTGCAACCAGGGAAGTCCCAACACAATGGGGAAGTGGGGTGATGGTATTAAATCGAAGGTAGAAGTCTCCCTATGAGACTCGTTAATAGTGACTAGAAGTGCTTGTGTCTGATCGGTGATCGGACCAGAGGATAACGGAACACCGGTAATAAGACTTACTGAGACAGGTTTGAGTTTAGAAATAATAGGAATTTTATTTAAAGCAGCAAAACATATATCCATATAATTTCCACAAGATCCTGTGCCAATCATGGCCTTAGTAGTAATCCTGTTCTGGTCCCACTGTAATGTCAAAAAAACAGAAATGTAGGGGTTAGTGAATGAAGTTGTCAATCCTCCTAGAGAGACATGTGAACACTCACCCTTCTTTTTGTTGACTAGGGGACAGACGTTTATCTTGTGATCCGGGGATGCACAGTACAAGCAGAGATTTTCATTTCGTCTTTTGGCTTTTTCCATAGTTGATAGCGGTGGGCGTATGGTTCCTATCTCCATAGGAACGGGGTCAACGGCCAGACTCCGAGAGGAAACGGATAATGGCATTCCCATCTTTTCAGCCTTTCTTTCTCGTAGTCTTCTATCTATGGTAATACTGAGTTGTATTAATGCATCCAGGGTTTTTGGCAGATCCGCTCGGGCGAGCTCGTCCTTAACGGCTTCTGATAGGCCAAGCCTAAATTGGGTTTTCAGAGATGCATCATTCCATTCTGAATCAAGGGTCCATCTCTTGAACTCTGCGACAAAGTCTTCCACAGGCCTCCTTCCTTGTTTCAAGGATCTTAACTGAAGATCAGCAGTACTCTGCCTATTGGGGTCATCATATAGGCTAGTGAGCTCTGCCAGGAACAAGGCATAGGAGTTGAGAAGCTGGTCGTTTTTCTCAAAAAGAGAATCTGCCCAGGCTCGAGGATCGCTTGATAGGTAAGAAATAATAGTACAAACCTTAATGTGATCAGTAAGGTAGGTACGAGGTTTTAGCAAAAAAAGTAACTCACATGCGTTTTTAAATTCGCGAATTTTTTTGCGATCGCCTGTAAATACCAAAGGGGGATTTATCTTGGGTTCAGGGGACTGAGCAGAGGTAAGTTGTGTCAGTCTAATTACCTGCTGCGACAGAGCCTGATTGTCTTCTTTTAATTCAGCAAGTGCGTGTATTAACGCAGATACTTGCTGTTTTAATTGTGTCACCTGAGTGGCTATTTCTGCTGAATCCATTTTTTAGGTTCGTTCAATCTGTAACGCTCCTGCGTTTCTTATATGGTGTGGATTTTCAGCTGCAGAAATAGTTCCACGTCAGTTGTCATGTAAGAGATATGCTGAGATACCATTCCCAACCTCAATGACTCATCATGTGTGGAAGGTCTTATTTCAGCCAGTAAATACACACAATTAGCAAGCTGGTTCCTAGAGTGACTTTATATATGTGGTAACACAATGATGAAGGTTTGAGGGATAGGTTGAGTGGAGGTGGTAGGTGATAGACACTTGAAGGTGAGACAGTAGCAGATGGATGCAGGAAGGTTTAACAATGTTGTATGATAGCAGATGATAGAATAGCAGGTGGACATACAAAAGAGATCAACCCAGTGCAGAAAAGTAGCAGTAGTCTCAAGAGCTAGCAATCTAGTTTATGCAGATGTGATAAACAGTCTCTACTATGCAGAGCTAGATAGTGTAAGCTTAGTATAAGTTTATAGAGAATTCCCCTGCGGGGTACTTAGCACTATTAGCGATACAGCCGAAGGGTGGTTCAGGAGAGGCGGATGATCCAGTAGCGGGATACAGGGATCAGCGCAGCGAGGTTCCGTCAGCGAAGTAAGCTTGCAAGCATGGAAGCTTCAAGCAAGGTTAGCATCCAGATAAGGGTGTTTGAACGAACACATGTGAGTGAGAGCCGACGCCTTAAATAGCCATCTAGTCCGGCGCTGAGTGATGACAGCTCCAGTCTTAAAGGTGTATGCGCACCTTTCCAAAAGTAAATGGTAGGGCGCATACACTTGTGGAAAGTGTAATTTAGGGTACCAAAGGTACCGGAACATTACACCATGGGGCATACTCCATATGTGGCCAGTGGATACAATAAATTAAGTGAAAGCTTATATATCTCTGCTGTACAATATTTACACATAGGAGTGTACCAGGTGCATTTAGACGAATGCACCCCCCGCCAAACAAAAATCTGTCTGACAGGTAAAGGTTAGACATCCTAACTGACTATGCTACAAGTAACATTTGTACATATATACAAAATGGACAGTGACCAGCCTTTCTAAGGCCTGAAGATCCTCCGCAACCCAAGGAATGGGTGAGCACATACAGTATCTCACAAAAGTGAGTACAACCCTCAAATTTTTTATTATATCTTTTCATGTGACAACACTGAAGAAATTACACTTTGCTACAATGTAAAGTAGTGAGCGTACAGCTTGTATAGCAGTGTACATTTGCTGTCCTTCAAAACAACTCAACACACAGCCAATAATGTCTAAACTGCTGGCAACAAAAGTGAGTACACCCCTAAGTGAAAATGTCCATATTGGGCCCAATTAGCCATTTTTCTTCCCCGATGTCATGTGACTCATTAGTGTTACAAGGTCCCAGGTGTGAATGGGGAGCAGGTGTGTTAAATTTTGTTTTATCACTCTCACTCTCTCATACTGGTCATTGAAAGTTCAACATGGCACCTCATGGCAAAGAACTCTCTGAGGATCTGAAAAAAAGAATTGTTGCTCTACATAAAGATGGCCTAGGCTATAAAAAGATTGCCAAGACCCTGAAACTGAGCTGCAGCACAGTGACCAAGACCATACAGCGGTTTAACAGGACAGGTTCCACTCAGAACATGCCTCGCCATGGTCGACCAAAGAAGTTGAGTGCACGTGCTCAGTGTCATATCCAGAGGTTGTCTTTGGGGAATAGATGTAATAGGCTACTGCCAGCACTGGTGCAGAGGTTGAAGAGATAGGGGTCAGCCTCTCAGTGCTCAGAACACTGCATCTAATTGGTCTGCATAACTGTTGTCCCAGAAGGAAGCCTCTTCTAAAAATGATGCACAAGAAAGCCCGCAAACAGTTTGCTGAAGACAAGCAGACTAAGGACATGGATTACTGGGAACCATATTGTCAGGATCTGTGTCATTACGTGGGTCACCTGCTGGTGGCACTGTTGTTCCTGGAACTGAGGGGCGCAGTTCCAGGGCCCACCAGCGGGTGTCTCCCAGCAGCTGGACTGTTCTTTTAATTAAGCTGCACCTGAGGAGGACTGCTGAGGGAATATAAGCCCGCCCTTCACTGAGGCTCAGTGCTTCAGTATTTTCTCTGCTAGCCGTGTCCCTGTCTGAGCCTGATCCTGAAACCTGTATCCTGAAACCTGTATCCTGATCCTGAGTCCTGTTCCCTGCATCCTGCTTCCTTTACCTGGCTCCCTGCTTTCCTTGTCTCCTGTTCCTGTCCTGTCCTGCAATTGTTTGCTCCATCCCTTTGTATATAGTTTGTTAGGTTCTATTGGGGTTTTGTACTGTTATCATTTATATTTTGTTTACTTGTTTATGGTCACTGGTGTTGGTATTGGAGTGTGTCATTTTGCTTAATAAACTTATTTACATCTTATCCATCTGGGTCCTGATTCCTTGGTGCAGCCAACTGATCTGATCACTCTTGCTGGATGCCTGCATGTGGTATCCCTGACAGAATACTGAAGCCACTAACGATCAGATCGGTTGCACCTGGGAATTAGGAATTTTCTGGTTGTTGCAAAATGCAGTCAGAGGAGGTCTTTTATTTTTCTTTGCTTGTAACAGAAGACAGGGAATATTGTCGCCAAATTTTGAAAACTTACACTAGCGAGCAGTTGTTGGAATGCATCCGTCTGGCCCACTCGTTTGTTGACAAAGGCAGAGTTTTGTTCAAAGAGATTCAGCCACTTATTCAGCTCTGTGCAGAGTTGGCTTTATCTAATACCCCTAAGGGTGGTGATGATTATTCTCCTCCTTTTAGTGTCTCTCAGGTGGTATCTCTTGTGTGGCTCTTGGAAGATGATAAACCCTATTTTATTGAACATTATTCAGTGTATTCTCCAGAGGCCCTGTTGGATTGCATGAATGCTGTATATTCTCTAATCAGACAAGGGGGTTGTAAATTGAGTTTTGTTCAGGCCTTACTGCAAACCTGGTCAGATCTTTCCAATTTAGCATCAGCTAACTCACACCAATCCACTTCTGCCTCTGGACACCAGTTTTCTCAAAGTTTCTCCTCTCCGTTACCCGTAGCAACCACAGCTGCAGTTAGGTATGGTTTGCTTTCCACTGCTTGTTCATATCCTGGCTTAACGAGTTGCACTTTTCCTGCATTTAACTCTGTGAAAACTTCCTCCACTACTCTGTTGCCCCTAGCAACCTCTCAGAAATTCTCCTCTGTAACTGTCTCTCCTTTTCCACCATCTCCCAATACTGCCATTTCGCTTCCATCTACTTCACAATCTATTCATAGCCCTGCAACCACTAGCAAGATTTCTGTATCTAAACCTAAAAAGAAAAGGAGATTTTTCCCAACACATACAATTATACCTGTTACCCAGCCTGCTGATCCAGTGCCCGCTGATCTGGTGCCTCCTACTGAGCCTGTTGATCCAGTGCCCACTGATCCGGTGCCTCCTACTGAGCCTGCTGATTTAGTGCCCGCTGTTCTGATGCCTGTTGTTCCAGTGCCTGCTGATCCAGTGCCCACTGATCCGGTGCCTCCTACTGAGCCTGCTGATCCAATGCCCACTGTTCTGATGCCTGCTGTTCCAGTGCCCGCTGATCTGGTGCCTCCTACTGAGCCCGCTGATCCAGTACCTGCTGTTCCGGTGCCCGCTGATCCGGTGCCTCCTACTGAGCCTGCTGATCCAGTGCCCACTGATCCGTTGCCTTCTACTGAGCCTGCTGATCCAGTGCCCGCTGTTCTGATGCCTGTTGTTCCAGTGCCCGCTGATCCAGTGCCCACTGATCCGGTGCCTCCTACTGAGCCTGCTGATCCAGTGCCCACTGTTCTGATGCCTGCTGTTACAGTGCCCGCTGATCTGGTGCCTCCTACTGAGCCTGCTGGTCAAGTGCCTGCTGTTCTGATGCCTGCTGATCCAGTGCCCGCTGATCTGGTGCCTCTAACTGAGCCTGTTGATCCAGTGCCCACTGATCCGGTGCCTTCTACTGAGCCTGCTGATCCAGTGCCCGCTGTTCTGATGCCTGTTGTTCCAGTGCCTGCTGATCCAGTGCCCACTGATCTGGTGCCTCCTACTGAGCCTGCTGATCCAGTGCCCACTGTTCTGATGCCTGCTGTTCCAGTGCCCGCTGATCTGGTGCCTTCTACTGAGCCCACTGATCCAGTGCCTGTTGTTCCGGTGCCCGCTGATCCAGTGCCTCCTACTGAGCCTGCTGACCCAGTGCCCACTGATCCGGTACCTTCTACTGAGCCTGCTGATCCAGTGCCCGCTGTTCTGATGCCTGTTATTCCAGTGCCCACTGATCCGGTGCCTCCTACTGAGCCTGCTGATCCAGTGCCCACTGTTCTGATGCCTGCTGTTACAGTGCCCGCTTGTCTGGTGCCTCCGACTGAGCCTGCTGATCCAGTGCCTGCTGTTCTGATGCCTGCTGATCCAGTGCCCGCTGATCTGGTGCCTCTTAATGAGCCTGTTGATCCAGTGCCCACTGATCCGGTGCCTCCTACTGAGCCTGCTGATCCAGTGCTCGCTGTTCTGATGCCTGTTGTTCCAGTGCCCGCTGATCCAGTGCCCACTGATCCGGTGCCTCCTACTGAGCCTGCTGATCCAGTGCCCACTGTTCTGATGCCTGCTGTTCCAGTGCCCGCTGATCTGGTGCCTCCTACTGAGCCCGCTGATCCAGTGCCTTCTATTCCGGTGCCCGCTGATCCAGTGCCTCCTACTGAGCCTGCTGATCCAGTGCCCTTTGATCCGGTGCCTTCTACTGAGCCTGCTGATCCAGTGCCCGCTGTTCTGATGCCTGTTGTTCCAGTGCCCACTGATCCGGTGCCTCCTACTGAGCCTGCTGATCCAGTGCCTGCTGTTACATTGCCCGCTGATCTGGTGCCTTCTACTGAGCCTGCTGATCCAGTGCCCACTGATCCGGTGCCTCCTACTGAGCCTGCTGATCCAGTGCCTGCTGTTCTGATGCCTGCTGGTCCAGTGCCCGCTGATCCGGTGCCTCCTACTGAGCCTGCTGATCCAGTGCCCGCTGTTCTGGTGCCCGCTGTTCTGGTGACCATTACCCAGTCTGCTGACCCAGTGCTTGCTGTTCCAGTGCCCGCTGACCCAGTGCCTGCTGTTCCGGTGCCTGCTGATCCGGTGTCTCTTACTCAGCCCGCTGATCCGGTGTCAGCTGATCCCGTACCCGCTGTTCTGGTGACCACTACTGTGCCTGCTGATCCTGTGCCTGCTGATCCTGTGCCTGCTGATCCTGTGCCTGCTGATCCTGTGCCTGCTGATCTTGTGCCTGCTGATCCTTTGCCTGCTGACCCAGTGCTTGCTGTTCCAGTGCCCGCTGACCCAGTGCTTGCTGTTCCGGTGCCTGCTGACCCAGTGTTTGCTGATCCAGTGCCTGCTGAGCAACGGCCTGCCGCCCTGTTTGATGTGCCACTGTCTGTTGCCCAGCCTGGTTTGCCACTGCCGGATATCCTGCATGCCGCTGGCGCTCCCCTGCTTGATGTCCAGCTTGCCTTCAGTCCCAGTGTTGGGACATGTGTTGCAATGAGGGCAGGTGTATCCCTAATGTTACGCCTCTTCAGGAACTTGACCTGTGGGGTGCCAAGACGGCTTCCAGACCCTGGTGGTGGGGCGCATGATCAATTGCTGGACTCTGGTGGCACGCCTTCCGGCAAGTTAAAGGACTTTGGCCTAGAGAGTGCTAGAAGACCCGCAGACATGGAGGGGAGACCTTTTTGGACTTTCGGGGTAGACGCACAATGGAGCGTCCGGAGGCCGCTCCTTAAAGGGGGGGAACTGTCAGGATCTGTGTCATTACGTGGGTCACCTGCTGGTGGCACTGTTGTTCCTGGAACTGAGGGGCGCAGTTCCAGGGCCCACCAGCGGGTGTCTCCCAGCAGCTGGACTGTTCTTTTAATTAAGCTGCACCTGAGGAGGACTGCTGAGGGAATATAAGCCCGCCCTTCACTGAGGCTCAGTGCTTCAGTATTTTCTCTGCTAGCCGTGTCCCTGTCTGAGCCTGATCCTGAAACCTGTATCCTGAAACCTGTATCCTGATCCTGAGTCCTGTTCCCTGCATCCTGCTTCCTTTACCTGGCTCCCTGCTTTCCTTGTCTCCTGTTCCTGTCCTGTCCTGCAATTGTTTGCTCCATCCCTTTGTATATAGTTTGTTAGGTTCTATTGGGGTTTTGTACTGTTATCATTTATATTTTGTTTACTTGTTTATGGTCACTGGTGTTGGTATTGGAGTGTGTCATTTTGCTTAATAAACTTATTTACATCTTATCCATCTGGGTCCTGATTCCTTGGTGCAGCCAACTGATCTGATCACTCTTGCTGGATGCCTGCATGTGGTATCCCTGACACATATCCTGTGGTCTGATGAGACCAAGATAAACTTATTTGGTTCAGATGGTGTCAAGCGTGTGTGGCGGCAAACAGATGAGGAGTAGAAAGACAAGTGTGTCTTGTCTACAGTCAAGCATGGCGATGGGAGTATCATGGTCTGGGGCTGCATGAGTTCATTGAGGGAACCATGAATGCCAACATGTACTGTGACATACTGAAGCAGAGTATGATCCCCTCCCTTCAGAGACTGGGCCGTAGGGCAGTATTGCAACATGATAATGACCATAAACGACCCCAAACACACCTCCAAGATGACCACTGCCTTGCTAAAGAAGCTGGCCAAGCATGTCTCTAGACCTAAACACTATTGAGAATCTGTTGGGCATCCTCAAACGGAAGTTGGAGGAGCGCAAGGTCTGTAACATCCACCAGCTCTGTGATGTCATCATGGAGTAGTGGAAGAGGACTCCAGTGGCAACCTGTGAAGCTCTTGTGAACTCCATGCTCAAGAGGGGTAAGGCAGTGCTAGAAAAAAATGGTGGCCACACAAAATATTGACACTTTGGGCCCAATTTGGACATTTCCACTTAGGGATGTACTCACTTTTGTTGCCAGCAGTTTAGACATTAATGGCTGCCTGTTTAGTCGTTTTAAGGGGACAGAAAATTTACACTGTTATACAAGCTGTACACTCACTACTTTACATTGTAGCAAAGTGTCATTTCTTCAGTGTTGTCACATGAAAAGATATAATAAAATATTGACAAAAATGTAAGGGATGTACTCACTTTTGTTAGATACTGTAGCAACGTATGCATCCTACATACTTACAGTGAGACTGTCCTCCCTGTAGAGGCAACCTTCTCACCTGCAGACTCTCTAACTAAAACATTCCCGTAGAGATTTCTGATGCTTCCGGCCCCCTAAGGGCACACTTGACTCATCGTTCTGTTGTGCACCTGTAATAGACAAAAACAGAACAACTCCTGCCAATCTGACTAACACATTTGCACTGGTTCCATACAGGAACCATTTGACTAGCAACAGGCACAGTACCTCTCAGTTACTAGGGCACTGACTCTTTCATATCCTAGTCAGAGCCACAAATTAGGATGAAGAAATGCAGAGTCCACCCAACTGGTGTTTAGTGTCCTTCTCTCTGTAACACAGAGGCAACACATCTCCTAGCAGCAAGCTACTATTGCTGGAGCCTGAGCAAAGCTTGCCTTACTTGGGGGTGTCTGTAAGAACTCTCCAAGGGATCTTTCACTCTGGCATCCCTCTCTCTGAAGAGGCAATGAGTCACTACCCTTCTCTTACAAGGTAGCAACTGGTGCAAAGTTTCCTTCAACATCATTCTGGCCCACTGGTCCAAGGATCTTCGCAAAGTGTCCTATAAACAAAGTATTCTCGCAAAGTGTTCTTTTCTCTGTACTTCATTATCCTGGCCCACTGGTCCAAAGGATCTTCGCAAAGTGTCCTTTAAACAAAGTATCTCCGCAAAGTGTGCTTTCTCGTTGCTTTAGCAACAGTAGTGGCCCTAGGCCAAAATGGGTCTTCACAAAGTGTCCTTTAGCAGGATGTCTCTGTGAACTAGGGGTTTACCCCCTCCAGGTAGCAGCCCCTGGTTTTAACAGGAGACGTTCTTTGTGGCAAAGGTTCTTTCTCCCAGGTGAAGAAGCTGTGGCAGTTTCGCTGATCCACATCTTCTTTGCAAGGATACAAGGGAAGGGGGATTTGGGAATAGGGCTCCTAGCCCTAACAGCAACTTTAGAATCAAAGAGACTCTTCAGGAATACTAACCCCTTTGTAACTCTTTTCAGCTGAAACAAGAACTCGGCACACCTCAATAGTAGTGATCAGGATGAAGCATGCGGACGATTCCGTATACTGATGGCCAAGGCTTGATCTTTTCCATATGGGCAGTGAACCTCCACTCAGTCAATGTAGATTGACCACACCAGATTCTATTTTGCCTTGATTAATAGGAAGGTGTTCCATAATTGAGGCTTAAACTAGTTCCTATGTGGCTTGGGGACATACATGAAGTCCCAAACGGCTTCTTTACACCAGGCCCCTCTCTTGCGCTCAATTTCCTCCATTATCTCCCGGGCAACATTTGGATAATCGTATCCGTACTCCATGGTCATTTTCCTCTGGACAAGGTGTTAAAAACATGAGAACCTTGGGAGTTTTTGCCTGTCTCCTCTTCAAGGTGGGGGTCTAAAGGGTCTCCACTAATGATGAGCCGAACACCCCCCGGTTCTTCGATTCGCACCAGAACACCGCAAATAGAGGAAAAGTTTGTTTGAATAAACGAACCCCATTGAAGTCAATAGGATTCGAACCTCGAAAATCAAATAGCCTCATTTTGAAGACTTAAATGCAAGTCATTGCCCCAAAAAAGTGTATGGGGGTCCGGGTCCTGACCTGGGGAACATGTATCAATGAAAAAAAAGTTTTTAAAAACGATAATTTTTAAAGGAGCACTGATTTACTGACTTTAATGAGGCTTAAAGTGAAACTATAAAAATTAAAATTCCTTCAAATATCACGATTGGGGGGGTCTCCTGAATGTGCCTCTACGATGTATGTAGCCTGCTGCAGCTATACTAACACTTCTAAAGCAAAAAATACCATATACAAATATACATACAAGTTTCAAATTGCATGTACTTGTCATACAGGTGCAGAAAAATTGGGCCTTTGCGGAATGTGGTGCCTGAACACCGTAACCAAGGCCTCGCAGTTACTCTTGCTGGGTGCAGGAATGGGACCTGCTGGTAAGAATTCCATGCAAAATTGAAATCGCATGTGCTATACAAGTAACAAAAATTGGGCCTTTGCGGAAGGTGGTGCCTGAACACTGTAACCAAGGCCTCACAGTTACTCTTGCTGGGTGCCGGAACGGGACCTGCTGGTAAGAATTCCATACAAATTTGAAATTGTATGTGCTATACAAGTGCCAAAAGTTGGGCCTTTGCCGTTTGTGGTGCCTGAACACCGTAACCAAGGCCTCCCAGTTACTCTTGCTGGGTGCAGGAACGGGACTTGCTGGTAAGAATTCCATACAAATTTGAAATTGCATGTGCTATACAAGTGCCAAAAATTGGGCCTTTGCCGTTTGTGGTGCCTGAACACCGTAACCAAGGCCTCGCAGTTACTCTTGCTGGGTGCAGGAATGGGACCTGCTGGTAAGAATTCTGTGCAAATTTGAAATCACATGTGCTATACAAGTGCCAAAAATTGGGCCTTTGCCGTTTGTGGTGCCTGAACACCGTAACCAAGGCTTTGCAGTTACTCTTGCTATGTGCAGGAACGGGACCTGCTGGTAAGAATTCAATGCAAATTTGAAATCGCATGTGCTACACAGGTGCAAAAAATTGGGCCTTTGGTGTTGGTGGTGCCTGAACTCCATAACCCCTCACAGTTAGCAGGGCACAGGGACAGGGCTTGCTGTTAAAAATTACATACGACATTTAAATTGTATGCACCAAGGGCAAAACAATTAGGCCTTGGGTTGGTAGTGACCTAAACCAAAAACATTGTTGGAAGCTAGCAGAATCAAGGTAGAGGAATAGAATAGGCAGCATATGCAGTCTTCATGGGATGGCAGACCCCTAGCAAATTCAATCTGTTACATCAGCCTCAGGGGCGTGATAGCTCTTGTTGATCCAGGACTGGTTAATTTTGATGAAAGTCAGCTGATCAACAGAGTCTGCGGACAGACGCACTCTTTTGTCCGTCACAAAACCTCCAGCAGCACTGAACATCCGTTCCGAAAGCACGCTGGAAGCAGGACAGGCCAGTAGCTCAATTGCATATTGAGCAAGTTCTGGCCAGTGGTCCATCCTCAAGAACCAGTAAGACAGTGGATGCGCAGCTGGAAAAGTCTCCAAGTCTGCTCTTGCGCCTAGATAATCATGCACCATATGATGGAGACGCTGGTGATTGTTGCTTAAAACCTAACAGCCCTGGGTGCTGCTGAGGACATAAGAACTGTTTAAAGGCATCGGTCAGCCGGTCCCCTTCTCCACCGCTCCTCCTTTGGCTGAACGATGCCTCAGAAACACGTCCGGAGAATGTTGACCTCCCAGTGTCTGGAAAGGCGGTAGACAAATTTATAATGTATAAGGCCTCCTCAAGATGTTTCATCCTCTGCTTCCTCAGTGAAGGCAGGATGAGCTCTGCAACTTTACCCTTGTATTGTGGATCAAGAAGGGTTGCCAACCAGTAATTATCCCTCTCCTTGATAGCACGCATCCTCGGGGCCTTTCGCAGGCTTTGCAGAACCAGGGAGCCCATGTAACGTAAGTTGGAGGAGGCATGAGCTTCTGAGTCCTCTGGGTCACTAAGGATGACATTGTCAGCAGGAGCAACCTCTCCCCAACCTTGTACAACTCCTGGGGTTTCTGGGGAATCAAAACCATCCCTTGAAGACTGCTGTATGCTATCCTCTTCCTCTACATCCATGCTGCCGAAATCCTCATCCTCCTCCTCCTCTTTCTCCTGTGTGTTTTGTGGCTCTGCAGGAATGATATCTGCATAAAGGGGGCCTTGTGAGGAAAAGGACGTCCTCCTATTCCTGCCGCTGTTCTGCCTCAAGTGCCCTGTCCATGATTCCAAGCAGCGTGTGCTTTAGCAGATAGACTAACGGGATATTGTCACTGCATGCATCGTCCCAGCTTAGAATCCTTGTGGCCTCCTCAAATGGTGACAGGACGATGCATGCATCCTTAATCAAAAGCCACTGGCGTGGCGAAAAAAAGCCAAGCTCCCCTGACCCTGTCCTTTTGCCATACTCACACAGGTACTCATTGGTGGCCCTCTGCTGCATGTGCAGCTGCTGCAGCATTGCCAACGTTGAGTTCCACCTGGTGGGCGTGTCACAAATGAGGCGGTTGGTGGGCAGGTTGAATTCCCCTTGAATGACAGATGAGCGAGCACTGGCATTGAACAAATGGTGGAAATGGCCACAGACTTTTTTTGGCCTGCCTCAGGAGATTTTGGAAGCCTGGGTATCTGCTCAAGAAATGCTGCACCACCAGATTCAGAACATGTGCCAAGCATGGAACAATTGTCAAGTGTCCCTGTCAGAGGGCGGAGAGAAGGTTGGTGCCATTGTCGCATACAACCATTCCTGGCTCAAGCTGTTGTGGCGTCGACCATCTCTGAGCCTGCCCCTGCAGAGCTGATAGAATCTCTGCATGGTTGTGACTACTATCCCCCTAGACAGACCAACTGAAGCACCGCGTGGCCTCTTTTAGCCTGACTGCTTGTGTAGCCCCTTGAACGCTTACGGAGCACTGCTGCTGCAGAGGAGAATTGAGCAGAATAGGACATGGAGGAGGAGGAGGTGGTGGAGTAGCCAGATGTGGCAGAACCAGCACCAGATTTTTGGAGGCGTGGTGACAAAACAAGCTGCAACACCGAACCCTGTCCTGCATCCTTCCCAGCTGCCAGCAAAGTTACCCAGTGCGCCGTGAAAGAAATGTAATGTCCCTGTCCATGCCTGCTGCACCAAGAGTCAGCAGTAATGTGCACCTTCCTGCTGACTGCTTTGTCCAACGAGGCCAAAACACTACCTTCCACATGACAGTAGAGAGCCGAAATGGCCTTACGCAAAAAGATATGCCTTTTTGGGACCTGCCACTGTGGTGCAGCACATTACCCATATTCGCAAAAGGGAGCCAAGTCTACCAGCTGAAAAGGCAGTAACTGTAATGCTAGCAATTTGGCCAAGCTAGCATTAAGACGCTGAGCATGTGGATGGCTGGGACAGTATTTCTTTCTACGGTTCAAATACTGGAGTAGTGAAATTTGCCTGCTGCTCAAATCAAGTGGTGGTGTACTACTAGCAGATTGGGTGCAAGTCTCTGTGCCATTCATTGCTATACCATCATCCCTCTCAATGCTGGTATTTGAGAAGGCATGAGGTATAGTAGGGTTAGAGATCGCAGATGAGGAGCAAGGTGATGTATGCTTGTTTTGATCTGGTGCCTCTTTCAGGTGCTGTTGCCAACCGACTGCATGGCAGGTCGTCAAATGCCTTGTCAAGCATATGGTGCCCAAGCAGCTGGTGTTCTGGCCACGCTTGATCCGCTTTAGACAGATGTTGCAAACAGCAACGCTGTGGTCTACTGCACAGATGCTGAAAAAAACCCACACTAATGAACTTTTTGGAGTCCGCTGGGATTTTTCAGCACCTTGCACCTGTGGAGCTCTGTGCTGTGACGCAATAGGTTGGCTACTGCTATGGTGGCCCCTGAAGCACATCCTGCCTCGTTGGAGTTGTTCGCACCCCCCCCCCTCCTCCTCCTCCTCCTCCATCCTGTCAAGCACCCAAGTACAGTCAGTGACCTCATCATCACCTCCCTCCTCATCACTGGAGCAAACTTGGCAATATGCTTCAGCTGTGGCAACATGACTGCTGGTTTCTTGTCCGTCATTGTCACCCCCCTCTCTCTAGGCTCACGTTATTCCCTTCATCAACCTGGGAACCAACATCACAGCTTTCAGATTGCTGCGCATCCTCCAGGAGCATGTCAATGACACTATGATGGAATAGTTCAGGTGACTCCTCCGTGTATGATGGTGGGGCAACTAAAGGAGTAGCTGTGGTGAAGGAGACTGTTGAACGGGCCCCTTTGGCAGCTGCGGTGAAAGGCAAACTACTGGGTGCTGGGGTGTTAGAGGAAGAGGAGGATGAGGAGGATGAGGATGGCTTATTGATCCACTCCACCAACTCTTCCACATGTTGTGGATGAATAGCATGAGCAGCACCGTAAATAAAGGACGGGCGTACCCTGCACTTTTCACAATGGACACAGAGGCTGCTTGCCCACTTTTCGTGGCCTGTGAGCGTCGGCCTCTCTTTGTCTGCCTTTCAGGCATGCTGTTGATAAAGATTAATATAGGGTATACGCAACTAACTAATAGATACTCAATGACCTGATATGATGTAATTGATAGCCCTATAGATGAGCTGTGGTGGTTATAGAGGTACACAAGTGACCGATTATCAATACTCTCACTGATATCTGTTGTAATCTATAATCCTATAGATGGATGATCTGTGATCCCTATAGAAAGATCGACAACTGAGCAATGGTTACTGTGGCTGATAGCTGCAGCGATCTCTCTATTCCTACAGGTCTGTGATCCCTATAGAAAGATCCACAACTGAGCAACGGTTACTTTGGCTGATATCTGCAGTGATCTCTATTCCTACAGGTCTGTGATCCCTATAGCAAGATCCACAACTGAGCAAAGGGTATTGTGGCTGATTTCTGCAGTGATCTCTATTCCTACAGGTCTGTGAATAATATAGAATGTTGCAGAAACTAACCGATGAACAATACTGTAACTGGTATCTGATGTAAAGAAAGACAGCTCTCCCTACCTCACACAGGAACCTTGGCCTTCCCTACACTGCTACTCCCTCACTGGCGCTATACTGTCTGATATGATGTAAAGAAATCCATCTCTCCCAAACTCACACAGGAACCTGTCCATCCCTACACTGCTAGGAATGTCTCTCTGCACTGTCTGACTTAAAAAAAAAAAAATGACTCTCTCCCTGCCTGAATTGCATGCCTGTCCCTGTCTGATAGCCCACACAATGGCACTACACGCTGCCTCTGTGCGAGCAGCCTTTATGTAGTGTTGGGCGTGTACCTGGCCCCTGAGCCATGATTGGCTAAAGGCAGCCTGCCTTTAATCCAATCATGGCAGAGGTCATTTGATTGGCCAAAGCATGAGGTCAGGGTGCATGCTTTGGCCAATCACATAACGCGCTGCGCGTGCGGTGCACGTGCAGTGCATTATGGGAAACTCTAATTTCCCACGAAGAAGCACATTTGTTCGTTATTCGACGACCGATTGAATTGGCAATGTTCGAGTCAAACTTACCTTCGACTCAAACTTGAGGCTCATCCCTAGTCTCCGCTTTATGGATCAGATGAGAATATGCATCATTCTGTGCCCGAGCCCGGGCATAGGTGCAAGGTGGGGATAGATCTGGGACCCTAGTGGCATAGGCCTCACAGAACCCCAAGTTCCTTCACTGAGGGACCTGAAACTGGCAGGATTCTTCTTCCTTCAGTTCCCCAGTCCCACTCAGCCTCTACTTCTGATCCCCAGTCATGGATTCCCTCTTCCAGGGACCCGTAGCGATACTGGAAACTAAGTGACCCCACATCAATGGCCCCATACCTCCCCTTCACTGGACGTACTGGAGGACTTCAATATCTGGGCCCATTGACTGCCCTCTGCCTCTTTAAGAGCTGGACTACTTGCTGCTGTAACTGCTACCAAGGCACCTTGCAACTGCTGCTCAGCTCTGACAACTTGTGCGCATTGCACCTCTAAGATTTGGGTCTCCTTGGTTTGGCAGATGGTTGTGCTGGTCCCAGCCCCAGCGGTACGCTCGGCACTCCCGGTTCTCTCAAAAAAGGGATAGCCACTATGGGTGTCAGCAGTTCTGAAGTGGTTTGCACTTCCCAGTTCAGATACAATCTTCTGGGCTGGCAATCACTCCTCTCTAGCTTCAGCAGCATGTCACCGCAGTGCCCACACTGACCCCATGCTTGCAGCGGCATGGACATATTCAGGCATCTGCTACATACTAGTCCAAGATGCTCCGTGTCCCCTCCACTGCACAAGGCCAGAATTCCCTTGGGCTCAACCGGAGCCCTGTGTCCAACAGGGTCAGATTCTGCCATTCAGTCTGCTCTGCAGGATCTCCGCCAACACATGGGATAGCCACTGCGCTCACTCCGGCATCCGCCATCACACGTGTCCATGGGCGTCCGCAGAACTTTTTTCAGGGGGGGGGGCATCATTTTAAGGTCACCCATTCTGTGCCCCTTTTAAAGCACAAGTGCTTGTGCTGTGTAATCCCCCACCCCCCGTATCACCTTAAAATACCTGGCTGATCCTGCCTGGCTATGTCCTTCCCTCCGTTTACGTACCTCCATCACCTGCAGCCCTCCTGTTCTCCTCTGTCCTCTCTTCCCCCTCTCTCCCTGCCGGTCTGCTCCTCTCTCAATGCCCCCCTCCCCCTTCTCCCCCTGCTGCTGTAGTTTCATTTAAAGTTTCCTATCCTGTCTACAGTCTGTTTAATAATCCTGTGTGCCCCTGTGTCTGTGTTTTATAAAAATAAGCCATTCTTTACAAGTTTTCAGAGTGCCGATCGGTGCTCACGTGACCCACCGCCTCTCTCCTTCTCTCCTCCTCCCCTCCCAATTGACGACAGGAATCCTCAGCCCCACCGACTGCAGGCGGCTGTCAGATAGGGAGAGGAGAGAGCCGACGGGTCACATGAGCGGTACTCGACGCACTAAAAACTGGTAAAGAAAGCCTTATTTTTTTAAAATGCATACACAGGAGCACACAGGATTATTAAACAGAACAGACAGGGTGGTATAAAGTGGCTTAACAATCACTTTAAAGGGGCAGTTGAGATTCCAGGGGGGGGGGGGGAATTTGCCCCTCCTTGCCCCTACCTGCAGACGCCCATGCACGTGTCTGCTCTTCAGCTACACCCGATGGTAGAAGTGACATCTCAGCTCCCTTAAGATTGGCAGCCTGCGGATGGTGAATCCGCCCACAGCCCCAGACTAGCTGACTCTTCAGCGGTGGCTCCTCCTGCAAGGCAGATCTCTTTGGCACGCTCTCTCCCGTGTCGTGCAGTAACCCCTTCGTCATTGCTATAACGTTTCTCAGCCTGCACGAATGGTACTGCATTGCAGATTGTGTTCCCTGCCACAGATACACATACATCTGCTTCTTCTGTCTGTACTTGAGCTTCAGTTGCACTTCTCCATTCACAAGCCAACCAAACTCCCTCACTGCTGCTAGCAATTGTTCCGCTGTAACCAGCTGTACTGCAGACATTTTCTTCCACAGCACATGTACACACACAACCCCTGACGTGCCGATCCCTGCATCCCAGGTCAATCTTGACCAAAACTTAAAAGCCCACTTGCACAGGTTACTATAAGGCAGACATGATTTTCTCCTACAATAAAGTATATCCTTTCTCCATTGACCCTCCAGCACTTTACTTGTGAAGACAGTGTTACTTGGGCAAATACTCGGCCGCTGCTGGTAACAACCACCGCTGTCACTCAGAGGAAATCTTGGACGATGCCCTAAAATGTAGCACTGTCCTCGTAGGGCTTGCTGTGTCATCACTTGTTGGGCCTCCTCTGATTACCAGCAGACAGTCACTTAGGATACAGTTCACACATTCATCCTTACTCCCAATGGCTTGTTACTTAATAAACAGTCCAGGGGTGTTGGTTTTTAGTATTTATTGTGGAACTTGGATGGGAGAATAGAAAAGTGGGATACTTCAAATGGAACTATAAACAGTTGATAAGGACAACTCTCACTTGACCTCACCAGGTTGCTTGTGAAAGCAGTCACACTGCTTGACCATACTGCCATGTGTCAAGCTGGAGTCCTCTTCCACTCCTCCATGACGACAAGGTGGTTTTCTCTGAAATACTGCCTGTACCTCGAGCCACACAGGAGAGGCAGAAGGAGATTAGGGAACTTAACGAGTGGCTGAGGAATTGGTGTAGGAAGGAGGGGTTTGGGTTCCTGGAGAACTGGGCTGACTTCTCAGTCGGCTACCGGCTCTTTAGTAAGGATGGGCTGCACCTTAATGGGGACGGTACAGCTCTTTTGGGGAGAAAGATGGCCACCAAGTTGGAGGGGCTTTTAAACTAGGAGATGGGGGGGAGGGCTCAGAAGTAGAGTCAGTCAGGAGGGAGCAAAGGACTGAAGGCAGTTGTAGGGTCAGCAGCGACACTAGGTCCACAACGTCAATCGGTAGGTCTGTGCGGGAGAACCTCAGACCGAACAGGAATAAACATAACCAATCACGTTTAACGTCCGTAAAACTAAGAGGGGTATATGCTAATGCCAGGAGTCTAGCTAATAAAATAGATGAGTTGGAAATGTTAGTTCATGAAGAGGTTATAGACCTTGTGGGAATAGCGGAGACTTGGTTTGACCCCTCACATGACTGGCTGGCAAATATCCAAGGGTATTCGGTGTACCGGAAGGAAAGGATAGGAAAAAGAGGGGGAGGGGTATGCCTCTACGTCAAGAACAATGTAAGGGTGATAGAGCGGAGTGACATTACGGAAGGGATGAGTATGGAGTTAGAATTCGTGTGGTTAGAACTCCTTAGGGAAGGAGAAAAGGGAAAAGTAATTGTGTGGGTTTGCTATAGGCCACCTAAACAAGGGGAGGAGGTAGAGCGGGAATTTTTAGCACTGTTGGGTAAAGTGGCAAAGCTAGGATCTGTCATCATATTGGGGGACTTCAATTATCCCGACATTGACTGGGGAGAGGGGACTACACACTCACAGAAGGCCCGTCTATTCACGGAAACCTTACAGGACAACTACATGTCACAGTTGGTGGACTCTCCGACTAGAGAAAATGCAGTCCTGGATCTATTGATCACTAATGACCCAGACATAATCTCGGAGGTAGGAGTCAAGGACAACCTGGGCTCTAGCGATCACAGGATGATCACATTTAGTGTAAATAACAATAGAACAAGGCAAGTGGGGAACATAAGAACCCTTAACTTCAGAAGGGCAAACTTTCCAAAATTGTTCTCATTGATGGAAAGGGTAAACTGGGACCGAACCCTAGGATCCCTGACCACAGAGGAAAAATGGGAATGCTTTAGGAACATATTAAGCAAAGGCATCTTGCAGTGCATTCCTATGGGAAATAAATTTAGAAGAGACAAAGCCAAACCTGGCTGGCTAAACCGTAGCGTTAAAAACCTTATTAGGGGAAAAAAAAAGGGCCTTCAGGAAATATAAATCAGAAGGCACAGTATTGGCTTTCGACCAATACAAGAAAGCAAATAAGAAGTGTAAACACGAAATCAAGATGGCTAAAATAGACTTTGAGAGACAAATAGCGGAGGATAGTAAAAAAAAACCCAAAGAAATTCTTTAAGTATATCAATAGCAAAAAAACTAGGGCAGAGCATATTGCACACATAATTAGCGATGATGGGAGGATGGTTACAGAGGACACTGAAAAAGCAACCGTGCTGAATGCTTTTTTCTCGTCAGTCTTTACACAGGAAACGGAGGGGTACACTGACCATGACTGTTTGGTTAGTAGCAATACACAGGACTTGCCACTATGGCTAACAGAGGGTGAAATCAGGGAAAGGCTGGATAAACTTAACACAAACAAATCACCAGGCCCGGGTGGCGTACATCCGAGAGTACTCAAGGAACTCAGTAAGGTTATATCCAGACCACTGTTCCTGATCTTTGCGGACAGTATTAGGACAGGAGAAGTACCAGGAGATTGGAGGAAAGCCAACGTGATTCCGATATTCAAAAAGGGTCAGAGGCATGTCTCGGGAAATTATAGGCCTGTCAGTTTGACATCGATAGTATGTAAACTTCTGGAGGGGATGATAAGGGACTATATTGTAGAGTTTGCTAAAGACAACAGCATCATCAGTAATAACCAGCACGGGTTTACAAATGGGTGTTCTTGTCAAACCAATCTATTAGCATTCTACGAGGAGGTGAGCTGTGAGCTAGATAGGGGCAGACCAGTGGATGTGGTGTACCTAGATTTCGCTAAGGCGTTTGATACAGTTCCCCATAAGCGCTTAATTTATAAAATAAGGTCTGCAGGTATCGACAGCAGGGTGTGCTTTTGGATACGGAACTTGCTAAAAGGGCGTGTCCAAAGGGTGGTAATAAACAGCGCATACTCAGACTGGTCTGAGGTAGTAAGCGGGGTGCCCCAGGGCTCGGTCCTGGGACCAACCTTGTTCAATTTATTCATAAACAGCATTGAGGACGGGATCAGTAGTTCAATCTCAGTTTTTGCAGATGACACAAAATTGGGCAGGGCAATAACCGCACAGCATGAAGCAGATATCCTACAGAATGACCTGGACAAAATAACAGAGTGGGCAACGACTTGGCAAATGAGGTTTAACGTAGAGAAGTGTAAGGTTTTGCACTTGGGGACTAGAAACATAAAAGCACAATACACGTTAGGAGGGGAACCCTTGGGGGAATCAAAAATGGAGAAGGATCTGGGAGTCTTGGTTGATGATAGATTAGGCAACAGCATGCAATGTCAGGCGGCAGCTGCCAAAGCTAGCAGAATATTAGCATGCATAAAGAAAGGGATGTATTCCAGAGATAAGACTATAATCCTTCCACTTTATAAAACTCTGGTCCGACCGCATCTGGAGTATTCTGTCCAGTTCTGGTCGCCAGTCCTCAGGAGGGATGTGTTGGAGCTGGAGATAGTCCAGAGAAGGGCAACTAAACTAATTAGGGGATTGGAGGACCTTGATTATGAAGAGTGTCTGCAATCGCTTGATTTATTCTCCCTGGAGAAGAGACGCCTGAGGGGGGACATGATAGCAATTTTTAAATATCTCAATGGGGATCTCAGCTTAGAAAAAAGCTGTTTAGTCGAAGGGATTGCATGAGGACTCGGGGGCATACAATGCAATTAGAGGAGAAGCGTTTTAACCTCAGGCAACGTGGGGGTTCTTTACTGTTAGGGCTACAAGATTGTGGAATTCTCTACCACAAGAGGTGGTTTCTGCGGGTAGTATGGTGGCTTTCAATAGACTATTGGACGTGCATCTCAAGGATCAGAACATTCAGGGGTATGAGAGATGATTACAGCCACACACACCTACACAGGTTGAACTGGATGGACTATTGTCTTTATTCAACCTCACCTACTATGTAACTATGACGGAACAGGTAGATGTTAGAGACCTTGCGCTCCTCCACCTTCCATTTGAGGATGCCCCGCAGATGCTCAATAGGGTTTAGGTCTGGGGACATGCTTGGCCAGTCCATCACGTTAACCCTCAACTTTTTAGCAAGGCAGAGGTTGTCTTGGAGGTGTGTTTGGGGTCGTTATCATGTTGGAATTCTGCCCTGCGGCCCAGTCTCCAAAGGGAAGAGATTATGCTTGCCTACAGTATGTCACAGTACATGTTGGCATTCGTGGTTCCCTCCATGTACTGTAGCTTTCCATTGCCAGCAGCACTCATGCAGCCCCAGACCATGACACTCCCACCACCATGCTTGACTGTAGGCAAGACACACTTGTCTTTGTACTCTTCACCTGATTGCCGCAACACACGCTTGAAACCATCTGAACCAAATAAGTTTATCTTGGTCTCATCAGACCACAGGACATGGTTCCAGTAATCCATGTCCTTAGTCTGCTTGTCTTCAGCAAACTGTTTGCGGGTTTTTTTCTGTGCATCATCTTTAGAAGAGGCTTCCTTCTGGGATGACAGCCATGCAGGCCAATTTAATGCAGTGTGCGGGGTATGGTCTGAGCACTGACAGGCTGACCCCCCACCCCTTCAACCGCTGCAGCAATGCTGGCAGCACTTATACGTCTATTTCCCAAAGACAATCTCTGGATATGACTCTGAACACGTGCACTCAACCTCTTTGGTTGACCATGGTGAGGCCTGTTCTGAGTGGAACTTGTGGATCCTGTTAAACCGCTGTATGGTCTTGGCTGCTGCGCTGCAGCTCAGCTTCAGAGTCTTGGCAATCTTTTATGGCCATCTTTATGTAGAGCAACAATTCTTTTTTTTTCAGATCCTCAAAGTTCCTTGCCATGAGGTGCCATGATGAACTTCCAGTGACCAGTATGAGAGAGTGCGAGCGATAACACCAAATTTAACACACCTGCTCCTCATTCACACCTGAGACCTTGTAGCACTAACAAGTCACGTGACATTGGGGAGGGAAAATGGCTAATTGGGCCTAATTTCGATATTTTCACTTAGGGGTGTACTCACTTTTGTTACCAGCAGTTTAGACATCAATGGCTGTGTGTTGAGTTTTTTGAAGGGAGAGCAAATTTACACTATTATACAAGCTGTACACTCACCACTTTACATTGTAGCAAAGTGTAATTTCTTCAGTGTTGTCACATGAAACAATATAATAAAATACAGTAAAACCTTGGTTTGAGAGTAACTTGGTTTGAGAGCGCTTTGCAAGACAAGCTAATTTTTTAAATAAATTTTGACTTGATATACAAGCGATGTCTTGATATACAAGTAGCGTCATGTCCCAACTAGGTATAAAAGAGAAGAGAGCAATATTGTTACATTTAATGAAGGTTCAATATTTAGCAGCTCACATGGTTGATGATTAAAACAGGCACATCTAAGTCTGCAGGCATCCGGGGTAAAGCTGTCCACATAGACCATCCTCCGCACTGCCATCTTCATCACACCCTTCCACGCTGCGCTCCATGAGTAATTCAAAGTCTCGCTTTCAGATCACTCTACTGCAGGGTAGTCTTCCCAATCACAATTGCAGACTGACAACGGTGAGAGCCAGTGGTTCAGAAGATGGTCTATGTGGACAGCTTTACCCCCGATGCCTGCATACTTAGATGTGCCTCTTTAATCATCAACCATGTGAGTTGCTAAATGTTGTACCTTAATTAAATGTCCCCATACTGCTACACTTAGAGGCGCCTCTCTTCTCTTTTATACTCTGTAGCTCCTGCTGGATTTTGCTTCTAATCCCCTTGTGGAGGCTGCCATTTGTGGATGGACATTTTATGATGACACAACCTATCACATTGCTATAATCTTTGTATATAGACTATAAACTGAAAGACTTATGAATAAATGGTTGTGGAACGAATCATCTGAGTTCCCATTATTTCTTATAGGAAAATTCGCTTTGATATAAGAGTGCTTTGGATTACAAGCATGTTTCCGGAAAGAAATTTTGCTCAGTAAATTTGAGCTCAGTAATTTAGTCCCCATACTATGTGTTATTATATTAATTGTTATTGTTAAAAAAACCATAATGACTTAGTCCACAGCTAGCTAAGTAATGAATCCCATGAAAATACACTCTGCTCCCTCTTTATTCCAAAGAAATAAATATATTACTGCACGATATATAGTTTAATTGTACGGCTCTGCATAAGTGATCCCTCAAGGAACCCATTAAGGAATACCAATGTATTTTATACAGTCTGGGAACATCAAACCTTCAAAGCAAATTTACATTTTTTTCGGTCCATCAAACAAGATTATCTGTTATCTGGGTTTTTGTTTAATTTGTTGTTTTGATCCTGTGTTTTCAACAGGAGATGTTGACAAAGGGATCTACAATTCAGCAATAACTTATCCTAATTTATTGAAACTGATTTTTCTACAGTGTAAAGCTTTACCATCTGGATTGTGAGTTTTTATAATTTTTGCTTTTACCATATCTATAAGTTTTTGAGTTTTTACTAATTCTATGGAATATATCAGAAATATTTGCCCAAATAAATGATGGTTAAAGGAGCACATGTGTAAAACAAAAATGAAACGTATTATTAATTAAAAGGTATATACAGCATTACGTAGGCTAGACTATTCATATTACATTATATGACATTAATATTTGTCTATCCTAAAGTATCAATGTTGATGTAAGTTATCTGGTTCCCAGAATGAGCAGGTTCCCTGGGTGCAGCTTTATTTGGTAGGGGCCCACTAGGAGTTTGCTGAAAAGCCCCTTCTCCACCTTTCTTCTGGATTCTCTAGCTGTTGCTTTGCTCAAAATCAGCAATCCTTCTTACAGCAGGGAGAATATACAACTGTGGCCAGCACAGAGAGCAGAGAGAACAGTGGGAACAGGCCATAATCACTAACATGCCTGGACAGTGCGGGATCTCCTCCTTCTGTATCAATAGTCACCCCCTCTCTCTCAGAACATTGCCAGGAGCTTCTATGTGTGTACGGCTTCAGATAAACCCACTCACTCTATTCACCTTCCATGGGGTGGGTTGAGGGGGGAGCTGTCTGTACTCCTCCTAGCGGGGGGTCTCCTTCTACTGGAGGGAGTTGTGAAGGGGGGAGTCTGTATTGGGGTCCCCTTTGATTACCTTGTTGCACTTTTTCTGGATAGGGATCTCTTTCTACTTGAGGGGAGTCAATATTCCTGGATGAGAGGGAAGGGTCCCTTCTGATCACCCCCCTGTACTCCTTAATGGTGGGAGATCTCTGAATCTTTCCCATGTACACCTGGCAGTGTGGAGGAGAGGTCTCCCTGTACTCCAGTTGGGGGTTTTAGATTACTGCCTGTAATTGTGGATGGGGGTCCCTGATTAGTTCTTCATTATAGGGGCCCTGTTTACTTGTAGAGCCTCATTAGTAGTTAAACTTCTTAAGGATGGCCTTGGCCTTGATACTTGTACTGAGCTCTCCGAATTAGGTTATCACAGCCTGACTAATCAGGATATTTTCCCTGGACACTCATAGAAGTCTCTCCAGTCCTGTTGTCCTATGCTGGGGTCTCTGGGTGGGCCTGCACCCTACAATCTCAGTATGGGATTCCTATCATACCAACCTCTGCTAGCATTTCTACCGACAGTCCTCCCCCTGAGTCTCTTCCTCCCCATACACAGACATACTGGTGGGGGGTGAGGCAGAAACAGGATATATAATACAACTGCTATGTATGATCCATGTGTCCTTTTATACAAAGATCCTATAGGGCAACAATGAGATTGCTGTGGGCTCTGGATGATTGCTATGGGCTGTATATGATCCATGTGTCCTTTTCCACACAATTCATATAGGGGTACACAATAGGAATGCTTTGGTCTTGCACAGTCAGGGCGAGGAAGGTGGAAGCAGAAGGGGCCCAAGCTTTGGATGCAATGTTATTATGTAGAAGGGGAAGGAAGCGCACTGGGAGCATGCCGTAGCTCCATTTTCCACCTGCCTCACTGACAGGAGTGACAGCAGTGTCTTTTCTTTCAGAAGGAGCAGGAGCTTTGATAGTTCCTCACACCAATGCCGAAGTAGTTATACCTTCGTCTCTGTTAGCCCCATATTTTTCTGTGGGACAGAATGTGAACTGCTATTAAACTTTTTAGTTCACTGTGGTGTGCCACAACCATTTGCACTATTTTATGCAATATAATTAGGGATGGGCAATAATTAGGGATGGGCTCTGTGTTCATGTGTTTAAACCCTATGATAGAGTTAAAAACCAAAAACGGCCTGCCCCCCCCCTTAACCTATACCAGGCCCTTTGGGTTTGGAATTAATTTTAAGTGGAACTCCACGCCAAAATTTAAAAAAAAACTGGTACAGATTTTTAGGGGAACTCCATGCAAAAAGGTAACCCCCCCAGAAGTCCATACCAGACCCTTATCTGAGCATGCAGCCTGGCAGGGCAGTAAAGAAGGGGGGGGGGGTGAGCGAGCACCCCCCCTCTCCTGAATCATACCAGGTCGCTTGCCCTCAACATGGGGAGGGTGCTTTGGGGTGCCCCCCAAAGCTGCTTGTCCCCATGTTGATGGGGGCAAGGGCCTCTTCATGAGAACCCTGGACTGTGGTTGTGGGGGTCTGCGGGTGGGGGGCTTACATGACGTCATGTGATGTCAGAAGGGGCAGTGCCACCAGTTGACGTAACCGGGTGGCCACGTCTCTTGCCTATAAAAGAACTGTCAAAGCTGAAGATCGGGTAGATGGTGGGTAGCCTCTGAAGAGGCGAAGCGTTTTTAATTTTTTTTCGGGCCCAGTGGGTGTCATGATTTCTTTTTCTTTTCAATAAAGGACTTGTCAAAAACTGTGTTTTGTGGTTTTTACATTTATACAATTTTTTGGTGAATGGGTAGGGGTACGATGTACCCGATACCTATTCACATGGGGGGGGTGGGATATGGGGGCCCCCTTGTGAAAGGGGACTTCCAGATTCTGATAAGCCCCCCACTCACAGACCCCGAAAACCACAGCCCAGGGTTGTCATGAAGAGGCCCTTGTCCCCATCAACATGGGGACAAGGTTCTTTGGGGTGGGGGCCATGTTGAGGGCATGTGGCCTAGTATGGTTCAGGAGAGGGGGGGCGCTCGCTCGTCCCCCACCCCTTTCCTGACCTGCTTGGCTGCATGCTCGGATAAGGGTCTGGTATGGATCTTGGTGGGGACCCCACGCCGTTTTTTTTTTTATTTTTTAAATCTGTATTGCCGGGAGACGGCAATACATTAAAACTGCGAGCAAAGTTAAATTACATTTTTTTCTTTAGAAATGTCAGTATTGCTGCAGCAGGCTCCATACATCATACAGATGCACCACTTTACAGGCACATAGGGGACCCCCCAGGCACGATATTTGAAGGAATTTTTCATTTTTATTGTTTTACTTTAAGCATCATTAAAATCACTGCTCCTGTAAAAACTATCTTTTTAAAAAAATCTTTTTGCATTCATTTTTAATGGCAATTACTTGCATATAAGCCTTTAAAATGAGGACATTAGATTTTTCATGCTCATGTCCCATAGACTTTAATAGAATTTGCATGTTCGCTAGAACGTTTTCCCTGTTCAAGATGTTCTGGTGCAAACCGAACAGGGGGGGGTGTTCGGCCCATCACTATCCATAACCATTACATAGGTTTCAGCTTGGAGCTGCACAAACTTTTATTAGCCATGCCTACTATCTTTACCCAAGGGGGCACAGTTTCAGACATCTTTGCCCTGGGCACCAGATAGCCTTGTCTTTTTGCAAGTTCAAATCATAGATGTTAAAAGTTCATCCAAAAGTTGTATTTTTGTTAAAAGCGGAGCCTGGTGCACCTCGCTTTCCTATTTGCTACTCCAACAATATGGCTTCCATAGGTCCTGGACCTTTTCCTGTTAACTTGGGAGCTTTGGCTTTTCCATCCGCCTTTGTGCGTTCCAGCTCCTCCTGCTACATTCTCCATAATATAAATTAAATGCACATTTTACAGGGAGAGTTTTAATCACTCAGCAGGTATACAGATCCAGAAAGGCAGCAGCGGAATTTACCTCTCAAATATCAGGTGGGCTGACCTCTTATACTCCCTTTAAACTTCAGGTATTTCTACATGTAAAATTATGGAGGTCAAACAATTGGAGATCTTCTTTTAATTGTATCTTTAGGCACCTTAACAATGAAAATTAAAACCAATAAAAAGGAAGGCTTTATTTTAGAGGCTAATAGTTATTTTTTTTTCAATATGTTTCATTGGCAAAAGTAAAAGTACAATTTGTCATCACAAGTAAAGAAATGACAGTAATGACAATAATGACAGTACAGTGTTCATTTGCATATGGTCTTTCATAGCAGTATATATCCTTATTAATCCTTATTATCAGTTTATAGACTGTGGAGAAAAATTGTACATGAGAATGTGATTTGAATTGGGTGATTTAAATCAAACAGTTTTAAATCAGACCTTAGAAACCCTTTAGTGTCGCTCCAAGCCCAAGGTAGTGTGCTGCCCGCTGGAGCTTAGAATCAGGTTGCTGGTGACCTTTCACTCATCCAGAAGTGCCGACATGTGTGTAGGAAATGTGGAATGCCGCTCACCTATTGCATATTATTGTAGGTAATGGCCTCAGGGGGCATGGCCAGTGGAGTGGCGCTGGCTGAGGCCATTACACTGTACATGTATGTACCAGGCTGGGTGATCAGCATCCCACATTTTCTACACACATGTTGGCAGTTTTAAATTAGAATGGGGTATGGGAAAGGATCAGAAAGGAGAAGTATGGGGAGTAATGAGTGTCCCAGTCTAACAATGGAGAGTTCCAGGTCAAAAGGAATGGGTGAGATTTAAGGTCTCTTAATCATCGGCCAAAGTCTGTCAGCAAAAGTGTGAGATGCGTGAGCTTTCTTTGAATTTATGCATTGAGTCAATTAGATTTTCCTTGGAAAATGTGTTGTGAACTATGGCCTTACAGTAACTTCAGACAGTGAAAAGGTGGTGGATAGCCATGCTTTTGCAGTATTTTGTTTAGTGTCTGTCAGTCTGTCCAGTTTAAGATTGAGTAAAGCTTCACTTGGGTTCATGAGTATTGTGGTGTCTAATAGTAACGTTCATATATTGTATACACGTTTAAACAGAGATTGGGCTTTAGACAAATCTACCATTTGCGTAAATACATTCCTTGCTCTGGACAACCTCAGAAGAATTGCCCTAAACAGCCTGGGGTAAAGTGGGCAAATCATGTAGGGACCAGATACCAATGGTATAGAATTAAAGTGGAAGGGATAATGGATGGGATTTTATCAGCACCAAAAAATTACAATTATAAAAAGTGCAAAAGTTTATTGTACATCATAATATTTTATATGATGTACAATAAACTTTTGCACTTTATATAAATGAAATTTTTGGTGCCAAATAAAATTCCATCCATTATCCCTTCCACTTTACTTGTTTCCAGGGATGTGGCACTAAGTATGGGGGGGAGGGCAGTTACTATGGTCTGAAATATTTTTTACCAATGGTATAGTTGGTTTCTAATGCTAAGACATGTTGTGAATATGACTAATTTGATATTTAGGGTCCCTAATCCACTTGTCCATGTGAGAATGATGTGGAAGAGATTTGGAATGAGAATAGCACAAGCTTGCGGAGCGTGGATTGTCTTGACATTTCTGCTTGAAGGAGGTCAATGATGTCCCATCTGATTGGGGACAAATCGTGGTGCTAACAAAATTTTGATCTGTAGATATCGGAACAACTCAGATTAAGGAAAGTTATAGGCAGCCTGCAACACTGGGAATGGTTTCATTCTGTTAGTGGTAGCAAGGTGGTAGAGGTATGAAATTTCATACCTGGATCATTGTCTGAATGAATTTGACTCTTCAAAACCTGGGGTGAAAGAAGGATTTTGAAGAAATGACATCAGGGTAAGTGCAGTGATATAAGACCACCTTAGTATTTAAGGGTGTCCCAAAGCCTCAGAGAATGGACTGAGATTGGATTTTGTAGGGTCACTCTATAGTTGGAGAGAAGCCAAAGCAAATTATCCATACTTAGGGGATCACAATTGATTGCTTTAGGTGATACCCATAGGAATGTCTTGGTGACAGTGTAAAAGTTAGTCAGTGGAGTTAGTTGGGAGGCCTAATAATAATTTTGTAATTGGGAACATCTAGCCTGCCATGGATTCTAGGTTGATACAAGACACATTTTGGCAGTCTAGGTCTTTATTGCAGCCATATAAATTGCATGATTTACCTTTGTTGATTGCAGAGAATTTACTAGGAGACCCTGAATGATAATAAGGCTAATAATTAATCTTGGTAGCCACTGCATAAACATAAAAATATATGTATGGCCAAAACTTTTTTCTCTTACGTCCTCTGACAGTCGCCGCCCATTCACACAGTATTCACTAATGGGGTATTGCTTCCTCTCCGCAGGAGTTTCTAGGCAAAAGACTTGTAAAAGAACAATTCATCTACATAGTCATACCCATGGGGGCTGTCCTTCTAGTCCAATACCCCCCTGCAATAGCCATCCCAACTCAGTTTGTCATTTTTTTCTTTACATTCCTAGCTGTTTATTTTATTAGCACTAGTTAGTTGGATCTTCGGATGAAGACGACGTTTGCGGAGCTGGGAATCGGACTGACCGTCCTGGCTCTGCAGGACAGAGGATCAGATGGAATCCCAGCCTGCTATCGAGCGTTCCGCAGGCTATGTGTTCGCCCTGGCCTCGCAAATGACCCATCCCTGTCCTCAGGGATGCAGCCTGTGAGGTGGCTACCTCACTGGACACGGCATAGGTTCGTCCATGCACTTCTAGTGTCCTGCGTTTTTTGGCTGACGGCACTCCCCTGCCATCTGAAGGTGGGCGGTTTCCCGTTTGATATGAGGCACCCCACGCCATCGGGTACAGGTAAGTACACTCTGTGTGGGGCCTCTGTCTTGGGTCGGCAGTCCATGTGTGTCTGTGGTGTCCCCCTATGTCTGTGCATTTTTGGGCTCCCTAGTCCCAGTCCCTGCAGGGGTTTTGTTCTCTCACAGCAGCGCTGTGTGGGGTTTTGGGGATCCCTCTCCTAATGTCACTTTAGGGTGCTTGGAGGTACAGACACATGCGGCGACCGCTGCGGGGTTAAAAACCGCCGGTCTGCCATTTTAGGTGTGGGCAGCATGTCTGGCTTCACTATGGGCACTTAATACAGCATGCTATGTAGTGATTTTGGCGCCTTGCGGCGCCATCTTGTGTGTGGCAAACGGTCGTTCCAAGCACATGTCGGCGGCCATCTTGCCGAAGCCTCCCATTAGTTTCAATAGGCATCCATTTTCCCTTGGTCTGCAGCCTTGGTTCAGCCTCCAGCGATGACATCACTTCCTCCCTTCTCTCAGAGCCGACCAAAGGAGCTGGTAACACACTTGGGGGGTTCTGTCCTGCTGTTCCTTTACTTTACTACTTGTGCAGATCTTCCTGGCCAGTTTTGACCCTGCGGGGGATCTGTGTGTCACAGTCCTTATAGCGGTGTGCTGCGGGGGGCCGCGGCGCTCTTAAGGGGGCCAGTATTCAAAAAAAAAAACTTTTTATTTCTGCTATGGAATCCCAGGACAGCAAATTCCCTCCAGCTTTGGTGGGGGATTCAGGTTCCTCCGAATCCTCTGCCCTGACTAATTTGTCTGCTGTTGTGGCAACTTTGGTGTCAGAAATGGATGTGCTGATGTCTGACCGTGCTGCTAGAAAAAGGCCTAGGATTTCCTTTTCATCTGATTCTTAATGTGACATAGTTGCTTTAGGTAGCGTGGCCCTTTCGGGGTCTCGTTCTTCTCAGGACCCGCAAGAGTCCGAGGGGGAGGCGGAGGTTGCAGGGGTGGATGATTCCCCCCCCTGGGTCGCCCGAGGAACGCGCAGTTATGGATGCGCGGATTCTTGCCGTAAAGGAAACACTACATTTGGAGGATGAGCCCACTCCCCCGGGGCGTTGTGTCCTCTTTTGGGACACACAGGACCCGCAAGACGGCGCAGGTTTTTCCTTGCCCCGCAGAGTTTCACCATAAGGTGAATGAACTATGGCGTAATTTAAAACGCATCTTCGTGGTACCTAAGAAGTTTCAACTTCTCTACCCTTTTGCGGCTACTACGATTGCGCGCTGGTGTGTGCCTCCTCAAGTGGATCACACGGTAGCCAGATTGAACAAGGCTACTCAGCTCCCCGCCGAAGATTCTCCGGTGTTTAGGGACCCTACTGATAGGAGGCTGGAATCTCTTGTCCGACATTCTTATATGGTGGCGGGTTCCATGCTCAAGCCTATTTTTGCCTCTGTTATGGTGGCTCAGGCTGTGGCGGATTGGACCAAGGTGCTCAAACGCACCCTCGTGGCTGATTCTGCCCCCCCCCCACTACCGTGGAGATGGTGGATCAGATTTATCAAGGGGTCATGTATTTGTGCAATGCGGCCTTAAATGAGTCCCCTTTAGCTGTGCGCCTGTCCTGTGTCGCAGTAATTAACCGTCATCTTATCTGGTTGAAGAGCTGGTCGGCTGACCAGAAATCCAGGAAGACGGTGGCGGATATCCCCTATGCGGGGTCTCGCCTTTTTGGGGAATCCCTGGATGAATTGGTTAAAGGAGTCACTGGGGGTAAGAGCACACTGCTACCCCAGAACCCTAAGGGTAAGTTTTTCCGCGGCAAGCAGGGCTTCTCCTTTAAACCTAATCAGGGGTCCTTTCGTGCCTTCAAGGCGCAGAACAAGGGAAAACCCTTCAAGGGCCAAGGTGGCCAGAAAAAGCCCTGGTTCGGCAAACAAAAATCCGGCCAAGCTGGGTCGGCGGCTCAGTCCGCCTCTGCCTGAAGGGGCGCCCTCACCCGTTTCAGGGGTGGGGGGACGTTTGCGCGGTTTCCTTCAACCTTGGCTGCTCCGGACCACGGACAGGTGGGTTCAGGAAATCATTCGATCAGGGTTACATAGTTACATATTTAGTGAGGTTGAAAAAAGACATCAGTCCATCCAGTTCAACCTATGATGTGTGTGTGTGTGTTTGCTTTTAACCGTACATTGTATACCCCTGTATGTTGTGGTCTCTAAGGTGCCCATCTAATCGTTTTTTAAACTATCAATGCTCCCTACTGATACGACTGCTTGTGGAAGAGAATTCCACATCCTTACCGCTCTTACAGTGAAGAACCCCTTACGCATTTTAAGGTTAAAACGCCTTGTGGTGGCTTCAGTCCCCGGCTGTGTCGGAAGGAAAATCCTTCCGGCTGATTCTGTGGACGGTGATACTGTACCACGGATGCCAGCCTGTCGGGCTGGGGTGGAGTCCTGGGCAACCTGTCTGCCCAGGGCACTTGGTCGGGGGAGGAGTCCTCTCTTCCGATAAACATTTTTGGAATTGAGAGTGATCAGGCTGTGCCTGCTCCATTGGTCGGATCGTCTTCAGGGCCGTCCTGTATGGGTGCAGACGGACAATGGCTTACATCAACCACCAAGGGGGCACCAGGAGTGGCCGGGTGGCCCAGGAGGTGACCAGTATCCTGTCTTGGGCAGAGACTCATGTCTCGGCGATATCGGCAGTTCACATTCTGGGTGTGGAGAATTGGCAGGCCGACTATCTGAGCCGCCAGACCCTGGACCAGGGGGAATGGTCCCTACACCCGGAGGTGTTTCAGATGCTGTGTGCGAAGTGGGGATCCCCGGATGTGGATCTGTTCGCGTCTCGGCTAAACCACAAGGTGGAAAGGTTCGTGGCAAGAATGCGCGATCCTCTGGCAGATGCCTGCAAGAACGATTTTTCCTGAATCCATGCTGATTACTACTGATAATACAGTTTTCATTACTAAGTCTTGTATGTGGTCCCTTAACATCCCCTCCAAAATCTTTCAGACTACAGATGTTAGGCTGACCGGCCTATAGTTACCCGGGATACATCTCGGCCCCTTTTTAAATATTGGTACCACGTTGGCTTTTTTCCAATCAGCTGGCACCATACCGTCTGTAAACTATCCTTAAAGATCAAGAATAATGGTCTGGCAATCACCTGGCTGAGCTCTTTAAGAACCCTCGGGTGCAAGCCATCCGGTCCTGGTGATTTATTTATGTTAAGTTTCTCTAGTTTAGTTTTAAGTCTATCTTCTGTTAGCCATGGCGGTATTTCCTGAGGTGTGTTGTTTAGTTCGGCCTTACAAGCTAGGTTCGTGTAGCCCCCCGATTCTTTTGTGAAGACTGAAGAGAAGAAATTATTTAACACTTCCGCCTTTTCTCTGTCCTCAGTGGCCATATTTCCTTTGTCATCTTTTATGGGGCCAATGTGTTCTGGCCTCGCTTTCTTACTGTTTATATGCTTAAAGAATTTCTTGGGGTTCTTTTTACTCTCCTCTGCTATATGTCTCTCATGTTCTATTTTAGCCACCCTGATTTCGTTTTTACATTTCTTATTACACTCTTTGTAATGCTTAAATGCTGCCAATGACCCCTCAGTCTTGTTTTTTTTGAAGGCCTTTTCTTTAGCACTAATATGCATTTTTATGTTGGAGTTTAGCCACCCAGGGTTTAGTTTTGCTCTTTTAAATTTATTTCCCTTTGGAATGCACTGGTCAATCCCCTTGTTAAGTATGCTCTTGAAGCACTCCCATTTTTCCTCCGTGTTCTTTGTTCCCAGGGTTCTATCCCAATTGATATTTTCTAGCAGCGGGCGCAGTTTTGGGAAATTGGCTCTTTTGAAATTCAGCGTCCTTATATTACCCCTCTACTGTAATTAATACTGAAACTTATTGACCTATGGTCACTGTTTCCTAAGTTGCCCTGTATTTCTATATCCGTGAGCAGGTCTGTATTGTTGGTAGTCAGTAGGTCAAGTACCGCATTGTTTGCACAAGGGTACAAGATCGAATTTCTTTCGCGGCCAGCAGACAGATTCTTTCCCTCAAATCTTCATTTGACCCCAGGGTGGTTGCAGGACCTGCGTCAAGCGGTGGAGGATCTCCTAGCCCAGGGGGTTGTCGTCCCGGTGCCTCATCGAGACAGGTTTCGGTGGTTTTATTCAAATCTGTTCACTGTGCCCAGAAATGAGGGCAAAGTGCGTCCGATTTTGGACTTAAAAGCTCTGAACAGCTTCGTGCACATTCGGAAATTCCGCATGGAATCACTCCGCTCGGTGGTGGCCTCCCTGAATCCGGGGGAGTTCCTGGCCTCTATAGACCTGAAGAATGCGTATCTGCACATCCCCATTTTCGAGGGTCATCAGAGGTACCTCCAATTCGCTATCGCAGAGGATCATTACCAGTTTGTAGCGTTATCTTTCGGTCTCGCTTCGGCTCCATGGGTCTTTACCAAAGTGTTGGCGCCTTTTCTGGGCCTGTTGCGGGCACAGGGCATTGCGGTCTTGGGTTATCTGGATGATCTCCTGCTAAGATCGAGTGCCAGTCAGAGCCTGTTATGCGATCTGCCCACTACAGTCCAGACGCTCCAGGAATTCGGTTGGACAATCAACATTCAGAAGTCGACCTTGACGCCTTCCGTTCGGCTCCCGTATCTGGGAATGATCCTGGACTCTGCTCAAGCAAAGGTGTTCTTACCGGAGGACAAGCTCCGGACCCTACAGTCCGAGGTCAGGTCCCTCAGGGACAACGAATCCTCATTGCTCAGGACCTGTATGCGGGCCCTGGGGTTGATGGTGTCAGCCTTCGAGGCGATACCATTTGCACAGTTTCCCACACGATCTCTCCAAGCGGAGATCCTGGCCAGGTTGGACAGACCAGCTCAGTCCTTGGGCCTGAGTGTGTCTCTGAGTCGCCAAACCAGAATGGATCTCTTGTGGTGGCTTCAGTCCCCGGCTGTGTCGGAAGGAAAATCCTTCCGGCTGATTCTGTGGACGGTGATACTGTACCACGGATGCCAGCCTGTCGGGCTGGGGTGGAGTCCTGGGCAACCTGTCTGCCCAGGGCACTTGGTCGGGGAAGGAGTCCTCTCTTCCGATAAACATTTTGGAATTGAGAGTGATCAGGCTGTGCCTGCTCCATTGGTCGGATCGTCTTCAGGGCCGTCCTGTATGGGTGCAGACGGACAATGGCTTACATCAACCACCAAGGGGGCACCAGGAGTGGCCGGGTGGCCCAGGAGGTGACCAGTATCCTGTCTTGGGCAGAGACTCATGTCTCGGCGATATCGGCAGTTCACATTCTGGGTGTGGAGAATTGGCAGGCCGACTATCTGAGCCGCCAGACCCTGGACCAGGGGGAATGGTCCCTACACCCGGAGGTGTTTCAGATGCTGTGTGCGAAGTGGGGATCCCCGGATGTGGATCTGTTCGCGTCTCGGCTAAACCACAAGGTGGAAAGGTTCGTGGCAAGAATGCGCGATCCTCTGGCAGATGCCTCGAATGCGCTGGTGGTGCCTTGGCGTCAGTATCATCTGATATATGCCTTTCCTCCGATTCAGTTGTTGTCCAGGTTCCTTCGCAGGGTGGCCTCGGAACAATCAATGGTAATTCTGGTTGCGCTGGACTGGCCTCGCCGGTCCTGGTACGCGGACATCGTTCACCTGGCCGTAGAGCCTCCGTGGCAGCTACCAATGCGAGAAGATCTACTGTCTCAGGGACCAATCTTCCATCCTGCTTTACAGTCGCTGGCGTTAATGGCCTGGCTGTTGAAAGCCAGGTCCTGAGGGACAGGGGTCTCTCCTCAGAGGTCATTCCTACTTTGATCAAGGCTAGAAAAGCCTCTTCTGGTAAGATTTATTACCGTACATGGAAAGCTTATTTTGCCTGGTGTGAGTCCAGGGGTTTCTCTCCTCGTTCCTACTCGGTGATGAGGGTGTTGGCTTTCCTCCAGGCTGGTGTGGACCAGCGCCTTGCGTTGGCCATGATTAAAGGCCAGGTATATGCCCTGGCTGTTCTTTTCCAGCGCCCTGTGGCGTCTCATTCCTTAATTCGCACCTTTATTCAAGGTGTGCCTCACTTGGCCCCTCCTAGAAGGGAGCCCTTACCTCCATGGGACTTGAACTTGGTTCTGTCCCTGTTGTGCAAGGCTGCGACTTGGTCGTCGGTGCACACCTTTTCCAAATTCCAAAGATTACAGGATTAAAGTTCTGGCATCAGCCGATGCCTCCATTGGCCGCAAAGTTTTCTGTGCGGCAGTGCCATAGGGGACCCTGGTTTTGTACTGGTCCCTAGCTGTTGGGGGTTGTTTTCCCCTTGGTTATTAGATTTCCTGTGTTGTTGCTCCTGTTAAGCCCTTTTTTGTTACCCAGAAGGTTACCTTTCTGCTAATGTAAGGTTCCTTTCTCTGATGTGGGTACTGCGTTGCTTTTCTGATGGTTGCGTTGCCCACCCCTCATGTCTACACTGCTTTGGGACATCCCCATTAGTGAAGACTGTGTGAATGGGCGGCGACTGTCGGAGGACGTAAGAGAAAACAGAATTTTTGTAAAATATTACCGTAAAATTCCTTTCTCTGAGTCCTCCGACAGTCGCCGCCCCCGTCCCTCTTTTGGTTTTTTTTCTACACTTTCACTGCTTGCGACCAAACTGAGTTGGGATGGCTATTGCAGGGGGGTATTGGACGCGAAGGACAGCCCCCATGGGTGTGACTATGTAGATGAATTGTTCTTTTACAAGTCTTTTGCCTAGAAACTCCTGCGGAGGGGAAGCAATACCCCATTAGTGAAGTCTGTGTGAATGGGTGGGGACTGTCGGAGGACTCAGAGAAAGGAATTTTACGGTAAGATTTTACAAAAATTCAGTTTTTTTTAGTTGTGGGATTTTTTTTTTTTTGTGCTGTGTACCATTGGGGACATTTCACTTTGCTTCCTGTCCCAGAGATGCAAAAAGAAGGTAATCTCCCAATGTAAGAGGAGTTCCCTTCTAAGACACTTGTTCCCAGAACAGATGTTCCCATCGGAAGATTTCCCCTTATCTCTTGTTCTGGAAACAACTGTAAAATGTTGGATTTTCCCTCTTTCTTTCTTGGTGGCAGTACAAATAGAAGCATGAAACTCACCAATGGGAATATGAACTGCAAAAGATAGAGTCTAACCCTTCCCCACTTTATCAATTCAAAAGAGTTTGCCTAAAAATAAACATGTATTTTATTTGATTAAACTTGTATTAATTAATTGGTTTCATTTGTGTATTTGTATTAGTACACAACAAGCATGTTTTAATTTTCATTACCATTTACACTTAATAACAAAAAATTACCAAACAATGGAATGGAGCTCTTCAATCAAACTTATTCAAAAAAATTCATCCTTCTTGGACTGTCTGATATTCCTTATTTAAAACCAATCTTGTTTCTGATCTTCTTTATAATGTATATGGTGACAATATCTGGAAATTGTCTTCTCATTATCATGGTGAGACTTAATTCCCGTCTCCAAACCCCCATGTACTTTTTCTTAACTAACCTTGCCATCATTGACATCTGCTTCTCATCAACAGTGGTACCCAGAATACTGGTAAACACCATATCACAGGATAGAACTATATCTTTCCTAGGATGTGCAGCTCAGATGTATTTCCATCTGGCTCTTGGAGGTGCAGAATGCTTAATACTGACTGTCATGGCCTTTGATAGATATATTGCGATTTGTAAGCCATTACAGTACAATATGATAATGGACAAACAACTCTGTCTATGTCTGGCTATTGCATCCTGGTTTCTAGGCTTTAAGAATTCAGCTATCCAAGCAATGTTCACATTTCAGCTGCCGTTCTGTAAGTCTAATGTTATTGACCACTTTTTCTGTGAGATACCACCTTTACTTCGGCTCTCCTGCAAGGATATCTATCTCAATCAGGTATCAGGCATCATTGCAACTGCCCTCTTTGCATTCGGTACGTTCTTCCTAATTTTTCTGTCCTACCTTTGCATCACCTTAACTGTGATAAACATCCATTCTGTAACAGAAAGAAGGAAGGTTTTCTCCACTTGTGTCTCCCATATTGCTGTGGTCTCCATCTACTATGGTACTATCATGTTCATGCATATACGACCTCAGTCCAGTTACTTCCCAGAACAGGACAAAGCAGCCTCTGTTATCTATACAGTTGTGACTCCAATGGTTAATCCTGTAATATACAGCATAAGAAATAAAGATATCAAAGAAAGTATCAGAAAGACATTAAAGATTATCTAAACCCAAGAACACAAATTGAATATATTGCAGCTTATAAGTCTATCTTTATGTTGCCAGAATTTTAGTGTCCTTGTACCTTCCTGTGCAATGTACTGATAAATCCAATATTGTTATCATTCTTCAAAGCTATCTTATGTGCACTACAGAAGAATGTCCCCTCTGTAATGGAGATGACGAGTGTAGGAGTGGTTAGTGTTCCAAATCAAGAAAGCAGCCTCGTAACACTGATGGCTCCCCCCACAGATAGAGTACAACAAGTGAGTGTTGTCACCCTAACACAGGAAGTGTGTTCTAGGGTGACAACAGTGAAAATGAAGGGAAAAAGCCTGCCACTGGGCCTAAGCACTGATAAGCTGCAGTATATTAAAGTTTTGTTTTTAGCTTTAGACACTTGCTAAAACTAGTATATTATTTTGTCTCCCAATCTGGCTCCACTATCTTGAAGATTAGGCCCTCAACTTTGGAAAATATATATTACTTGATGACTCCAAAAAAGACTGTCTGAAATATATAAAGAACTTTTCCCTGTTTCTCCCCCTTCAGTAACTAAATGGGTGGAGGAAGTCCTGGATCTAAATGGGGAGGATTGGATCTGCATGTGGAGTTTCTCCTTTACTCGATTAGTGCCAGCAAGGGACAGGTTTATTCACTTTGAATTCCTACACAGGATATAATATACCCCAGCTAAACTGTCCAGTATTTATCCGCCGGTCTCGACAGAGTGTTGGCGTTACTTCACTTCCTGGCTACTTTCGGACATATCTTTTGGTACTGTCCAGTGGTTCAGGACTTCTGGAAAGTTGTCCTGCACTGTATAACAGAGGTCACTTCCCTACCCCTGCCCATGACGATGACAGTTTGCCTTCTTGGTCTTGTGAAAGGTCTGGCACTGATCAGGGCTCATCCTACTCTATGGCTATTTTATGCTTGCAAGGCATTGATCCTTTACTGGAAGAAGCCAGTGACACCCTCCCTGACTTATTGGAAAGGGCTGGTAAATAAAGTGGTTCCCTTTTTAGAAGGCTACAGGTTACAAGGCACAGTGAAGCTGCATTTGATGGGCACAGTGAGGCTGCATTTGGTGGGCACTAAAAAGGCTGCATTTGATGGGCACAGTGAGACCGTGAGGCTCACAGTGAGTGACTGGTAGCAAGCAGTAACTACCACTGTATATAGTTTATTGTTGTTTTTGAAGTTTGAAAGTTTGCATGCGGCCCCCATTGGATATGAAAAACATGTCCAGTGGCCCTTGAGGTAAATTGAGTTTGAGACCTCTGACTTAAAAGCATAGTTTCTATTCCCTGACACCAGCGTAGACAAATTTACTACCCTCTTTTTGCATGAGACACTGTTTCTGGCTAGGAAAGTGATTGCACGACAATGGATGCGCGACAAACCCCCCACCTTTCATGACTGGCTCCGAGAGGTTAACACGCTACCCTACAAAAAGTTAATATATGCCCACCATGGGTGTCCTTCCAGGTTTTACAAAATATGGGACAGATGTGTGCAGCCCCCAGAGACATGCATTTGATTTTATACTGCTGTTTGTATTGAATCTTTTTTTTTTTTCACCACCCCTCTTGCTTTTGTATTCTGTCAGGAACATAGAGCTACTATTGTTACAGCTTGGCAATTCTTATGCTCATCATATGCAGAGATATATAGTAACTAAGTAGAACTACTTCACTACTGTACTTAAGTACCGAAAGGCGTTATCTGTACTTTCCTAGAGTAGAATTTTTTTCTCCTACTTCCACTTTTACTTCACTATATTTTTTCGATGATTTCAATACTTCTACTCCGATATTTTTTTTTTGTGCTGCATAGTTACTCGTTACTATTATAAAAATTACCACTGCCAGAACAGTAGATGGCTGATTTCATGAAGCTCAAAACATGTGTATTATCAGCGCATACGAAAATAAAAGCTACTGTATGTATAAATAAAAGCTGCATTTGAAATAATAAAAAAAAATATGATGTTCAAACTTTTGACTTCTTTCTTTAATAACTACATAACACAGTACTTGTACTTTTACTTTCAGTACTTGAGTAGCAACATTTAAAAAAAAACTACTTGCAATACTTAAGTACAAAAAATGTTGAATACTTTAGTACTTCTACTCAAGTCACTTTTTGATCGAGCACTTCCACTTCTACTCAAGTCACTTTTTGATCGAGCACTTGTACTTTTACTCAAGTATGGGTTTCGAGTACTTTATACAACTCTGACCATATGCGATGGATGTACCTAAGTATTCTTTCTTTGACATCACCTATATTGCTGTATTACCATGACAATTCCTCTGTTTGCTTCTTTGTATTTGTGTTTTTTTTTTTTTATCAATAAAGAACTTGTTTGATTAAAAGCATAGTTTCACTGCTTTCTACATAATGGTCAATGTGTACCTATCGTGGTCAACCAGTACCCAAGTACCGATCACCAGCTCATCAGAGTCCCCGAGTACCTATCACCTGCTCATCAGAGTACCCAAGTACCTGTCACCTGCTCATCAGAATACCCGAGTACCTGTCACCAGCCCATCAGAGCACCTGAGTGCCTGTTACCAGCCCATCAGAGCACCCGAGTACCTGTCACCAGCCCATCAGAGTACCGGTCACCAGCCCATCAGAGTACCGGTCACCAGCCCATCAGCGTACCTGCCTCAAGCTCATCAAAGCACCCGAGTACCTGTCACCAGCCAATCGGAGTACCTGTCATCAGTCCATCAGAGTACCTGTCACCTGCTCATCAGAGTACCTGAGTACCTGTCACTAGCTCATCAGAGCATCCAAGTACCTGTCACCAGCCCATCAGAGTACCCGAGTACCTGTCACCAGCTCTTAAGAGCACCCGAGTCCCTGTTACTAGCTCATCAGAGTACCCGGAGACCTGTCACCTGCTCATCAGAGCACCCGAGTACCTGTCACCAGCTCATCAGAGCACCCGAGTACCTGTCCCCATCTCATCAGAGCACCCGAGTACCTGTGACAGCTCAACAGAGCACCCGAGTACCTGTCACCTGTTCATCAGAGTACCTGTCTCCAGCTCATCAGAGCACCTGAGTACCTGTCATCAACCCTTTAGAGTACCTGTCACCAGCCCATCAGCCTACCTATCACTAGCCCATCAGCATACCTGTCTCTAGCTCATCAGAGCATCCGAGTACCTGTCACCAGCCCATCACCCCTGTCGTGCAGCCCAACAGTACCTGACCTGCATCCCATTAGTACCTGACTTGCAGCCCATGAGTACCTGATGTGCAGCCCATCACTACCTATCGTGCAGCCCATCACAACCTGTCATTCAGCCCATCAGTGTCACCTGTCATACAAGCCACCATGTCCAAAAAAGTTTTTACTACCGAAGAGGCATATCAATTTCTAAGCCTGACGGATGAGAGCACTCACTGTCCAATTCCAGTTCCAAATCCAGTTCAGAATTCAAGCCCTTTGCATGCAGTACATCAGCGACCGAATCAGGGGAGAAAGCAGTCCATCCTAAAAGATGTTCTGAAAACCAAGCAGCCACCAGCAGCACCATACATCCCAATGGCCAATCGGCAAACGCCAACAGTGCTAGACCCCATGAGGAAAGGCCCAGTACAAACACTGGAATTTCACACCAGACCTAAAGAATTAGAGCCCAAACTCATCTTCCAGACAGTTTAGCAAACTCATTATGGTTACCTTCTAACTCAGGGTCAGCTACAAGCTACAAGCTTTCACAGCACAGCCAGGTGTGCAGGTCAACACTGAAAGTTTTTCTGTGATTGATTTTTTTTAAATGTATTTTTCCCTGACGAGTTACTTCAAAGCATCGTGGACCAAGCAAATCTTTTACATAGAGAACAACCCCAACTCATGCCACACCTGTCCTTTTGAACGGAGACGCCTAACAGTGGAGGAGTTTAGCTTGTTTTTCTGCCTTACAAATAATATGGGGCTTATAAAAAAAAATGATTTGCATTCTTATTGGTCTACCAACCCCATCCACCACATGCCAATTTTTTTCAGCTGTCATGTCCACGTCCCGCTATGACATAATGCGCTTCCTGTATTTCAGTGATAACTCGCAGTGCCCTCCCCAAGATCATCCCAATTTTGAAAAACTATATAAAATTTTCCCCCTAATTACTTTTTTTTTAAGAGGTTTCCCGAACTTTATGTCCCTGACTAGAACATCTCTGTGGACGAATCCCTGGTCCATTTCACAGTCCAGCTGGGATTTAAGCAATACATTCCCAGTAAGAGGGCCAGGTACAAATTAAAGCTCAACAAGCTCTGTGAAAGCACCACTGGATATGTGTACGCCTTCTGTGTGTACGAAAGCAGAGACTCCCAGCTCCAGCCCCCTTAGTGCCCAACGTACATGGGAATAAGCGGACACATTGTCTGGGACCTAGCGTTTCCACTGTTGCAAAAGGGGTATCACATTTACGTAGACAATTATTATACAAGTTTGCCACTTTTCCACCATCTGTACCCTAAGAAAACTTTGGCCTGCGGTACAGCAATAAAAAACATGAAGGGTTCCCCACAGCGTTTAGTCACCACAAAACTACGAAGGGGGGATCCGGCAAGCCTGAGGAACGAGGAAGTGTTGGCCGTGAAGTGGAGGGATAGGAAAGATGTGTACATCATGTCCACAATCCACAATGACACCTCAGTAAAACTTCACAGAAGACGTGGTCCCATTCAAAAGCCTGGGTGTATCTAAGAGCACAATAAGTTCATGGGGTGGGGTGGATTTAAACAAGAAATGCTGCAGCACTATTTATCAACACGAAAGTCCCTCTTCTGGTATAAAAAAGTTGCAATCTACCTTTTCCTTTTGGCCATTTATAACGCAGACGTCACCTATCAAAAATCTAGAGAAACACAAGACTCCTTCCTCAAATTTATCAAAGATACTGTCACTGCCCTGATCTACCAGCAAGGATCCCCCCCCCCCCCCCCCCCTGAAAGTATTCGCTCTGAATGTTTCAGCAGACTGCAAGAGCGCCATTTCCCTGACAATGAAGGGAAGGGGGGAATCGGCGCTTGTTTCGCTAGATGTACACAAAGATCCAAACAAATTATACAGCAATATATGGAGCCAGAACTATGAATAATCCTACAGCTCGATATAACACACAATCCTAGCTATGATGTGAAGAAAATTTAAAAGGTGAGTAACAATATGTAAAACATGTGGAACAGCTATATACACTGTGTGACTTCAATAAGATGATAAATCAATACAAATGAAGTGGTGTGCAAGACATACACAATGATAAAACAATATATGTTGAAGCAATACTAAACAATATCACATATTCTCAGTGTGAAATACCAAAGCTATGAGTGCTCAGATATAAGTGTAATAGCATAAAAATTACAATAAATAAATATATAGATGGGGTGATGATCAATAAAAATAATAGTCCATGTGCAAATAAATGTGCAAAAAATGCTTCAAAATAGGTGGCTTTATGTGATTCTTCACAACAATCAGGTGACTTTCGTGGAACTCCAAAGTGTGTCTCCAGAAGTGAGCTATATCCTCAAATAAGTGTAATGGCCGCTCACCTCCAAAAACATCTTTACAGGCGTTTTGTGATAGCGATCAACGGGCTAGGGTAATATAATCCTCCTCCACAGGTGGGGGCTTCTATTGGGTCCTCTGGGATGTCCTTTGTTCCTACTGGATATCAGTCACCTCTTTTGTTAATGGGCAATAATCCTCCAGATACTCCCAATACTCCTCCAGTCACTCAAAGAGATAGTCAAGTACTCATGGTGAAGTATGTAAGGATATTTATTTAAGAACAAGCAAATAAAACTTACAGTTAAGTAAGAGAAGGTCAGCAGCCGCCGATGTGGTATAAGTCCAATACTTCCAGTCTGGGCCGTAGACCAGAAGTGACGTCACCCGGCTCCTCCTGATGTGTTGCGTCACTCAACACGTGACTTTATCAAGGGTGATAAAGTCACCATGCCTCTTACTAAATACCTTGGACTGTCTACTTTCCAAAAAGGGATAAGGTGGGGGGTATTTATACTGCCCTGACATATCAGGGCCTCGAGAAAAGAGCTAGGCAGTCAGTATATCAGGTGTGATCAATTTTCAGTAATTATTACCATAGCTTGTAGACTCTATAAGGGTCCTTTCACACGGTCCGTTCAGTTTTTTCATCTGCTCAGTTACTTTTTTTTTTTTCACACAGACACGAATGCACTTTTGGAGGGTCCATTCCGTATAAAGGTATATTTTACTCTAAGAGTGCGATTCCTGCGCTATCTTGGGTAAGTAAGCCACCCTGATGACGCACATACAGTAACTGATACCGAAAAACAGTTTGAAGTATTAACCACTTCCGCACTGCTCACTAGAGCTGTACTGCGGCAAAGTGGCTCGATAACGTCTGGCGACGTAGACCTACGTCACCAGACATTCCCCCTTCTCGGCGGCGCGCGTGTGCCGCCGGAGGCTCGCTCCCACTGTATTCAGTCACAGCGGGAGTCGGGCCAGGGGAGGAGCGGCGGCGATCGCCGGGGAATCGAGTGTGGAGATCCGCCTGCTTGTGTAAACAGAGCGGGCGGATCTCCTAAGTGACAGGCAGGGTCAGATTGCAGGGTTCAGCATAGTTGAACCTGCGATCTGTCCTTCTGTCACATAGTCCCCTCCCCCCACACACGTCAGTAAGCACCAGGCATACATTAACCCCTTGATCACCAATAAAAATTAACCCCTTCCCTGCCAGTGTCATTTTTACAGTAACAGTGCATATTTATAGCACTGATTACTGTAGTATTGTCACTGGTACCCCCAAAAGTGTCAAAAATGTCAGTCAAGGGTCCAATCTGTCCGCCGCAATGTCGCAGTCCCGCAAAAAAAAATTGCAGATCGCCACCATTACTCATTAAAAAAAAAAAACACCAAAAATGACATAAATCTTTCCCTTAGTTAGTAAACGCAATAACTTTTGCGCAAACCAATCAAAATACGCTTATTGCGATTTTTTTTACCAAACATAGGTAGCAGAAAACAAATTGGCCAAAATGTTTTAAAATGTTAAAATGTTTAAAATGTGAAAAATATTAATATTAATATTTTTTCAAAATTTACGCTCTTTTTTTGTTTATAGCACAAAAAGTAAAAATCGCACAGGTGATCAAATACCACCAAAAGAAAGCTCTGTTTGTGGGGAAAAAAGGACGTAAATTTTGTTTGGGTACGGTGTCGCACTTCCGCGCAATTGTTAGTTAAAGTCGCACAGTGCCGAATCGCAAAAAGTGGCCCAGACGTAAGACAGCAGAATCCTCCGGTGGTAAAGTGGTTAAATATATGGGGGGGGGGGGGTTGTACTGCGCTTCAAGGGTGTTTAAATAGATCTCATATACAATTTAATAAACACAATAAATAAATATTGTGCTTTTATGTGTGTCTTGTAACTACAAATATCATGTGCAAAATACTGTCACTTGTCAAAATTAATCACATTGGTACAAATCAATATAAAAACGTAAATACTATAAAGTGCTAAGGTGTCAGAATCACAATATAAATAGACTATAAGGTGCTTATATTGCTTAAATGAATCAGTGCATAATCATATAAATATATGTGTTTCGTGTCAACCAGTGCAAGTGCCTCTCTCCTGTAACCATGTATATAAACACTTGGTGTACCAATATTAGTGAAAAACCGAGATTCTCATCAAAATTAAGTATAAAGTGTCCAATCACAAAATTGTAAAAAAAAATATATAATAGGTAATTCTCAGTGCTGATTATCTTCCTCCAATTTCCCTTTAATCTCCGTGATTGGGGGATTTTTAGTGATCACACATCTAGGTGTCCTAAATGCTCACCTCAGTGAGGTCAATAATACGCCTGTATCATTAGACCTGTAGTGGATGTGGCTCCTTTAATTCCTTATCCCAAAGCAATCCTGCTCCTTCGGGGGGAGTCTCCGTCTCTCCTGACCTCGGTCCGTCTCTTTTACGTAGGGTGAACTTCCTATGGGGGCTTTTTGGGTCCTTCCGGGATCGTTCTGGTAGCTAATACCTCTGCTCCTTGTAGCTCATCAAAACAATGGGGCCATCATAGTATATGCATAGCTTTTATTTTCAACAAATATAGCAGACTAAAGGCCCGTACACACGTACCGATCGTCGGCATACAAACGTTGGCGGACGAAAGATTTGCCGATTGTACGCTTGTTAGTATGGTGCCTCCGACAGCCGTCAGAGCACATTCTGCCGACAAGAATCTGTCTTGCAAGCATTTAAATTTTTGTATGCCGACACCAGAACGGCCGATTGTTCGCCAGTCAGTACAGAATTCGGCCGACAGACCGCAGATTTGCAAGACTGGGCATGCTCAGAAAAGAAAAAACACAGGGAAAGTTAACCATTACATGACATCACTTCTGCAGTCGGCTGTAGTCGGCGGACAAAATTCTTGTGCAGTCTTTGCACTTTTTAACAGACACCGACAGCCCGGGAACAAAAGACGGCCGATCGTCGGCCGACGATCCGTACGTGTGTACGGGGCTTTACATTTAAAATGACTGTCAACTGTATGCAGAGAAGCGCCGCAGGACATCCGTCCCGTTCTGTCACGTCACTTCTGGGTCGGTTTTTCATCCATCCGTTTGCGGATGAAAAACGGACACAATGTATGTCTATGGGATTGCGGATGTCAGCGGATGACACCACTGACATCTGTTTTTGTGTCCGTTCCGTTTTTTTAAACAGAAGAAAAATAGTTTTAAAAAAACTGAACTGAACGGAATGGACGCGAAACGGATGTCAGCGGATGGTCATCCGCTGACATCCACAATCCCATAGACATACATTATATCCGTTTTTCATCTGCAAACGGATGGGATGAAAAACGGACATACAGACCGCCCGTGTGAAAGAACCCTAATTTTCACACAGACTAAATAATATACGCTAATTTGGGTTATTTTTACCAAAGGTATGTAGCAGTAAAAATTTTGGCCCAAATGTATGAAGAAAATTACTTTTTTGCAACATTTTATAATAGAAACTAAAAATAAGTGTTTTTTTTTTCAAAATTTTCACTCTTTTTTCGCTTATATCACAAAAGATAAAAAACCCAGTTTTGATCAAATACCACCAAAATACAGCTCTATTTGATAAAAAATGATAACAATTTTGTTCGGGTACAGTGTAGCATGACTGAACAACTGTCATTCAAAGTGTGAAAGTGCTGAAAGCATAAAATTGGTCTGGGCAGGAATGGGGTGAAAGTGCCCTGTATTGAAGTGATTAAAGACCAGGAGCAGTGCCATGTCAAGCTGACCAATATTTCCCATAGATGCCAATGAGCACTGAAAACTGGTCTAGGCAGGAAGGGGGTGAAAGTGTCCTGTAGTGGTTAAGAAGAATCCTATGACAACATTTTAAAACAAAACAGCGTGTAGTCTCTCCCCAAAATCTACACCAGGCCCTTTGAGTCTGGTATAGATTTTAAAGTGAACTCCACACCAAAATTTGTAAAAAAAAAAAAAAACTGCGTGGGGTCCCCCCTAAAATTCATACCAGACCCTTATCCGAGTATGCAGCCTGGCAGGCCAGGAAAGGGAGGATGAGCGAGCGCCCCCCTCCTGAACCATACCAGGCCGCTTTCCCTCAACATAGGGAGGGTGCTTTGGGGTGCCCCCCAAAGCACCTTGTCCCCATGTTGATGTGGACAAGGGCCTCTTCCTGACAACCCTGGGCTGTGGTTGTTGGGGTCTGTGGGCCTGGGGCTTATCGAAATCTGGAAACCCCCTTTAACAAGTGGGCCCCCAGATCCCCGCCCCCCTATATCAATGGGTATTGGGCCCCCCCTATGTGAATGGGTACTGAGCCCCCCTGCCCCAAAGCCCCCACCCCCACGCAAAAAAAAAAAAAAACGGCGTGGAGTTCCCCTTGAATTCCGGAATGGGGGGGGGTCTCTTTGCTGTTATTTTTTTTATTTTTTTCATTTTTTTATCTGTATTTTCAGGAGCCGACAATACATTACAGCCGCAAGCAAGTTTAAATGACATTTTTTCCTTTAGAAATGTTAGTAATGCAGCAAGATCCATACATCGTACAGATGCAACACTTTGCAGGCACATTAGGAGACTCCCCAGGCACGATATTTAAAGGACTTTTTCATTTTTATTGTTTCACTTTAGGCATCTTTAAAATCACTGTTCCTTTAAAAACAATTGTTTTTAAAAAAAAATTGCATTGATACATGTCCTCCAGGGCAGTACCCAGGTCCCCATACACTTTTCATGGCAATAACTTGCATATAAGTCTTTAAACTGAGGACTTTTGATTTTTCATGTTCATGTCCCATAGACTTTAATGGAGTTTGCATGTTCGCTAGTACCTTTCCCCTGTTCAAGATATTCTGGTGCGAACTGAACAGGGGGTTGTTCGACCGTTCTCCCTACTTGGGACCTGCATCTTACCCCCATATTTGAAAGGATTATAAAGATGCATGGAGATCACAGGAACAACAGGCATCCCACTGAACAGGAGAACAGAGCCTCCAGGTGTCTTTATTATCCCTTCACCATCCCATGTTTGGTCTAATGAATAAGTTGGGGACCTATCTTACTCTGAGTTCCAATCTTGGAGCAGTAGTCTTTATGAGGAATTAGAGTTTCCCCTAATACCAAGCTCAGAGCTCATCCCCTGGAATTATAGGTGACTGGCACATTTTAGGGAAAGCAGGAAACTGGAAGCATTTTACCAATGTGTTGTAAGCAAGCAACCTTTGGGCCCAACTGTCCATGCTTCATGACTGGGCTTTTCATTAGCTTTATAGGGAGCTCCGTCTTCCTCTTTCCTGAGGGGTTGGTTATATAGGAGAATTATACACAGTGTTTAGTGTTTCTTGTTTTTCTGCTTATTAGAACACTTGTTATACAGTACTCTTCTTTCCAACCCCCCCCCCCTCCCCTCTTTTCTTTTCATCCGCTGCTTACCTTTAGTCTACAAAGAGGAGGACAGGAGTTCTTTCCCTGTCCTTTTTTTTCTCTGTGTTCTCCCCTCCCATTCCCATCCCCTGCACCCACTCCTTTAGTCCTCCACTCCTACACAGACCATATCCTCACGTGACAGGACACACTCAACATTCCCATAATGACTTCTTAACATGCACAATCTCAAAGAGTCACCCCCAAATTACCTACTAAAATACACACCTGGAATGTAAAAGGTCTCAACATCCATGAGAAGAGATCAAGAGTGTTGGGTGATTTATGAAGAGCAAGAGTACATTCTTTCTTCAAGCATTTCTTTAAGAAACTCACTTTCTAACAAGGAAAGTGGAGAAACTCCCTAACATCTGCTACCCTCATGCCTATAATGGGACATCCATGGACTCTAGATCCAGATGCGTGAGCACTGTAATAGGGTGTTTTGCCAAATGGGAGTTCAAAGATTTCCAAGCGGACAATCAAGGCTGTTATGCTCCATGTACACGGGACGTTGTAAATGGCCGTTTAGGAGCAGTTGGGCGTTTTTTTCAGAAGCCCCTGAACCCACCTACATTCTATCTTATCTGTCCATGTACACAGGGTCGTTTACAGTAATTTGCAGGCAGTTGAGTTCATGGACGTTTTTTGGAACGCAAATTGCGTTCGAACGTGTGTTTCCCAGCGTTTCAAATGCAGAAACGCGGCCGAACATGCCCAAACGTGACCGAACGTGATGAACGTACGTTCAGCCACGTTATAAGTTTTTTTTCTTCCATTCAAAATCATTGGTTCCCTATGGGAGCCTATTGATTTGAATGGAAATCGCACCACAAGTCGGATCCGACTTGCGGCGCGACTTGCACTGTGAGAATCTTGAGGGGGAACTCCACGCCAAAAATGGGAAAAAAAACTGCGTGGGGGTCCCCCCCAGGTTCCAAACCAGGCCCTTCGGGTCTGGTATGGAATTTGAGGGTAGCCCCATGCCGAAAAAACGGCGTGGGGTCCCCCCAAAATCCATACCAGACCCTTATTCGAGCATGCAGCCCGGTAGGGCAGGAAGAGGGAGGGGACGAGCGAGCGGCCCCACCCCCCCTGGACCATACCAGGCCACATGCCCTCAACATGGGGGGGTGTTGGTGCTTTGGGGCAGGGGGAGCTCTGCACCCCCCACCTCAAAGCACCTTGCCCCCATGTTGATGGGGACAAGGGCCTCATCCCCACAACCCTTGGCGGTGGTTGTGGGGGTCTGCGGGCAGGGGGCTCATCGGAATCTGGAAGCCCCCTTTAACAAGGGGGCCCCCCAGATCCCGGACCCCCTTCCTATGTGAATGGGTATGGGGTACACTGTACCCCTACCCATTCACCCCATAAAAGGCAGTGTATGTAAATAACGACAGGAGACGTTTTGGAAAGTTTATTAAAAATCTTCATCTGTTCTTCTCTGCTCTGGTCTTCTCCCTCTCCTGGTCTTCTGCTCTTTTGCTGTCCGCTCTTCTGCTCTTTTGCCCTCGGCTCTTCTCTTCTCTTCTTCTTCTTCCTCCGGTCCTCCTCCGACGATGTCTCCGATGATTATGCCGGTCTCCGGTCTCTGCAGCTTGTTATATAGCCATTGCGGGCGTGGCCCCCGATGACGTCATTGGGAGGCCCTGCCCCCTCATGTCACAGATGACTCATCTGTGACATGAGGGGGCGGGGCCTCCCAATGGAGACATCGTCGGAGGAGGACCGGAGGAAGAAGAAGAAGAGAAGAGCCGAGGGAAAAAGAGCATAAGAGCATACCCATTCACATAGGGAGGGGTCCGGGATCTGGGGGGCCCCCTTGTTAAAGGGGGCTTCCAGATTCCGATGAGCCCCCTGCCCGCAGACCCCCACAACCACCGGCCAGGGTTGTGGGGATGAGGCCCTTGTCCCCATCAACATGGGGGCAAGGTGCTTTGAGGTGGGGGGTGCAGAGCTCCCCCTGCCCCAGAGCACCAACACCCCCATGTTGAGGGCATGTGGCCTGGTATGGTCCAGGGGGGGTGGGGCCGCTCGCTCATCCCCTCCCCCTTCCTGCCCTACCGGGCTGCATGCTCAGTTAAGGGTCTAGTATGGATTTTGGGGGGAACCCCACGCAGTTTTTTCGGCGTGTGCTACCCTCAAATTCCATACCAGACCCGAAGGGCCTGGTTTGGAACCTGGGGGGGACCCCCACGCAGTTTTTTTCCCGTTTTTGGTGTGGAGTTCCCCCTCAAGATTCTCAGTGCAAGTCGTGCCGCAAGTCGGATCCGACTTGCGGTGCGACTTCCATTCAAATCAATAGGCTCCCGTAGGGAACCATTGATTTTGAATGGAGGCAGAAAAAACGCTGCTAAAAGCAACGTGGCCAAACGTGCAATAACGCAAATGGAAAAAGCTACTGAAAGCACGTTTAACAGCTGCTTTTTCCCGGCGTCAGAACTAGCTTTGCAGGACGTTTTTTCTAACGTCCCGTGTACATGGAGCCTTAGTTGTTTGTAAAGATATACCATAAGGGACACTGGTGACATTAATCAACATCTATGTCCTAAATTTTAACCAAATAGAAGAAACTTATTTAGACAATTTCTTTACATTTGTAGGTGGTGACCTAAATGGGCATCTCCAGCAACACATAGGTGGCATAGTCTACTCAGTGTGCCGTGCTAGTTAGATGGTGATCTCTACTGGATATCTACAACTACACATCTCGCCTCTTGTACTTGTTTCTCTGTCATTTTAGGATGATCCCTAAAGCAGAGCACTGGGTAGACATGTGGCAAATATTTTAAACAATAATAGAAATTATACATTTTATTAGTCTGCTAACCAGTCCCATTTCTGGATTGAATATTTCTTCAACAAACAATCTAAATTACAATGTGTTGTCGACTCCAGTGATACTTGTACACTCTCAAATCATGCTCTTGATGCACTAGAAATGTGGCCTAATCAGAAAATTCATAAAATTTGGCATAGAAACTGGATTTATCCCCTTTACAAGATTATGAGGTTTAACGGGGGGTTTCTTTGAAACTCTCTACATACTTCCCTTAAATCAACAAGTGAAGATTTCTCTACTGACGCTCTGGGAAGCCAAAAAGTATTTCATCAGAGGGGTTCTTTTCTCCCAAGGTTCCAAGTGCAGAAAACATTTTGGAATTTCTGTCTTGGAAATTCTGTCTTGGAATTTCTGTCATTGGCCCTCTTGGTCCTTAGGTCTTACAGATTCTCCTGGAAAAGACTAGAAGATTTCCTCTCCTATAAGATAAAGACCCAACATGCCAGATTTAGAAAACTTTTTTCATGAGACTGATAATAAACTAAGCAGAATACTAGCTAGAGCCCTTAAAGAAACAAGATTATAGTCATAATTTACAGTGAAAGATTCAGGCAAAGGAAAATTTCTGCATTTGCTGTCTCAACCATTGGTAAGAGCATTTAACTCGGTTCATGACAGCCAATACATTCTCTTAGATACGCTTACAGCAACCATTATTATTATTCCCAAGAAGGGAAAGTTCCAAAACAATGTTCCAGTTATCACCCAATCTTCCTATTAAATAGTGACCTGAAAATCTTTACCAAAAACTTGGCAAATAGGATGCTCCCCTTAATGCAAATAGTTAGTGCATAGCGATCAGGCAGGTTTCGCCCCAAATAGAGAAGCAAATGGTAACACTACCAGGGCGCACAATGCTATCCATTTGGCCCATCACACTGACACCCCCACCCTTCTCTTTTCATCATGCTGAAAAAGCATTTGATCGTGTAGAGTGGACCTTAATGAAGGCTGTTCTACAACACCTCAGGGCGGGAGAAAAACATGGGAAATGGTAGAGGAGATATATTCCCATGCTATGAAAACAGTAAAAATCAACCAGGTCTCCTCAGACCATTTTGAAATATTCAATGGATCGAGACAGGGATGTCTGTTAACTGCCCTAATTTTTATCATTACATTTAAACACCACCCCCCCCCCCCCCCCCCTTATGTCAAATTAGAGCTAATACCAACATTACAGGCTTACCATCTCTGAACGGGAAACGTAAAGTAGCGGGATACGCTGGCAACTTACTTTTTTTCATTACGCGCCCAACTGCAACTTTTCCCAACCGACTTGAAGAGTTCAAAGATTATGGTCAGCATTCTAACTTTAAAATTAATTGACAAAAATTCAGAAGTCCTGAATATTATGCTTCCTCGTCATACCATTACCAACATCAAATCTTATTTTTCTTTCAGACGGACTACCAATATATCACCTACCTTGGCACATGCCTTACCAATTAATATACTTTTTGCTGCAAACTTTCCGTTGCTCGTAACCAAAATTAAAAAAGACCTTATGAGATGGTTCTCACATTTTTAATGATTTGGGAGGAACAGCATTTTTAAGATGGATGTCCTCCCCAAACTGCTATATTTACTTCAAACCCCTCCTGAAAATATCCCTAAAATAACACTTAATCAGGTTTAGATCTTAGCAACTTTATATGGGCACAAAAATCCTATAGACTGTGTTATTTTCTTTAGTCTCAGCCCACACAGAAAGGTGTGTTGGGTTTCCCTAACCCGCTCAGATAACACGAGGCTGTACATTTGACTAGAATTTGACTAGAATCTTAGAATGGTGTACCCACAGCCTCAATAAACGTGGGATCCAGTTGGAACAAGTGACATCCAGAATATAACTTTTTTGTCTGTCTTGGTTTAAGGAAGAGCTTCCATGGTCCATCTATAATCACCCACTAATAGGCAACACTATCCAACTCCTATACTAAGACAAGAAGTACAGTATATCCTGATTAACCATTCTCCACCGAGAAATTTAGATAAGGCAGTGCAGCCCCTTCTTGATAGAGGTCGGTTCAGACTGAAACATTTCCTTGCCCTTAGTGACTTTAAATCATTTTTGGAAATGCAAATAGTGGTCCAACCTCCTATACTGCCGTGGCGAGCCTTTCAAATCCCTCACTTTCTCACACAAACAAGGGGAAGACATTATCCCCCACCCCCTATGGCCACATTTGAAGAATTTTCTACATCTACCTCTCTAATCCAACACAAACTTTTCAAATCCCTTATGATACTCTTCTCTTGCCTTGCAAAATGGGAGAAGGTCTTTTTTCTGACAATTTTTTTAACCAACCAAGAAAACCGATTCTTCATTTTACCGCATCTATTTTTATACAGCATCTATTTCTAGCCAAATCCAGGAAATAGGATTCAAGTGTTGCACTAGTATAGGGTCCCAAAGACCTTGCATAAGATCTTTCAACAATGCTCCCCCTCACTCTGCTGGAGATGCCAACAACATGAGAAATCAATACTACACAGACTTGAAGCTGCCCACTCCAGAACAACTTTTGAACCCAGGTGAGGACTACGCATGTCTTGTCTTTTTTTATACGCTTCTGTTCCATTGTTATATGGTGAATTACTGTATTTTCTTCGCTTGCCCTGGGGATTATTACAGCTTGTTGCAGTGATGGCTTTACCACTGAATGATACTTTCTGTCATTGTTTCTAATGTTGATGCTTTAAAATTTCAATAAAAACCATTGAAAATGAACCTAGGTGAGGGAAATTTTGGTTTATTCTTACAGCTATCCGTCTGAGCGACTGCCTTTCTCCTCCATCTTACACCTATGCCAGTAATATGTTAAAAGTTGTCACAATTGTTTTATCTTCTGAACGCCACCAAAGCCCTGATTCCTTTATTTTGTAAACAGATTACTCCCTCTTTATTGAGTCCCGGTTCACACTAGGGCGACCTGTGAGGCGACCTGGTCGCCTCACAGGTCGCCGCAGGTCGCCTCCCATAGGGAAGGTGCGGACCCGTTCTAATAGGAGCGACACAAGTCATTCCGACTTAGAAAAAGGGTCCGGAGCTTCTTTGGGGCGACCAGGAGGCGACCGCCATAGACTTCAATGTTATGAAGTCCGTGGCGGCCGCTCCGAGGTCGCGGCGCGCTGCTCACACCGTGACCTCGGAGGTCGCGGTGCGAAGTAGCGTCGCCCATATGTGAACAGGGCCTTAAGAGATTAGAGTGGCTTAACAAAGTTAACAAGATTAAAACCATGGAAGAAATTGTAGCTTCCTCAAATCTCAAGGAGGAAACATTTTGTGAAATCCCCCCTCTCTTGTTTTCCTCGTCTTGGGTCATAGATACTGTTTTAACTCCATGTGCAGCAAAACCTCATCTACAGATCTCAACACACCTTTACAAAAAGCACATTCATACTTGTTACCTTACTGCACATTGTCTAAAACATGTCCCTACCAAGTTTGAAGGGTATGGACAGTGCCCGATTTATAAGAGGGCAAAAGGGGCATCTGCCCTGGACCCCCATGACAGAAGTCCCCTCCCTATACAAAATGAATATAAAACTATTTTAAAAAATTATATAAACAATTAAAAAAAAGTTAATACAATAATATAAAATATGTGATAAATTAAAATTGCTTTCTTTTTTCGAATGTTTCTTAGGAAACAATATTTCCTGACAGACTCCATGGCAGCATATGTATCGGGTTTGGCCCCGCCTCTAAACCTACCCTATAGGACATCCACTCCCATAAATCTTTGCACCTGTTCAGCACCCGTGTTCCTTTTTTGTCCTCCTAACGGATTACCTGTTTCCTACCTGAAGACGGATCCCAGGAGATGGATATGACTCTGCCATTCGGGTATTGAGTGTTTTCTCCAATAAGCCCCAGCTGCTGCGGGGTATGGAGTAGGGATGAAGATGTGTGCAGCCCTTGGCCAAAAAGCCCAGCTGCTGCGGGTGGCCTGTACCCTAAATATGAAGTCCGGTGTGTCTGAATTCCCATCCATCCCTGGTGACTAGCGGTTTTCATTGGTGGTCAGTGAGTACCCCTTCCTAATTTGTTTTTTTCTCCATGGCAGCCTCATTTGTATTTATAGCCTTCCTTTTCTGTGTGCTTACCTTTTTTCCTTGTTTTTCCCTGTTGGCTAGTGCTCCGGGGCCGGTCAGTGCTCACTTCCTGACCGGCCACCGGTTTCTGGCTACCGCGCATGTGCGAGCGCCTCGGTAACGAGGCTTGGTTCTTGCGCTTGCGCAGTGGCGGCACGGCGCATGCACAGTAGGTATTTTCGGCGCCGCTTGATGACGCAAGCGGGCGCCATTTTTAAAGAACCCTTCAGGTGTCAGCAGAGTGTGTATTCTACACACTCTGCTATAGGAAGACAGTTCTTCTGTTCCTGTTCCATTATATGCGATTTTTGCCTGCTGCATCTGCTGCTACTGTGCATTGAGCCCACCCAGGTTTCCTGGTGAGTACGTTGACCCCAGGATTTTGGGAGTTTTTTCTTTCCCCCCTCTCTTCTTCCTTCTCTGATACCGTTGTCCGGCTTACCCTGTAGGTCAGCGCCAGAATGGAAGCCTCCCCGCCCTCCTGTGGTCAGCCCGCCCTTAACAGGTATGCAGAACTTGGGGGTTGGGGTGCATGGAGAGGGGGGATTAGGTCATTTATTTTTGTCCCTGGCTCCCGGTTTGTCTTGGTCTATTCCTTTGTTTTACAGCCCTCCTAGGTCAGATGTTCGACAATCCTCACGCAGGAATGAGCATCGCTCGAGGTCCCCATCAGGCTCCCAGCTTCAGGGGAAGGCATCTGCCTCAGCTGGCCCCTCGCGACACCCAGACAGATTGGGTTGTTGGGGTTGTGGTGCACGTGTCCCTGAAGACAATACGATGCGCGACAAGTGCTCCTCCCAGGCTGCGGGAGAGAGGGACAATTCAGACCAATGACTGGAGGCCCTAGTGAAGAGGGTCATCAAGGATTCCCTGGCAGAATTGGGAATAGGTCGGGCGCAGAGCCCATAAGTGAATCCTCCAAGCCCTCCCCCTGAAAGAGCACAGACTAGGGAGGATCCTAAAATCTCTCAGCCTTCCTGTCGGATAGTGACTCGGAAGTGGAGGACCCTTGCTTGGAATTTGAGTATGCTCTCGTCCCCTCCCTGGAGAGAGCGGTAAGAGAGACCCTGAATTGGGAAGATCCAGCTGTTTCTCCGCCAAAACAGAATAAATTCTTCAAACAGAGCTGCAAAGAGTGACTTAATTTCCCATTTCTAGGTGAATTGGGGGATATTATTATGGAGGAATGGAGTAAAGTGGAAAGGAAGAACTCCATGCTTTCCAAAATGTCCCGGCTGTATCCTTTCAAGGAGGAAGATATAAAACATCTAAAATCTCCTCCCTTGGTGGACGCCGCAGTCATGAGGCTGGTCATACATTTGACCCTTCCACTAGAAGATACAGCCTCCTTTTTAAAAATCCTCTAGATAGAAGAATGGATTCTGATCTTAAGAGAATCTATCTGACTGTAGGAATGGCATGCAAGCCGGCACTGGCCTTGGCCGCAATGTCCAAAGCGATGGAGTTATGGTCCGACTCAGTGGATGAGTCCTTTCGGAGTGTTTCTGAGGAGGCTGCCAGAAGTTCCCCCGATTCAGGAACTTGGATGGCTGACCCAGCTTCCAAGCAGATCTGGTGCCGTATTCCCTTTGGGGGTTCCTCCCTCTTCAGGAATAAGCTGGACGGGGCTATAACCCAGGCTACAGCGGCAAGTCTGTTTTTTTCTCCCTCAGAATTAACGCCCTCTCAATCCAAAGAAGGGGCAGCCCAGGAGGTATGTTCCAGATCGTGCCAAGGTAGCACGCACCTATAGACCTGGCAGAGAGCTTGGTCGTAATTGGAGATTAAGACAAACCTCTTCTCAGGAGCCCTCAAAGAGTGTCCCTTCTGGCGACCTTGATACGACCGGGTCCTTTTAAGATTGGGCCCGCTCAGGCATGTCGGGCGCGGGCTCGGTTGCTACACTTCCCGTGTGTCTGGGAGGCCTCAGTACGGGACCTCTGGACTGTCAGGCTGGTCACATGCGGACACAAGTGACCTTCAGCAAAGCACCAACACCCAGTTTTTCTTCCTACCTCCCTGTCACCCTCAGGGGAGAAGTGCAAGGTACTATTTTTCCTTCATAGAGTTTCTGGTGTCTCAAGGGGCTGTCATCTCCGTACCAGAACAAGAGTGTGGCAAGGAATCTATTACCCTCTATTTCTCGGTACAAAGAAAATCGTATCGTGGAGACCATTCATCGTTCTGACCTTCCTTAAGCGATTTATCAAAAAGAAAAGGTTCAAGATGGAAACTCTTCTTTCTATTCAACAGGCGGTTCAACCAGCAGGCTGGATGGTGTCCATAGACTTAAGGGACGCATACTTCCATGTCCCTGTTGCACAAGATTTCCAGAGATATCTCAGTTTTTTTCCTTCAGGCAATTGCACCTGCGGTTTACTTGTCTCCCCTTCGGGCTTTCCACATCTCCACGAACCTTTTAGAAAGTTTTTGCTGGTTGTGGTAGCTCTGTTGAGAACAAAGGGCATTCGTCTTCATCATTATTTGGACGACATTCTTCTCTTGTCCCAAGACAGAACTCAGCTGTAGATGCAACTGGACCAAGTCGTGTCCACCCTTCAAACGTTTGGTTGGCTGCTAAGTTTGGAGAAGAGCCATCTATTCCCACCCAGTCCCTCGTCTACCTTGGGGCCCTGTTCAAACACAGCGACAGCGACAGTGTTTTTTTCATTAGGAAAAAGTCGCAGTGGTCTGGGACAGAATTCTCCATGCCCTCTCATCGCCTCACCTCCAAGCGTGTCAGGGCTTGAGAATCATCTGGACCATGGTGTACATGGCTCCCATGGTAAAATGGGCTCTATGGAGAATGAGACCCTTACAGAAAGGTTTTCTTCAACAGTGGGATACCTGGCATCTGGATCAGTCCATCTTCCTGACTCCAGCCATGAGGGTGTCTTCCATGGTGGTGACATCGGGAACGTCTTCTGAGATGCCATTCTCTTGTGCCAACCTCATGGATTCTGGTGACCTCGGATGCCAGCAGCACAGGTTGAGGGGCCCATTGCCTCTCGGAAGTGGCTCAGGGCAAATGAAACCTTTCCTCTCGGGGAATAGTTACCAACATTCTGGAGCTACGAGCGGCTCTTCGAGCTCTGCAAATGCTCCTTCACTTGACAAAGGGGTTTTCAGTGATGCTAAGACTGGACAACACCTCGGCAGTCATATATAAGGAAGCAAGGAGGGACACGTAGTTGGTCCCTGCTGCAAGAGGTGGAACCGATTATGGCCTGGGTGCAAAAGAACTTGTCCAACCTGTCAGCAGTGTATGTTCCGGGGGTCCAAAATGTCCAAGTCGATTTTCTATCGCGTGTGCAGTTGGACGACAACAACAAGTGGTCTCTCCAGAAGATGTCTTCAAGTGGATCCTGAACCTGGGTTTCTCCCCAGAGGTCAACCTCTTTGTCTCCCCTCACATCCGCAAGTTGCAGAAATTCTATGCGAGATTCAGAGATCCTCAAGCTTCCGGGGTAGACACCCTCAAGGATCAGTGGAGGTTCCGCAGGGCATATGCCTTCCCTCCGGTTCCAATATTCCTGCAGTTTCTTTGGAGACTCAGGTCAGAAGCAGTGGAAGTACTGGCCGTGATACCACCTTGGCACAACAGGCCTTGGTTCCCTCTTCTAACACTCTCAGTATTCAGGATCCAATTCCGCTGCCCTCAGGCAAGATCTACTATTACAAGGTGCCATACTGCATCCTTGCCCAGCCTGACTACACCTGAAGGCTTGGTTATTGAGAGGGGAAGGCTACAGGCCTTGGGGTGCCCCAAAAAAGCTATCTCTACACTTCTGAGTGCCAGACGGAGTTCAACCAACAGAGTGTATGAGAGAATCTGGTCAAAATTCTCCTCACATCTGGCCGCCAGGTCCAACCCTCATTCATCCATCAGGTCCCAGGATGTGTTGAGTTTTCTGCAGTCTGGTCTAGATCTTCCACTCTCAGTAAGCTCCCTTAGAGTCCAGGTTTCGGCTATTTCAGCTTTTTCCGGTTTTCCTTGAGCTAGCCATACTCTGGTCTGACAATTTTTTCAAGGGGGCAGTAAGACTCAGGCCCCAGAAGAAGCCAAGGTTCCCTAAGTGGGATCTCCCCTTAGTTCTGGATTTTCTTTCACAACATATCCGTGATACAGATGAAACTCTTACCGTCAAGGAATTGACATTAGTAACTGTTTTCTTGGTATCCATTACATCCGCGAAGAGAGTCTCTGAAATAGGAGCCTTAGGGGCGCGGGAGCCCTTCCTAACCTTTTTTCCAGACAGGATAGTCTTAATCCCTATGTTGGAAGCAAGACCAAAGGTTACCTCTGTCTTTCATGAGAATGTGGAGATAGTTTTGCCTACCTTTAGGCAGGAAGAGGGCTCTTCTGTCCATCCGCTGGATGTTGGATTTTGCCTCAAACAGTATCTGAAAGCTACGGTTTCCTTCTGGAAGTCAGATCATCTGTTTGTCACCTTCAGTGGAAAGATCAAGGGACTTCGGGCTTCTTCAAAGTCTATCTCTTCTTGGTTTATCCAAGCTATCCACTGCGCTTACAGGGCTGAGGGCTTGACTCCTCCAGTGGCGGTTACGGCTCACTCAACTCTGAGTGTTTCCACTTCTTGGGCAGTCTCCAGACATGTCGCGCCCGAAGTGATTTGTAGAGCAGGATCACGGTCCTCTATAATTACCTTTTTGTCTTTATGTTGAGCCGGCGGCTCTTTCTTCTGTTAATGTTGGTTTACAAGTCCTGTCAGTTGAGAGAGTAAAGTAAACTTTTGTTCAGCACCTGCCCACCCTGTTTGTGTACGGCGAGTTATTTCCCGATACGTATGCTGCCATGGAGTCTGTCAGGAAAATGGAAAATTGATATCAAATACTTACCGTAATTTTCCTTTCCTGATGGACTCCATGGCAGCAGTAGTTCCCTCCCAGTTTCTATGGAGGATAGTTACAGAACACGTGTGCTGAACAGGTGCAAGGATTTATGGGAGTGGACGTCCTATAGGGTAGGTTTGGAGGCGGGGCCAAACCCGATACGTATGCTGCCATGGTGTCCATCAGGAAAGGAAAATTACGGTAAGTATTTGATATCAATTTTCCATTTTTCCTGCCATCATCTGTAAAAGTTTTTTCTCGGGACTGGTATATTGTATAAAAATTAATATTGGTGGCTAAAGTGAACCACAAATGGGGTTAATTTACTAAAGACACATAGACTGTGCACTCTGTAAATGTAAATGTGGTGACGTGTTACTTTTTAGATGATACCCAATCAGGTTCAAGGGAAAAAAAAAACATTTTTGCTTGCACATGATTGAATTATGCAAATAAGCAGAGCTTCACCACATTTACTAAGCTCTGGGGTAAATAATTGCAACTGCACTTGCAAAGTGCACAGTTTACTTACCTTAACCTCCCTGGCGATATGATTATGTCTGGAAGTTTATACCAAAAGCGGTACAATTTTTTGCATGGAAATTTGGTGTTATGTATTATAGGCCTACAATTCTTAGTAATTACTGACTTAAACCTGACCAAAACAAGACTCTAGTAGACATCCCAGATGTGATAAATTTTGAAACACAAAATCATGAATTATAATCTCATAAATAATGTAATTTTATTCAATAATGTAGTAAATAAGGAAATTTGTCAAAGAAAGAAAATTCAATACACATGCTGCGTGTGATAAATTTTGAAACAAGGAACTACACAAAGTCCGACGTCACAATCAGGACAATGGAACCTGGTTTCCTTTCGGACTTTCTTTCCATTTCTATTGCGTTTTGAGCAGCAAACAACACACATCCTGGTCGGTGCTACCTTTTTTGCAGTTGGCGGGATATAGTCTGCAAAGTGACGGCCGGTCAGACGTTCTGGGTTGACCACGTCAACAGCGCGACGTCCAGGTCTATTTACAACTCCTGATGGTGTCTGGTGCTTTACAAAAATCTGCTCAGCCACCTTCCAGACAAACTCGGAATGAGCAAGAGGCTTGTCAATGTTGGCTTTGTGCAGGATGTAAGCGTTCCAAAGACATTGTTCCAGAAGGTGTCTGAATATTTTTTTATAATATTTTTTTTGCTGTTTTCGCATAGCGGGATAGAAGGTCATGGCCTGATCGGCTCTGTCGACACCTCCCATTGTTTTGTTATAGTCAATCACGACCTGTGGTTTCAGCACATCTGTCCCACATTTTGTGTGGACCATGGCAGTGGAGGTATTGTGCACAGTGCTCATGAGACACACATCCTTCTTGTCTCGCCATCTCATTGCCATCATCTTACCCTTCTGCCAGGCAACCATTTCTCCGGTTTTTAGTTTTTTTTTTGGCAAACAAAGATGGCATGTCTCGTCGGTTAGGCCTAACGGTACCATATGCGTCGGTTCTATTTTGTAGCAAAACATCATATAGTTCCGGGGAAGTATAGAAGTTGTCCGTGGTCACACAATATCCCTGGTTCAGCAATGGCTCCAGAAGTGTCAGGACGGATTATGTGGCCATCCCATAGCCGCTGTACCTGGGGTTGAATTTAGTGCCTTTGCCGGTGTAAATTACCGAATTCCATATGTACCCCGTGGATGACTCGCAGAGCATATATGATTTGATGCCAAACCGCGCTCTTTTGGATGCGATGTACTGAATCCAGCTTAGGCGACCCTTGTAGGCCATCAAACTCTCATCCACACTGACGTCCCTTTCTGGCACGTAGGTCCGCTGGAAATTGGCCACAATAATTTGCCATACCTCCCAGATTTTTTTCAGTTTGGGCGCAGGATGCGTGGCCTCATCAAACTCCTCATTGTTTGTGAAGTGGAAATACTTCATAATCAGGGAGAAGCGATACTCAGACATCACGGTGCCAAAGAACGGAGTGGCCAGTAACCTGTTGGTGGTCCAGTACCATTTCTGGAACGGTTTCCCCACCAACCCCTGAAGAAAGAGGAGTCCCAGAAACAGCCACATGTCCTCTTTTGTCACTGGTTCCCACTTTCTTCTTCTGGAAAGCCTGGCATGCAGCGTAGCGGATTGCTGCTCTTGGTAGCGATTCGTCTCTGTGACAATTATTTCAATTACCTCCTCAGTGAGGAATAATTGCAGGTATGCCAGAGGGTTGTCACGCTCGACATCTACCTTCATCCCGGGTGATCCGGTGAACGGGAATCTTGGGGGCGCTACCTGGTCTGCATCGCAATCAATAGCGCACCAAGTGCGCACATCGCTCAGGTCAGGTGCAGGGTCATCGCCGTTGTCACTTGCCAGATCCGTGTCAATGTCAGTGTCAGATGACAAATCACCCCATGACTCGCTATCGCTCACTTCCGCGAGCACCTCCGGGTCGCTGTCGCTGTCACTCAGCTGGTCCAAAAGCGCTTTAGACTGGCGCTTTTTTGATGCCATAATATATATATTTTTGGGCACAAATCACAAGTATAATGTCAGACGGGGCACTGTACTGCCAGATCTGAGGTAATCTGTGGTGATACAGTGTAATCCTCTCAGATTACAGTGTATCATCGCTGGATCGCCGGGACAAGGTAAGTGCATTACTCGGGGAGCCAAGGGGGCTCCGCTGGCACTCTGCAATACTACCCCGAGCGTGACTTGGGGTTACCGCTCCTGATAGAAAAAATTAACCCCCGAGTCACGCTCGGGATCACCGCCAGGGAGGTTAAGTAAATCATCCCCATAGAGTGCTTATGCTCTTAATATAGGTGGCCTATGACTGCAGGTGTACATGTGCATGCATGACCTCAGAATCCTGTTGTGTCATGCATTTTAAAAATGTGAGACTGTCACTGAGAATGTAAACCAAATCTGTGTATGCGAGCCCCCCAAGGTCTAAATCTGGCCCTAGGTGTGAAGTTAGAACATCTATGCAGATACCACACAGGAAACAGCCTTAGCTACATCAAATGTGTTTTGTGACCAGCCTTTACTTAGCATAGGTGAGGTTATTCATCCCACATCCATCCAGCTGTTTACACCCTCAAAATTTTAAATATATATATTTTTTTAAAGATGAGAAAGCCTGCTATAAGATAATATACGATTATAGGTGTGACACAACATTTGCTACGATCAATGGAATGAAACATTTTATCATCAATCACATTTAGGATCTATGCAATGCATATGTATATTCTGTAACAATGGGTCCCAGCATTACATATGGATTTTGGTTACCCAAGTTTTTAGTATATTGATATTAAAAAATATTTAATTGTGTTTTATTTACATTGATGCAAACTTTATGGCTCAGCAGTTTGGGAAAACATTTTTTTTTTTTATTTACTCTATTACGATATGTTGGTAGGCCTCTTGGGATCCTTCCTGGAGGGATACTTGTCTGCTCTAGGCGTTTAATTATTTTAGCTCCAATTAGTAGCAATATGATTTTCTTGCGAGTGATATGTAGTTATTTTTCACTTCTTATTCCTACATTTTCTATGATCCTACAATTTGGTTGGCCCAACTTATCAAATATGTATTTTTAATTAGGGATAAGTCAGAAAATGTGACCCCCCTCCCTCCCTTTACCCCGCCTCCTCCCTATCCCTCTAGCTACACTAAGGCAGCCCTCAGATTAGTCCATTTTTTTTGTTCAACCAGCAGGTTGAACAGAAAAAAACTGACTTGATTCCTCCCCGCTGAGCTATTGTATTCTGACAGTGGAGAGACTTCTCCACTATCCAAATACACTGATCAAAGTTGCAGGCTATAGCCCGCAGTGCTGATTGAGCAGGGAAAATCCAAAACAGCGGTTGTACAGAGGTCGATCGGTAGATTGACTTCTGTACAATCTCAGTGCCCATACATGGATTGAAAGTTATCTGCTCCCTGCTGAACCAGACAAATTTCAAGCCATGTATGGCCAGCTTAAGTCAAACTATCCCTTCCATAGGTATTTGCTTACATCCTTCAACAGTGGTGGCTTCCTGCATTGTCAACATCCCAACTGGTGTAAAAGTAGCATGGATTTCCTTCGGCTGTGCACTAACATCCTATAGACCTGAATGTGAGGATGTTAATATAAAACAAGTACATCCTATTTAAGCCTATTGGATAACAGTGCGCAGGACAACTGTGCACATTACATTTTTATTGGCTGGAATGTAGACAACGTGGGAGGCTGCTGCTATTGGTAAAGGAATGTAAGCACATGATTTGATGACGGAAGTCAGCAGAGCTTCACCTCAGTCACCAAGCTCTGGAGCAAATTTTCCTGTAAAGTGCAACTTCACTTGCAAAGTGAACAGCCTATTTGTCTTTAGTAAATAAACCCCACAGGAGGCAGAGGTCAGTAGCACATGATGCACAAGTAAAGGGTTCAGCAGTATGTGAAAAAGTACAGAGTGTAGAGGTCAGGAGTATGTAATTCACAAAGCACAGGGGTAAGTAGTATATCATGTACAGAGTTCAGGGGTAGGAGTATATAATGTACGGAATACAGGGATCATGAATGTGTAAAGTACAGGGGTCAGAATTATGTATCCCTCCCACCAAGTACAAATTCCCCACCCCTAGCAAAACCACGCCCCTTACCTCCCCAAGTAAAAAATTCTAGCCCCAGCATACATCCTTTGTTTCCCAAGCAAACTCTTCCTCTTCATGAAAACCTTTTCTCATCCACCACATCACTAAACTCCCCCCAAGAAAGCCCATCTGCATTAGCAAATCCACCCCCCCCCAATAAACTCCCACTAATCCCCTACTAACCAAAATTCCCCATCCCCCCAAAAAAACCCTTCTCACCCCCTCAGTAAAGTAAAAAACTGTGCCAAGAAAACCCCTCCTCATCTCTGAAGAAAAATCCCTATCACCCAGCACAGAAATCCCTACTCCCCTGCACAGAAATTACCCCTAGCACAAAAATCCTCTCTCCCCAGCATCCCCTTGCCAAGCACTCACCAGGCCTCATGCAGAGCATTGGCTATGCAGAATGGGGGAAGATTCGCCCAGCAGTGCCATATGAACTCAAGAAGAAGTTTCTTTTAGTTCCCTCAGCCCTACCCTGCTGCTGTGACCCGAGGTCTGACGGAGAGCAAGGTAGTTTGCTGCTATGCAGGAGCTAAAAAAAGTGCAACATATAAGTGGAGCACTGTCAATTACTGGAAAAACATGTAGATAACAAAATAAAACTAGTGCTAAATCATATATGTGATAAAAAAATTATATATGTCAAATTCCCATTCACAGAATTCCACTGTAGTGCAAATATAGTGACATAAAATGCTTGTATCCAATGTGTTCAGCGCTTACCACCTTCAGGCAAAATTCCTGCTCACCTCCAATATCTGACCCCACCACAGAGTCAAATAAGCCTTAATGTCCTCCACTTAAGATGATACTGGATGATAATGGAACATTTCCACTGGTAGCACCCCTGAATCATTAGTCCTCCGCCTCTTACTCACGATATTTATTGAATATGCCATAAAAACAGAAATGGAGAAATCATAGTGCTCTCTGCTATATATGGGCATCTTGAGAATTTGTGGATTTACTATGCATTAGGGTATATGAAAATGAATGGTTCTGTATTTTAGTCTGTCACTTTAAATAAATAATTCAGTAAAATAAATAAATTAGTTTAAATAAATAAATGAATTAAAAAAAATAGATTGGTCTATTTATCTATTTAACACTTTCTTTTTTTTTTCTTCTGTGCTGTCCATTCCACTTTCTTTTTATGCTTTTTTTTTTTTTTTTTTGTTCCTATGATCTTTTATAATGCATTTTCCTGAAAGAAATACCACATTTTAGGAGATGTAAGGATCTCAAATGTAGAAGCATTGGTTTTTAGCAGTCTAACTGTCTCCTGAAGCATGTGTGCAGATTCTGCCCATCACTTGTAGCATGCCTGCAGTCCCCTGTCTGTTGCATTATAATTACTGAACAATATGTGTGGATATTTGGTGATGTTATGGCTGCACTTGAGGCCCCCTGTACAGGGCTGGCCCAAGACATTGTGCTGCCTGGGTCCAAAAATATAATGATGCCCCCCCCCCCCAAAAAAAAACACGCCCACCAAAAGGCCCCCACATGCATTATTTTATATCATGATAATTAAAACTAAAATCTAATTATTCAGGAAGTCAGATTTACATGCAACAGGCTACAGTAGTATAGGGGCAAGCTAGGGTAGTATACGGACAGGCTATGGTAGTATATAGGCAGGCTAGGGTAGTATATAGGCGGACTAGAGTGGTATACGGACAGGCTAGGGCAGTATATGGAAAGGCTAGGGCGGTATACGGACAGGCTAGGGAGGTATACGGAAAGGCTATGGCGGTATACGGACAGACTAGGGCGGTATACAGACAGGCTAGGGCGGTATACGGACAGGCTAGGGCGGTATATTACAGTGGGATCAGTGGCAGTGCTGGTGAGGGATGGGGAAGGGACTTATTTTCCATGTTGCTCATGAGTAGGGCAGCCCATTGAAATGTATGGGCTGCCCTACATGTGATACATATAAAACAACTTCTGCACTCGTGTGCAAATAAAGCTAAACTGTGTAAATGCAAAACAACAGATTTTCTCTAAATATTCAGTGTTCATAAAACTGCACTACCATGTAAATAACTGTGAACACTGTGCTCTGCTCATTAAAGATGGTTAACTTGTATTGAGTATTTAGTTAATGTGGGGAATTTAGACTTTGATAAAACAGAGTTTGGATAACAGAGGGTTAAATGGAATGGTCATAAAGTGTGTTCACATTATCTGGACATACACAGAGTGTGTAGGGGGGGGTGTTAATATAGTGATATGTGGCGGCTCCAGAGATGTCTGTTAGTTGTAAACAAAGCTCCAGACTCGGCCGGGCCGACTCCCCCACACGCACACTCCCCTGCTCTTCCGATCCTTCATATTAGCTGAATCAGTCTCATCTCCCTGCAAACAAATCCTCCTGATTAGTCCTGATGTAAAACTGCCAGCTTACCTATCCAAATTGACTTTTCTTAGACTTCTAGGGCAGATAGAAAAAAAAGAGTTTGGGAGCTGTAGCGGGACAGTCACTGTCTGCTGTGGGCAATTATGTAACGTGCATTAGATGATTAGGGTATGCATGCCTGTGAGTTGTCTCCGGCTCTGTGGTGTCTGGCACTGGCAATAGTGACACCTATGCCGAGATCAGGAGATGGGATCTCCTCCAGCCTTTCCTTCTTCAGTCTTCACTAGTCAGCTAACCTTTTAGTCTCCACCCCCCAGCCATTCCATGAATTGAATGGGCGGCCGCAAAGAGGCTGATTGGGCGGCTGCGGGCTTCAGAGACAGCCCAGCTGCTGAAGCTGCTTTGTGCCCCCCCCCCCCCCACTGGGATGCACCATCTGCCCACCTGGATGGGGGAAGACGCAGAGCTTCCCTTTCCTTTTGGTGTCCCTAACCCGCACAGCCGGACAATAAAAAGGGGGCACCTCCGGTGTGATGTGTACTGATAACAGCGACTTTGCACACAACTGACAACTGCTAGAAAGAAATGTGGTCGGCAATTTGCTGCCCCTTTAAACTGCCGCCTGGGACCAATGGACCCAGCAGGACCCATGGTAGGGCCGGCCCTGCCCCTGTATCAAGAAAGTTGATCCCTACTGTTCGAAGAGGTCTATTCACCAATCTTTTTGCCCAAGATTCACACACATTTCACCCAAGATATTCATATTTTTCCAATGTAATCTTAAGAGAAAGTTGTGTGAATCAGGTGAAAACATTGATTAATAGACCCCTAAGTAAAAGACCAGTCATTGATCATACATATAAATTGCAGCATCAGATAAAAGCAGCTTCAAACGCATTTAACAACCACTGTCTGCTGATGCTACGTTATAATTACAAGAGATTGCTTAACACACAGGGGTAGATTTACTCAAACTGGAGATTGCAAAATCTGGTGCACCTGTACTGTACATGGTAGCCAATCAGCTTCTAACTTCAGTTTTTTCAATTAAGTTTTGACAAAAAAAAAAAAAAAAAACCCTGAAAGCTAATTGGTTTCTATGCAGAGCTGCACCCTGCACCAGATTTTGCACTCTCCAGTTTTAGTAAATCAAGCTCACAATACAATTGCCATCTAAAGTTATATGCCACCATTAAAAGAGCAAATGGCCTAAATAGCCAGTCACGTAAAATCAATGGCAAAATAGTTATTGAATTTGCTTCATTGTCCCATGAGTGGCCACAGTAACATAGTATACAGACATATGTAGAGTAAGACCACAATAAATTGGGGCCAACTATAGCGCTTGCTTCAGGTGAACCACTGCTGGACAATTGCTTGTCAATTCAAAAAAAGGTTAAAAAACGTGTGAGGTTGGTAGGCCTTAGAATATATATAAATGTATAAGTGAGGGTGCGCTGATAGTGGTGAGTTAAAGCCGCAACCTGTATTCAGTGCCTGAATAGAATAAATATAATAGTGATGTGATGGGTAGGTGCGCTAAAACAATATCCAAAAATAATATCCAAAAATAATAAAGTTACACTTGGATATATGTGGGAGGTGTTCGGTGTTATGAACAACTTAATTGTGACAAAATGGAAAACATAAGAAAAGTGCTCAACAACACAACAATATGTCCAAAGCATAAATCTTCTAAATGTCCATAAATGATGAATCAATCAAGTGCTCAAACAAATTGGAATAAAGCAAAAATCTTCAGCTTCAGTGTAGTGAACACCCACCACCAGGTGAAATTCCTCCTTACCAGACGGAAAAGTAAGATGTGCACAACTTAGCATATGTGTAGATCACTGCAACCGTGCATGCTGCCAAAATCCATGTGAACCACCCAGAATGGTCCCTTACCGGATAAATGAACAGAATACGCCTGTAGATATACTCCGAGTCCCTTTCCACTTCCTCCGTATGTATCTCTACACGGGAGTGCCTTTACAATCAGCTGATGGAAAGCGTTGTAGTTCCAAAAGTACCCACTGCTTGCTCCTCCACTCTGAACCTAAAGCTAGGCAGGTGTATGTGACGTAACGCGTAGGAGGAGCCGCCAGACTACCGGAAGTGACGTTAGAGATCGGAGCGATAACGCTCCCCACGCTGTATTGAGATTTTACCCGCATTCAAATGATCTACAAATTGTAAGTGCAACTACGTTTTTAATAAAATATCTTGTTTGACATACTGCACCATGATTGCCCTATGTTTTTACTGAGCCCGAGGCCACGATATGGAATTAAGGACGGAAAGTGTATGCACCCCAAAATACTAAACAGGATAGGACAGGAAACACTTGAAGGAGGAGCAAGATACCGGAATAAGTAAAGCCTATATGATATTCGGAGACTAAGCTTTGTATACAGGCGCAATATACACCTTATTGAGGTGAGAATATAGAGCACCTAGATGTGACACCTGGTGGAGGCAACAAGTCACAACACCCATACTCTGCATGAGAGCACCTTGTTTTATTTAATGATATCGAAGGGAATGACACCTGATTTTGGATTTCTATATATATGGACACTATAAACACAGCACTTTATTTATTTATTCATTTTTTGATCTAAGCAAATGAGCACACAGCACTTTGTATTTTTTTGAAGTATCTTTATTTTTATCTTGTCTACGGTTTATTTATTGATACCTTTTAGGAAAGTATAAACATTCAGCACTTCATTGTATAGAAGATAACTGGAATAGTTTATTTATATTGATATATATATATGAGATATATATGAAGTATTGGACCACCCTTTATTAACCAACATCAACACTTTTTATCACTAGAACACTTTTATACATTTATTATATTATATTTATTTTTACTTTATATCCACTTCTGAAGCGCATCATCCACCTAAACTGTATACATTGTATTAACTGGTTCCTGGTACCAGTACTGTGGTGCAGCAGTAAGAAGGGAAAAACACATATCCTCAGATAGCGCAGGAACCACCCATACATATAAGATTAAAGGAAATAAAAGCAGCTATAGAAAAAACCTTTTCAATCACAGTATCCTGCTGATATTTAATATTTGCTATCACCAGATAAAGATGATCATGGTACACCAGGCTGATTAATACTTAAAGTGGTTGTAAAGCTTCAGGTTTTTTGCTTTTTTTTTTTTACTAAAAATAACAAACATGCCTATACTTACCTGCTTTGTGTAATGGTTTAGCCCATCCTCTTCTTCTGGGGTCCCCTGCCGGCTCTTCAGGCCCTTCCTCTTCATCAGGTTGTAATGTTCTGGTACCTTTGGGTACCCTAATTACTCTTTCATAAGTGTATGCGCCCCACCATTCTCTTTTGGTAAGGTGCGCATACACCTTTAAGACTGATGCTGTCATCACTGAGCGCCGGACTGGATGGCTATTTAGATCGCCGGCTCTCACTCACATGTGTTCGTTCAAACTGCTTTGTGCCTTGATGCTCTCGTGCTTGCAAGCATACCTCGCTGTCGGAACCACGCTGCGCTGATCCCTGTATCCCGCTACCGGATCATCCGCTCTTGCCGAACCTCTCCTCTGCTACATTGCTATTAGTGATAAGTACCCCACAGGGGAAACCTCTATAACCTTTATACTAAAGCTTACACTATCTAGCTCTGCATACTAAGGACTATTACTACATCTGCATTATCTAAGATTGCTAGCTCTTGAGCCTACTACCACCTGTTCTTGCACTGGGTTGATCTCTCTTGTATGTCCACCTGCTACTCTGTCATCTGCTACCATACATGATTGCTAAACCTATCTGCATCCCATCTGCTACTATCTTACTTTCAAGAACATTTCCTTTCAAGTGTCTGTCATCTACCATCTCTACCCAACCTGTCTCTTCAGCCTATCATCACTGTGTTACTATATACATAAGTCACTCTAGGAAACATCTTATTGAGTGTGTGTATTTACTTGCTGAATTGAGATCATCCACACATGATGAGTCATTGAGAGTTGGGAATGGTGTCTCAGCGTTTCTCTACATGACTACTGAAGTGGAATATTTCTGCAGCTGAAAATCCACATCATACGTAAAACGCAGGAGCGTTACACAGGTGCCCCCAGGGAAAGCCGATTTTCCTAGGGGCAACCATGTGCGCTCGCTCCTGAGTCCCGCTACTGCGTCCATTGCCCCCCCCCCCCCCCGTTCCAGCGTCACTGAGTTTGATTGACAACAGCAGGAGCCAATCGCTCCCCCCTGCTATCAATCTGTCCAATGAGATAGTGGTGGGAGCTGCTGCACTTTTACACATAGAATGCATTAAGGTGAAAAACCTTAAGGCTATAGAACCACTTTAAAGGCTCAGTTCACCTGTCCCAAATTGCAATTATTATGGTCATCCAGTTTATAACCTCCCTGACAATGGTCCCAATTCCCTTGACTGTTTCAGTCTGTCTGTTGGGTCTCGTAAGCACCTTAGCACACCGCTGAGCAACCAAAGCCCTCATTGGTTTGTAGTTCCAGTATTCAATGTGCAAAAGTCTGTCATTTTAAAATGAAAGCAATCAGAGATGCCCTCCTTAAATTTCTGAAAGGCATTGGTCAATGCCGCTATTCCCCTATGCAAACCCACATACCGCTCAAGTGGATACCCAGCTAAATTTTACAAAAACATGGACTATCATTAAGCCCTTGCTCTATTTGTTTCATATTATTGTCACTGTTTTACTAGATTTAAAATCTCAGGCCTGGTACACACAGCCCCCTTAGTTTTAACATTGTATAAATGCTTTTCTGTTGCACGTGAAATAGCCTTGGAGGACCTCAATTACGAGGAACAACTACAAGCACTAAATTTATTCTCACTGGAGAAGAGACGGTTGAGAGGGGACATAGCGATTTACAAACACTTCAATAATGATCCCAGCGTAGGAAAAAAACTTCAGTCTCAGGAAGTGTAAGAGGACACGGGGCCACACAATGAGATTGGAGGAGAACCAGTTTTAAATAAACTATGCACTGTCAGCGGTGGTGTCAGCGGGGATTATTGATATTTTTAAAAGACTCTTGGACATGCATCTTTAGGAACACAACATACAGGGATATGGGAAATTAAATATGGGAAATGATTATAGACACTGACACACGTACACCTACACAGTTTGAATTGAATGGACTATTGTCTTTTTTCAACCTTACCTACAATGTAAATATGTACCCTATAGATGTATTATTCATCAAGCGAGAACGGGCAGCGATGTTGGTTTTAAGAGTTGGTTTCTGACCTCTTTATAATAAAGTCCATCTATTATTAGAGTATTTGTTTGATGTTTTTGTACTTTCCGAGCCGGGGAATGCCCAAAGGCTCTGTATTGTAATTTGTCTTTTACCTTAAAAATTCAATAAAAATAATCTACAAAAAGAAAATGTTAAGTTCACCTTTTCCAGAAAATAGCCTATGCAATAGAGGCCCCAGCAGATCATAAAAAAATGTTCAGCTTTGTAAAGTACTCATACCTGTACGCTATTTGGGCCCCCAGAAGCCCAAAACTCCCAGTTAGCTTGTCCCCATGTCCTGCTTTGGAAATAGTTTTCACATCCTAGCTGGTTGGTGTCAGCAGTTACCTCAGGTTTGTCATCTCGACTCACCTCTGGATTCTCAGTCCTTAGTCTGCCTTATGAATCTTCTGACCTTCTCCACTGCCCACCCTTCCCTTTGCTCTATTTTCCTTTAACGTGATTAATCTTTATGGGGTAATGTCACCCACTTTTTGGGTAGATGGTGATTGTTAAACTGTAGTTTGGTTGGTGTAGGATATTACTGCCTAAGCCTTGGTGACTAAGCATGTTGGACTGTTAAAGTGGGACTATAGGCAAAACTTTTTTGAGATTTTGGACAGAGCAAGGGAGGGTTTTAGCCTCTGTTAGATTTTTTTCACCATCTGTGTCCCATTTGGGAGATTTCCTTTGACTTCCTGCCCCATAGCCAAACAGGAAGTGAGAGGAAATCCCTGCTAATTAGAGGAATTCCTTGGGGACCCCCGGGTCACCAGAACTAGTGCCCCCAATGGAAGATTTCCCCTCTATTACTTTACTGGGATTTTCTTTTACTTTTACTTTCAATAATAATGGTAAACAGGACAAATAGAGAGGATAAATCTCCTTAAAGCGGAGTTCCGGCCACGAAAAAGTATTTTCAATAAAAATACCCCGGGACAGTCAGGGCTAGTATATTCCACAATGGATAGCCTCTGATGTGTCCCAGGTCGCACTTACCTTTTAGAAGAAATACTTACCTTGAAAATTTCTTCTCCAGCACTGCCATCTCGGATGTGGGCAGCTGAAGCCAGCGCGTCCTCTTCTGCGTCCTCTTCCGTGTCCTCTTCTCCCAGAATGCGCCTGCACCGGCCCCGCTCGTCACTTCCGGGGGGGGGCGCGCCATCCCTCCACAGCTTCTGGGCACGCCCAGAAGCTGTTTAGCAGGGAATGAGGCGCCCGCACCGGAAGTGACAAGCGGGGCCGGTGCAGGCGCATTGATTCCTGGGAGCGATGACGTTCAGCTCCCAGGAATCGATGCAAAGAGGAAGTGACGGCGCGGGCCACAGCCGCAGAGGGAGGAAGTGGAAGAAAGGTGAGTATATTTTTCTTCAATAACAAGGTAAGTACACAAAAAAAAATCGTAACTATCCATTAATTTTTCAGGTGACCAAAAGCAAGCGGATGGCCCAAAATCGATTATGTCGATTTTGTGGCCAGAAATCTGCTTTAACTGGGGCACAGACAACAATAAAAGTCGAATAAGTGTTCAAACACCTCTCCATTTTATCCAAAACTAAAAAAAAAATTTACCTTTTAGTTATATTTTATTTGTTAACAGGAGTTCTATTTGGTAATAAAAGTCAAAGTTTATTTTATAATTATAATTTACTTAAAACCAATAAAGGGGCCACAACCTTTAATGTGTGTTTATTTTAATAATTAGGTATGGTAATATGGTATGGTGAGTGTTAATGGGGTGTACAACCCCAATAAAAGCAATGGGCTGGGACAAGTTAAATACTGCCAGGGTGTTTAATCACTTCTGGACCGGAAGGTTTTCCCTCTTCATCACCAGGCCATTTTTTGCGATTCGGCACTGCGTTACTTTAACTGACAATTGCGCGATTATGCGATGCTCTACCCAAATAAAATTGATGTTTCCCACAAATAGAGTTTTCTTTTGGTGGTTTTTGATCACCTGTGCGATTTTTATTTTATGCGCTATAAACAAAAAAGAACAATATTTTTTTACTTTCTGCTATAAAAAAAAATTTAAAAATCAAATTGTTTTCATCAATTTACGCCAATTTGTATTCTTCCACATATTTTTGGTAAAAAAAAAATCCCAGTAAGCGTATATTGATTGGTTTGCACAAAAGTTATCACGTCTACAAACTAGGGAAAATATTTATGTAATTTTATTTATTTTATACTAGTAATGGCGGCAATTAGAGATTTTTAGTGGGACCACGACATTGCAGCAGACAGATTGGACACTTAACTGACATTTGTGACAATTTTGGGGGGACCAGTGACATTACCACAGTAATCAGTGCTAAAAATATGCACTGTTACTGTAATATTGACACCAGAAGGAAAGGGGTTAACACCAGGGAAGATCAAAGGGTTTAATGTGTCCCTAGGGGCTGCTTTCTAACTGTGTGGGGGTTGGGCTTAAGGAATGAATACAGGGACTTGAGTTCCTAAATAGGAGGAACACAGGAGCCCTGTGTTCATTGCTGACAGAACAGCGTTCTGCTGTGTTTACAACAGCAGACCGCCGTTCTGTCTCCACGGGGAGCGATTGCGGGTGTACGGCAGCAATCGAGGCTGCCGGACCTGCAGATCCGGTTCCCCTGTGGCGAATGGGAGCACCCACTCGCGGTCCTGACGTAGTTTTGTGGGAATATGTACGGCGGCTGATCGGCAAGTGGTAAATGATTTCGTTTTATTCTCCTAGATAGCACAGCTGATATACCTGTTCTTCCTATATTTTCGGATCGTTAGTATGGTGCTTTCAACAGCCGATTATGAATTTATGGACGACAAATACTGGATGTGCAGGCTATAAAATTTTTATCGTATGTGAACACAACGTCCCATTTTCGTTTAATCTGTAAAGTTTTTGGCAGAAAAAAATCGTAAGAGCAAGACTAGGCATGCTTGGAAATGAAAGAATACATACAAAACAATTTAACACATGACATCACTTCTGAAATTGTGATCTGTCGTACGAGAATTTTCATATGAAAGTAACTTGTTCACTTTCGATCTGAGACTAGCGTGCAACAAAAAACAGATGAACACCATTCTGATAATCTGATCGTGTGTACGAGGCTTTAAATTGGGGAAGGAGAGCGAAGAGGGATCATGTGACCACACAGCTGCGGTGTGAGAAAAGGTATTTAGCCTTGTCATTTGAAAAAAAAGACACACAATGTAGTTGATAAACCAGAGGGAATACCAGCAAAGTCCCAATGTACGTATATGTATTATTAAACATGATATTATACATTGATTTTTCATCACCTTTTAGCAGTGTGCTTCATTTAATGTCCGAATCTCCCTCCTCCTTTTTTTGACTTTACAAACACTTACAGTACAGTAGATGTATGGTATGTGTGTATGTATTTTTTATTACTTTATTTAACTTTCACTTTTTTAAATTTAGCTTCATTACTGTGCCTCTGGGTTACAATATACATTGGACTTACTTGAGAAGACATTAACCCATGATATCTCCCATGTGCTGTAAACAGAGAATAAGAAACACAGTTTCACTGATCTCCACTAACATGAACCTGGATCTGCTTGTTCACCTGAATGCAAAAACGTACTCCAGAGTTAGTTTTTCCTTTATTTTCTATTTGAAAGGCATCAGACAGCACAGAAAGTGAGGCAAAATTTCCAAAAACAGAAGTGTATTTATTACTGGTACTTATAGAGTGCTGTTAATTTCTGCACTTTCCATTTACACTGTACATTCACATCAGTCCCTGCCCTCATGGAACTTACAATCTATGGTCCCTAATTCACATTCATACATGCACATACTAGGGCTAATTAACCTACCAGCATGTCTTTGGAGTGTTGGAGGAAACATGCAAACTCTAGGCAGGTAGTGCTGTGGTTGGGATTTGAACTAATAACCCAAGTGCTAGCTAGGCGAAGTGCTAACCACTCTGTCAATGTGAAATATAAATATGTTTTCAGTAGGTCAAGGAAGGGTTGGAACCTCTGTCATTTTTTATTGTGTCTGTGTCCCTGTTGGGTTAGGTGACTGTCCGTGTGACTGGTGTCCCTCAGGACATGAAATGAGGGGACATTTCCTTCAAGGTAAAACAGTGAGTCCCTATGATACGGTCTATGAAAATCTTTGAAAAGTTTGTCTATCGTTCATTTCTCCAACTCTGCGTGCCTATTTGCAGCCACATTTGAAAAATGTATTGCCAAATAAAGCTACATATTAACCACTTAAAGCGGAGTTCCGGGCACAAAATCAATCTTTTTTTTTTTGTGCCCGTCCGCTAGTTCTCCTTCACCTGAAAAGGAATTGGATAATTAGGTTTTTTTTTTTTTTTTTTTTTACTCACCTTGTAATTGAAGATCGAAAATACTCACCTCAGTGTACTTCCTCCCTCAGCGCCGCGGCTCCGCCGTCACTTCCTGTCTTGCGATGATTCCTGGGAGCTGAACGTCATCGCTCCCAGGAATCAATGCGACGGCACCGGCCCCGCTCGTCACTTCCGGGGCGACGCCGCATTCCCCTGCTTGCCCAGAAGCTGTGGAGGAATGCGGCGCCGCAACAGAAGTGACAAGAGGGGCCGGTGCAGGCGCATTCTGGGAGAAGAGGACGCGGAAGAAGACGCAGAAGAGGACCGCGTCGGCTTCAGCTGCCCACAAGAGAGATGGCAACGCTGTGGAAGAAATTTTATAAGTGAGTATTTCATCTTGCAGGTAAGTGTGAACCGGGACAGATCAGAGGCTAGCCATTGTGGAATATACTAGCCCTGACTGTCCCGGGGGTATGTTCACTGAAATATGTTTTCTGTGCCCGGAACTCCGCTTTAAGCCCCGGAAGATTTTACCCCCTTCCTGACCAGGGGGTATTTTGCGATTCGGCACTGCGTGACTTTAACGGACACGTGCGACGATGTTCCTAAACGAATTTGACGTCCTTTTTTCCCACAAATAGAGCTTTCTTTTGGTGGTATTTGATCACCTGTGCGATTTTTTGATCATGCGCTATAATCAAAAAAAGAGCGACAATTTTGCAAAAATAACAATATTTTTCAAATTTTTTTTATATGAAATCCCCCCCCCCCCCCAAAATGTAAAAATCTAAATTTTTTTAAATTTTTGGCCAATTTGTTTTCTGCTACCTATGTTTGGTAAAAAAAAAATCACAATAAGCGTATTTTGATTGGTTTGCGCAAAAGTTGTTGCGTTTACTAACTAAGGGAAAGATTTTAGTCATTTTTGTTGTTTTTTTTTTTAACGAGTAATGGCGGCGATTTGCGATTTTTTTGCGGGACTGCGACATTGGGGCGGACAGATCGGACCCTTGACTGACATTTTTGACACTTATGGGGTTACAAGTGACATTACTACAGTAATCAGTGCTATACATATGCACTGTTACTGTAAAAATGACACTGGCAGGGAAGGGGTTAACTTTATTGGAGAGGGAGGGGTTAAGAGTGTCCCTAGGGGCGTGCTTCTAACTGTGCAGGGATGTGGCTGTGTGTGTAACAGCACAGATCAACGGTCCTACATAGCAGGACCGTTAGATCAGTGCTTTTACACAGGGGAGAGTGACAGGTGGCTTTGTTTACACTAGCCGCCTGCCTTTCTCCCTTCACAGCGGACGATCGCGAGTGACCGGTGGACATCGGGTCCACCAGTCACACGCACGGAGGTGTCTGTGAACGAGCCGAGGCAGGCGTGCGCCTCTGGCGGTGCGCGCCCGCCCGCTATTGGTGTACCGGTACGTCACTTTGCCTGGCCGGGGCTGACCGCCGCAGTATATGTACTTGCGGTGGTCGGCAACCGGTTAAAGCAACACTTCATTGACCAGACGCCACCAATGTGCTCCTGTGTAAATTTCTCACAGAACAGTCCACTCAGCAGACTGCATGCAGAGGAACTCTAGATCTATTCCTGGACTAATGATGGAATTGTCTCACTGTCTGTGAGGATCCATTCATGTAGATATTCTGCAGGAGGGCAAGTGCAGCAGCTGGTACAGTATTTTATCGAGAGTATTTTTGGACCGGATGGAGTGTGAGACCAGAGGAGATTTGCAGCATATACTACCCCAGAGGGGACCAGGAGTGACGGGAGGAAGAAATACCAATAAGAATATTATCATATGCTATAGAATTTTCAGCATCTGGTAAGAAGCCCTTTTTGAGAGGTGTGGGAAGAGAGTATATATGTTTCCTATCATGAGGGGTCTATTCTCTGGAGGTGGCTGCCTTTTTGCCCTTATTTTAAATCTGCTGGTAAGAAGCCAACTTGCTAGGTGGAGGGATATTGAATTGTCACATCAACACGGGAGCACTGTTTGAATTGTATCCAGCAACAAGTTCTTGCACGTTTATCTTGCACTCAAGGCTTTGGACTTTGAACTGGAAATTTGTTTTGGACATTTTCTTAGGGGAATTTGCACAATATTTTATGTGGAGCACATATTTATGAATGTATTTTTCACTTTGATGAATATTTGATAGATATTTTGTATACTGTCATCTTATTTATTTATTTTTTGTCACTAAGTTATTTCACTTGGGAATGACACCTAGTATTTAGCGCACCAGACTAATTTTCACAAGTCCACTCAGCACGCCAAAGTGTGTGATGGATGTCTGTGGTACAAAGTTTCTGAGTTCTGGTTCCAGGGCCCTCAACAGATTCTGAGCAAAGAGGCACTCCCAGAAAATGTGCAAAGCAGTTTCCTCATGGATGAAGGGGCAGTGCCTGTATCTGCTCAAGTTTTTGGCAAGCATAAATGTCCTTAGTGGCAATCCCCCTTGGATTGCCTTCCATGCCAGATCATTGTGCCTGTTGGTAAGTCTCTTCTAGCTCACAGTCTAATGTCCAACTCATACTTACACTTCATTACCAAAGGAATTGGGATGACTGCCTTTACACGCACATCAACTTTACTGCATCCCAGTCTTAGGGCCCTTTCACATGGGCCGTCCAGTCAGGTCCGCCTGTCAGTTTTTCAGGCGGGCCTGATCGGACCTTCCAATTTCCTCTATGAGAGATCCTGCTCGCAAAATCCAGACAGATGGTGGTCCTATTTTCCATCTGGCGAAATGGATCAGATGAAAACGGACAGGCGATCCATTTCCATCCAATTTTCCCATAGAGGAGGGCAGGACTGTGTCCCTATCTGCTCTGCTCAGAGGGGCTTAAAGGAGCGATCCCCTACGGAGCAAGTGGACTCCGTTGCACGGAGGCGCCTGTGTGAAAGGGGCCTTAGTCTGCAGGGTTCAATATTGAGTTAGCTTTGCATCTATAACAGGTTCAACTCCTCTGGAAAGGCTGTCCACATGGTTTAGGAGTGCATCTATGGGAATGTTTAACCATTCTTCCAGAAGCGCATTTGTGCTTTGTGCAGTGGTCCAAATCATTTGGTGGAGGGAGGATTATGGTGTGAGGTTGTTTTTCAGGGGTTGGGCTTGGCCCCTAAAGTGGGGTACACACTAGTAGAAAATCTGCCGAAAATTTCCGCCCAAGGTGAAATCGTCAGATTTTCGGCTAGTGTGTACACAACCTTCAGCAGCCGATGCCGACATTTTCAACGAAAAAAAAACGGAGGGACAAACGCCAAAATTTTTATCGTCCGTCCCCAGACAACCAATTTTTGTTTAATGTTTATGCAGTACGTCCGTGAAAAATCGGACTTCACACCTAGGTGTTGCAATAAATCATGTGTTTCAATTAGAATGACATCCCAACACACAGAGTAGGAGGTACGCTGGCATGCACTGTCAAAACAAGTGCAGTTTTAGTTCATTTACCAAAATTGCCAGCATATTCTGAATAAACCTAACCCGCTGGCGGCCCCCTTCCTCTCCTGCATTTACCGGTGCCCGGGAATACGTGGCGTGGATGAGGCACAGATGAGCACCCTGACATGGCATGGATGTGGCATTGATGTGGCACGGATGAGCACTGACGTGGCATGGATGTGGAACGGATGAGCACTGACGTGGCATGGATGTGGCACGGATGAGCACTGACGTGGCATGGATGTGGCACAGATGAGCACTGACGTAGCTTTGATGTGGCACGGATGAGCACTGATGTGGCATTGATGTGGCACGGATGAGCACTGAAGTGGCATGGGTGTGGCACGGATGAGCACTGACGTGGCATGGATGAGCACTGACGTGGCATTGATGTGGCACGGATGTGGCACTGACGTGGCATGGATGTGGCACGGGTGAGCACTGACGTGGCATGGATGTGCACTGATGTGGCATGGATGAGCACTGACATGGCATGGATGAGCACTGACGTGACACGGATGAGCACTGAAATGGCATGGATGTGGCACGGATGAGCACTGATGTGGCATGGATGTGGCACAGATGAGCACTGACGTAGCTTTGATGTGGCACGGATGTGCACTGATGTGGCATGGATGAGCACTGACATGGCATGGATGAGCACTGACGTGGCATTGATGTGGCACGGATGAGCACTGAGGTAGCTTTGATGTGGCACGGATGTGCACTGATGTGGCACAGATGAGCACAGATGTGGGATGGATGAGCATGGATGAGCACGGATGTGGCATGGATTCAGGTTCAGGAACGGCGTCTCAGAACTATACAACCACTTTGCGGCCGTATTTTTACAACGGCCGGTCGGAAAGTGGTTTAATTGTCATCTATGGGGATTTTTGGACACCATTGTTTTTGGCAATATCGCAGGTGCACGCAATATTAGGACATGGAATATTTGGTATCTATTTACTTGATGCAACCTCATCTATTTTATTTTACCTAAAAATGGGTATTATATAGTGTGGTTTTGCACTAAAATTGCAACCATCACCTTTTTATTCTACTTGTCCTCTGCTATCAGAAAATATATAATGTTCTGGGGGTTTAAGAAGTAATTTTATTGCCAAAAATTAGGATTTTTACATATATGCAAACAATTAAAAAATATTGTTCTGGACCCGAACTGGAAAAACATGGATGCTCGACCAAAATAAATGTGCATATACTCAAGGAAAGATATTTTATGAGAAAAACCTTGCAAAGGCCATCAACACACCTGCCATTTATTACCCAGAACTGGATAGTGATAAACACAAGAAGTGTTTTTTTTTTTCTTTCTCTGAAAATAATCAGTTCATGGGCACTATTATGAGTGTTTAGGAGAAAATACTATATTTTATTAAACATTATAGAAAATAGTCTATACACAAAGTAATGTGAATTGAAATACCTTTTTATTACCCATTATTACACTGTCCAGGCTACAAGCCTTAAGTCTAGGCACTGTAGCCACTCCTGTGTTTGCATTAACTTGGCCCAGCCATTTTCACACCTCTAGAAGCAAGGACAATGCCAAATTTCATGAAGTGTTTATTGACACTGTCTAGATGGCACGCAGCAGCAATGTTGTTGTCTGGAGACACCCATTACTAGCTACTTAGTTAATTGATTGCCAGTCATTAGAGCTAATTAACATATGTTTTCCGCTTTGATACCTCTTAATCATATGTTTGTATGTAATCTAATTGATGGTGAATATCATACTCAAAAGTCAGAATAATATATCATTAAATAACATTTATTTATCCAATATACAGTGGATACAGAAATGCACACATATCACAGCAGTAGTTATTTTAACAAGCAGGGTTTGTAGTAAAGTGTACTGTTTGTCAATAATTAGCAATTTAATTGCCATTTAATATGTCTAATGACTGTATTATCAAATTATCTAAGTGCTTCAGATTGTAACGATTTTGTAGAATGGAAGGTTTCATGTACAAGCTTTTATTGTCAATGCGCTAGTAACATATGAAATAGTTAAGTAATAAAAAAAAAAACTAAAAAAAAAATCCAAATAAAAAAGGTATATATTACTAAAACTGAGAACTAGTTTACCTATGATGTTATAATCATAGGAAACTATCATATGCAACACATCAAACTGATCCTTAGGTAGGTTAAACAATTTGCTTGCTCAATATATTGCTAAAATGTAATGTCCAGTACTGAAATAAATCAAAAAAGCAGGTCATCACTAACACAAGCTTCTGTCCAGCATGGCTGAAACTCATCTAGGAAGTTTTGCAATGAGAATTCCTGATATGCACTTGTACCAGGCTCAGAGGCTGAGGCACAAGCGGATGTGTGTTCTGGACTTTGTGTCTCCAGGGGGCTTTCGACACGGGCAGGTTACTGCTGGGAAACTGTTGTGGTTTCATATATGGCTGGAACTGTGTCTGGATGATGTCACAGGAGTTCCGAAAACAGGATGGTGCTAAAACACCTGTTGCCTCACAATAATTTGGCCACATATAACTGAAAGGTTGGGGACCTGCCAAACTGTTCATATGCAAGTGGATCCATGTCTGCAGAGGAAGGGCACAGGTCTTGTAGGTATCTTCATATTTCTCAGTATATTCCACCCCATACAGTTTTCTTTCTGGCTGGGCTACTTGGCCTTTTTGGGAGATCTAAGTAAACTGTGGTCTTTCAATATCATGTAGCCGATCCTCTTCTTCCGGACTAATTTCCTTATTCTTTCTGGCTCTTCGGTTCTGGAACCAGACCTACAAATATGAAAAGAAATGGTCTATTTCTTCCTTCAACATAGAATGCATCAGCAGTGATGAGGCACATTTTCAATGTGTAGAGAATTGCTAATAGCTATTAGGGGAAAGCCCACAGTCCATACTTAACCACCGGAGTATTTTGCTGTCTTACGTCCAGGCCACTTTTTGCGATTCGGCGCTGTGCGATTTTAACTGACAATTGCGCGGTCGTGCAACGCCGTACCCAAACAAAATTTACGTCCATTTTTTTCCCACAAACAGAGCTTTCTTTTGGTGGTATTTGATCACCTGTGTGATTTTTACTTTTTGCGCTATAAACAAAAAAATAGCGTTTATTTTGAAAAAATAACATTTTTAACATTTTTTTATATGAAATTCCCCCCCCAAAAAAATGTAAAAATCAAATTTTTTTTACATTTTTGGCCAATTTGTTTTCTGCTACCTATGTTTGGTGAAAAAAAAAAATCGCAATAAGCGTATTTTGATTGGTTTTCGCAAAAGTTATTGTGTTTACTAAGGGAAAGATTTCTGTCATTTTTGGTGTTTTTTTTTTAACGCGTAATGGCGGTGATCTGCAATTTTTTTTGCGGGACTGCGACATTGCGGTGGACAGATCGGACCCTTGACTGACATTTTTGACACTTTTGGGGGTACCAGTGACATTACTGCAGCAATCAGTGCTATATATATGCACTGTTACTGTAAAAATGACACTGGCAGTGAAGGGGTTAATTTTATTGGAGAGGGAGGGGTTAATGTATGCCTGGTGCTTACTGACGTGTGGGGGGGGAGGTGACTTTGTGAGACAGGGACAGATCGGATGTCTAGCTATGCTGAACACTCCGATCTGTCAGTCCCTGTCACTTAGGAGATCCGCCCGCTCTGTTTACACAAGCGGGCGGATCTCCTCACTCGATTCCCCGACGATCGGGGCAGAGCAGCGGCGATCGCCGCTGCTCCTCCCCTGGCCCGACTCCCGCTGTGAATGAAAACAGCGGGAGCACGCCTCCGGCGGCGCGCGAGCGCCGCCTACAGGGGGAGGAGTCCAGCGACGTAGGTCTACGTCGCTGGACGGATCGTGCCACTTTGCCGCAGTACGCTCAATGTGAGCGGTGGGCAAGTGGTTAAAGGATAAGTCCACCCTAAAACTAAAATCCCTGCATCTTTAGACATCCACGATCTAACATAGACCTATCTAGCCCTCTAAAGAAGAATTCAGTATACATACTTTATTTTAAGCCAATCTGATTCAATCTTAGGCAGAAGCTCTGCAGAGGACATGGCTAATAACGGCTGTAAAATGAACGAGGAGTGACGTCACCCATAGACTTACTATGGGGCTTCCTTTGTTGGATGTGTCCTCTGCACCCGCCTCAACAGCGAATCTACTACTGACAGCTCAGCGTGGGATCGAGTTGGATCGGCTTAAAAAGAAACTTTTTACAGGGTTAGATAGGTTAGTGTTGGATCGTGGATGTCTGTAGATGGAGGGATTTTAGTGTTAGAGTGGACTTCTACTTTAAAATGAAAGAACACAACTTTTTTTTTTTTAGTTTTGGATTAAGTGGAGGAAGGTTGGAACATCTCTCAAATTTTTACTGCTGGATGAGTCACTGTTGGAAAGACTAAATGGTTACCATTTTCACCAGCACAGGAAGTGAGGGGAAATCTAAAAGTTTGCAGAAGTAAAGAGGCAGTTTTTCCAATAGGATAGCTTTGGAAGGTAGAATGACCTCATCCTTTCTTGCCTCTGGGACAAAAAGTAAGGGGAATAAATAAATAAATCCTATGTCAAAGCCTTTACTAAGTTCATATTACTTATAAAAGACCAATATTAATGGATTGTTGTCATACATCATAAAACGTCAAACTTACTATTTAATCAATGGAGCATGTGCACTACCACAGATCTGAGAAATGCAACAGCACTAGCCCATGTTTTTATTCTCATTATTCTCATGACAGCCTAATTCTTGGTTAATACAATAGTGAGACAGAACTGTAGCACTAGTCATTGGATGGTGGCATGTGCCTTTGTCCACGGAAGAGTCTTCCAGCACTGGTGACTTTATTTTACCCAGCAGTAAACATCAGCACTGTGGACATAACAGAAACTAGTACTGTAAAAAAATATTGAAGTTGCCATTATTCCCCTTCATCTGAAAATGCTAGCCTCTGACACAGAAAACTCTGTCACTGACCTAGATCAAGGATGCAAGAGTATAGTCTGAAATCATTAACTACCAACTTATTCTGGGTAAATGACTTAACATATTGAAGCCAGTGGAGTAGCATGTCAGCCAAAAGACATTTTTCGGAAAAGTCTGCAATGGAAACTTCCATATTTGGCTTAGCACAGGTTTCCTTTAAGTTGATAACAAGCTACATCTGTGAAGAGACAGCTGTTTATTGGGCCTTTAGAGAAACTTTGTCTAAATGGTATAACTTATCCAATCGGCTGAATTTACAGAAGGTGTAGCACATTTAAGTAGCTACAAATATTGTCATTGTAACAATCATTCTGATTGCCAAACTATCATAAACAGAAAGTCACCCTGAACTTGCACTAAAGAGGATATAAATATGAGCTCCATACCTGAATTCTGGATTCATGTACACCTGTGAGTTGGGACAGCTTCTCCCTCACTGAGATGCCTGGATAGGGGTTGGTTTCAAAGGTTTTAAGCAACAATTCCAGATGGGATCGGCTGTAGACAGTACGCCGTCTCCTGACTTTTCCAGTGATGGAGCCCGTGCCATTTGACAGAACACGATGCTTATCTAAAACAAAGCAAATTCCAAGTTAGTTACAATATACACTTGAAAAAACAATCAATATTAATGTGCAAGTAAATTACAAGCAATAATACAAATAAAAGCGGTTTGGAAAAATCTGATTATTTATCTATGTGACTTATTTCTCCAATGAACTCACCTAAATTAAAGCGGAGTTCCGGGCACAGATGTCATTTTTCAATAAGCACACTCCCGGGACAGTCAGGGCTAGCACATTCCACAATGGCTAGCCTCTGATCTGTCCCGGTTCGCACTTACCTTTTAGAAGAAATACTTACTTATAAAATTTCTTCCACAGCGTTTCCATCTCTCTTGTAGGCAGCTGAAGCTGGTGCGGTCCTCTTCTGCGTCTTCTTCTCCCAGAATGCGCCGCACCGACCCCTCTCGTCACTTCCAATGCGGCGCTGCATTCCTAAACAGCTTCTGGGCATGCCCAGAAGCTGTTTAGCAGGGGAATGCGGCGTCGCCCGGAAATGACGTGCGGGGCCGGTGCCGTCGCATTGATTCCTGGGAGCTATGACGTTCAGCTCCCAGGAATCATCGCGAGGCAGGAAGTGACGGGGTGAGCCGTGGCTCCGAGGGAGGAAGTACCCTGAGGTGAGTATTTACGATCTACAATTACAAGGTGAGATTTAAAAAAAAAAAAACCTAACTATCCAATCCCTTTTCAGGTCATCCAGAATTAGCGGACGGGCACAAAAAAAAAAAAAAAAAACAGAATTTTTGTAAAATCTTACCTGTAAAATTCCTTTCTCTGAGTCCTCCGACAGTCGCCGCCTCTTCATATTCGTCACAATGGGGTTATGACCTTTGCTCCGTAGGAGTAGCTAGGCAACAGAATATGTCAATATTAAGGCTTTTAACATATCCCACCCCCAGGGGGTGGTCCCCTCAGTCAAAAACCTCCTACTTCCTGTATCCATACCTCAGTTTCAGTGGAATAGCAGTAGAGTATACAACCAAACCCCAAAAGAGGGGCGGGGGCGGCGACTGTCGGAGGACTCAGAGAAAGGAATTTTACAGGTAAGATTTTACAAAAATTCCGTTTTCTCTTACGTCCTCCGACAGTCGCCGCCTCTTCATATTCGTCACAATGGGGACGTCCCAAAGCAGTGCAAACATGAGGGGTGGGAAACGCATTCGCGCCTAAGGCAACGTCGTCTCCACATCAGAGAAAGGAACCTTACCAAGGGAAGGAAACCAGCTGGGCAGCATGAAAAAAAGGTGCTCAACAGGAGCAACAGCCCAGGAAAAAACAAATAACCTAGGGATAAAATTATATCCCAAACAGCCAAGGGCCCAAAACAAGGGACCCTAAGGAACTGCCGCACTAAGAACCTTGCGGCCAAAGGAAGCATCAGCCGATGCCTGAACATCCACCTTGTAGAACTTCGTGAAGGTGTGAACGGACGACCAAGTCGCCGCCTTACACACCTGGGTCACAGAAGCCCGATGATGACAGGCCCAAGACGTACTTAGAGATCTGGTAGAGTGCGCCTTCACAGGCATAGGAGGAACTTTTCCCTTCAAAGCATATGCCTGTTCAATGGTCCGTCTGATCCATTTGGCGATGGTAGAAGCCGACGCCGCCATGCCCTTCCGAGGACCCTCTGGAAGGACAAATAAGGAATCCGACTTGCGAAAAGAGTTAGTCGATTTCAGGTAAACCCTGATCGCCCGAACAACATCCAGGGAGTGCAAATCCACCTCCTTCGGATGCTTAGGCTTCGCGCAGAGCGAAGGTAGGACAATATCCTCATTGAGGTGAAAATCCAAAATCCTCTTCGGAAGAAAAGAAGGGTTAGGTCGCAAGACCACCTTATCCAAGTGAATGACCAGATACGGAGACCTGCAGGACAAAGCTGCCAGCTCCGACACCCGGCGAGCCGAAGTGATCGCCACCAAAAAGGCAACCTTCTTGGACAACATGGACAACGAGATCTTTCTGATCTGTTCAAAGGGAGAATGTTGTAACACGGACAGAACAAGATTCAAGTCCCAAGGAGGCAGGGGTTCCCTCCTAGGAGGGACCAGACGTCGCACCCCTTGGACAAAAGTGCTAACCAAGGAGTTAGATGCCACAGGACGTTGAAAAAGAACGGCCAAAGCAGACACCTGACCCTTGATCGTAGCCAGCGCCAAACGCTGGTCAACACCCGTTTGAAGGAAGGACAACACCCTAGACACCGAGTACGTGCGAGGGGAATGCCCCCTGGACTCACACCAGGCAAAATAGGCCTTCCAAGTACGGTAATAGACCTTCCCCGAGGAAGACTTCCTCGCGTTGATCAAAGTGTGAATGACCTCAGGGGAGAGACCCCTATCCCTCAGGACCTCGGTTTAAACAGCCAGGCCGTCAAAGCCAGCGACTGTAAAGCAGGATGGAATATCGGTCCTTGAGACAGGAGATCTTCTCGAAGAGGCAGACGCCACGGGGCGTCGACCGCCAGATTCACGAGGTCTGCGTACCAGGACCGGCGAGGCCAGTCCGGTGCCACAAGAATCACCGTGTGCGGTTCCGAGTTCAACCTGCGAAGAAACCTGGACAGCAGTTGAATCGGTGGGAATGCGTACAGCAGTCGGTATTGATGCCACGGAGCTACCAACGCGTCTGACGCGTCTGCCCGAGGATCGCGTGTCCGTGCCACGAACCTTTTCACCTCGTTGTTCAGACGAGACGCGAACAGGTCCACATCTGGAAGACCCCACTTCGCGCACAACATCTGGAAGACATCCAGGTGAAGTGACCATTCCCCCTGGTCCAGGGTCTGGCGACTCAGATAATCCGCCTGCCAGTTCTCCACCCCCGGAATGTGAACTGCCGTTATCGCCGGGACGTGTGTCTCGGCCCAAGACAGAATGTCGGCCACCTCCCGAGCCGCCCGGGCACTCCTGGTGCCCCCTTGGTGGTTGATGTAGGCCACCGCTGTGGCATTGTCCGTCTGCACCCGAACCGGACGGCCCTGCAGCCTGTCCGTCCAACGTCGAAGGCAGAGATTTATCGCTCGTAGTTCCAGAATGTTGATCGGAAGAGAGGATTCCTCCACCGACCAAGTTCCCTGGGCGGACAGAATGCCCAGAACACCACCCCAGCCCGACAGGCTGGCATCCGTGGTGACCACTGTCCATGATAGAGGACGAAAAGACTTGCCCCCCGACACCGTTGGGGACTGGAGCCACCACAGAAGATCCCTCCTGGTGCGATGACTCAAGGAAATCTGGAGTTCCAGAGATTGTGGTCGCCGTCCCACCTGGACAGGATCTCCGCTTGGAGACCCCGCGTGTGAAACTGGGCGAAGGGAATCGCCTCGAAAGCTGAGACCATCAATCCCAAACAGCGCATGCACGTCCGGATGGACGAGCACGGAACGTCCCTGAGGGACCTGACCTCTTCCTGAAGAGACCTGAGTTTGTCTTCCGGTAGGAAGACCCTCGCCTGGACTGAGCCCAGAATCATCCCCAGGTAGGGAAGACGAACCGACGGGCACAGCGTCGATTTTGGAAAGTTTATCGTCCAACCAAACTCCTGCAGAGTCTGCATTGTGACGGACAGGTCTGACACCAGACCCTGGTTGGTCGCTGACCGAACCAGGATGTCGTCCAGATACCCCAGGACAGAGATGCCCTGGGCTCTCAACAAAGCCAGAACCGATGCAAGCACCTTGGTGAACACCCGTGGAGCCGAAGCGAGCCCAAAAGACAGCGCCACAAATTGGTAATGATCCTCCGCAATGGCGAATCGAAGGTACCTCTGGTGACCCTCGAAAATGGGGATGTAAAGATACGCATCCTTCAAGTCGATGGAGGCCATGAATTCCCCCGGAACCAGGGCAGCCACCACCGACCGCAGGGATTCAATGCGGAACTTGCGAACCCGCACAAAGCGGTTCAGAGCCTTCAAGTCCAGAATCGGACGCACCTTGCCCTCCTTCCTGGGCACGGTGAACAGATTGGAATAGAACCCCCGAAATCTGTCCCGGTGAGGCACCGGAACCACTACTCCCTGAGCCCGCAGGTCCCGCACCGCCAGGTGCAGATCCCGCAAACGCTCCGGAGACAGTTGAAGATTTGAGGGAAAAAATCTGCTCTCCAGCCGAGAGAGAAACTCGATCTTGGAGCCAGATCGAACGATTTCCTGAACCCACCTGTCCCGAATACGGGCCAGCGAGGGTTGAAGAAAACCGAGCAAGCGTCCCCCCACCCCAGAACCGGGTGAGGGCGCCCCTTCAGGCCGCACTGTTGTGGGCAGCGGATCCAGACTGGCCGGACTTCTGCTTACCTGTCCACGGCTTCTTCTGGGAGCCTTGGCCTTTGAATGGCTTGCCCTTATGGTGCGACCGAAAGGCACGAAAGGAACCCTGAGAGGGCCGAAAAGAAGCAGTCTTCTTACCAGGAGCCGCCTTAGCCTTGTGGAATTGGGGCAAGAGCGTGCTCTTACCACCCGTGATCCCTTTAATCAGTGTATCCAAGGAATCGCCAAAAAGGCGAGATCCGTTATAGGGTAGATTAGCCAAGGTCTTGCGCGAAGACTGGTCCACAGACCAACACTTCAGCCAAATCAGGCGGCGTGACAACACCGCCACACTGTGCATACGTGCAGCCAACGGTACTATATCCAAGTCCGCATCACACAAATACATGACACCCTGATGGATTTGATCCACCATAGCCATCGTCTCTGGAGGGGCAGAGTCAGCCACCAGGACGCGTCTAAGCACCTGCGTCCAATTTGCGACAGCCTGAGCTGCCATAAGTGAAGCAAAAATAGCTTTGAGCATAGAACCGGTAACCGAATAAGTATGACGGGTAAGAGACTCCAGCCTCCTGTCCGTGGCATCCCGGAACACCGGCGTATCCTCAGCAGGAATTGCAGTAGACTTATTCAAAACCGCTACCGCGTGATCCACCGGAGGTGGCACACACCAACGTTCATCAGTAGTGGGCGTGAAAGGATAACGCAGCTGTGGGATTTGTAGTCCTGTGTTCAGCCATAACTGGACTCCTGAGTCTCTCACAAGCTGCTAAGGGCGATTATGGGAGAGGCTATTTAATCACTTGCGGCAGGTTGGCCCTGTCCCGCGAAATGACATAGCTGTACGTCGTTTTGCGGGACCGCTAGTGGGGGCGCGCACACGCCAGTTGACTACAGAGGGAGCCAAGCAGTGGGTCCGGTGGCTGCGATGTCCACTAGGCACCCGCGATCGTTTCCCATGGAGACAGAGCGGCGGTCTGCCGTTGTAAACACAGCAGACCGCTGTTCTGTCAATAATGAACACAGGGATCCTGTGTTCCTCTTATTTAGGAACACAGGTCTCTGTGTGGGATGGGCTTGCTGAATAACCACACAGTTAGAAAGCACCCCCTAGGGACACATTTAACCCTCTGATCGCCCCTGGTGTTAACCCCTTCCCTGCCAGTGTCATTAGTACAGTAACAGTACAAATTTTTAGCACTGATTACTGTAGTAATGTCACAGGTCCCCCCAAAAGTGTAAAAAATGTCAGTTAGGAGTCCGATCTGTCTGCCGCAATGTCGCAGTTCTGCTACAAATCGCTGAACGCAGCCATTACTAGCAAAAAAAATAAAAATAAAAAAAGACATAAATCTTTGCCCTGGTTTGTAGACACAATAACTTTTGTGCAAGCCAATCAATATACTCGTATTGGGATTTTTTTTTTTTACCAAAAATATGAAGCAGATGACATATTGGCATAAAATGATAAAAGAAAAAGGGGATTTTTACATTTTTTGTATTGGGAATGTTTTATAGCAGAATGTAAAAAATATAGTTTTCTTTTTTTTTTTTCAGAATTGTCGCTCTTTTTTTGTTTATAGCCAAAAAATTTAAATTACAGAGGTGATCAAATACCACCAAAAGAAAACTATTTGTGGGGGAAAAAAAGCACATCAATGTTATTTGGGTACATCGTCACACAAAAGTATAACAGCCCGGAGTTTGAATTTTTATAGTCTTTATTAGGGTTGAGCGGATACCTAGATGTCCGTGTTCGACGGGTTCGGCCGAACTTTAAAAAAAAGTCCGGGTCCGTGTCCCGGACTTTTACCGAACTTTTCCCGGACACCGAACCCCATTGAAGTCAATGGGGACCCGAACTTTAAGGCACTAAAATGGCTCTAAAACACCAAAGGAAAGGGCTAGAGTGCTGCAAATGGCAGCAAAACGTAATTAAGAGCATGGCAAGTGCTCTGCAAACAAATGTGGATAGGGAAATAACTTAAAACAACAAAAAAAAACAGAAAAATAAAACAATGTTCTTCTTCATCTCTGAAGGACGAGGCCCATATGGAGTAGGAGGGAGGTTGAGGTGGTGGTGGATGTGGCGGTGACATAGGCGTGCGCACAGGGTGTGCTGGGTGTGCCTGGGCACACCCTAATCACCTAGGGCACATAGCATTGCCAGTGAGGAGATGGGAAAGATCTCCCTGGGACCTGCTCTGCTCTATTTCTCCTTGCCTACAGGTACATGGCCCCGATACATTACTCTCCCTGCTGGCAAACACATGCATGTGTATTTCAACTTTGGGGTGCACACCTTAATGCAATAGGCTGCGCACACCTATGGGCGGTGTAGGTGGAAGCGGCGGTGGAGGAGGACCAGGGCCGGATTAACAGCATCATGGGCTTGGTGCTGAGGATTTTGAAGGGCCTTAAGGACCGTGCCTTGCCATGCACCCAGAGGAGGAAGGGTGCAGCCATGCATGCCTAATTCAACATGGGATGCTGTCTCTGAAGCCCATAAACACATCCATGCATCGCCAACTGTCCCTCCTTGTCCGGCCTTCACGCTGTGTGGGGAGGTTCTGAGGGTGCTGCCTGGGGAAGCGAGCATAGAAGCCAGACTTCTGTGTTTACAAGTGACAGAAGAGCGGTAACAGTGAATATGGCCAACCCGGGGCCTATATAAAAGGTAGGGGCCTGGAGCTGCAGCTCCAATAGCCCCTACATTAATCTGGCCCTGAGGAGGAGGACAAGGTAGCCAACACTGCTTCTTTTCAAAAATTTTAAATGAGGGTACACCCCAAAAGAGTGAGAAAGAGCAAAAATGGAACAATGGGTGGGTAAGGTCGGTATCCATTGCTATTCTGCATAAGGTACGGAAAAGTCCCGTGGGATCCATGCCTGGTTCATTTTAATGAACGTGAGCTTGTCCACATTGTCTCTGGACAGGCGGCTGCGCTTGTCTGTTATAACACCCCCAGCCGTGCTAAATACCCGTTCAGATAATACACTGGCTGCAGGGCACGCCAGCACCTCCAAGGCGTAAAGGGCAAGCTCAGGCCATGTGCCCAATTTGGAGACCCAGAAGTTGAAGGGGGCAGACCCGTCATTCACTACATGTAGGCGTGTGCACACATACTGCTCCACCATGTTGGTAAAATGCTGCCTCCTGCTAAGACGTTCCATCTGAGCTGCTGGTGCTGCTGTTTGTTGTGGCGTGCTGACAAAGCTTTTCCACATTTCGGCCATGCTAACCCTGCCTTCTGAGGTGCTGGCGGTGCCCTGGTTGCGTTGGCGACCTCCTCCTCCTCTGCCTTGTGCTTCCACTGTGGCCCCGCTGTCAGATGGGAATGCCAGCAGCATGGCGTCTACCAGCGTGCGCTTGTACTCGCGCATCTTGCGATCGCGCTCCAGTGAGTGAATTAAGGACGGTACGTTGTCCTTGTAACGGGGATCCAGCAGCGTGGCCACCCAGTAATCAGCACAAGTTAGAATGTGGGCAACTCGGCGGTCGTTGTGGAGACACTGCAGCATGTAATCGCTCATGTGTGCCAGGCTGCCCAGAGGCGACGAAAGGCTGTCCTCTGTGGGAGGTGTATCGTCCGTGTCCTCTGTATCCCCCCAGCCACGCACCAGTGATGGCCATGAGCTGGCCTGGGTGCCACCCTGCTGTGAACATGGTTCCATCTCCTCCTCCAGCTCCTCCTCCTCCTCATCCTCCAGAACTGTGCCCCTGCTGGACAATTGCGTCCCTGGCGTTTGCGTGTGCAGGAACCCACCCTCGGAGCCCCTTGCGAATGACTGCCCTGAAAGCCTTGGAAATGTTACCTCTTCATCCTCCTCCTCCTCCTCATCCTGTGCCACATCCTCTTCCATCATCGCCCGAATTGTTTTTTCAAGGAGGCATAGAAGTGGGATAGTTAAGCTGAGAACGGCGTCATTGCCACTGGCCATGTTGGTGGAGTACTCAAAACAGCGCAACAAGGCACACAGGTCTCGCATGGAGGCCCAGTTATTGGTGGTGAAGTGGTGCTGTTCCGCAGAGCGACTCACGCGTGCGTGCTGCAGCTGAAACTCCACTATGGCCTGCTGCTGCTCGCACAGTCTTTCCAGCATGTGCAAGGTGGAGTTCCACCTTGTGGGCACGTCACATATGAGGCGGTGAGCGGGAAGGCCGAAGTTACGCTGCAGCGCTGCCAGGCGAGCAGCAGCAGGGTGAGAACGCCGAAAGTGCGCACAAACGGCCCGCACTTTCTGCAGCAGCTCTGACATATCGGGGTAGTTTTTAAGGAACCTCTGCACCACCAAATTCAGCACATGCGCCAGGCAAGGGATGTGCGTCAAACCGGCTAGGCCCAGAGCTGCTATGAGATTTCGCCCGTTATCGCACACCACCAGGCCGGGCTTGAGGCTCGCTGGCAGCAACCACTCATTTGTCTGCTGTTCCATGCTCCTCCACAACTCCTGCGCGGTGTGTGGTTTGTCCCCCAAACAGGCAAGTTGTAAAACTGCCTGCTGTCGTTTACCCCTGGCCGTGCTGAAGTTGGTGGTGAAGGTGTTACGCTGTCCGGATGAGGAGGCGGTAGAGGATGAGGAAGCGGAGTAGGAGGAGTTAGGAACAGGAGGCAAACTGAAGCGCCCTGCAATCCTCGGTGGTGGAAGGACATGCGCCAAATTGCTATCCGCCTCAGGCCCATCCGCCACTGCATTTACCCAGTGTGCCGTTAGGGAGATATAACGCCCCTGACCGTGCTTACTGGTCCACGTATCCGTAGTTAGGTGGACCTTGGCACAGATGGCGTTGCGCAGTGCACACCTGATATTTTCCCCCACTTGGTTGTGCAGGGAAGGGATGGCTTGCCTGGAAAAGTAGTGGCGGCTGGGCACGACGTACTGTGGGACAGCCACCGACATAAGGTTTTTAAAACTGTGCGTCTCCACCAGACGGAATGACAGCATTTCAAAGGCCAATAATTTTGAAATGCTGGCATTCAGGGCCAGGGATCGCGGGTGGGTAGGGGGGTACTTCCTCTTCCTCTCAAGTGTTTGGGAGATGGAAAGCTGAACGCTTCCACGGGACATTGTGGAGATGGTTGTTGGTGACCCAGGTGGTGGTGTTGCTGACAGATCGTCTGTTTGCGGGGTGGCAGGTGCCGGTATCACTACAGATGTGGCTGGAGCGGCCGAGACTGCAGCAGAAGAGGAAGCAGGATGAGCCAGAGACGTTTCTTGGTTTTGAAGGTGTGTACTCCACTGCAGCTCGTGCTTTGCACTTAGATGCCTGATCATGCAGGTTGTGCTCAGGTTGAGAAGGTTTATGCCTCGCTTCAAGCTCTGATTGCACAGGGTGCAAACCACTCGTGTCCTGTCATCAGCACATTTTCTAAAGAACTTCCACGCTAGAGAACTCCTTTGAGCTGACTTTGGTGCGCTCGTTCCCTTGCTGCGTTGGGCAGTAGCGGGCGTAGTGTCTAGGGCACGGCCGCTCCGCTTCTGCACCCTGCTCCCTCTTCTGCTGTGCTGGTGGCTCTGTGCGACCACCGCCTCTTCCTCCAAACTACTCAGGTCACCTGCATGACGTTCATTCCATGTGGGGTCGAGGACCTCATCGTCCTCCACATCATCTTCCACCCAGTCTTCACCCCTGCCCTCCTTGTCGGTCTCCACAATGCTGAACGCCGCAGCAGTTGGCACCTGCGTTTCGTCATCATCGGAGACGTGCTGCGATGATCCTTGCATGTACTCATCTTGAGAAATAAGTGGTTGGGCATCGCTGCACTCAATCTCTTCCACTTCTGGGGCAGGGCTAGGTGGATGGCCCTGGGAAACCCTGCTGACAGAGTCCTCAAAAAGAATAAGAGACTGCTGTATGGCTTGGGGCTCAGACTGCTGGCCTGATTTGCAAGGGGGTGAGGTGAAAGACGGTTGGACATTGGCTGCAGGTGCCAACTCTGACCTTTCTGCAGTAGACTGGGTGGGAGACAATGTGAAGGAACTGGAGGCACTGTCAGCAGCAAACCAATCTACTATCGCCTCAACTTGTTCTGGCCTCATCACTTCTAGGGGCGTTTGATGCCCTACCAAATACTGATGCAGGTTCTGTCGCCTACTCACACTTGAGGAAGGTGTTTCACTTGTGCGTGTAGCTGGCACAGATCGACCACGTCCTCTCCTTGCAACAGGAGCTCTACCAGCAGCACCACGACCCAGGCCACGGCCCTTATTTGACGGTCTCCTCATATTTCTGTAATTTAAGATCTTGCCCTAGAAAGGTTTTTATTGAATAGCGGAATAGGAAATATGATCCAAAAAAGTGTATGTATCTCGCACGTACAAAACCACACTAGGCCCCAATTACTATTGTTTCTACCCCTAAAAGGATGGATGAGGAGTAGGAGGAGTATGGAACAGACAGCACCCTCAAATCTTCAGAAGTATGAGATGAACCCCAAAAACTTGGAAAGGTGGATCTCACACGTACCGACACAGACTATCCCGCAATTCAATTGATCCTCAAAGGTTTTTATTGAATAGCGGAATAGGAAATATGATCAAAAAAAGTGTATGTATCTCGCACGTACACAACCACACTAGGCCCCAATTACTATTGTTTGTACCCCTAAAAGGATGGATGAGGAGTAGGAGGAGGAGTATGGAACAGGCAGCACCCTCAAATCTTCAGAAGTATGAGATGAACCCCAAAAACTTGGAAAGGTGGATCTCACACGTACCGACACAGACTATCCCGCAATTCAATTGATCCTCAAAGGTTTTTATTGAATAGCGGAATAGGAAATATGATCAAAAAAAGTCTATGTATCTCGCACGTACACAACCACACTAGGCCCCAATTACTATTGTTTGTACCCCTAAAAGGATGGTTGAGCAGTAGGAGCAGGAGTATGGAACAGGCAGCACCCTCAAATCTTCAGAAGTATGAGATGAACCCCAACAACTTGGAAAGGTGGATCTCACACGTACCGACACAGACTATCTCGCAATTGAATTGATCCCCAAAGGTTTTAATTGAATAGCGGAATAGAAAATATGATCAAAAAGAAAGTGTATGTATCTCGCACGTACACCACCACACTAGGCCCCAACTACTATTGTTTGTACCCCTAAAAGGATGGTTGAGCAGTAGGAGGAGGAGTATGGAACAGGCAGCACCCTCAAATCTTCAGAAGTATGAGATGAACCCCAAAAACTTGGAAAGGTGGATCTCTCTCACACGTACCAACACAGACTATCCCCCAATTTAACTGATCCCCAAAGGTTTTTGATTAAATAGCGGAATAGAAAATATGATCCAAAAAAAGTGTATGTATATCACACGTACACAACCACACTAGGCCCCAATTACTATTGTTTGTACCCCTAAAAGGCTAGATGAGGAGTAGGGGGGGTATGGAACAGGCAGCACCCTCAAACCTTCAGAAGTATGAGATGAACCCCAACAACTTGGAAAGGTGGATCTCTCTCACACGTACCAACACAGACTATCCCCCAATTTAACTGATCCCCAAAGGTTTTTGATTAAATAGCGGAATAGAAAATATGATCCAAAAAAAGTGTATGTATATCACACGTACACAACCACACTGGGCCCCAATTACTATTGTTTGTACCCCTAAAAGGCTAGATGAGGAGTAGGGGGGAGTATGGAACAGGCAGCACCCTCAAACCTTCAGAAGTATGAGATGAACCCCAACAACTTGGAAAGGTGGATCTCTCTCACACGTACCAACACAGACTATCCCCCAATTTAACTGATCCCCAAAGGTTTTTGATTAAATAGCGGAATAGAAAATATGATCCAAAAAAAGTGTATGTATATCACACGTACACAACCACACTAGGCCCCAATTACTATTGTTTGTACCCCTAAAAGGCTAGATGAGGAGTAGGGGGGGTATGGAACAGGCAGCACCCTCAAACCTTCAGAAGTATGAGATGAACCCCAACAACTTGGAAAGGTGGATCTCTCTCACACGTACCAACACAGACTATCCCCCAATTTAACTGATCCCCAAAGGTTTTTGATTAAATAGCGGAATAGAAAATATGATCCAAAAAAAGTGTATGTATATCACACGTACACAACCACACTAGGCCCCAATTACTATTGTTTGTACCCCTAAAAGGCTAGGAGTAGGGGGAGTATGGAACAGGCAGCACCCTCAAACCTTCAGAAGTATGAGATGAACCCCAACAACTTGGAAAGGTGGATCTCTCTCACACGTACCAACACAGACTATCCCCCAATTTAACTGATCCCCAAAGGTTTTTGATTAAATAGCGGAATAGAAAATATGATCCAAAAAAAGTGTATGTATATCACACGTACACAACCACACTAGGCCCCAATTACTATTGTTTGTACCCCTAAAAGGCTAGATGAGGAGTAGGGGGAGTATGGAACAGGCAGCACCCTCAAACCTTCAGAAGTATGAGATGAACCCCAACAACTTGGAAAGGTGGATCTCTCTCACACGTACCAACACAGACTATCCCCCAATTTAACTGATCCCCAAAGGTTTTTGATTAAATAGCGGAATAGAAAATATGATCCAAAAAAAGTGTATGTATATCACACGTACACAACCACACTAGGCCCCAATTACTATTGTTTGTACCCCTAAAAGGCTAGATGAGGAGTAGGGGGGGTATGGAACAGGCAGCACCCTCAAATCTTCAGAAGTATGAGATGAACCCCAAAAACTTGGAAAGGTGGATCTCTCTCACACGTACCAACACAGACCATCCCCCAATTTAACTGATCCCCAAAGGTTTTTGATTAAATAGCGGAATAGAAAATATGATCCAAAAAAAGTGTATGTATATCACACGTACACAACCACACTAGGCCCCAATTACTATTGTTTGTACCCCTAAAAGGCTAGATGAGGAGTAGGGGGAGTATGGAACAGGCAGCACCCTCAAACCTTCAGAAGTATGAGATGAACCCCAACAACTTGGAAAGGTGGATCTCTCTCACACGTACCAACACAGACTATCCCCCAATTTAACTGATCCCCAAAGGTTTTTGATTAAATAGCGGAATAGAAAATATGATCCAAAAAAAGTGTATGTATATCACACGTACACAACCACACTAGGCCCCAATTACTATTGTTTGTACCCCTAAAAGGCTAGATGAGGAGTAGGGGGAGTATGGAACAGGCAGCACCCTCAAACCTTCAGAAGTATGAGATGAACCCCAACAACTTGGAAAGGTGGATCTCTCTCACACGTACCAGCACAGACTATCCCCCAATTTAACTGATCCCCAAAGGTTTTTGATTAAATAGCGGAATAGAAAATATGATCCAAAAAAAGTGTATGTATATCACACGTACACAACCACACTAGGCCCCAATTACTATTGTTTGTACCCCTAAAAGGCTAGATGAGGAGTAGGGGGAGTATGGAACAGGCAGCACCCTCAAACCTTCAGAAGTATGAGATGAACCCCAACAACTTGGAAAGGTGGATTTCTCTCACACGTACCAACACAGACTATCCCCCAATTTAACTGATCCCCAAAGGTTTTTGATTAAATAGCGGAATAGAAAATATGATCCAAAAAAAGTGTATGTATATCACACGTACACAACCACACTAGGCCCCAATTACTATTGTTTGTACCCCTAAAAGGCTAGATGAGGAGTAGGGGGAGTATGGAACAGGCAGCACCCTCAAACCTTCAGAAGTATGAGATGAACCCCAACAACTTGGAAAGGTGGATCTCTCTCACACGTACCAACACAGACTATCCCCCAATTTAACTGATCCCCAAAGGTTTTTGATTAAATAGCGGAATAGAAAATATGATCAAAAAAAAGTGTATGTATATCACACGTACACAACCACACTAGGCCCCAATTACTATTGTTTGTACCCCTAAAAGGCTAGGAGTAGGGGGAGTATGGAACAGGCAGCACCCTCAAACCTTCAGAAGTATGAGATGAACCCCAACAACTTGGAAAGGTGGATCTCTCTCACACGTACCAACACAGACTATCCCCCAATTTAACTGATCCCCAAAGGTTTTTGATTAAATAGCGGAATAGAAAATATGATCCAAAAAAAGTGTATGTATATCACACGTACACAACCACACTAGGCCCCAATTACTATTGTTTGTACCCCTAAAAGGCTAGGAGTAGGGGGAGTATGGAACAGGCAGCACCCTCAAACCTTCAGAAGTATGAGATGAACCCCAACAACTTGGAAAGGTGGATCTCTCTCACACGTACCAACACAGACTATCCCCCAATTTAACTGATCCCCAAAGGTTTTTGATTAAATAGCGGAATAGAAAATATGATCCAAAAAAAGTGTATGTATATCACACGTACACAACCACACTAGGCCCCAATTACTATTGTTTGTACCCCTAAAAGGCTAGGAGTAGGGGGAGTATGGAACAGGCAGCACCCTCAAACCTTCAGAAGTATGAGATGAACCCCAACAACTTGGAAAGGTGGATCTCTCTCACACGTACCAACACAGACTATCCCCCAATTTAACTGATCCCCAAAGGTTTTTGATTAAATAGCGGAATAGAAAATATGATCCAAAAAAAGTGTATGTATATCACACGTACACAACCACACTAGGCCCCAATTACTATTGTTTGTACCCCTAAAAGGCTAGATGAGGAGTAGGGGGAGTATGGAACAGGCAGCACCCTCAAACCTTCAGAAGTATGAGATGAACCCCAACAACTTGGAAAGGTGGATCTCTCTCACACGTACCAGCACAGACTATCCCCCAATTTAACTGATCCCCAAAGGTTTTTGATTAAATAGCGGAATAGAAAATATGATCCAAAAAAAGTGTATGTATATCACACGTACACAACCACACTAGGCCCCAATTACTATTGTTTGTACCCCTAAAAGGCTAGATGAGGAGTAGGGGGAGTATGGAACAGGCAGCACCCTCAAACCTTCAGAAGTATGAGATGAACCCCAACAACTTGGAAAGGTGGATCTCTCTCACACGTACCAACACAGACTATCCCCCAATTTAACTGATCCCCAAAGGTTTTTGATTAAATAGCGGAATAGAAAATATGATCCAAAAAAAGTGTATGTATATCACACGTACACAACCACACTAGGCCCCAATTACTATTGTTTGTACCCCTAAAAGGCTAGATGAGGAGTAGGGGGAGTATGGAACAGGCAGCACCCTCAAACCTTCAGAAGTATGAGATGAACCCCAACAACTTGGAAAGGTGGATCTCTCTCACACGTACCAACACAGACTATCCCCCAATTTAACTGATCCCCAAAGGTTTTTGATTAAATAGCGGAATAGAAAATATGATCCAAAAAAAGTGTATGTATATCACACGTACACAACCACACTAGGCCCCAATTACTATTGTTTGTACCCCTAAAAGGCTAGATGAGGAGTAGGGGGAGTATGGAACAGGCAGCACCCTCAAACCTTCAGAAGTATGAGATGAACCCCAACAACTTGGAAAGGTGGATCTCTCTCACACGTACCAACACAGACTATCCCCCAATTTAACTGATCCCCAAAGGTTTTTGATTAAATAGCGGAATAGAAAATATGATCCAAAAAAAGTGTATGTATATCACACGTACACAACCACACTAGGCCCCAATTACTATTGTTTGTACCCCTAAAAGGCTAGGAGTAGGGGGAGTATGGAACAGGCAGCACCCTCAAACCTTCAGAAGTATGAGATGAACCCCAACAACTTGGAAAGGTGGATCTCTCTCACACGTACCAACACAGACTATCCCCCAATTTAACTGATCCCCAAAGGTTTTTGATTAAATAGCGGAATAGAAAATATGATCCAAAAAAAGTGTATGTATATCACACGTACACAACCACACTAGGCCCCAATTACTATTGTTTGTACCCCTAAAAGGCTAGATGAGGAGTAGGGGGAGTATGGAACAGGCAGCACCCTCAAATCTTCAGAAGTATGAGATTGTGTTCACTGTACCCCACAAAGATTGAGTTCACTGCACCCCACAATGATTGTGTTCACTGCACCCCACAAAGATTGTGTTCACTGCACCTCACAAAGATTGTGTTCACTGTACCCCCCAAAGATTGTGTTCACTGCACCCCACAAAGATTCTGTTCACTGTACCCCACAAAGATTGTGTTCACTGCACCCTAAAAGGATGTTGTTCACTGCACCCCACAAAGATTGTGTTCACTGCACCCTAAAAGGATGTTGTTCACTGCACCCCAAAAAGATTGTGTTCACTGTACCCCCCCAAAGATTGTGTTCACTGCACCCCACAAAGATTGTGTTCACTGCACCCCAAAAAGATTGTGTTCACTGTACCCCCCAAAGATTGTGTTCACTGCACCCCAAAAAGATTGTGTTCACTGTACCCCCCAAAGATTGTGTTCACTGCACCCCACAAAGATTCTGTTCACTGTACCCCACAAAGATTGTGTTCACTGCACCCCAAAAAGATTGTGTTCACTGTACCCCCCCAAAGATTGTGTTCACTGCACCCCACAAAGATTCTGTTCACTGCACCCCACAAAGGATTTTGTTCACTGCACCCCAAAAAGATTGTGTTCACTGCACCCCAAAAAGGATTTTGATCACTGCACCCCAAAAAGGATGTTGTTCACTGCACCCCAAAAATGATTTTGTTCACTCCACCCCAAAAAGATTGTGTTCACTGCACCCCACAAAGATTGTGTTCACTGCACCCCAAAAAGATTGTGTTCACTGTACCCCCCAAAGATTGTGTTCACTGCACCCCACAAAGATTCTGTTCACTGTACCCCACAAAGATTGTGTTCACTGCTCCCCAAAAAGATTGTGTTCACTGCACCCCAAAAAGGATGTTGTTCACTCCACCCCAAAAAGATTGTGTTCACTGCACCCCACAAAGATTGTGTTCACTGCACCCCAAAAAGATTGTGTTCACTGCACCCCAAAAATGATTTTGTTCACTGCACCCCAAAAAGGATTTTGTTCACTGCACCCCAAAAAGGATGTTGTTCACTCCACCCCAAAAAGATTGTGTTCACTGCACCCCAAAAAGATTGTGTTCACTGCACCCCACAAAGGATTTTGTTCACTGCACCCCAAAAAGATTGTGTTCACTGCACCCCAAAAAGGATGTTGTTCACTGCACCCCAAAAAGGATTTTGTTCACTGCACCCCAAAAAGATTGTGTTCACTGCACCCCACAAAGGATTTTGTTCACTGCACCCCACAAAGATTGTGTTCACTGCACACCAAAAAGGATTGTGTTCACTGCACCCCAAAAAGATTTTGTTCACTGCACCCCAAAAAGATTTTGTTCACTGCACCCCAAAAAGATTGTGTTCACTGCAGCCCAAAAAGATTGTGTTCACTGCAGCCCAAAAAGATTGTGTTCACTGCAGCCCAAAAAGATTGTGTTCACTGCAGCCCAAAAAGATTGTGTTCACTGCAGCCCAAAAAGATTGTGTTCACTGCAGCTCACACACAGAAAAATGGATGTGGATCACTGACACCTGCCTATCTCCAATCCCACACCACACAGCAATATCGATTGTAGTCTGTAGAACACAGTTTCCCTAAAATTCAGCAGACTCTGTCCCTAACAGGATTGAGAAGAGATCGTAGATCAGGATTGAGTGCAGATTCACCCCACCCCCCACACAGCAATATCGATTGTAGTTTGTAGAAGACACTGACCCTATAATTCAGCAGACTCTATCCCTAAAATGCCTACAACTCGCCCTGCCTAAACACTCCGACCTGTCCCTCAATTCTATCCGGACACAAATGGTTTTTTCCTGCCTATCTTTCCCTAATCAGCAGCCAGCACATTGATGTGTGCTCTGTCCCTTAGCTAAGCAGCAGAATGACGCTGCTGCGGCGGCTGCCTCGAACTTATAAAGACTTGGTCACATGCTTCAGACGGCCAATCACAGCTACTAAGACATTTGCAGGCATGGCTGGGATGGCTTAAGGCACACCAGTTAAACGATTGTTGATTGGCTGTTGAAAGCCCGCCATGAAAAGAGCGCCAAAGCATGCAAAACCCGGAAATAAAACGACCGAACACGGATTTTTACCCGAACATACAGTAAAGTGTCCGTGTCCGTGTTCGGGTAAAAAAAATCCAATTATTCGGTACGAACACGAATAATACAGTCCGTGTTCGCTCAACACTAGTCTTTATGACTGCAGAAGTATAAGGGTTAAAGCCAGAACTGAACATTCAGTTTAACCACTTGCCGACTGCCTAACGACTATTTACGTCAGCATTCAGCCCCTCACAGGCAAAGTGACGTAGGGGTATGTCACTAGCCTGTGAGGCTCTAGGGAGCAAGCGTGCGCCGCCGGAGGCGCGTTCCCGCTGGCTCGCGGACCCCCCCGCGCGTGTGAGCGGCGGACCCGATGTCCGCCGGTCACTCGCGATCGTCGGTTACACCGGGAGAAAGGCAGGTGGCTAATGTAAACAAAGCCGCCTGTCATTCTCCCCTGTGTAACAGCAGAGATCATACAGTCCTGCTATGTAGGACCGTAGATCTCTGCTGTTACATGAAAAGCCACATCCAATCACAGTTAGAATCACGCCCCTAGGGACACACTTAACCCCCCCCCTTCTCCAATAGAGTTAACCCCTTCCCTGCCAGTGTCATTTTTACAGTAACAGTGCATATGTATAGCACTGATTACTGTAGTAATGTCACGGGTACCCCCAAAAGTGTCAAAAATGTCAGTCAAGGGTCCGATCTGTCCGCCGCAATGTCGCAGTCGTGCAAAAAAAAAAAAAAAAAAAAGACAAAAATCTTTCCCTTAGTTAGTAAACGCAATAACTTTTGCGCAAACCAATCAAAATACGCTTTTTGCGAATTTTTTTTTACCAATCATATGTAGCAGAAAACAAATTGGCCAAAAATGTTAAAAATTTTTGATTTTTACATTTTTTTGGGGGGGGGGGGGGGGGAAATTTCATATAAAAAAATGTGAAAAAATGGATTTTTGTAAAATCTTACCGTAAAATCCTTTTCTCTTAGCTCATTGACAGACGTAGTCCTCGGTGATACAGCACCTTCGGGTTATGTTGCCTCCACAGGAGTAGGACTAGACAGGAAATAAAATGCTCTGGCCACACCCTAGGGGCAGTCCCAGAGGGTATATCCTCTCTCTCTCTGCCTCAGCAAATCAGTTATGTCATAAAAGCAGTCTTTAGAGAATTTAACCCAACCCAACTCAAAAAAACAGAGGGGCGGGTACTACGTCTGTCAATGAGCTAAGAGAAAAGGATTTTACGGTAAGATTTTACAAAAATCCATTTTTCTCTATCGCTCATTGACAGACGTAGTCCTCGGTGATACAGCACCTTCGGGAAGTCCCAGAGCAGTATCACAAATGAGGGGTGGGAAAATGGAAATCAAATCCAAATCTAGAAGGCCCAACCGGTGCCAACTAGAAGTTTACAATGCTCATCCTTAATGATGAGACTCAACAAAAAAATTTTCAAACAGAAAAAAACCCTCGAGGTAGACCACCGGTCTCCTCAAATTGCGGCCTGCAAAACCTTGCGGCCAAATGAGGCATCCGCCGATGCCATCACATCAATTTTATAAAATTTTGTAAAGGTATGTACCGACGACCAGGTGGCCGCTTTACATACCTGGACCACTGACGCCTGATGGCGAAAGGCCCAGGAAGTACTGAGCGCTCGAGTGAAGTGCGCCCTAACAGGGAACGGAGGATTCCGACCCTTAATAGAATAAGCCTGTACCACCGTCTGACTGATCCATGTAGATATGGTCGCGGCAGACACAGGCAACCCCCTTCAAGGGCTATCCGTGATCACAAAAAGTGAGTCCGTCTTACGAAAAGCACTTTAGGAAGGAAGGATGGATTCGGAAGAACCACCTTATCCCTATGAACCACCAGATCTGGGGAACGACAGGATAATGCGGCCAGTTCTGACACCCTGCGTAGAGAAGTAATGGCCACCAAGAAGGCCACCTTCTTTGAATGTAAGCAAGGGAATCTCCCTAATATCTTCAAAGAGAAGTTTCTGAAGAACCGACCACACTAAATTAAGATACCAGGCGGTAAGGGTGCGCGCACTGGCGGAGCCAGATGTCGCACCCCCTGGATGAAATTCCGCACCAAGGAATGATTAGCCAAAGGTTTCTTGAAAGAAGATTGCCAACGCCGAAAACCTGACCCTTGATCGTGCTCAAGGATAGTTTCTGCTCAACCCCTTGTTGCAGACAGACCAAAATTCGGGTCACCGAATAGGTCTGTGGGGGAAATCCAATAGATTCACACCATGCAATATAAGACTTCCATGTGCTGGAAGTCGCTTTCCTTGCTTTAACTGGAGGTAGGAATAACTGAAGCTGACACTCCCTTGTCCTTCAGTACCTGGGTCTCAATGGCCAGGCCATTAAGCCAGCGACTGTAAAGCAAGATGGAAGATCGGTCCCTGAGACCGCAAATCCTCCCTGAGAGGAAGTCTCCAAGGAGCATCCGCGACTAGCCTCGCCAAGTCGGCGTACCAGGCTTGACGAGGTCAATCCAGAATTTCCAGAATAACTGGAATTCCCTCCACCTCTATCCTGCGAAGAAGTTCCCGCAGCAACTTGAGAGGATGGAAGGCATGCCGTAGCTGATACTGCCCCCACGGGGCGATCAGCGTTTCTGCTGCATCCGCTAGAGGATCGTGGCGCGAGCTACAAACCTCCGCACCTTCCTGTTAGGCCAAGGTGCCAACAGATCCACATCCGGGATGTCCCAATGAAGGGACAGCTAGGGAAAAAACCTCTGGATGAAGAGGCCATATGCAATTGGATCCGAATCGGGCTGCTCTAGAGCTGCTCCATCCAGTAAATCAGACAAAATCTGATCGCTCTCAGTTCCGATACCCTTATTGGTAATCTGGATACTATCGGAAGAAATGACTTCCCCTGGTTGAGCATCGGAGACTTCCTGGTCCGCTCGCTCAACCGGATCCGATTGTCCAGGGAATCGGAATTCTGATTCCATTAAAAAAGAATCTCCTTCAGGAGAATTCGGGTATGAGACTGGGTATACGGTACTGCCTCTAAGGCCACCATCAGTCCCAGCCAATTGACGGACAGCAACATCCGAATCGTTGACTGAACCTTCTGGAGTTTCCCAGCAAGGAGAAACTCTCTTGCCCAGGATGTATCCAACCTTAGGCCCAGATAGTTCAGTCTCCTGGTGGGAACCAGGGATGATCTTTGGGAAAGTGAAAAAAACGCTGATGTCCTGCGATGATGGGGATATAAAGATAGGCATCCTATATGTCTATGGACGCCAGGAAATCTCTTTTATGCAGGGAGGCCACCACTGTACGGATGAACTATTTCTTCCCAAGTCCAGATTTGGACGCACCTTGCCCTCTTTCCTGGGCATTGTGAATAGGTTTGAATAGAACCCCTGAAACCGTTCAATGTTAGAAGGGCAGAATCGCACCGGTGGAAGTGATCGAAACTCGATCCTGTGTCCTCCAGAAACCGGTGAAGACATCCCCCCCCCACCCCAGAGATGGGTAGGGGCGCATCAGGCTATATTCTTCAGGCTTGGCTGAGCCGGACTCTTTGTTTACCCGACCAGCGCCCTTTGAAACCCCTCTAAAGGGGCTTTGGAGGGTTTCGCCTTATCGCCCGCCCTCGCGGAACGAACAACTCTATATGAGCAGAAAAGGAAGGTCCTCGTTAGTTACGAGGTCTTTTTATCCTAACAGTCTGTGGCAAGACAGCAGGTGGTACCGTCTATCCTATAAAGAGGAATTCCTCAAACGGATAGCACCTAGCCATGCGTTTGGAAATAACAGGGGTTCGTTTCAAAACGACCCCATTTGGGTAAAGGAAAATCCTTCGCCCTTTTGGTAGGCTAACAAGTACCAAAAAGGAATCTCAGTCTCAGCTACCTCTGCCGGTGTAACCTCAAGACTAAAGGTTTCCCGGACGGACACAACTAGTGCATCCACCACTCTTGTGCTATGGCGGAGGCAGAAACGTGCTCCTCACTGCTGAGGAGATATTACCTGAGACAACAGCCCCCTAAGAGGGACCTGCAACTGCATTGACCAGTTCCGAATCCGTATCTGAAGTATCTGATAAACAATAGGGGTAGGCGGGGGTCGCTACTTGACCCCCGTCCCTGACAGGCCACCTCCACCCGGGATACCAAAGACTCCAAAATTGCCGATAATGCATTAAAAACAAGTGGGGTACTGGAGGGTCCTGTGGCCACCTTGAGGGTATCAGGTGGGGATACCTATGCGGCAGGGTCAATGATTATACAAGACACTTGCAAGCGACAAAAAATGACAAAGTAAATCCCCCAGTCGCAACAGCGCCCTTCAGTGTTACCTTCCTTTTTGGACCCCACAGAGAGAGAGACAGACCCCAAGGCTCATCCCTGATGCACAGAAGTTTTCATCAGCTTGCTCAGTGCTTGTCTTGTTACAGACAGGAAGTCTTTGGCCCTATTTCCTGGGTAAAAGAGGCGGCTCCGCCCCTTAACACGCCTGCCGGCTCCTCCCCCTGGCTCCATGAGGTGTTTGAGTCACCTCAAACATGGCCGCCCCCATGCTGGAGACACGAGGCTACACCAAAATGGCGGCCTCGTGCGATCTACCAGACAATGGCGGCGGCCTGCACAGAATAGCGGCATGTCTGCAGAAGGATCTCGGCCTCACAACCCTTCACCCTCATGGTGGTCAGCGTGGTCGGAGGTACCGGACCCTAGCGGGCCGTATGCGGTCCGCTGCTTAGCTGGAGGAATGATCTGGAATGCAGTATACATGTATAGACATCGCCCTGTGGCTACTGACAGGTAGGATACCTTATACTATCACAGTAAAGTTCTAGTACTGCCACTGACTACAATCATTTACACATCTTTACAATTAGATTGTCAGCTCCCAAACCAAGCCTCCTGGCTTCTTGTACACAAAAATCACACTCAATTAGGGGGATCTGTGACAGGTTGTAGGATAGAGGGGAACCCATCCTTACCATTACAGAGAGGGGCCCGCGTTCACCACAAGACCCGTCAGGGGGAAAGGGGGAACATACTACTCACCATACCGGAACCAGGCGGGCGCCAACTCCTGACAGTACCCCTCTCCACCGAGGTAGGAGGGCTGTCGACCAATACGGGCGCCGTGACTCATGGTCTTTGGCGTTTCAGCGAGACGTTTAACTCGCAGGGTCAGTCCCCGTCCAGTGGGACTATGTCGCGGCCGACCCAGCGCGGAGCTATGGCCTGCACGCGCTCGTAGGCTGAACTGGGGTGACCACTGGATCTCAACATCCAGCCCGTCGCCCAGTTCAGCTTTCTTGCTTGAAGATCTCACAGGAACACTGGAGAAAAAAAGCGGTCTTAAAAAATTATTTTCTAAGAAAAAAATCCTGCCAGGACCGAAGATCCCAGCAACGTATCTAGGTCCTTACTCCTGACTAGACAGAAAAAAACTGATTTGCTGAGGCAGAGAGAGAGAGGATATACCCTCTGGGACTGCCCCTAGGGTGTGGCCAGAGCATTTTATTTCCTGTCTAGTCCTACTCCTGTGGAGGCAACATAACCCGAAGGTGCTGTATCACCGAGGACTACGTCTGTCAATGAGCGATAGAGAAAATATTGTTATTTTTGCAAAATTGTCGCTCTTTTTTTGTTTATAGCGCATGATCAAAAAAAAAAAAAAAAAAAAAAAAAAAAAATCGCACAGGTGATCAAAAACCACAGAAAGAAAGCTCTGTTTGTGGGGAAAAAAAAGGATGTAAATTTCATTTCGGTACAGCGTCGTACGACCGCGCAATTGTCCGTTAAAGTCACGCAGTGCCGAATCGCAAAATAGGCCCTGGTCAGGAAGGGGGTAAAATCTTCCGGGGCTTAAGTGGTTAAGGCCCCTTTCACACCATCAAGTCTGCCTGTCAGTTTTTCAGGCAGACCCAATCAGACCACCCATTGTTCTCTATGGGGCAGCGGATGTCAGTGGACATGTGTCTGGTGACACCCGCCAGGCATCTGATCCGATAAAGCCCCCTAAAAATAGACATATGGCGATACATTAGCCATCCGTCCAGCGGATTGGATGACAATCAGATGGAAATGGACATGCAGTCCATTTCCATCTGACAGCCCCATAGAGGAGAGCGAGCTTTGTCCGTTTACGCCAAAAACAAAAAAAGGATGGCGCAAACGCCTAGTGTATTACCTTTAACACCATAAAAGATGTATTGGAAATGCCAAAAACATACCTATAAACATGAGAAGATAAAAAGCATATCAGTCACAACTCCAGCATTGGGGAAATGAGATCACTGCAGTTGGAAAGCTGACGCGTTTCGGGAGACATGCTCCCTTTCTTAGAGCCCATGTGTCTGTGTACACTCTGCATAGTGGAGTGGACATGGACCTGTCATCCGCCCGCTCAGAAGGGATCAGTGGAGAGATCTCCCGCTGGGCAGGTGGATTCCGCTTGGACAGATCCGCTCCATCTGAAAGGGGCCTTAACCAGCTAAATATGTTTGAGGTGCATTAAAACAAAAGATGTGGAAGGGCTTACCCTTTGTTTTCTTTACAAAGAAGCCACAGCCTGAGTAGAAAGGCTGGTCCTCTGCCAGCATGCTGGGAAGAAGAAGGAGCCTTGCTCTCTGTGTGGAAGCGGTGCTCTCTCTGAAAAGGTCTAGCTTACCCCCTACTTAACTAGAGCTCTCCCTATGGATTGGAGAGCTCCAACTCTGGCTCAGCAGGGAGTGTGTGGGACCTCTGCAGAAAGTCCACTGCTTTCACACAGACAGCAAGGGTCCTTCTCTACAGCATGCTGGTATGGGGCAGGATTGCCATATAGACTGTAACGGCTTTATAAATAAAATTAACTGTAAGCGGCCCCTCCCCTTCCATTGCAAGCTTAAAATGCTTGTCATGTCTAGGGGGTAGAGGAGTTTAATTAGCCTTTACACACTGGGATGTAAAAAATAAATGTAGCTTCTACAAAATGCCATGCAAAATGAAGGCCTTTTTTATTTTCAATCTTTATTTATTTATTAATTACATCCAGAAATAAAACAAAAAAAAAAATGAACATTCATAGGGAAAAAAAAAAAAAAAAATGGTGCAACATTTGTCGTGAACCACAAATATTCAAACAGCTTCACAGTTAAACTATTATCCAGTATGCTGAAGAAAATAAAGCTCCAAGTTGCTTTAATGAAAAGGTCATGACCAGGTGGGGACAGCCCAACCCCGACACCGCCGCTTAACTGTAAATGTGGCAGCGGGGCCTGTGGCCCCCGACCAAGATGACTGGCCAATAAATGTGCCCACAAAGTCGCCATGAAGGGGCTGCCCCATTGAGGTGCGGGTCAAACCGCGTCAGATATTGGAAGCATACGTATTGATAAACCACCCTCAAATGAAGGCCTTTTTTAAGCTTCTTGATAGTGATAACCAGGTTCACTCCCCTGACCATTATATATATATATATTTGTTATAATGGAATATTTTCTGCTATTCTCAGAGGTCAGTAAGTCACCTTGCCACCACTGGAGTTCTTAGATGCCGCTATTGTGAAAGATCCCGCAATGATGTGCTGTTAAAAAACAAAGAATAATTAAGTGTTATAATGATGTAGCACCTTCCTAAATAGGTGCTAGGAAAACACATTTGTGGCTCTGTTCTGCTTCTCAGGAGAGACAGATCTGTTGGTTTAGGTGCGCTAATCAATCAAATTGTGTAAAAGTTCAAATGAAATCACATGAATGATATCAAACATGAAAGAAGGGTCTAGAATAAAACCGACCAAATGTGCTTAAGGGTCATACATAACAGTGAATAAAATAAAAAACTGCTGGTACAAATAACATTGATACACAAATATTGCCGTGAATTCACCAGTGAATATCAAAAAATTTGGGTGACAACACAAATGAAATCGTGACAGAAACAGTCCCAAATAATATACAAAATGAAATCCAATTGACAATGTCCGTGATGAGACCGCTGAGTTAAGATGTGGAAGCCAAGTGAATAGTGTTCAGTATCCCACCACCAGCATAGCTTCTTACCAGAAAGATGAATAATAAGGGCATGTAAATGAGAAGATCCACTCCAGAGAACACACACCAAAAGCAAGCAAAAGGGATATCCACTAATGCCTCCCGGGTGAGGTGGGAGGAGGTAAGCCTCTTACCAGATTTAAATATGTGTAGGGCTGTAATCAAACGAACACTCCTCTCCTTACTAGAATGTGACAATGGATGGATCCCTGATGGGTAATCGCTGCTCTTGTCCTCAATAAAAATGGGGAAAGAAGAGGGACCGCCAATAGTGCATTATCATAGATACCATTTATTGAAGAGTAAAATTGCACTTACATGCATGAAGACAATACACGCTTTCGGTCACCCTTGCGGGATTACAGATTACAGCAGTCGCCTGCAGTGCGGACCACTGTATTACGCTGTGAGTGATGACGCGGCGCCTCCTCTCTCTAGAGGCACATGGAGATGAGTGACGCTTGCAAGAACCCTGTGACAGGTATCCAGCCATATAAATAGTTAAGTAAGGAAGGGCACTCTCATTTAAACACTAAGTACTAAGACACAAAATTCATATAAATCCCAAAAATGTGTCCTATTTCTCTCAAAGTGGCCCTCTTACAATACCAAAGCTTTAAAAACGAAAAACAAACACAAGGGCGCACTGGCCTAGTGCATTATCCTCTACAAAGATTTGTTCAAATAAAAGGTATAAAAATACTCACAAATGAGTTCTTGGTAAAAGCACATCAAATAGATACGTTGTCATCCGCATCAAGATCAAAGGCCAAACCCCTGAAGCTGGAAAGGCTTACGCGTTTCGAGGCTTAGCCTCTTCCTCAGAGCCTTCACGTTCCAGTAGTTTTAAAAATTGCTTTTATTTTGTTTTCATTTATTTTATTCTGCAACTTTCATTAACATAACTCCCATTGATCCTGCCATGAAGGCGCTTATTTGGACCTGTTATAGGGTGATAACATCCCTGTATACTGCAATATCAGTGTCACATGCTCCCCTGGTAGAGACTACAAGTGGTGGTGCCCACACACTTTGTGCAGGTATGGTCCACTGTTGCCAGTAGGGATGATCGAAGGGTTTGAGTCGACCATCAGTTCGACCCGAACATTGGCTGTTCGAAATTCGGCCGAATTTCAAACTTTTTGCCGGAAAAGTTCGGAATTCGGCGACCAGAATGGCCCAAAATGCCTGGGTCAGGAAATGGGCTTAAAAAGCCTGTGATTGGCCCAGAAACATTAGGAAAAGCTGATTGGAGTGACTAGGGGGTCCAGAGGCCAATCATTAGTGAATACGCCCCCCAGTATATAACCTAGCCCCGCCAAATCTCTAGCACAGTAATACAGGGGCTGTGGAATAGAGTGCAAGCATTAGTGTTACTCCTGCTGTTCTTTTAGTGTGAGGAAAGGGATATGCAGTGTAGTTAGTGTTCTGTATAACATTATAGTTAGATTTAATAATTTCGTTTCTGTACGGACAGTAAAAGTGTTAGGGTGACCGTAGTGACCAGACCCTGCCATACCAAGGTGACCCTAATGAAGTTTAGCTGACTTAGCCTGCCATACCAAGGTGACCGTAATGAAGTTTAGCTGACTTAGCCTGCTGCCATACCAGGGTGACCGAACTCAGGGTGACCGTAATGTAGTTTAGAGTGAACTGACTCTACTATGCCAGGGTGACCAAACTCTTCCATGCCAAGGTGACCGTAATGTAGTTTAGGGTAAATTGACTCTGCTATGCCAAGGTGACCGTAATGTAGATAAATATATGGAATCAAGACACCATTTTGAAGCCCTAAAACCCAATAAATGCCCCTAAAAAGTGCCTAGGGTTCTGGGTCATGCAGCTTGTTTAAATTACACTTTCATTAGGATTTAGGTTTTCCCTGCCCACAGCTTGCTTAACCACTTGCCGACCGCCCGCCGCATATATACTGCGGCAGGCAGGCTCAGCTGCGCGAATCGCCGTACCTGTACAGCAGTTTGTGGGAGAACTCCTGGGGGAAGAGCGCGTGTCCCCGCCTCCTTGCATCGCCCCCCACTACGCAGCAGGGATGCCAATCCACGAGGCCGGCGGCTGCGATTGCTGCTGTGCACCCGCGATCGCTCCCTGCTGAGAGAGAACACTGGTCAGCTGTTGTAAACACAGCAGACCGTTCTTCTCTCTGAAATGATCACAGAGCGCCTGTGATCCTCCTATATAGGATCACAGGTCTCTGAGTTCATTTCACAAGTCCCTCCCCCATACAGTTAGAAAACACTCACCTAGGCTCACACTTAACCCTTTGATCGCCCCTGGGTTAGCCCCTTCCCTGCTAGTATCATTAGTACAGTAACAGTGCATATTTTTAGCACTGATTACTGTAGTAATGTCACTGGTCCCCCCAAAAGTGTCAAAAATGTGAGTTAGGGGTCCGATCTGTCCGCCGCAATGTGGCAGTCCCGCTAAAAATCGCCGCCATTACTAGTAAAAAAAAAAGAATGACATAAATCTTTCCCCTAGTTCGTAGACTCGATAACTTTTGCGCAAACTAATCAAAATGCACTTATTGGGATTTTTTTTACCAAAAATATGTAACAGAATACAAATTGGCCTAAAATGATGAAAAAAATTGATTTTTACATTTTGGGGGGGGGGGGGGGGGGGGGGAATGTTATATAGCAGAAAATGAAAAACTGAATTTTTGTAAAATCTTACCTGTAAAATTCCTTTCTCTGAGTCCTCCGACAGTCGCCGCCTCTTCATATTCGTCACTATTGGGGTTATTGACCTTTGCTCCGTAGGAGTAGCTAGGCAACAGAATATGTTAATATCAAAGCTCTTAGCATACACCCCCTCAGTCAATACCCTCCTGCTTCCTGCATGCCTACCTCAGTTTCAGTAGCATAGCAGTAGAGTACATAAACAAACCCCAAAAGAGGGGCGGGGGCGGCGACTGTCGGAGGACTCAGAGAAAGGAATTTTACAGGTAAGATTTTACAAAAATTCAGTTTTCTCTTACGTCCTCCGACAGTCGCCGCCTCTTCATATTCGTCACTATTGGGGACGTCCCAAAGCAGTGTAGACCTGAGGGGTGGGAAAAAAACGCAGCCGCGCCTAAGGCAACGCAGTACCCACATCAGAAAAAAAGGAACCTTACCAAAGGAAGGAAACCAACTGGGCAACAGGAAAAAAAACTTGCTCAACAGGAGCAACAACCCAGGAAGAACAAGTAACCTAGGGATAAAAACATCCCAACAGCCAAGGACCCAAAAATAAGGGACCCTAAGGCACTGCCGCACTAAGAACCTTGCGGCCAAAGGAAGCATCTGCCGATGCCTGAACATCCACTTTGTAGAATTTTGAGAAGGTGTGAACGGACGACCAAGTCGCCGCCTTACACACCTGGGCCACAGAAGCTCGATGATGACAGGCCCAAGACCTACTCAGAGATCTGGTAGAGTGCGCCTTCACAGGCATGGGGGGAACTTTCCCCTTCAAAGCATAGGCCTGTTCAATGGTCTGTCTGATCCATTTGGCGATGGTAGAAGCCGACGCCGCCATGCCCTTCCGAGGTCCCTCTGGAAGGACAAATAGAAAATCCGTTTTGCGAAAAGACTCAGTCGACGACAGATAAACCCTGATCGCCCGAACAACATCCAAGGAGTGCAAAGCCACCTCCTTTGGATGTTTAGGCTTCGCGCAAAGCGAAGGCAAGACAATGTCCTCATTAAGGTGAAATTCCGAAATCCTTTTCGGAAGAAAAGACGGGTTAGGTCGCAAGACCACCTTATCCAAATGAACCACCAAATACGGAGATCTGCAAGACAAAGCTGCCAGCTCCGACACTCTGCGAGCCGAAGAGATCGCCACCAAAAAAGCGACCTTCTTGGACAACATAGACAACGAGATCTCCCTGATCCTTTCAAAAGGAGCATGTTGCAACACGGACAGAACAAGGTTCAAGTCCCATGGAGGCAAAGGCTCCCTCCTAGGAGGGACCAGATGTCGCACCCCTTGAACAAAAGTGCTAACCAAGGAATTAGACGCCACAGGGCGTTGAAAGAGAACGGCCAGCGCAGAAATCTGACCCTTAATCGTGGCCAACGCCAAACGCTGGTCCACGCCCGTTTGAAGGAAAGCCAACACTCTTGATACCGAATACGAGCGAGGGGAATACCCCCTGGACTCACACCAGGCAAAATAGGCCTTCCAAGTACGGTAGTAAACCTTCCCCGAAAGAGGTCTTTCTAGCCTTGATCAAAGTGTGAATGACCTCAGGGGAGAGACCCCTATCCTTCAGGACCTCGCTTTCAACAGCCAGGCCGTCAAAGCCAGCGACTGTAAAGCAGGATGGAATATCGGTCCTTGAGACAGGAGATCTTCTCGAAGAGGCAGATGCCACGGAGCGTCGATCGCCAGATTCACGAGATCTGCGTACCAAGACCGGCGAGGCCTGTCTGGCGCCACCAGAATCACCGTGTGCGGTTCTGAGGCTAACCTGCGAAGGAACCTGGACAGCAGCTGAATCGGCGGAAAGGCATACCTCAGACGATACTGATGCCAGGGAGCCACTAACGCGTCTGACGCGTCTGCTCGAGGATCGCGCGTCCTTGCCACGAACCTTTCCAACTTGTAGTTTAGACGAGACGCGAACAGGTCCACATCTGGTGAACCCCACTTTGCGCACAACATCTGGAAGACATCCGGGTGAAGGGACCATTCCCCCTGGTCCAGGGTCTGGCGACTCAGATAATCCGCCTGCCGGTTCTCCACCCCCGGAATGTGAACTGCCGTTATCGCCGGGACGTGTGTCTCGGCCCAAGACAGAATGTCGGCCACTTCCCGAGCCGCGCGGGCACTCCTGGTGCCCCCTTGGTGGTTGATGTAGGCCACCGCAGTGGCATTGTCTGTCTGCACCCGAACCGGACGGCCCTGCAGTCTGTCCGTCCAACGCCGAAGGCAGAGATTTATCGCTCGCAATTCCAGAATGTTGATCGGAAGGGAGGATTCCTCCTCCGACCAAGTTCCCTGGGCGGACAGAACGCCCAGAACACCACCCCAGCCCGACAGGCTGGCATCCGTGGTGATCACCGTCCACGAGAAAGGGCGAAAAGACTTGCCCCCCGACACCGCCGGGGACTGCAGCCACCACAGAAGATCCCTTCTGGTGCGATGGCTCAATGAAACCTGGAGATCCAGAGATTGCGGTCGCCCGTCCCACCTGGACAGAATCTCCGCTTGGAGACCCCGCGTGTGAAACTGGGCGAAGGGAATCGCCTCGAAAGCCGAGACCATCAACCCCAGACACCTCATACACGTCCGGAGGGATGAGCACTGACGGTCCCTGAGGGACCTGACTTCTTCCTGAAGCGTCCTGAGCTTGTCTTCCGGCAGGAAGACCTTCGCCTGAACAGAGTCCAGGATCATTCCCAGGTAGGGAAGACGAACCGACGGACACAGCATCGACTTCGGAAAATTTATCGTCCAACCAAACTCCTGTAGAGTCTGCATCGTGACGGACAGGTCGTTCACCAGACCCTGACTGGTCGCAGACCGAACCAGAATGTCGTCCAGATACCCCAGGACAGAGATGCCCTGAGCTCTCAACAAAGCCAGAACCGGCGCAAGCACCTTGGTGAACACCCGCGGAGCCGAAGCGAGACCAAAGGGTAACGCCACGAACTGGTAGTGATCCTCCGCAATGGCGAATCGAAGGTACCTCTGGTGACCCTCGAAAATGGGGATATGAAGATACACATCCTTCAGATCGATGGACGCCATGAATTCCCCCGGAACCAGGGCAGCCACCACCGAGCGCAGGGATTCCATGCGGAACTTGCGAACCCGCACAAAGCGGTTCAGAGCTTTCAAGTCCAGAATTGGACGTACCTTGCCCTCCTTTCTGGGCACAGTGAACAGATTTGAATAAAACCCCCGGAACCTGTCCCGAAGAGGCACCGGAACCACCACGCCCTGGGCCCGCAAGTCCCGCACCGCCAGGTGCAGATCCTGCAAGCGCTCCGGAGACAGCTGAAGATTCGAGGGAAAAAATCTGCTCGCCGGCCGAGAGAGAAACTCCTGAACCCACCTGTCCCGAACGCGGGCCAGCCAGGGTTGAAGAAAACCGAGCAAACGTCCCCCCACCCCAGAACTGGGTGAGGGCGCCCCTTCAGGCCGCATTGTTATGGGCAGTGGACCCGGACTGGCCCGACTTCTGCTTACCTGCCCACAGCTTCTTCTGGGAGCCTTGGCCTTTGAAGGGCTTGCCCTTATAGTACGACCGAAAGGCACGAAAGGACCCCTGAGAGGGTCTAAATGAGGTAGTCTTCTTACCACAAACAACTTTAGACTTGCGAGTCTGGGGTAAGAGCGTGCTCTTACCCCCGGTAATTCCCTTTATCAGAGTATCCAAAGAATCGCCAAAAAGGCGAGATCCCGCATAGGGCAAATTAGCTAAAGTCTTGCGAGAAGCTTGGTCAACAGACCAACACTTTAGCCATATCAGACGGCGTGTCAACACCGCCACACTTTGGACGCACGCAGCCAAAAGGACTAAATCCAAGTCCGCATCACACAAATACATGACACCCTGATGAATTTGATCCACCATAGCCAAAGTTGTCGGCGGGGCAGAGTCAGCCACCAGGATGCGCCTGAGCACCTGCATCCAATCCGCGACAGCCTGGGCTGCCATAAGGGAAGCAAAAATAGGTTTCAGCATGGAACCAGTAACCGTACAAGTATGACGGGCAAGAGATTCTAATCTCCTGTCCGTGGGGTCCCGGAACACCGGGGTATCCTCCGCCGGAATCGCAGTAGACTTATTCAAAATAGCCACCGTGTGATCCACCTGAGGTGGTACACACCAACGCTCATCAGTAGCGGGCGTAAAGGGGTAACGCAGCTTGAACCTACTCGGCACAGCAAAAGGCTTCTTTAAATTGCGCCATTGCTCATCAACAGCGCGCTGAAATTCCGCAGAGCAAGGAAAAAACCTGCGATGTTTTGCGTTTCCTCTGCGTCCCATAAGAGGACAGCAAAGCAGGAGGACATGGTTCCTCCTCCAAATGCAGCGTGTGCTTGATAGAAGCAACCAACTCATCCATGAGTGCAAGCTCTTCAGACGAGCCAGGGGGGGAATTATCAACCCTTTCTACCTCAGCCTCCCCCTCAGACCCCACAAGGTCTAGAGATGAACGGGACCCTGAGAAGGGTCCACCAGCCATAGCAGCCCCATCGCCCTCTGAATCAGAGGAAATTGACACTCTGGGCCGTTTTGTGGATCGATCAGCCACAAGCATCTGCACCTGAGCAGCTAGGTTTGCCACAATAGCAGCCAAATCAGCCCCCTTGGGGGAAGCAGCAGCCCCTTGCTTTCCTGAGAATCCATGCCCCAGTGTTTTAGGAAAAAAAGGAGTACTGCCCCTTTAAGATCGCGGCGAGCGTAGCCCACCGCACCCACCGAACACACTGACCCCCACAGGGAGAAGAATACTAGGCAAGGAATACAGGAATATGGAAAGGTAAAACCTGGAGAGATCACACAGGCTGCTGCACCGATCGCTGTCCCAGAGCAAAAGGAAGTGATGCAAGACTGACCGCCCCTATAAAGCCTATGTAAGGCTACACAAACATGGCCGCCGGCAGGGGACTTCACAGGTAGATAGAGAACAGCGCTGACATGTGGCCTGAGCGATCGCCGCGCTTACCACACAGGACCGGCCACCTAAGCTTGCTGCAAAAAAATGGCGGATCGCAGCAGCGGTCGCCGCACAGTATGCCCAAAACATGTCTCACAAGCATGTCCCACACAGCATACCACATGTCTCACAGATAACACAGCCTGTCACACAGAGCAGAGCAGGAGAGCCCCCCCCCCCCTTGCAGCCCACAGAAAGGCAGCTATACCTGACAGGGAGCTCAACATATTACACAGACATGCAGGGTCCCACAGTCCCAGACTGACACCCAAAATAGACAGGTCCCCACACAGAATACACTTACCATCCGGATGACGTGGGGAGCCCGCACAAGCGATCAAACCGCTGCACTAAGGACAGGGAGAGTGGCAGCCAGGACGCAGTGGAACTGCGGTGCGAAACCGCAAATGGCGTCCGGTGAGGTAGCCACCTCACCGCAGCATCCCTGCAGCAAACAGGGATGGGTCGTTCAATATGCCAGGGAAACCTGAGCTGAACGCTCGATGGCAGGCTGGGAAGCCACTGGCCCTGAGAACCCTGAGGATCCTGGAAAGCCAGCCCGAGACCCAGCACCGCACGATCATCTTCATCCGAAGAACTAACTAATGCTGAAAAATAACAGCTAAGTAAAAGAAAGAGAGAAATACTTGAAATAAAATAAAAAAAAAAAGGATAGAAGGCTGAGACTGAAAAGCCCCAGCACAGGAACCCAGCTAACTCCTAAGATAGGCAAATTGAAACTGAGGTAGGAATGCAGGAAGCAGGAGGGTATTGACTGAGGGGACCACCCCCTAGGGGTGGGATATGCTAAAAGCTTTGATATTAACATATTCTGTTGCCTAGCTACTCCTACGGAGCAAAGGTCAATAACCCCAATAGTGACGAATATGAAGAGGCAGCGACTGTCGGAGGACGTAAGAGAAAATAGTTTTTTTTTTTCCCAGAATTATCGCTCTTTTTTGTTTATAGCGCAAAAAAAAAAAAAAAAAAAAAAAAAAAAAAAAAAAAAAAAAAAAAAAAATCGCACAGGTGATCAAATACCACCAAAAGAAATCTCTATTTGTGGGAAAAATAGGACATTGATTTTATTAAGGAACACGACTGCGCAATTGTCCGGTAAAATAACGCAGTGGTGAATTACAGAAAATGGCCTGGTCATTAAGGGGGAAATCCTTTCCGATCCAAAAGTGGTTAAAGCCTTACCAATGCATAATAAAAGCCTGCTATACAGTCTGCTGTGCTGTCTGGCAGAGGTGTATGAACCCCAACTGTTAAAAAACATTTAGGAGAAGTAATGAGAACATTTGATACTTGATAGTTACTTTCTATATATCTCTATATTGAAACTACCAACATCCAGGCGCTAAGAGGATGTAATTGAGGGTGTGAAGCCGAAGAAAGGTCACTAACCCAGCTGCTCAGACTATTCCACATGAAGTTGTGGAATGACAATCCAAAAGAAACACACAACTCAGAGCGCTATATGAAAAATGACCACAAGATGGTGCTATAATGTATCGCTATGACAGTTCTCTGTGGTAAGATCTCATAAATAAATCATATGTTCAAATAATTCAAAAATAAATAAAATGTTAATTTCAAATTCAAAGACGACATCATGAGCCTTGTAGGGTAAAATATTTTACAACGGTAAGCTTGTGTAAGCCTGTATGATGTGGGAAGAGCATAAGATGTTGCATACCAGCCCATGGAGGTGGAGGAAACCCAGGAGGACTGTTGTATGATTCAATCGATGATATGCCCAGGGGAACTTAAGGGGGGCTCCAGGGGGGGTTCCCACCAATGGATGGATAAGGGGAGCAGTGGCCTACAAAGCGCTGGAGATGTCACAGCGGGCTTGAAGCGATCAAGTAGGAACTGCTGGAGAGTTGGGAGGATGCCACACCCACTGGACCAAAACAAGGCTTGGATGGCATGCTACCAGGTTACCCTCATAGGTGGGGTTTCCTCCACCTCCATGGGCTGGTATGCAACTTCTTATGCTCTTCCCGCATCATACAGGCTTACACAAGCTTACAGTTTTAAATTATTTTACCCTACAAGGCTTATGATGCCGTCTTAGAATTCTAATAAACATTTAATTTAATCTTGGATTATTTGAACATATGATTGATTTGTGAGATCTTACCACAGACAACTGTCATATCGATACATTACAGCACCATCTTGTGGTCATTTTCCATATAGCGCTCTGGTTTGTGTTTCTTTTAGATATCTCTATATTGCCCAACTATAAGAGAGAATGATGAATGACTACAATGGGATCATTTGAGAAAAAATATCCATGTGTGGCTGTCTTCCAGCTTGCTATACACATACTGGCTGGGCAGAAATACAAATACTGTGGCAGGTGAACCCATTCATGTTTTTGTATTTTACAAGTGTATTTAGCTGGTTGAGAAAAAAATTAAACTAGTGCGCTCGGTAATTAAATGGAATAGAAATCAACACATCCAATAAAAAATGTTGAAAAAAAACAAAAAATATACAGGTGAAAAATAAATGTGCAACACCTCAAAAGTAAAGGGTGATGACATGCATTATACTAAAATATAATATAAGGTGAATAATTCCAAAAATAATTAAATGTGACACGTGAATCTTCACTGAAGTGTTCCATATATTATATATATCCTTTCTTAAAGGTCAGCAGGTTCAGACATCCCATGTAGCACAACGTGACCCAAACAATGCAGTGTGATGGCTCCTTACCGACTTTCCAGCGAAAATTAGCATATAAGTCTATATCAAATCACTGGAAAAAGGTCCACGAGCCACAGTGTCGTCCCAACACTCAATGTGACACCACGTGTTAACAAAATAAACGTGCCTCTTACCAAATAACCATAAAGGAAAGCTTGGAATAAAGGGACCACAGTGGGACCGCAGAGATGGATGAAGGTGGGTTAAGCTGTTACTATCCACACAGGCGGCCTCGCAGGGGCTCTCTCATATAAACAGATGCTGCTCCCATACAGTAAACCTCATAGGCGCTGGGTAATAGACTACAGCACTGTGCCATTAACAGCTAAACCCACCTTCATCCATCTCTGCGGTCCCACTGTGGTTCCTTTATGGGAATCATTATTCCAAGCTTTTGTTTATAAATAGATATATACATATATAAAACTCCAAAGTGACTGTGCACTGTGTGCAAAACTGCAAATTAACTATATCAGTCCTTCATGCATATATCGTGACTAATCACAAGTGAGTCAATAATGTTCAATTGACTTAAAAAGTGTTCTTATGCTTGATAGGTGACAATACTTGGTGTAAACTTCTGTGGGATAATCCAAAAAAGTGCTCTTTGTGCTTAAAGAGGTTGTAAACCCATACAACTTTTTTTTTTTGCAACCTGAAAGAGAAACACATAATGAGCTAGTATGCACAGCATACTAGCCTATTATGAAATACTTACCTTAGAATGAGCCCCGCCGTGCCGCCCGCTTACCTGTATGACGGGCGACATGTCCAGTATCTGATTGGCCAGATGCCGCGGTGACGTCACTCCCACGCACGTGCGTGGGAGCCGACAGTCACGGCACCAGCGGCCGTTCCTTCAGAGCGCATGCGCCAGTGATGTCACTGGCTGCATGTAAGGTAAATATCTCCTAAACGGTACATGTTTTGGAGATATTTACAGTACCTATAGGTAAGCCTATATTAAGGAATACCTATAGGTAAAAGTGTCAGAGGAGGGTTTACTTCCTCTTTAATAAAGTGACCATGAACAACACTTGATATAAGCTCCAGTGGGATTAGTGCATCTATGTTGCCTCCACCACAATCACAGCCCACTTACCAGATGACCCCTTGAGTACCAGATGACATACTGAAGTATGTACTGTGACATACTGAAACAGAGCATGATCCCCTCCTATCGGAGACTGGGCCGCAGGGCAGTATTCCAACATGATAATGACCCCAAACACACCTCCAAGATGACCACTGCCTTGCTAAAGAAGCTGAGGGTAAAAGTGATGGACTGGCCAAGCATTTCTCTAGACCTAAACCCTATTGAGCATCTGTGGGACATCCTCAACTCGAAGGTGGAGGAGCACAAGGTCTCTAACATCCACCACCTCCGTGATGTCGTCATAAAGGAGTGGAAAAGGACTCCAGTGGCAACCTGTGAAGTTCTAGTGAACTCCCATGCCCAAAAGGGTTAAGGCAGTGCTTGAAAATATTGGTGGCTACACAAAATATTGACACTTTGGGCCCAATTTGGATATTTTGACTTAGGGGTGTACTCCCTTTTGTTGCCAGCGGTTTAGACATTAATGGCTGTGTGTTGAGTTATTTTGAGGGGACAGCAAATTTACACTGTTATACAAGCTGTACACTCAATACTTTACATTGTAGCAAAGTGTTATTTCTTCAGTGTTGTCACATAAAAAGATATAATAAAATATTTAAAAAAATGTGAGGGGTGTACTCACTTTTGTGAGATACTTAATATATTAATATACACACACACAGGGCAAAAACAAAAAAACAGAAAATTGAATTGGAATGACGTGTGATGATGAAACCAGGACATGTGTATGTGTATACCTTATACGCATTGGGAAGGACAAAGGACAAAATTGTTCACCAGATCAAGTATGCTATAGATGACGGTTATGATTGGTGATTTATCCTTGACCACTTACGGACCGCCCACTGTGTATTTACGAAGCTACTTTGATGTTAATTACCGGGGTTATGGCAATGTACATGGTAATCTCTGTACATTGCAAGGATTTTAACAAACATTGTTGCAGATTTCTAACGTTTATTGTTCTGAAGAAATCATTGTTTGTTCTTCTGTGCCTCTGTGATGAGTGGGTCAAATGGGAGTGGTTTCATAATTATCTGTCAGCTGTGGCAGCTGCAGGGCTCTAATGAGGAAATCCGCTGGACCTGCATCCCTTTAGACGTGTTCCTATTGGGAGTATCTCACCAAAAATGAAATTTTGTTGCAGGGGATGCCAGAAATCTGACTTGTATCTTATGCATACTTCTGGGAAAATTGGTGAGCCAATCACACAAGCAGGACATTTTTTTTCTGGGGTGTGGTCAGTACACAATCTGTGTACAAAACAGCTTCAGGTAGCCATATTGCATTGCATTTTCAGAAGATTGCAGATTGAAAAGGAAAAGTCATTTTTAATAACATTCAATTACAATATGAATGTGTCACAGTTGTATACGCTATATTGTTTTTTCTTTATTTGCTATTTTATTCCCCCCACGAAAGTGCAGTTACCCTTTAAGGGAGGGCTCCTTTCTCGACCAGCCCTGCCAAAAGGGGGCTACAAGGGCAAGAAAGGAGTTTAAAAAAAAAAATACGTCAAGTTCTTCCACCTTGGATTCGCTCACCCTGGTCTTTATGGATCTTGCTTTGTGCACTGATGCTCAGTCATGTTGGAACAGGAAGGGGCCATCCCCAAACTGTTCCCACAAATTTGGAAGCATGAAATTGTCCAAAATGTCTTGGTATGCTGACGTCTTGAGTTCCATTCACTTGAACTAAAAGACCAAACTTACCCCTAAAAACAACCCCACACCATAATCCCCCCCCCCCCCTCCACCAAATTATTTAGACCAGTGCACAATCAAGGTCCATAAAGGCATGAATGAGAGAGTTTGGGGTGGAGGAACTTGACTGGCGTACACAGAGTCCTGGTCTCAACCCAAAGGGACACCTTTGGGATGAATTAGAGACTGTAAGGCAGGCCTTCTTGTCCAACATCAGTGCCTGACCTCACAAATGCGCTTCTGGAAGAATGGTCAAACATTCCCATAGACACACTCGGACTACTAAACCTTGTGGACAGTCTTCCCAGAAGAGTTGAAACTGTTATAGCTGCAAAGGGTGGGGCAACTCCATATTGAACCCTACTTACTAAGATTGGGATGACATTAAAGTTCATGTGCGTGTAAAGGATGTGCGTGTAAAGGCAGGCGTCCCAATACTTTGGTGATATAGTGTATGTCAACAATGACTGTCTGACAGGACTGGACTCACCTTAGCAACACTGTTATTCATATAATCTCTACCCTGGTCTTCTATCATTTTCTTTGCAAGGTAGACATGAATACCCTAAGACAGAAGGTAGAGTGTTAGAGTCACAGTACTGTGCAAAAGTTATAGGCAAGTGTGACGAAATGCTGTATTAAGTAAGAACGCTTTAAAAAAATATACAGTATATTTTCAAATCTTTCTTTTTATCAATTTACAAAATTAAAACACAAGAGAACAGAAGAAAAATCTAAATCAAATCAATATTTGATGTGACTACCTTTTGGTGTCAAACCAGCATTAACCACTTTACCACCGGAGGATTTTGCTATCTTACGTCCTGGCCACTTTTTGCGATTCGGCTCCGTGCGACTTTAACGGACAATTGCGCGGTCGTACGACGCCGTACCCAAACAAAATTTACGTCTTTTTTTCCCCACAAACAGAGCTTTCTTTTGGTGGAATTTGATCACCTCTGCGATTTTTACTTTTTGAGCTATAAACAAAAAAAGAGCGTAAATTTTGAAAAAAACAATACTTTTCACATTTTTTTCATATGAAATCCCCCCCCCCCCAAAAAAAAATGTAAAAATCAAAATTGTTTTAAATTTTTGGCCAATTTGTTTTCTGCTACCTATGTTTGGTAAAAAAAAAAAATCACAATAAGTGTATTTTGATTGGTTTGCGCAAAAGTTATTGCGTTTACTAACTAAGGGAAAGATTTCTGTCATTTTTGGTGTTTTTTTTTTTTTTTAACGAGTAATGGCGGCGATATGCGATTTTTTTTGCGGGACTGCGATATTGCGGCGGACAGATCGGACCCTTGACTGACATTTTTGACACTTTTGGGGGTACCAGTGACATTACTACAGTAATCAGTGCTATACATATGCACTGTTACTGTAAAAATGACACTGGCAGGGAAGGGGTTGACACTGAGGGTGATCAAAGGAGTTAATGTATGCCTAAAAGTGATTGACTGGGGGGGGGGGGGGGGGGAGGGCTCTGTGATAGGCACAGAGAGATTGGGGTTTCAGCTTAGCTGAAACTCCTGATCTCTCCCTGCCTGTCTGACAGAAGACTCGCCTGCTTAGTTTACATAAGCAGGCGGGTCTTCTATCAGTTTCTCAGACGACTGCGGGAGGCCAGCGGTAATTGCCGCCGCTCCTCCCATGGCCCACCTTCTGCTGTGTCTAAACACCTCATGCCTCGGCATCGTGCACAAAATCACATAGACCTATGTGATTTTGCGCAGCCGAGCCGCCCTGCCCCAGTAATACTGCCGCAGTAATACTGCAGTTGCTGGTCAGCAAGAGGTTAAAGACCCCCCAGCATTGGTGTCAGTGGATGAAATAAAGACCCCCAGCATTGGTGTCAGTGGACTCATTAAAACCCCCAGCATGGATGTCAGTGGACGCAATAAAATCCCCCCCATCATTGATGTCAGTGGACGCAAACCCCCCCCCCATCATTGATGTTAGTGGACGCAATAAAACCCCCCAGCATTGATGTCAGTGGACGCATTAAAACCCCCAGCATTGATGTCAGTGGACGCAATAAAAACCCCGAGCATTGATGTCAGTGGACGCAATAAAATACCCCCCATCATTGATGTCAGTGGACGCAAACCCCCCCCCCCCCATCATTGATGTTAGTGGACGCAATAAAACCCCCCAGCATTGATGTCAGTGGACACATTAAAGATGCCCAGCATTAATGTCAGTGGATGCATTTATAGACCCCCAGCATTGATGTTAGTGGACGCATTACATCACCCCCCCATCATTGATGTCAGTGGACGTATTTATAGACCCCCCAGCATTGGTGTCAGTGGACGCAAAAAAGATCCCCACCATTGATCATCAGTGCACACATTAAAACTCCCCGGTATCGGTGCCGGCGGACGCATTAAAAACCTGGTCAAGAAGCCATATAAGGTCATATGTATAGCTTATACCTTTCTGATGTAAGGCTTGAGGAATGCAGGATGACCAAGCCCACCCTTCCCCTTAACAGGTGAAATCACTGTCCAAACAATGGATAAGCGAGCCCTTTCTCCTCAGGAATGTGAATGTCATATTGTTGCTTACAAGGGTGTTGGCCAGGGGTGGTCTTTTCCATTTACAAGTCTAAATACCACTGCCCAAACTGGTAAGACTTTAGTCTCACCCAGAACAGCCATGAGGCAAGTGTCTGGTCCTGATTACCTGTGCCATGTTGCATAATAGCAAATGGGACTCCATGGAAGGAAACGTCTTTAGTTAAGTATTCTTGTTAGATTTTCTTTATCTTTATCTGTCATTACTTTTAATAAATGTTATACTTTTAAGTATGTGTGTGATCTCTCTTTGCACATATTGAACACAACCCCAAAAACATGACAAAACAAACCCCCAGCATTGATGTCAGTGGACGCATTAAAGACCCCCAGGATTGATGTCAGTGGACATAATGACCCCCCAGCATTAATGTCAGTGGACGCATTAACCACTTAAGCCCCAGCCCTATTTCGGACACTTTTTGTTTAAAGTTAAAACCAGTATTTTTTCCTAGAAAACTACTTAGAACCCCCAAACATTATGTATATTTTTTTAGCAAAGACTCTGGAGAATAAAATGTCGGTCATTGCAAAACTTTTTGTCAAGCGGTATTTGCGCAGCGGTCTTTAAAACGCCATTTTTTTGGAAAAAAATTGAAAAATCACATTTCACTGCATTTAAAAAATACTAAACAGTAAAGTTAGCCCATTTTTTTTTGTATATTGTGAAAGATGATGTCACGCCGAGTAAATAGATACCCAACATGTTACGGTTTAAAATTGCGCCCCCCCGTGGGATGGCGACAAACTACGGTCAATAGAGATCTCAATCTGCGACGCTTTAAATTTATTTAACGGTTACCAGTTTAGAGGTAGAGTGTAGCTCTTTTTTTTAAATTATTGCGCACGCTCCGGCGATCGCGGCAATACCTCACATGTGGGTTTTGAACAGCGATTAAATTGCGTATACGTTTCTTTTTGTGCGCGAGCTAACGGTGACGGGGGCGGCAAATTTATTTATTTTTTTTTTCCTATTTATTTTTTATTTTTTTTTTAAACTTTATTACAGGTTTTAAAAAAAAAAAAAAAAAAAATCTGATCACTTTTATTGCTGTCACAAGCAATGTAAACATCCCTTGTGACAGCAATATGTGCGACAGGTACACTTTATGGAGGGATCGAGGGTCTAAAAGACTCTAGACCCCTCCACTACACTTCCCTGTATGCAAAACGCCAAAAACGGCATTTTTGCATACAGCCGTTTTTTAAATTTGCCGCCTTTTGCAGCACAGTAACCCGGAAGTGACGTCATGGACGCCGCCTCCGGGTAACGTCATTGGAGCCCCGATCGATGCCGTTTCCGGCATTCATCGGGACTCCATCCAGCCAGGGATGTGCTGGCTGAGTGCTCTGGGCTCCCGGTGGGACGGGAGCCCCGGACAAAGCCACGGAAGGCGGCGGGAGGGGGGGCGTCCCCTCCCGCCCCCCCCCCCGGGTAACGATCGAGCGGCTCCCGAGCCGCATCGGTCGTTACCGACGGAAAGCCGACCGTCGGCTTCAAACCACGGTACCGGGATGATGCCTCTAACTAGAGGCATCATCCCGGTATAAACCCGCAAAGTGTACCGACGTATCGGTATGTTACTATGCGGTAAGTGGTTAAAGAACCCTAGCAATGATGTCAGTGGACGCATTAAAGACCCCCAGGATTGATGTCAGTGGACATAATGACCCCCCAGCATTGATGTCAGTGGATGCATTAAAGACCCCCAGGATTGATGTCAGTGGACATAAAAAAGACCCCCATCATTGATGTCAGTGGACGCATTAAAGACCCCCCAGCTTTGATGTCAGTGGACATATTAAAACCCCCAGCATTGGATGCATTACAACTCTCCAGCATTGATGTCTATTGATGCATTAACCACTTCTGGACCCGAAGGATTTGCCCCCTTAATAACCAGGCCATATTTTGTGATTCGGCACTGCGTTAATTTAACGAAGAATTGCGCAGTCCTGCGACGCTGTACATGAATAAAAATGATGTCCTTTATTTCCCACAAAAAGAGCGACAATTCTGAAAAAAAAAAAAAAAACTGAATTTTTGTAAAATCTTACCTGTAAAATTCCTTTCTCTGAGTCCTCCGACAGTCGCCGCCTCTTCATATTCGTCACATATGGGGTATAAGGCTGGCCATACATTATACAATTTTCTTATTCAATTTCCTTTAGATTCACCTTAAACTATGTAGTGCAAGGGCCTGCCTGACTGCATACAAATTGAAAGTGTTTAGGTTTGACCCTTTATTACATGGTTTTGGTAAATCTAAAGGAAAGTTGAACAAGAAAATTGTATAGTGTATGGCCAGCCTTAGACTTTGCTCCGAAGGAGTAGCTAGGCAACAGAATATGTTAACATTAAAGCTTTTAACATATCCCACCCTCAAGGGGTGGTCCCCTCAGTCAATACCCTCCTACTTCCTGCAACCATATCTCAGTTTCAGTGGAATAGCAGTAGAGTATACAACCAAACCCCAAAAGAGGGGCGGGGGCGGCGACTGTCGGAGGACTCAGAGAAAGGAATTTTACAGGTAAGATTTTACAAAAATTCCGTTTTCTCTTACGTCCTCCGACAGTCGCCGCCTCTTCATATTCGTCACATATGGGGACGTCCCAAAGCAGTGCAAACATGAGGGGTGGGAAACGCATCCGCGCCGAAAAGGCAACGCAGTCTCCGCATCAAAGAAAGGAACCTTACCAAAGGAAGGAACCCAGCTGGGCAACAGGAAAAAACAGGTGCTCAACAGGAGCAACAACCCAGGAAAAGACAAATAACCAGGGGATAAAAAACTTATCCCAACAGCCAGTGGTCCCCACAAGGGACCCTAGGGAATCGCCGCACTAAGAACCTTGCGGAAGCATCCGCAGATGCCTGAACATCTACTTTGTAGAATTTTGTGAAAGTGTGCACGGTCGACCAAGTCGCCGCCTTACACACCTGGGCTACAGAAGCCCCATGACGACAGGCCCAAGACGTACTCAGAGATCTAGTAGAGTGCGCCTTCACAGGCACAGGGGGAACCTTCCCCTGCAAAGCATAGGCCTGTTCAATGGTCTGCCTGATCCATTTGGCGATGGTAGAGGCCGACGCCGCCATGCCCTTCCGAGGACCCTCTGGAAGAACAAACAAAGAATCCGTCTTTCGAAAAGACTAAGTCGATTTAAGGTAAACCCTTATCGCCCGAACAACATCCAGAGAATGTAATCTCACCTCCTTTGGATGTTTAGGCTTCGCGCACAGCGAAGGCAAGACAATATCCTCATTAAGATGGAATTCCGAAACTCGTTTCGGAAGAAAAGAAGGATTAGGTCGCAAGACCACCTTATCCAAATGAACAACCAGATATGGAGACTTGCAGGACAAAGCTGCCAGCTCCGACACTCTGCGAGCCGAAGTGATCGCCACCAAAAAGGCGACCTTTTTGGACAACATAGACAACGAGATCTCCCTGATCTGTTCAAAAGGAGCACGTTGCAACACAGACAGAACGAGATTCAAGTCCCAAAGGGGCAGAGGATCCCTCCTAGGAGGAACCAGATGCCGCACACCCTGAACAAAAGTGCCAACCAAGGAGTTGGAAGCCACGGGCCGTTGAAACAGAACGGCCAGCGCAGACACCTGACCCTTTATCGTAGCCAGCGCCAAACGCTGATCGACACCCGTTTGAAGGAAGGACAGCACTCGGGAAACCGAGTACGTGCGGGGAGAAAATCCCCTGGACTCACACCAAGCAAAATAGGCCTTCCAAGTACGGTAATAAACCTTCCCCGAGGAAGACTTCCTCGCGTTGATCAAGGTATGAACGACCTCTGGGGAGAGACCCTTCTCCCTCAGGACCTCAGTCTCAACAGCCAGGCCGTCAAAGCCAGCGACTGTAAAGCAGGATGGTATATCGGTCCTTGAGACAGGAGATCGTCTCGAAGAGGCAGACGGCACGGGGCGTCGACCGCCAGATTCACGAGGTCTGCGTACCAGGACCGGCGAGGCCAGTCCGGTGCCACAAGAATCACCGTGCTGCGTTCCGAGTGTAACCTGCGAAGGAACCTGGACAGCAACTGAATCGGTGGATATCAGCCTGTACTGATGCCACGGGGCCACTAACGCGTCCGACGCGTCTGCCCGAGGGTCGCGCGTCCTTGCCACGAACCTTCTCACCTTGTTGTTGAGACGAGACGCGAACAGGTCCACATCTGGAAGACCCCACTTCGCGCACAACATCTGGAAGACAGCCGGGTGGAGAGACCATTCCCCCTGATCCAGGGTCTGGCGACTCAGACAGTCCGCCTGCCAGTTCTCCACCCCCGGAATGTGAACCGCCGTCATCGCCGGGACATGAGCCTCGGCCCAAGACCGAATGTCGGCCACTTCTCGAGCCGCTCGGGCACTCCTGGTGCCCCCTTGGTGGTTGATGTAGGCCACCGCCGTGGCATTGTCCGTCTGCACCCGAACCGGGCAGCCCTGCAGCCGGTCCGTCCAGCGATGAAGACAGAGATTTATCGCACGCAATTCCAGAATGTTGATCGGAAGGGAGGACTCCCCCTCCGACCAAGTCCCCTGGGCGGACAGAACGCCCAGAACACCACCCCAGCCCGACAGGCTGGCATCCGTGGTGATTACCGTCCACGAGATAGGACGAAACGACTTGCCCCCGGACACCATCGGGGACTGGAGCCACCACAGAAGGTCTCTTCTGGTGCGATGACTCAACGAGATTTGAAGATCCAGAGATTGAGGTCGCCCGTCCCACATGGACAGGACCTCCGCTTGGAGACCCCGCGTGTGAAACTGGGCAAAGGGAATCGCCTCGAAGGCCGAGACCATCAATCCCAGACATCTCATGCACGTCCGCAGAGACGAGTGCGGAACGTACCTGAGGGACCTGACTTCCTCCTGAAGAGTTCTGAGTTTGTCTTCCGGCAGGAAGACCTTCGCCTGCACCGAGTCCAGAATCATTCCCAGGTAGGGAAGACGAACCGACGGACTCAGCGTCGACTTTGGAAAATTTACCGTCCAACCAAACTCCTGCAGAGTTTGCATCGTGACAGACAGGTCCTTCTCCAGACCCTGGCTGGTCGCAGACCGAACCAGAATGTCGTCCAGATACCCCAGGACAGAAATGCCCTGGGCCCTCAATAATGCCAGAACCGGTGCAAGCACCTTGGTGAAGACCCGCGGAGCCGAGGCGAGACCAAAAGGCAACGCCACGAACTGGTAGTGATCCTCCGCAATGGCAAATCGAAGGTACCTCTGGTGACCCTCGAAAATGGGGATGTGAAGATACGCATCCTTCAAATCGATGGAGGCCATGAATTCCCCCGAAACCAGGGCAGCCACCACCGACCGCAGGGATTCCATGCGGAACTTGCGAACCCGCACAGAGCGGTTCAGAGCCTTCAAGTCCAGAATTGGACGAACCTTGCCCTCCTTTCTGGGCACGGTGAACAGATTGGAATAAAACCCCCGAAATCTGTCCCGATGAGGCACCGGAACTACCACTCCCTGAGCCCTCAGGTCCCGCACCGCCAGGTGCAGGTCCCGTAAACGCTCTGGAGACAGTTGAAGATTTGAGGGAAAAAATCTGCTCTCCGGCCGAGAGAGAAACTCGATCTTGTAACCAGATCGAACGATCTCCTGAACCCATCTGTCCCGCACGCGGGCCAACCAGGGCTGAAGAAAACCGAGCAAGCGTCCCCCCACCCCAAAACTGAGTGGGGGTGCCCCTTCAGGCCGCACTGTTATGGGCTGCGGATCCGGATTGACCGGACTTCTGTTTACCAGACCAGGGCTTCTTCTGAGAGCCTTGAGCTTTGAACGGTTTGCCCTTGTAGTGCGACCGAAAGGCACGAAAGGACCCCTGAGGGGGCCGAAAATTAGCATGCTTCTTCCCAAAAGCCCCCTTAGCCTTGGGGAAATGGGGCAAGAGAGTGCTCTTACCTCCGGTGATCCTCTTAATCAACACATCCAAGGACTCCCCAAAAAGGCGAGACCCATCATAAGGCAGATTGGCTAAGGTCTTACGTGAAGACTGGTCCACCGACCAACATTTCAACCAAACCAGGCGGCGAGACAACACCGCCACGCTGTGCACACGTGCAGCCAACGGAACTAGGTCCAAGTCCGCATCACACAGATACATGACACCCTGGTGGATTTGATCCACCATATCCAGGGTCGCCGGCGAGGCCGAATCGGCCACTAGGACGCGCCTAAGCATCTGCGTCCAACTTGCGATCGCCTGGGCCGCCATGAGAGAAGCAAACAGAGCCTTAAGCATAGAACCCGTAACAGAATAAGTATGACGGGCAAGAGACTCCAATCTCCTATCCGTGGCATCACGGAACACAGGGGAATCCTCTGCAGGAATCGCAGTGGATTTGTTTAAAACCGCAATTGCGTGATCCACTGGGGGGGGCACACACCACCTTTCATCAGTGGAAGGCGAGAAAGGATAACGCAGCTTGAACCTACTTGGTACAGCAAAAGGTTTGCGCAGATTGCGCCATTGTTCCTTAACAGCGCGCTGAAAATCATCATTGCAGGGAAAAACCTGCGGCGTCCTGCGTTTTCTCTGCGTCCCATAAGCCGCCAAGGCAGCGGGGGGACACACTTCATCCTGCAAACGCAGCGTTTGCTTTAGGGAAGCAATCAATTCATCCATGATTGCAAGCTCTTCAGGCGAGCCAGGGGGAGAATTATCAACCCCTTCAACTTCAGCCTCCACCTCGGACCCCACTAGATCCAGGGAGGAGCGGGACCCCGATAAGGAGGCCCCCGCCATAACAACCCCATCACCTTCACCCTCAGAATCAGAGGAAAGAGCAACTCTGGGTCTTTTAGTAGATTGAGCAGCCACCAGCATCTGCACCTGAGTAGCAAGGCCAGCCACAATAGTGGCTAAATCCCCCCCTGGGGGGGAAACAGCGGTCCCCTGGCTTTCCACCAAGGCGGTAGGAAATTTGCCCTCCTGAGAATCCATTGCCCCTATAACAAATGCCGGATAATAAAGGGTTAACTGCCCCTTTAACACGCGCGGCGAGCGCAGCCCACCGCACCACACACAAGCACAATGAGACCCCCACAGGGACAATAAAACTGACACAGGCAATGGATAGGAAGGATATAACCTGAGGAGACCCTCGCCGCTGCTGCTGCCTCGATCGGTGTACCCAGGAGAAGAGGAAGTGATGCTGCCAGGGCGCTCTATGAAAGCCTATGGGAGGCTACAAGAAAATGGCCGCCATGCATGTAGAACATGCGGCCGGAGCGAGTGTAGGCAAAATGGCGCCGAAACCGCCGCTCCACAGTACAGTAATGCACACATGTCTGTATATAAAAAAACATGTCAGATCGCCGCAGCGATCGCTGTATAATGCCCAAACATGCCACAAAACATGCCCCACAGCACACAGCTTCTCACACTGACAAGGCTGACACACACAGTGTCACACAGCTCCTCCCCCCCCCCCCCCCTTGCAGCCCACAGCATGCAGCCGAGAGATAGGGAGACAAACAGTGTGAATAGAGGCAGGTTACACAGTCCCAGACTGACACCCCCCCAGACAGACAGGTCCCCACATAGATACACTTACCTCACAGTGGCGTGGGGGACCCGCACAGGCGAACAAGCCGCTGCACATGAGGCAGGGAGAGTCGCATACAAGACGCACAGAATGGGGGTTAAGAAACCGCACAGCGTCCAGTGAGGTAGCCACCTCACCAATCATCCCTGCACCGAACAGGGATGGGTCGTTCACTGTGCCAGGAGCGTTACCTGGCTGAACGCTCGATGGCAGGCTGGGAAGCCACTGACCCACGACCTGCGACCAGGGGGATCAGCCCGAGACCCAGCCCGCATGATCCTCTTCATCCGAAGAACTAACTAAAGCTGACAAAAAGAACAGCTAAGTAAAGGTAGAGAGAAAACTCAAACAAAAAATCAAAAAAGAAGAAAGAGTCTGGAGCACAAAGCCCCAGCACAGAGAGAGCCAGCCACTCCTGACAAGCTAGACATTAAAACTGAGATATGGTTGCAGGAAGTAGGAGGGTATTGACTGAGGGGACCACCCCTTGAGGGTGGGATATGTTAAAAGCTTTAATGTTAACATATTCTGTTGCCTAGCTACTCCTTCGGAGCAAAGTCTAATACCCCATATGTGACGAATATGAAAAGGCGGCGACTGTCGGAGGACGTAAGAGAAACAATATTTTTCACATTCTGCTTTATAACATTAGCATTTTTTAACATTTTAGGCCAATTTGTTTTCTACTACATATTTTTGGTAAACAAAAATCACAATAAGCGTATTTTGATTGGTTTGCGCAAAAGTTATCGCGTCTACTAACTATAAGATTTATGTCATTTTTATTTATTTTTTTTTACTAGTAATGGTCACGATCTGCGATTTTTAGCAGGACTATGACATTGTGGTGGACAGATCGGACCCCTGACTGACATTTTTGGGGGGACCAGTGACATTACCTCAGTAATCAGTGCCACAAATATGCACTGTTACTGTGCTAATGACACTGGCAGGAAAGAAGTTAACACTGTGGGTGATCAGGGGGTTAAATATGTACCTAGGAATGGGTTTCTAACTGTGGGGGGGGGGGGGGGGTGTGGCTTGTGAAATGATCACAGAGACCTGTGTTCCTATAAAGCAGGATCACAGGGGCTCTATGATCATTCCAGGGAGAAGGAAGGCCGGCTGTGTTTACAACAGCTGACCGTTCTTCTATCTCAGCGGGGAACAATCGCGGGTGTCAAGACCGCAACCGGAGCCGCTTGCCCTGTGCATCGGCTTTCCCGCTGACGAGCGCTCGCCCTCTAGCTGCCTGCGCCTGAACGACATATAGCTACGGCGGTTTGCCCAGGAGCGGCTGCCTGCCACAGTATAACTGCGGCAAGCGGACGTAAATTGGTTAAAGACCTCCAGCACTGAGATCAGTGAAGGCAATAAAGACCCCTCCCCCCAGCATTGATGTCAGTGGACGCATTAAAACCCCCCATTATTGATGTCAGTGAACGCAGTAAAGACCCCCAGGATTGATGTCAGTGGACATAATAAAGACCCCCCATCATTGATGTCAGTGGACGCATTAAAAGACCCCCCAGCATTGATGTCAATGGATGCAGTAAAGACCCCCATCATTGATGTCAGTGGATGCAGTAAAGACCCCCATCATTGATGTCAGTGGATGCATTAAGGACCCCCAGCATTAATGTCAGTGGACGCATTAAAACTCCCCAGCATTGAGGTCAGTGGACGCATTAAAACCCCCAGCAATGATGTCAGTGGACGCATTAAAACCCCCAGCATTGGTGCTGGTGGACACATTAAAACCCCCAGCATTGGTGCCGGTGGACACATTAAAATGCCCAGGATTGATGTCAATGGATGCATTAAAACCCCCAGCATTGGTGTCTATTGATGTATTAACCACTTCTGGACCGGAAGGATTTGCCCCCTTAATAACCAGGCCATATTTTGTGATTCGGCACTGCGTTGATTTAACGAAGAATTGCGCAGTCCTGCGACGCTGTACATAAGTAAAAATGATGTCCTTTATTTCCCACAAATAGAGCTTTCTTTTGGTGGTATTTGATCACCTGTGCGATTTTTATTTTTTGCGCTATAAGGCCCCGTTCACACTGGGGCGATCCGACTTCCAGGGGCGACCTCCGAGGTCGCGGTGCAAGCAGCGCGCCGCGACCTCGGAGCGGCCGGCACGGACTTCATAACATTGAAGTCTATGCAGGTCGCTCCGGGTCGCCCCAAAGAAGCTCCGGACCCTTTTTCTAAGTCGGAGCGACTATTAGAAGGGGTCCGCAGCTTCTCTATGGAAGGCGACCTACGGCGACCTGTGAGGCGACCAGGTCGTCTCACAGGTCGCCCCAGTGTGAAGGGGGACTAAAACAAAAAAAAAAGAGCGACAATTCTGAAAAAAAAAAAAAAAAAAAAAAAAAACACAATATTTTTTACATTCTGCTATATAACATTCCCCAAAAAAAATTTAAAAATCTATTTTTTTTTTTACATTTTTGGCCAATTTGTTTTCTGCTACATATTTCTGGTAAACAAAAATCACAATAAGCGTATTTTGATTGGTTTGCGCAAACGTTATCGCGTCTACTAACTATGGGAAAGATTTATGTCATTTTAATTTTTTTTACTAGTAATGGTCGCGATCTGCGATTTTTAGCGGGACTACGACATTGCGGCGGACAGATCGGACCCCTGACTGACATTTTTGACACTTCTGGGGGGGACCAGTGACATTACTACAGTAATCAGTGCTAAAATATGCACTGTTACTGTACTAATGACACTGGCAGGGAAGGGGTTAACACTGAGTGATCAGGGGTTAAATGTGTACCTAGAGGCGTGGCTTGTGAAATGATCACAGAGACCTGTGTTCCTATATAGCAGGATCACAGGGGCGCTATGATCATTCCAGGGAGAAGGAAGGCCGGCTGTGTTTTCAACAGCTGACCGTCCTTCTCTCTCAGCGGGGAACGATCGCGGGTGTCAGGCGGCAATTGGAGCCGCTTGCCCTGTGCATCGGCTTTCCCACTGACAAGCGCTCGCCCCCTAGCTGCCTGCTCGTGAGGCGGGCGGTCATAAAGTGGTTAAAGACCTCCAGCATTAATGTCAGTGGATGCATTAGAGACCCTCAAGCATTGGTGTCAGTGGACGCTTTAAAACCCCTCAGCATTGGTGTCAAGGGACTCAGTAAACCCCCCCTCCCCCAGCATTGGCGTCACTGGACGCATTAAAATCCCCCAGTATTGGTGTCAGTGGATGCATTAAAGACCCCCCCAGCATTGATGTCAGTGAACGCATTAAAAAACCCCAGAATTAATGTCAGTGGATGCATTTAAGATCCCCTAGCATTGGTGGCAGAGGCTGCATTATTAACCCCTAGCACAGGTGCCAGTATTATTAAACCCCTCCCCCACATTAACCCCAGCAATGATGTCAGTGGATGCATTAAACCCCCCCCCCCCCGAGCATTGATGTCAGGGAAGGCATTAAAATTTCCCAGCATTGATGTCTATTGATGCATTAAAGACTCCCCCCCCCCCAGCACTCATGTGCAGGTGGACGCATTAAAACCCCCAGCATTGGTGTCAGTGGATGCAATAAAGACCCTCATCACTGAATTCAGTGGGCACAATAAAACTCCCAGCATTGATGTCAGTGGATGCAATAAAGACCCCCAGCATTGATGTCAGTGGACACATTAAAACCTGCAGCATGGATGACAGTGGATGCATTAAAACCCCCCATTATTGATGTCAGTGGACGCATTGAAGACCCCCAGCATTGATATCAGTGGACATAATAAAGACTCCCAGCATTGATGTCAGTGAATGCAAAAAAGACCCCCCCCAGCATTGATGTCAGTGGACGCATTAAATAACCCCAGCATTGATGTCAGTGGACGCATTAAATAACCCCAGCATTGGTGTCAGTGGACGCATTAAAACCCCCAGCATTGAAGTGAGTGGACGCATTAAAACCCCCAGCAATGATGTCAGTGAATATATTAATAGCCCCCACCATTGATGTCTGCGGATGCATTAAAGACCTCCAGCATTAATGTCAGTGGATGCATTAGAGACCCCCAAGCATTGGTGTCAGTGGACGCTTTAAAACCCCTCAGCATTGGTGTCAAGGGACTCAGTAAACACCCCCCTCCCCCAGCATTGGCGTCACTGGACGCATTAAAACCCCCCAGTATTGGCGTCAGCGGACGCATTAAAATTGACCAGTATTGGTTTCAGTGGACGCATTAAAAGCCCCCCCCCCCCCCCAGCATTGGTGTCAGTGGATGCATTACCACTTAAGCCCCGGAAGATTTTACCCCCATTCCGACCAGGGGGTATTTTGCGATTCGGCACTGCATGACTTTAACGGACAATTGCGCGGTCGTGCGATGCTGTACCTAAACGAATTTGGCGTCCCTTTTTTCCCACAAACAGAGCTTTCTTTTGGTGGTATTTGATCACCTGTGCGATTTTTTGATCACGCGCTATAAACAAAAAAAAGAGCGTAAATTTTGCAAAAATAGCAATATTTTTCACATTTTTTTTTATATGAAATTCCCCCCCAAAAAAATGTAAAAATCGAAATTTTCGGCCAATTTGTTTTATGCTACCTATGTTTGGTAAAAAATATCGCAAAAAGCGTATTTTGATTGGTTTGCACAAAAGTTATCGCGTTTACTAACAAAGGGAAAGATTTTTGTCATTTTTGTTGTTTTTTTTTTTTTAACGTGTAATGGCGGCGATCTGCGATTTTTTGCGGTACTGCGACATTGCGGCGGACAGATCGGACCCTTGACTGACATTTTTGACACTTTTGGGGTTACCAGTAACATTACTACAGTAATCAGTGCTAAATATATGCACTGTTACTGTAAAAATACACTGGTAGTGAAGGGGTTAACTTTATTTGGGAGGGAGGGGCTGTGTGTGTCCCTAGGGGCGTGCTTTCTACTGTGATTGGCTGTGGCTTGAGCTGTAAGGACACTGATCAACGGATCTACATAGTAGATCCGTGTGATCAGTGTCTTTACACAAGCTGCCTGACATTCTCCCTCTCCCCCGCCGATCGCCGAGTGGCCGGCGGACACCGGGTCCGCTGGTCACACGCGCGGGGGGGGGGGGGGTCCGTGACCACGCGGGGGCGCGCGCGCGCTCGCTCCCTAGACCCTCACAAGCAAGCAACGCAGCCCTACGTTAGTTTGCCTGTGAGGGGCTGACCGCCGACGTAGATAGTCGTGCGGCGGTCGGCAAGTGGTTAAAAAACCCCAGAATTAATGTCAGTGGACGCATTTAAGATCCCCTAGCATTGGTGTCAGAGGCTGCATTATTAACCCCTAGCACAGGTGCCAGTATTATTAAACCCCTCCCCCACATTAATTAACCCCAGCAATGATGTCAGTGGATGCATTAACCCCCCCAGCATTGATGTCAGGGAAGGCATTCAAATTTCCCAGCATTGATGTCTATTGATGCATTAAAGCCCCCCCCAGCATTGGTGCAGGTGGACGCATTAAAACCCCCAGCATTGATGTCAGTGAAGGCAATAAAGACCCCCCTCTGCATTGATGTCAGTGGATGCAAAAAAGACCCCCAGCATTGATGTCAGTGGATGCAATAAAGACCCCCAGCATTGATGTCAGTGGATGCAATAAAGACCCCCCTCGGCATTGATGTCACTGGACGCATTAAAAAACCCCCAGCATTGATATTAGTGGACATAATTAACCCCCCCCCCCCAGTATTGAGGTCAGTGAAGACAATAAAGACCCCCCTTCAGCATTAATATCAGTGGATGCAATAAAGACCCCCAGCATTGATGTCAGTGGATGCAATAAAGACCCCCAGCATTGATGTCAGTGGATGCAATAAAGACCCCCAGCATTGATGTCAGTGGATGCAATAAAGACCCCCAGCATTGATGTCAGTGGATGCAATAAAGACCCCTAGCATTGATGTCAGTGAAGGCAAAAAAGACCCCCAGCATTGATGTCAGTGGATGCAATAAAGACCCCCAGCATTGATGTCAGTGGATGCAATAAAGACCCCCAGCATTGATGTCAGTGGATGCAATAAAGACCCCCAGCATTGATGTCAGTAAAGGCAAAAAAGACCCCCAGCATTGATGTCAGTGGATGCAATAAAGACCCCCAGCATTGATGTCAGTGGATGCAATAAAGACCCTCAGCATTGATGTCAGTGGATGCAATAAAGACCCTCAGCATTGATGTCAGTGGATGCAATAAAGACCCCCAGCATTGATGTCAGTGGATGCAATAAAGACCCTCCAGCATTAATGAAAGTGGACGCAATAAAGACCCCCAGCATTGATGTCAGTGAAGACAATAAAGACCCCCAGCATTGATGTCAGTGAAGGCAATAAAGACCCTCCAGCATTAATGTCAGTGGACGCAATAAAGACCCCCTAGTATTAGTGTCAGTCTATGCAAAAAAGACTCCCAGCATTGATGTCGGTGGATGCATTAAAGACCTCCAAGCATTGGTGTCAGAGGCTGCATTATTAACCCCTAGCACAGGTGTCAGTATTATTAAACCCCTCCCCCTACATTAATAACCCCCAGCATTGGTGCAGGTGGACGCATTAAAACCCCCAGCAATGATGTCAGTGGATGCAATAAAGACCCTCAGCACTGAATTCAGTGGGCACAACAAAACTCGCAGCAATGATGTCGGTGGACGCATTAAACCCCCCAGTATTGATGTCAGTGAACGCATTAAACCCCCCAGTATTGATGTCAGTGAACGCATTAAACCCCCCAGTATTGATGTCAGTGAACGCATTAAACCCCCCAGTATTGATGTCAGTGAACGCATTAAACCCCCCAGTATTGATGTCAGTGAACGCATTAAAATCCCCAGTATTGATGTCAGTGAACGCATTAAAACCCCCCAGTATTGATGTCAGTGGACGCATTAAACCCCCCAGTATGTCAGTGGACGCATTAAACCCCCCAGTATTGGTGTCAGTGAACGCATTAAACCCCCCAGTATTGGTGTCAGTGGATGCAATAAAGACCCCCCTCAGCATTGATGTCAGTGGACGCAATAAAGACCCCCAGCATTGATATTAGTGGACATAATAAAGACCCCCCCCCCCAGCATTGATGTCAGTGGATGTAATAAAGACCCCCAGCATTGATGTCAGTGAAGGCAATAAAGACCCCCAGCATTGATGTCAGTGAAGGCAATAAAGACCCCCAGCATTGATGTCAGTGAAGGCAATAAAGACCCCCAGCATTGATGTCAGTGAAGGCAATAAAGACCCCCCTCAGCATTGATGTCAGTGGATGCAATATAGACCCCCAGCATTGATGTCAGTGGAGGCAATAAAGACCCCCAGCATTGATGTCAGTGGATGCAATAAAGATGCCCAGCATTGATGTCAGTGAAGGCAATAAAGACCCCCCCTCAGCATTGATGTCAGTGAAGGCAATAAAGACCCCCCTCAGCATTGATGTCAGTGAAGGCAATAAAGACCCCCAGCATTGATGTCAGTGAAGGCAATAAAGACCCCCCCAGCATTGATGTCAGTGAAGGCAATAAAGACCCCCAGCATTGAGGTCAGTGAAGGCAATAAAGACCCCCCCAGCATTGATGTCAGTGAAGGCAATAAAGACCCCCCCAGCATTGATGTCAGTGAAGGCAATAAAGACCCCCAGCATTGAGGTCAGTGAAGGCAAAAAAGACCCCCAGCATTGATGTCAGTGGATGCAATAAAGACCCCCCTCAGCATTGATGTCAGTGAAGGCAATAAAGATCCCCCAGCATTGATGTCAGTGGATGCAATAAAGACCCCCAGCATTGATGTCAGTGGATGCAATAAAGACCCCCAGCATTGATGTCAGTGGACGCATTAAAAAACCCCCAGCATTGATATTAGTGGACATAATAAAGACCCCCCCCCCCCCAGCATTGATGTCAGTGAAGGCAATAAAGACCCCCCTTCAGCATTGAGGTCAGTGGATGCAATAAAGACCCCCCTCAGCATTAATATCAGTGGATGCAATAAAGACCCCCAGCATTGATGTCAGTGAAGGCAAAAAAGACCCCCTTCAGCATTGATGTCAGTGGATGCAATAAAGACCCTCAGCATTGATGTCAGTGAAGGCAATAAACACCCCCCCAGCATTGATGTCAGTGGATGCAATAAAGACCCCCAGCATTGATGTCAGTGGATGCAATAAAGACCCCCAGCATTGATGTCAGTGGATGCAATAAAGACCCCCAGCATTGATGTCAGTGGATGCAATAAAGACCCCCAGCATTGATGTCAGTGGATGCAATAAAGACCCCCAGCATTGATGTCAGTGAAGACAATAAAGACCCCCAGCATTGATGTCAGTGAAGACAATAAAGACCCCCAGCATTGATGTCAGTGACGGCAATAAAGACCCCCAGCATTGATGTCAGTGGATGCAATAAAGACCCCCAGCATTGATGTCAGTGGATGCAATAAAGACCCCAGCATTGATGTCAGTGAAGGCAATAAAGACCCCCAGCATTGATGTCAGTGAAGGCAATAAAGATCCCCAGCATTGATGTCAGTGGATGCAATAAAGACCCCCAGCATTGATGTCAGTGAAGGCAATAAAGACCCCCAGCATTGATGTCAGTGGATGCAATAAAGACCCCCAGCATTGAGGTCAGTGAAGGCAATAAAGACCCCCAGCATTGATGTCAGTGGATGCAATAAAGACCCCCAGCATTGAGGTCAGTGAAGGCAATAAAGACCCCCAGCATTGAGGTCAGTGAAGGCAATAATGACCCCCTTCAGCATGGATTACAGTGGATGCATTAAAAAACCCTATAGCATTGACGTCAGTGGACGCATAGAAGACCCCCAGCATTGAAATTAGTGGACATAATAAAGACCCTCCAGCATTGAGGTCAGTGAAGGCAATAAAGACCCCCCCCCCAGCATTGATGTCGGTGGACGCATTAAATAACCCCAGCATTGATGTCGGTGGATGCATTAAAGACCTCCAAGCATTGGTGTCAGAGGCTGCATTATTAACCCCTAGCACAGGTGTCAGTATTATTAAACCCCTCCCCCACATTAATAACCCCCAGCATTGGTGCAGGTGGACGCATTAAAACCCCCAGCAATGATGTCAGTGGATGCATTAAAGACCCCCCAGCATTGGTGTCAGTGGATGCAATAAAGACCCTCAGCACTGAATTCAGTGGGCACAATAAAACTCGCAGCAATGATGTCGGTGGACGCATTAAACCCCCCAGTATTGGTGTCAGTGAACGCATTAAACCCCCCCAGTATTGATGTCAGTGGACGCATTAAAGAGGTTGTAAACCCACCTCACAAACTTGTACCTATAGGTAAGCCTATATTAAGGCTTACCTATAGGTGCTATAAATATCTCCTAAACTTGCACCATTTAATAGATATTTAGAGTGCCTACTGCCGATGACGTCATCGGCGCAGGCGCTCTGAAGAAACGGCCACCCGTGCCGTTCCTTCAGAGCTCAGTGCCGTGAACGGCGGCTCCCGCGCGCATGCGCGGGAGTGATGTAATCGCGCCTCCGGCCAATCAGATGGCCGGAGGACGCGAACCCGGAAGCAGGACGGCCGGACATGTCGCCGTCCTGTCGCTGAGGTGGCGGCACGGCGGGGGCTTCGTTTTAAGGTAAGTACTACATAATGAGCTAGTATGCGATGCATACTAGCTCATTATGCCTTTTTCTTTACAGGGCTTTTTTTTCCTCGTTTTTATTGGGGGAGTTTACTTCCTCTTTAAAGATCCCCCAGTATTGATGTCAGTGAACGCATTAAACCCCCCAGTATTGATGTCAGTGGACGCATTAAACCCCCCAGTATGTCAGTGGACGCATTAAACCCCCCAGTATTGATGTCAGTGGACGCATTAAACCCCCCAGTATTGATGTCAGTGAACGCATTAAACCCCCCAGTATTGATGTCAGTGAACGCATTAAAGATCCCCCAGTATTGATGTCAGTGAACGCATTAAACCCCCCAGTATTGATGTCAGTGAAAGCATTAAAACCCCCAGTATTGATGTCAGTGGACGCATTAAACCCCCCAGTATTGATGTCAGTGAAAGCATTAAAACCCCCAGTATTGATGTCAGTGAAAGCATTAAACCCCCCAGTATTGGTGTCAGTGAACGCATTAAACCCCCCAGTATTGGTGTCAGTGAACGCATTAAACCTCCCAGTATTGATGTCAGTGAACGCATTAAACCCCCCAGTATTGGTGTCAGTGAACGCATTAAACCCCCCAGTATTGATGTCAGTGAAAGCATTAAACCCCCCAGTATTGATGTCAGTGAACGCATTAAACCCCCCAGTATTGGTGTCAGTGAACACATTAAACCCCCCAGTATTGATGTCAGTGAACGCATTAAACCCCCCAGTATTGGTGTCAGTAAACGCATTAAACCCCCCAGTATTGGTGTCAGTGAACGCATTAAACCCCCCAGTATTGATGTCAGTGAACGCATTAAACCCCCCAGTATTGATGTCAGTGAACGCATTAAACCCCCCAATATTGGTGTCAGTGAACGCATTAAACCCCCCCAGTATTGATGTCAGTGAACGCATTAAACCCCCCAGTATTGATGTCAGTGAACGCATTAAACCCCCCAGTATTGATGTCAGTGAATGCATTAAACCCCCCAGTATTGGTGTCAGTGAACGCATTAAACCCCCCCAGTATTGATGTCAGTGGACGCATTAAAGAGGTTGTAAACCCACCTCACAAACTTGTACCTATAGGTAAGCGTATATTAAGGCTTAACTATAGGTGCTATAAATATCTCCTAAACTTGCACCGTTTAATAGATATTTAGAGTGCCTACTGCCGATGACGTCATCGGCGCAGGCGCTCTGAAGAAACGGCCACCCGTGCCGTTCCTTCAGAGCTCAGTGCCGTGAACGGCGGCTCCCGCGCGCATGCGCGGGAGTGATGTAATCGCGCCTCCGGCCAATCAGATGGCCGGAGGACGCGAACCCGGAAGCAGGACGGCCGGACATGTCGCCGTCCTGTCGCTGAGGTGGCGGCACGGCGGGGGCTTCGTTTTAAGGTAAGTACTACATAATGAGCTAGTATGCGATGCATACTAGCTCATTATGCCTTTTTCTTTACAGGGCATTTTTTTCCTCGTTTTTATTGGGGGAGTTTACTTCCTCTTTAAAGATCCCCCAGTATTGATGTCAGTGAACGCATTAAACCCCCCAGTATTGATGTCAGTGAACGCATTAAACCCCCCAGTATTGGTGTCAGTGAACGCATTAAACCCCCCAGTATTGATGTCAGTGGACGCATTAAAGATCCCCCAGTATTGATGTCAGTGAACGCATTAAACCCCCCAGTATTGATGTCAGTGGACGCATTAAACCCCCCAGTATTGATGTCAGTGAACGCATTAAACCCCCCAGTATTGATGTCAGTGAACGCATTAAAGATCCCCCAGTATTGATGTCAGTGAACGCATTAAACCCCCCAGTATTGATGTCAGTGAAAGCATTAAAACCCCCAGTATTGATGTCAGTGGACGCATTAAACCCCCCAGTATTGGTGTCAGTGAACGCATTAAACCCCCCAGTATTGGTGTCAGTGAACGCATTAAACCTCCCAGTATTGATGTCAGTGAACGCATTAAACCCCCCAGTATTGGTGTCAGTGAACGCATTAAAACCCCCCAGTATTGATGTCAGTGAAAGCATTAAACCCCCCAGTATTGATGTCAGTGAACGCATTAAACCCCCCAGTATTGGTGTCAGTGAACGCATTAAACCCCCCAGTATTGATGTCAGTGAACGCATTAAACCCCCCAGTATTGGTGTCAGTAAACGCATTAAACCCCCCAGTATTGGTGTCAGTGAACGCATTAAACCCCCCAGTATTGATGTCAGTGAACGCATTAAACCCCCCAGTATTGGTGTCAGTGAACGCATTAAACCCCCCAGTATTGGTGTCAGTGAACGCATTAAACCTCCCAGTATTGATGTCAGTGAACGCATTAAACCCCCCAGTATTGGTGTCAGTGAACGCATTAAACCCCCCAGTATTGATGTCAGTGAACGCATTAAACCCCCCAGTATTGGTGTCAGTGAATGCATTAAACCCCCCAGTATTGATGTCATTGGACACATTAAAGATCCCTTAGTATTGATGTCAGAGGCTGCATTATTAACCCCTAGCACAGGTGTCAGTATAATTAACCCCCTTTCCCACATTGGTGGTCAATGGCATTGAAATGCAACCCATTCCATGACCACCAATGTGGGGGGAGGGGGTTATTAATACTGACAGTACCACAAGTGCAGAAGAGGGGAGGTGGGTTAAAATTAGTGGCGATCGACGGATATCGTTTTTTTAATGCCGATACTGATGTTTTGGTGATCGGATATTGGTATTTTTTTATTCTTTATTTTTTCTGCAGGTACTCCTTGTGGAGGGATATGGGTGTCTAAAAGACCCAACCCCCCCCCCCCCCCCCCCAGCACCGACAAGCATTCAAAACACCAAGTTTGGCTGTTTTGAATGCAGTCAGTTTTTTTTAATTCGGCGTCGAGTACCCAGGGGGATGGAGAGCACAGGGGGAGAGGGGGGGGGACTGGAGAGCACTGTCTGGGGGAACTGGAAATCACTGAGGGGGGAGCCAGGGAGCTGGAGAGCACTGGGGGAGCCAGAAAGCATGGGGGGGGGGGAAGAGATGAAAAGCACTGTGGAGAGCTGAAGAGCACCGGGGGGGGGGGGGGGGGGGCTAAGAGCACGGGGGGGACTAAATGAACTGCGGGGGACTAAGAACACTGGGGGGGGGGTGCGGCTAAAGAACACTGGGGGGGCTAAAAAGCACTGAGGGGGGGCATTATTACATTCAGAGTATAGCACTGGTACAGGTAGGTGTCCTTCCGGGTCCGCAGTTTGCCCTTACTGTCAGTCAGTGGCCAGCAGCAGCCGAGGAGATGACCCAATCAGGCAGCGGGGAGGGCCGGCCGCAGTTTGCCTGGAGACACTGTGACTGGCTAGCAGCAGCAGTAACAGCCGGGAGATTATCAACCAATGAGGCAGCGGAAGCGTCACTGGAGGGCGGGCCGGCCGCATGAACGTGATGAGGCGGGGGTGCGGTTACCGAAACGGTTACCGCCCCCTTCCGCGTCATCATCACTATGTTATGTGTGCTATGGGGTATAGGAGAGGGGTGGGTCTGAGGAAGAGGGAGGTTCTAAGGAAAGGGGGGGGTCAAAAGAAGAGAGGGGGTGAGGAAGAGAGGGGGTGAGGAAGAGAGGGGGTGAGGAAGAGAGGGGGTGAGGAAGAGAGGGGGTGAGGAAGAGAGGGGGGTTCTCTACTAAGACAGATAAATTATTTTTACTGCACAGCCTGCAAAGGGGAATTAGTGACAAGGGACAATAATGATCCTGAAGACCCCTATATATCTAACATCAGATCTTTTTATTGGAAATATCACAATGGGGGTACAGGGTCAGAGCCAACAGCCCCCCCCCCTCCCCCACCCAGGCACCATAGCAGCTGCATGGACTGTGGTGGCAATTGTTACTTCACTGCATACAAAATCCATGAGACCCCCTCTTTTCAATCAACGGGTGTCCTCATTTCTGAGCATACATCCCCTCCCCCACCACTATTATTGATGCATAAAATATATTTTTAAAGTCATTTTATTGTTGGCTATTTTTAATTACAATGTATTTTTACTCATGGATTTTCATAAATATACATTAAAAATTATTGTATAAGTGCCGGTTCACATTCCTGCGATGCGGGAACGCTGCGAATATACAGCGTGTTCCCGCATCGCATACGCACCCCTGGCAGTTCACACTGCCATATGCCATACACTGGGGGTGTCAATTAAAAGTTAACGACACCCCCAGATCAGATGGCATATCGCAGTGCAATCTATAAGTTGGCACAGAATCGGATCACACTAGTGTGAACCACCATGCCATCCGATTCTGCTGCTGACCAAAAAAAGGGTCCTGTGCGAGATGGGTGCGATTGCGGTGGGAATTCAGTCATACAATCTGTATGGGTGAATCTGCAGCGCACAGAGATGGCATGTTATTTTAGGAGCGCTCAGAATTACATGCCATCTCTGTGATGGCAGAAATGTGAAGCGGCACTAAGCCAACATTTATGGTTTTGCTGTTGTTTTGGATAAAGTGGTGAAGAGTTCGTCCAGAGGGGGGCTTTAGCAGAGAAATGCTTTATAAATGCAAGAAAGTCATGGAAATAAAAAAATAAGATGAAAATGTAGAAAATAAATGTCTGCTTTCATGGTAAAATAAATCAATAAATAAAAAGAGAATAGACTGACAGGCTGATGGGAAAAGCACTGATAGATTTACTGGGAGACTTTACCAAGGATTACCAATGACATTTTCTGGGCTCCATATAATATAAGCCTGGGGGGGGGGGGGTAGGTGAGGAGATGGAGGGGGGGGGGGGTAGGTGAGGAGATGGGGGGGGGGGGGGTAGGTGAGGAGATGGGGGGGGGGAGGTGAGGAGATGGGGGGGGGGAGGTGAGGGGATGGGGGGGGAGGTGAGGGGATGGGGGGGTAGGTGAGGGGATGGGGGGGTAGGTGAGGAGATGGGGGGTAGGTGAGGGGATGGAGGGGGGGTAGGTGAGGAGATGGGGGGGGGGTAGGTGAGGAGATGGGGGGGAGGTGAGGGGATGGGGGGGGTAGGTGAGGGGATGGGGGGGGTAGGTGAGGGGATGGGGGGGGTAGGTGAGGAGATGGGGGGGGGGGAGGTGAGGAGATGGGGGGGGGAGGTGAGGAGATGGGGGGGGAGGTGAGGAGATGGGGTTCTAGGGAAGAGAGCAGAGGGGTAGGTGAGAGGGCTCTAAGGATGAGGAGGAGAGAGGGAAGGTCTTGGGCTGAGTTCTCCCCCCTTGTACTTACCACCACACCGGGAAGCATGTTTTGTTTTCCTCCCTCCAGCCATGTGACCAGGGTGATAGAGGGAGGACGGGCAGGCTTCCCTCACTATACAGCGGCGCTCTCTATTGCCACCTGCAGGCTGGAGGGAGGACAAAGTCTAATCCTCTCCCCAGCTCTCTCACTCCTGTCAGTAAGCATCGGGGATGAGCGGCCTCACTGGCAGCGCGCGGAGGTGGGCTCGCGCTTCCTCTGATTGGTGCAGGGGGCAGGCGGATCATGTGACGTGTGGCACGCGCAGGCGCCATTTTTACTGTGGTTGCCAGGGAGAGGGAGTGTCTCCTGTCACTGCCGTCACAGCGCCCTACAGCGGATTTTTCTGACATTACAGCTTCTATATCTAATCATCTGTATCCAGGAGAGACGGTAAGTGTCATTAGCTGTCATGTCACCTTACCAGTGAGGTCGGGTCCAGTGTCTGGATATGTGTGTGTGGGGGGGGAGGACAATAGAGACCTGGACCCGATTTGTACTGTAAATGATCTGTCAATGTTTTCTCTCCTCCTTTCTAGTTGGAGGGAAGAGAATCACTTTTTCACACTCAGGATCAGAGCTGCCATTAGAAATCACAGGGGCCCAGAACAGCCTCCTGACAGGGGCCCCAAACAGCTTACCTGACAGCCCCCCCCCCCCCCACAGTTCAAATCTTTTTCCCAACTCACTTCCCCCCCCCCAATTCCCCCTCCTAGCAGAAATCTTGGCAGTGAAAGGTTTAGGACTCTTTCACACGGGCGATCCGATCAGATCCGCCTGTCAGTTTTTTAGGTGGATCTGATCGGATCCTCCATGCAGCTCTATGGGGCAGCGGATGTCAGCGGAGACACCTCCACTGACACCCGCTGCCACCCGCATCCGATCCTGTCCGTGAAATCTGGACGGATGGAAACCCTATTTTTCCATCCGTTCAGTAATCGGATCGGATCTGATGAGAGCGGACAGGCGGTCCTCTCTCATCCGATCCCCCATAGAGGGCAGCGGGGGCTGAGACACCTCCCTCTCTGCTCTGCAAGCGGAGACGGAGCTGTCATCCGCCGCCTACGGAGGCGGACCGTGTGAAAGAGCCCTTAATGGTTTTTCTTTAACTTTTTAGGTTTATTAACCACTTAAGCCCCGGAAGATTTTACCCCCTTCCTGACCAGGGGGTATTTTGCGATTCGGCACTGCGTGACTTTAACGGACAATTGCGCGGTCGTGCGATGCTGTACCTAAACAAATTTGATGTCCTTTTTTCCCACAAACAGAGCTTTCTTTTGGTGGTATTTGATCACCTGTGCGGTTTTTTGATCATGCGCTATAAACAAAAAAATGCGTCAATTTTGCAAAAATAATATTTTTCCCATTTTTTTATATGAAATTCCCCCCAAAAAAATGTAAAAATCTAAATTTTTTAACATTTTCGGCCAATTTGTTTTATGCTACATATGTTTGGTAAAAAAAATCGCAAAAAGCGTATTTTGATTGGTTTGCGCAAAAGTTATCGTGTTTACTAACAAAGGGAAAGATTTTTGTCATTTTTGGTGTTTTTTTTTTAACGAGTAATGGAGGCGATCTGCGATTTTTTTTGCGGGACTGCGACATTGCAGCGGACAGATCGGATCCTTGACTGACATTTTTGACACTTTTGGGGGTACCAGTGACATTACTACAGCAATCAGTGCTATACATATGCACTGTTACTGTAAAAATGACACTGGCAGTGAAGGGGTTAACTGTATTGGAGGGGTTAAGTGTGTCCTAGGGGCGTGCTTCTAACTGTGATGGGACATGGCTACTAGTGTAAAAACAGAGATCAATGGTCCTACATAGTAGAACTGTCTGATGTCCATTTTTACACAGGGAAGAATGACAGGCGGCTTGTTTACATTAGCCGCCTGCCTTTCTCCCTCTTTACCGACGATCGCAGAGTGACCGGCTGACATCGGGTCCGCCGGTCACACGCACGGACTCCTCAGTGAACGAGCCGGGGGGGAGCGCGCCTTAGTGGGCGCGCGCTCGCCCGCTATTGGCTCACAAGCCGGTCACAGGCTAGTGACGTATATATACGTCGCTTTGCCTGGCCGGGGCTGACCGCCGCAGTATATTTACTTGCGGCGGTCGGCAAGCGGTTAAGCACAAACAATTTCTGTGATTTTTAATCTTGCACAGTATTATTTCTGAGGGGAGCGCAGCCCCTGGTGAAGTCTTTTTTCTTTAGTACATAACTGTTAGAGCCATAATTTGGGGAAACAATTGTGCTAGTAGCAGCTTCCAAGGTCAGCTATAGCAGTAATAAGAGCCTAAAAACAGGATTGTCATTGTATGGAAAAAGAAGAGCACAGGTAATACTGGTAAATGCTCCTTTCACCTCTGCCTGGCCGATTTTGGGAAGACCTTTCAGAGTTCAGTTCCTCCTTAACCACTTTACCACCGGAGGATTTTGCTGTCTTCCGTCCAGGCCACTTTTTGCGATTCTGCGCTGTGCGACTTCAACTGACAATTGCGCGGTCGTGCGACGCCGTACCCAAACGAAATTTACGTCCTTTTTTTCCCACAAACAGAGCTTTCTTTTGGTGGTATTTGATCACCTGTGTGATTTTTACTTTTTGCGCTATAAACAAAAAAAGAGCGTTTATTTTGAAAAAATAACAATATTTTTAACATTTTTTTATATGAAATTCCCCCCAAAAAAGATGTAAAAACCAATTTTTAAAAAAAATTTTGGCCAATTTGTTTTCTGCTACCTATGTTTGGTAAAAAAAATCGCAATAAGCGTATTTTGATTGGTTTGCGCAAAAGTTATTGCGTTTACTAACAAAGGGAAAGATTTCTGTCATTTTTGGTGTTTTTTTTTTAACGCGTAATGGCGGCGATCTGCGATTTTTTTTTGGGGGACTGCGACATTGCGGCGGACAGATCAGACCCTTGACTGACATTTTTGACACTTTTGGGGGTACCAGTGACATTACTGCAGTAATCAGTGCTATATATATATATGCACTGTTACTGTAAAAATGACACTGGCAGGGAAGGGGTTGATTTTATTGGAGAGGGAGGGGTTAATGTATGCCTGGTGCTTACTGACGTGTAGGGGGGGAGGTGACTGAGTGAGTCATGGACAGATCGGATGTCCAGCTATGCTGAACAGTCCGATCTGTCACTCCCTGTCACTATGGAGATCCGTCCGCTTGTGTTTACACAGGCGGGCGGATCTCCACACTAGATCCCCGGCGATCGGAGCAGAGCAGCGGCGATCGCCACTGCTCCTCCCTTGGCCCGACTCCCGCTGTGAATGAAAACAGCGGGAGCGAGCCTCCGGCGGCGCACAGGCGCCGCCCAGAAGGGGGAGTGTCTGACAACGTTAATACTACGTCGTCAGACGATAACGAACCACTCTGCCGCAGTAGTATTACTGTGAGCAGACGTAAAGTGGTTAAATGATGGCGTTACCGTTTCACTGTTCAGGGTTTGTATATAAAGTACGTTTCTGCTCTAGTATGATGGGGAATCGCTCACATATATAAATAGGGAAAGGGGAGTTGTAGGTTTCAGGACAAGGTGTCACATGCTTGTGATGAATACAACCTACTCAGGAAAAGCCATTTCTCTTTTTGGTAACTGAGGATCAACTATGTAATTCATGACATAATTATCATATACTTAAAGGGATCAATCCACTAAAAAGTCAAATTTTACCTTCTAAGTGTATCCTGGTGGGTTGGGTCATTTTTGCCTTCTTATATGGCTACTCCAAGATCTTCTTATAATAAATTTCAAATGACATTCCACTAGAAAGGTGAGAATCAATGGGTGAGATGAGGAGCACTGATTTTCTAAGCCAAGCCTTACACAGAGCGAACTTCTTTCCTGCAACCATGGGTTGCAATAAAGAAAATCGATCGATTTCCCCATCAACACCGACTCCCACAGAGCCATTGTGTTCTCCTGGCGGGGAAAGATGCCGCACTGAGAGAACACAGTGATTTTTGCTAGCAGCTATAACAGCCACTAGCAATAATCACCTATAAACTCGGACAGGCTGGTTGTACCCAGGTTGATCGATCAACTAGGGTACATTCAGCCTGCCCATACATGGTTCCGATCTCGGCCGGTTCCTGCTAGTTACTTAGCTGTCCAGTTGGTTCTCTGACTTCTATACAATGGGAGTCACAGCCTCAGAGCAACAAGTGACATCAGAAAATCTTTGCATGTGTTTCTGGGTCAGTGGCTCAGAAAGTGCTAAAGCCCAAAAAAATGATTTTCTGTAAACAGGCTCCAAACAACTCTGTTTTGAGGTGGGGGGTGGGGGGGTAAAAAAAATGCATACTACCAGATCGGTGGTCTTTAGGAGTTATGAATGCCATTATGTCAGTGGAAGGAATGGGGTCCTTGTGTTAATAGGAAAAGGTGGCCCAGCATTGGTGTTCTATGAGACTCAACTTTCAGTTTTCATCCCCTGTGCTTTCCCTCATAGGGAGGTCACAACCAGGCCTATAAGCACCATTGGAAAGGAGTTCACACCACCTAAGGGTGTCTGAAATAATGCCAGGTGCTGGAACCATCTGCCTTCCACCCTCAGACTTTCTGAATACAGTAGCTTGCAATGAGAAAGCTCTGCATGTAGGGCCTTCTCACAGGGGCTGGTCTATGGAAACCACCTTGCCATAGTTTGGGGACCTTTGGCTTAAGCCTTGTTCCCACAGGCATTAGTTTGAGTAAGATCAGTATGAGCTGCAAACTTCTTCCCAACTTCTAGCAGCTTTATTGATGCATTTAAAGCACTCCAGTTTAGAGAGGTGATACACACATCACAGAGAGCTGACTGTCACATTAACCTCCCTGGGGGTATTCCCGAGTGTGGCTCGGGGTTAACTTTCAGTACCAAAAGCAGTAACCCCGAGCCACACTTGGGATTACCACAGAATGTTATTCACCTTCCCTGCGATCCCCCGCCGCCCCCCCTGCCATCCTCCCGGTCGTCCTCATACTCTCTCCCCGCTCTGTGCTCGGCCGATTGCTGGCACTTGCCTTCCGGTTCTCTTCCCTGCGAGCGTTGCGACGCAGGGGGGGGGGGGGTGGAACCGGCGGCAAATTCAAGTGTAAATACACCAAATGACATGATACAAAGCTGTGATCCTAACGGATTACACTGTATCATCCCATTTAACCACAGAATTTCACCGGGTGACTTTTCCAGTGCCCTGCCTGTGCTTTTCCAGTTCTTTGTACCTGGAAAATAGAGAACGACCATGGCGTCCAAAAAGTGTTCTTTTTGCGCAAAAGCACTTTTAGACGAACTGGAAAACAGCGACAGCGAAACGGAGTTACTTGAAGAACTAAGCGATAGCGATTTGTGGGAAAATTCGTCATCGGGTACGGAAAGTGACGACAGCGACGATTCTGATGTCTCTTCCTAGCACATAGCTTGTGGAATTTGGGAAGTATATCAAATGATTCTTCAGAATTTTCAACAGAGTTTTGCGCCAGAAAGAGACATCAGAATCGTCGCTGTCGTCACTTTCCGTACCTGATGACGAATTTTCCCATGAATCGCTATCGCTCTGTTCTTCAAGTAACTCAGTTTCGCTGTTGCTGTTTTCCAGTTCGTCTAAAAGTGCTTTTGCGCAAAAAGAAAACTTTTTGGACGCCATGGTCGTTCTCTATTTTCCAGGCACAAAGAACTGGAAAAGCACAGGCAGGGCACTGGAAAAGTCACCAGGTGAAATCCTGTGGTGAAATGGCATGATACAGTGTAATCCGTTAGGATCACAACTTTGTATCATTTCATTTAGTGTATTTACATTTTTGAATTTGCCGCCGGTTCCACCCCCCTGCGTCGCAACACTCACAGGGAAGGGAACGGAAAGACAGGTGTCAGCATCGGCCGAGCACACAGCGGGAGGACAGTGGGAGGACAGCGGGGGGAGGACGGCAGGGGAGGACAGCAGGGGATCGCAGGGGAAGGTGAGTTTTAAAATATAAAAGAACAGATTTGCATGCAAAACAATGTAGCGCTTTTAGCACAGTAATCTGTACATAATTAGACCGCCAGAGAGGTTAAACATGCTTCTAGTAGAATTGGGGGAGCTTCAGCACTTCTTGCTGTGTAGGAAAATGGTGGTTGCTTGCTGAAGCTTGCTAGCAACTTGTTTAAATGACATTTTCATTAGGATTTAGGTTTGCCCTGCCCAAAGCTTGCTTAACCACTTGCCGACCGCCCATCGCATATATACTGCGGCAGGCTGGCTCAGCTGCGCCAATCGCCGTACCTGTACAGCGGTTTGCGGGAGCACTCCTGGGGGGAGAGCCCATGCCGCCGCCGGCACGCACCCACCCCCACTAGGCAGCAGGGATGCCGATCAACAGGGCCGGCGGCCGCGATTGCTGCTGTGCACCCGCGATGGCTCCCCGCTGATAGAGAACACCAGTCAGCTGTTGTAGAGACAGTAGACCGTTCTTCTCTCTGAAATTTTCACAGAGTGCCTGTGATTCTCCCATATAGGATCAAAGGTCTCTGAGTTTATTTCACAAGCCCATCCCCCATACAGTTAGAAAACACTCCCCTAGGCTCACACTTAACCCTTTGATCGCCCCTGGGTTAACCCCTTCCCTGCCCTTGTCATTATTACAGTAACAGTGCATATTTTTAGCACTGATTACTGTAGTAATGTCACTGGTCCCCCCAAAAGTGTCAAAAATGACAGTTAGGGGTCCAATCTGTCTGCCGCAATGTCGCAGTCCCGCTAAAAATCGCAGATCACCGCCATTACTAGTAGAAAAAAAAATGACATAAATCTTTCCCCTGGTTTGTAGACGCAATAACTTTTGCGCAAAGCAATCAAAATGCACTTATTGGGATTTTTTTTTTTACCAAGAATATGTAACAGAATACAAATTGGCCTAAAATGATGAAAAAATTGATGTTTTATTCTTTTTTTGGAAATGTTATATAGAAGAAAATGAAAAATATTGTTTTTTTTTTTGTAAGTGCCGGTTCACATTTGTGCGATCACCGAGATCGCATGTAATTCGGAGCGCACTGCTCCTAAAATTACATGCCATCTCTGTGCGGTACAGTTTGTATGGCTGAATTTGCACCGCAATCGCACCTAACTCGCACAGGACCCTTTTTTGGTCCGCAGCAGAATCGGATCGCATGGTGGTTCACACTAGTGCGATCCGATTCTGTGCGAACTTTCAGATTGCACTGCGATATGCAATCTGATCTGGGGGTGTTGTTAACTGTTAATTGACACCCCCAGCCTGTCGCATATGGCAGTGTGAACTGCCAGGGGTGCGGATGCGATGCGGGAACACGCTGTATATTCCCAGCGTTCCCACATCGCAGAAATGTGAACCGGCACTTAAAGGCTTTTAAAGCATTGCCTATGGACAATTTTAGGTAGCGCAGTTTGTCACCATTTCACAAGCATGCACATGACAAGTTTGGTATCTATTTACCTGATGCAACATTATCTATTATATTTTAGCAAAAAAAAACAAAATGTGTATTAAAAAAAAAAAAATCAGTCCTTTGTCTGATCAGCTGTCTTGTAGGGCAGGGGAGGGATCGACGATCTAACAGACCCTTGATTTCTCCACGAGGAGTGCCTGTCACCGGCCAAAGCTATCACAGGGGGTCTTGTTCACCCCTTGTAATAGCAATAAAGTTGAATGAAAAAATATATTTTAACCACTTCCATACCAGGCCATTTCTGGCACTCCGCTCCTACATGTAAAATTCATCATTTTTTTGCTAGAAAATAACTTGTAACCCGCAAACATTATATATTTTTTTTTTTAGCAGAGACCCTAGTGAATAAAATGGTGGTCATTGCAACTTTTTATGTCACACGACACGGTATTTGCACAGAAATTTTTCAGATGCGCTCTTATGGGAAAAAACAAACTTTCATAAATAAAAAAAAAAAAAAAAACACTACAGTTAGCCCAATTTTGTTGTATAATGTGAAAGATTATGTTATGTCGAGTAAATAGATACCTAACATGTCAGGCTTTAAAATTGCGCACACTTGTGGAATGACGCCAAACCTTGGTACCTAAAAATCTCTATAGGCAATGCTTTAAAAAAGTTTACAGGTTACCAGTTTAGAGTTACTGGGGAGGTCTTGTGCTAGAATTGTTGCTCTCACTCTAACGTTTGCGGCGATACCTCACATGTATGGATTGAACGCCATTTACATATTACATATGTGGCCATGACGAACGCTTACGTTCTCTTATGCATGTGAGCAGGCGGGGATAAGGGCACTTTAATTTTTTAATTTTTTTTTTATATTTTATTTTTTTTATCACTTTTATTCCTATTACAAGGACTGTAAACATCCCTTGTAATAGGAATAGTGCATGACAGGTTCTCTTTATGGAGTGATCTGGGGTCAATAAGACCTCAGATTCCTCCTACAGGCTGGAAAGCCTGAAATAAAAAAAAACGATCTCGGCTATACAACCGAGGTCACAGCAGTATTAACAACTGACAGGCCAGGCGTGACGTCATCACCTCATGCCCTGGCCTTCAAAAGTCAAAGAGACTGCAGGGGACCATCTGGTCCTCAGCAGTCTCTATGGTGTACTTCCGCCGGCGGCCGATTCCTTCCCCGGCAAGCCGATGGCACGGGAGAGTCAGTAGAAGCACCGGAGGGTGGCGGAAGGGGGAGATGTCCTCTCCCGCCACCTATAAGAACAATCAAACGACTGAACAGCCACTATGATTGTTCTTATGGTGAAGGGAATCGCAGGCTGAAAAAAATATTATCTGAATGATGCCTGCATCTGCACCCATCATTCAGATATCCCCACCTAAACCCCTGGATGTCATATGACGCCCAGCGGTAAGGAAGTGGTTAAAAGAGTGTAACAAAAAAAAATGTGAATAAAAAAATTATTATTAAAAATGAACAATTTAAATGACTCCCGCCTGCCCCCATGATCATGCCAAATGCAATTGTGTGCTTAGGTCTGGCATGCATATGTAAAGAATGATTGCATCACACATGTAAGGTATCGCTATGAACCTCATAGTGAGAGAAAACATTCTAGTGCCAGAGCCCACGGATAACCTATAAAGGCTTTTAAAGTGTTGCCAATGGACAATCTCAGGTACCGCAGTTGTTGCCATTTCACAGGAGTGCGCAATTTTCAGTGTTGGTGACGTATTACCGGACACAGCGCCATCTTTTATATTTTACCAGAAAAACTGGGTCTAATTTTGTGCACTAAAATTAGTTTGTGTGTAGTTTTCAAGAAAATATACAGTATGATGTATTATAGCATAACCCAATGGTGAAGAATTATATGGAGCTGCGTCTGTCAATGGATGATAGAGAAATATATATATAAAATGTTTGGGGGTTCTAGGTAATTTTCTAGCAAAAGATACTGGCTTTAACTTGTAAGCAACAAGTGTCAAAAAAGGCTTAGGAATGAAAGGGTTAAGATGCCCAGAGGTGGGGCATAGCTTAAGATCACATGACCACCGTAGTTGGCTGTCATGTCATCCAAACATCCGTTGTCTGCAAAGCGATATTGACTGCAATTCACGCAAATATGCGGCCTCTCTGCGCTAAGGCCCAGGGGCCGAGAGGCCGCTAAATTTTACACAAGAAAAAAAAAAAAACCTATAGAGAAACTGTATATCACAAAGAATGCACTTTTCACCACAGGTACATTACAGGAGATACAAAGAGAATGCTGGTGCATTTAGTAAAAAAAGAAAAAGGACATAAGCACTCTTTAGACCGTAGCAACTTGGTTTCCAGGCCTCTGGCCTGATGTGGGTCTGCCATTAGTAGCGGAATCCTCTCCAGCCCATGTGAGCTGAGTCCCTGGGTGTGACAACTGAAGCAGCGACAACTCCAGCATCTTTGTTTTTGGGTTTTTATTATAAATTAAAGGGGATGAGAGAAGGGAATGAGTGGGATACTCCTTTAGGCTCAAACTAATTACAATTGGGACTTTGATCCTGAAAATGCCCGTTGGCGCCTCCTTGACGCCAGCCGGCGCCAGCCAACGCTCACTGACTCTGAGAACACTCTGTATAGCAGAAGAAGTGTTGAATCCCTGACTTATAGTCCAGTAGATCCAAGACTGAGAACCATAGAACTCCTGATACTGTTGTGCAGTAAAAGTCACTGAATACTTTCCCCCGCCTGGCACAGCTTGAGGTAGTATATTGTAGAACTCTGTATAACTGTCACTGTAACTGGCACGCACTGTACAATTCAGGGCCCAAACTGCAGGTGCCCCCTTTGACCTTGAACTCTTCAGGGTCCACTGACTATGTACTGCCTTTGCAAATTCAGGGTCCTCTACCTAGGTACCCCCTTTACAACTAGCTGACACTGGATCCCAGAACCTCTCCCGGAGTGGTCCCCTCTCACTCTAGGCAGACCCCCAGGGACAATCCGCAGTACTCACAACCTGTGTAGGCTTTCCTGGGACTGGACCCCCCCCCCTCTCTCTCCGTAGGTTCTCGGCACACCGGATCCCCTCAGCTCAACTCAGCACTCTCTGGATACTCGGGCGACAACCCGCGACATCCTCCTTCCTCAGACAGGAGGAGAGACAGCCGCACTCTCCTTCCTGGGACTCTGCTCCCCCCAAAGACACCCTGTCATGCACTTCCCCCAAACTTATACCCACTCCCAGAATCATTCACAGCCTAATCTGCCTTCTGGGGTAGTTACAAGCTGGGATGTGTCCCCTGATTGGGCTTCCCACACTGCCCTATGAGAAGCCTCTAACAGAAGCCAGTGGGGATACTTCCCCTTCAGCAGGCACATCTGGAAGCCCTGACACCCTACCTAACAAATCACAGCCCTGCTGTTAGGCAGACAAGGCCCACTATATACTTACTTAGCACCTACCTGTAGGGTGCTACAAGACAAATAGAGGGTGTGTACCAAGTTAATGTAATCACCTGTAAAGGCGGGCACATAGGCGTAAACACAATACTTTAATTGCTCTAAAAAATACAATATAGAAACATAATCAAGTATATAAAGAGCCTCTGCCAATATCTTGAATGGCACGAGTATCAATTCTGCCATCTATGTAGTCATAACTATGTAGTAAGTTATAAATTGGCAGATGCAAATATGTAAAATCAGCATTTTTTGCTAGAAAATTACTTAGAACCCCAAAACATTTTTTTTAAAGCAGGGGCATGAGAGGATTAAATTGTGGGTGTTGCAGTTTTTTTATATCACACGGTATTTGCGCAGCTGTTTTTCAATTGCTAATCTATTTGGAGGGCAATAATGCATTTTAATGCACAAAAACACCGTAGAATACCTAATGGTTTGGTCAAATATAAATGATGTTAAGCCACGTAAATAGACACCTAACATGTCAAGCTTTAAAATTGAGCAAACAAATGGAACGACACAATAAATTATCCATAGACGATGCTTTAAAAGCCTTTACAGTTTACCAGTTTAGTGTTACACAGGACACTTAGCGCTATAATCATTGCATATAATATTCTTGCTACAACGTTTGAGGCAATAACTCATGTGTTTAAAAGAATGGGTAGTGTCGCGCTCAAACATAAAGTGCTTGTGCAGATATATTTAAACCTTAATTCAAAAATTAAAAATACATAATAGGTGACAATCTAAAAAATCAATCAATCTGTGCTCAATATTGTAAAGTGCAAACAGTCCATATGCAGCATCAAACAGTCCACATCTCTTTGGTGTCACACAAATTAGCAGAGACTTGATGTTAGTGCAGATTATCCTTCACCTCCACACTTCACCCAGTGATCTAGTAAGGTACTCCTTACCGGAAATATATGACCCCTTAATTATAGGGGGTCACATAGGCAATATCTCCACTCAGTACACACGATCCTCAGCTCCTCTGTTACACAGTGGGTAATCCAGCATCAAGCCCTTATAGTGTAGCTTTTGCTGCTGTAGGTCTGCTGGCATCTGTGGTTCCACAAGCCTGTGCTCTGCTCTTGCGGCGCTGATTTAACAGCTATGCTGTTAAATCAGCGCCGCAAGAGCAGAGCACAGGCTTGTGGAACCACAGATGCCAGCAGACCTACAGCAGCAAAAGCTACACTATAAGGGCTTGATGCTGGATTACCCACTGTGTAACAGAGGAGCTGAGGATCGTGTGTACTGAGTGGAGATATTGCCTATGTGACCCCCTATAATTAAGGGGTCATATATTTCCGGTAAGGAGTACCTTACTAGATCACTGGGTGAAGTGTGGAGGTGAAGGATAATCTGCACTAACATCAAGTCTCTGCTAATTTGTGTGACACCAAAGAGATGTGGACTGTTTGATGCTGCATATGGACTGTTTGCACTTTACAATATTGAGCACAGATTGATTGATTTTTTAGATTGTCACCTATTATGTATTTTTAATTTTTGAATTAAGGTTTAAATATATCTGCACAAGCACTTTATGTTTGAGCGCGACACTACCCATTCTTTTAAACAATTGTTCAGCACCTTGCTTTTTTTGTTGCCGCTCACTACAAGGAAGCAATTCCTGTAAATAATTAATATTAATTATTAATATTTATATCCACATAGAATTTGTATTTATTGATAATATATTTACATATTTATACATATATACACGGTTGAACCACTTGCGCGGTTTTTGGTTTACACCAAACCCCCCTTTTTTTCCGAATAACTCATGTGTGATGTGCGGTGGGAACGCCATTGATATATGTGTGTGTGTGACCTACATATGCATTTGCCTTTGCGCATGACCAGGGGGGGACAGGGGGGATTTCCATTTTTTTTTTTTATTTTAATAATTTTTTTTACAATTTTTTTGTTTACTTTTATGGCTACTCAGAAGGGATGAACAATATCCCTTGTGATAGCTGGAGCAGTGCCAGGTCCTCTTTATAGAGATCTGGGGATGTTCCGATCTTCAATCATCCCTATGGTTAGCTGGCGGAACTGCTGGATTCAGTCCAGGGCTCCCCAGTGGAACAGGAGAATCCACATTGCCCCTTCCGCTGCCAGTAAACGCGATCCAGCGGCTAATTAGCTATCACTAAATTAGCCACTAGGATCACTTTTACATTAAAGAGCATTGCTGGTTAAAAAAATAGATACTGGAATGTTGCCTGTAGCTGCAGGTCCTATCCCGGTATAACCACTTCAATCTGGCTACGTACGGGTACATCACGGTGGCTGAAGTAGTTAAATTATCTCCTATTTTCAGGTTTACCTATGAGACAGCCACCTATCACACTTGAAATCTGTTAAAAATTAGACATTTGCACTAGTCATTTAAGGTTTATAATTCTGATAGAAAAGGTTATATGACAGAAATGCTGAAATCTATCCATTATTATTACAGGCATGGATTCACCAATTGCCCATCGCACACGGTCAAGAACTGCTCTACGACAGCAACGGGAGAACGCCAGGTCCAACAGGAGTCGATCTCCAAGGGAGCGCATCATTGCTGAGGACCAGCCAGCACCAGCCAGACCACCGGCCAGGGAGTATCAAGAGCTGCCCACATGTACAATCTGCTTGAGTGAAATGGAAGCAGGAGAGGACACTACAACCCTACCCTGCTCCCATGTATTTCATTCAAGCTGCATTGGAACATGGAGGGAGCAAAGAAATTCATGTCCCCTTTGCAGAGCAGTGATTAATGTTGTTCTTCCACAGGATGGACCCAGAAGGGTGTACCGGAGGGTCGATTTCTGGGACATGCCCCGTGGAGAAGACGTCGACAACTTTCTTTTTCACTTTGAATATGATGAATTTGGAAATCCAGGTTTTATTTTTTACTTTGACCGTCGAAATCCAAATGTGGTCTTCTATCTTTAACATCTTTTCTGTTTATTTAGATCCCTGAAATCAGAGGACATCTGGTGAGTTATTAAGAAACAGGAAGACAGGACCACCTACTTCCCTGCCCTTACAGGTCTGTGCTGTGGTATTGTTACAATCCTACAGGCTCACCTGAGTCAGAGGACTGCTGGCCGGAGGTAGGAGTGGAGCCCAGTGGCAAGGACCGCAGCCTGGTAGTAGGTGCAGGAAATCTGGCAGAGGCGTGGTCAGACAATCCGGGTTGGCTACGGTGGTAGCTGTACTGGATACAGGATGGACACCAGGTAGTACTTTAATTAGATAAATATAGTGTTGCGCAAATAAAAAATTATTAAATTAATTAATTTTGTGCTTAACCACTTTACCACCGGAGGATTTTGCTTTCTTACATACAGGCCACTTTTTGCGATTCGGCGCTGTGCGACTTTAACTGACAATTGCGCGGTCGTGCGACACCGTACCCAAACGAAATTTACGTCCTTTTTTTTCCCACAAACAGAGCTTTCTTTTGGTGGTATTTGATTTTTACTTTTTGCACTATAAACAAAAAAAGAACGTTTATTTTGAAAAAATAACAATATTTTTAACATTTTTTTATATGAAATTCCCCCCCAAAAAAATGTAAAAATCAAATTTTTTTTTAAATTTTTGGCCAATTTGTTTTCTGCTACCTATGTTTGGTAAAAAAAATCACAATAAGCGTATTTTGATTGGTTTGCGCAAAAGTTGTTGCGTTTACTAACTAAGGGAAAGATTTCTGTCATTTTTGGTGTTTTTTTTTAACGAGTAATGGCGGCGATCTGCGATTTTTTTTGCGGGACTGCGACATTGCGGTGGACAGATCGGACCCTTGACTGACATTTTTGACACTTTTTGGGTTACCAGTGACATTACTGCAGTAATCAGTGCTATACATATACACTGTTACTGTAAAAATGACACTGGCAGGGAAGGGGTTAATTTTATTGGAGAGGGAGGGGTTAATGTATGCCTGGTGCTTACTGACGTGTGTGGGGGGAGGTGACTGAGTGAGTCAGGGACAGATCGGATATTCAGCTATGCTGAACACTGCGATCTGTCACTCCCTGTCACTGAGGAGATCCGCCCGCTCTGTTTACACAGGCGGGCGGATCTCCAAACTAGATTCCCCGACGATCGGGGAAGAGCGGCGGCGATTGCCGCCGCTCCTCCCCTGGCCCAACTCCCGCTGTGAATGAAAACAGCGGGAGCGCGCCCACAGGGGGAGGAGTCCAGCGACGTAGTACTACGTCGCTGGACGATAACGAACCACTTTGCCGCAGTACGGTCAACGTGACTGGTCGGCAAGTGGTTAAATAATTAAAAATCCAAAATATTCATAATGATGAAGTGACATAATATTAAAGTGCCAGTAGTGCTAATAAAGAAGTAAAATATAATATATAATATAATATTCATAGAAAAGAGAAAATATATAGATATAAAAGTCCAGTGTGCAAAGTGCAAAAAAGCCAATAAATAAAGTCCAAATATGGACACATATGAATATTTTAGATTTTTAATTATTTAAGCACAAAATTAATTAATTTAATACACAAATATATAGGAGAATAAACCTATGTGCTACCACTAGAAAAAAGAGCGGGGATAAGGAGGGGGCTGATAGCAAAATGGAGCACCCGGACTCCGCAGCTAATTCCTTAGTGTCACCACATACAAAGTAAGTCAAAGAGAAAAGGAAGAATCAGCGCAATATGTCCCTACTGGATGAACCATAAATATAAGAGTAAAACTAATAGAAAGATAAATACTTCTTAAAATCTTCTATAATCCTAAAAATGTAAATGATGTGCAGCCGTAAAAAATCAAGTGCTTATTTGTGAAATAAAAGTTGATGATAAAACTACTTTTAAAATGATATACAAAAGTGCTCCTATAGATAAATAATTAAGATAAAAAAGAAAACGTCTTAATGAGATAATAGATGAAGTGATGTGAAAAACGCAAGTGAGTGCCCTCTGAAGAGTGAACCCCTACAACCAAGCAGACATTATCAACTTTATTTCATATACCCGTTGTACAGCCTGCTTGGTTGTTGGGATTCACGCTTCAGAGGGCACTTACTCGATTTTCATTTATCATCTATTATCTAATTAAGATTTTTCACTTTCACATACCCATTGTGCAACCTTTTGGTTGTAGGGGTTCACTCTCCTTTACTTTGTTTTAATTAATTTAATAATTTTTTATTTGCGCAACACTATATATTTATATATTTTATTATGAGAAGTGGAGCGTCTGCGGCAAATAACTGATTGATTTAGAGCCTCAGGGTCGCTCGCAGGATTTATTCCTAGTACTTTGATGAGGACACAGGTTCACCTGAAGTGCGGAAACTAAGTGCTAGCTGGTTTTCACTAGAGCCCCTGATGGTGGGGATAGACTGCGCTGCAAGCTAACACCAGGTCGCGGTCCCCAGGATCACCCAGCCAGGCAGAGTGCAGATTCGGTCCGGAGGTGGAGGAGCAGACAAGGGATAACCAGAGAGAAGTCAGACGGGCCAAAGGTCGGGGGGGGGCAGCAGTAAGCGTGGTCAGACAATAGGGATCGGAAGGGTTCAGTAGGTAGGGACAAAGCAGAAGAGTAGTCAGTAGTCAATTCCTGGTCAGCAGTGGATTTCTGGTAATAGGCAAGAGCAGCAGGTGAGGAGAAGCTTGATCAAGGCTCAGGAGCTCAATAATCAGCAAGCTGGAGTGCAAGGGGCTGGACTTATATAGGGAAGTACCAGGTGTGGGGAATCAAGGGTGATGAGCAAGGCTTGGCAAGACTAGGGTGGAATAATAGGCTTCAGGGAGGAATGTGCAGAGAGGACTGTAGCCTAGTAAGCAGGGCTACTGCATGGGATGTGGCTGGTCACGGGTTCGAATCCCGACAGGTATACTGAAGTTTACAATAAATATCTACATTCCTGCAAATATCAGGGCCGATGAGAGAGAACTGCGAGCCTGGTACGGCCACAGAGAGAGAGAGAGAGAGCTGTAAGCCCGGCGGGGCTGCAGACAGAAAGAGAGCTGTGAGCCGAAGAGGCAAAAGAGACAGAGAGAGAGCTGTGAGCCCGGCGAGGCGACAGAGAGAGAGCTGTGAGCCCAGTGAGGCCAAAGAGACAGAGAGAGAGCCGTGAGCCCGGTGAGGCCAAAGAGACAGAGAGAGAGAGCTATGAGCCTGGTGAGGCCAAAGAGACAGAGTGAACCGTGAGCCCGGTGAGGCCAAAGAGACAGAGAGAGAGAGCCGTGAGCCCGGTGAGGCCAAAGAGACAGAGAGAGAGCCGTGAGCCCGGTGAGGCCAAAGAGACAGAGAGAGCCGTGAGCCCGGTGAGGCCAAAGAGACAGAGAGAGAGCCATGAGCCCGGTGAGGCCAAAGAGACAGAGAGCCGTGAGCCCGGTGAGGCCAAAGAGACAGAGAGAGAGAGCTGTGAGGCTAAAGAGACAGAGAGAGAGCCGTGGGCCCGGTGAGGCCAAAGAGACAGAGAGACAGAGAGAGAGAGAGCCGTGAGCCTGGTGAGGCCAAAGAGACAGAGAGAGAGAGCTGTAAGCCCGGCTGGGCTGCAGACAGAAAGAGAGAGCTGTGAGCCTGGCGAGGCAAAAGAGACAGAGAGAGAGCTATGAGCCTGGTGAGGCCAAAGAAACAGAGAAAGAGTTGCAAGCCCGTCAGGGCCGCACAGAGAGAGGGATTATGGCAGGGTGGAGGGGATTAGCTTATTGCAAAGTAGTGTAGTGTAGAGTAGTATAGTGTAGTGTAGGTCTGGCCAGAGAGGGATTACTTTGACGCAGTTGGCCAGCTTAAACATGTATTGCAATGCATTACAATTCATGTGAACTAAAAATCCCTGTTTTTATGTAAAGTTTTCTAGAAGGGTGTATAGCAGTGTGGAGAGGGTTCATTCAGTATTTTAAGCACCTTTAGCGAGAACTTGCTTTCACCTTAGAAAAGTAAAAAAAGGGAGACCTTTACCAATGCCGCATCCTAGTAGAGTGTATACTAACAAAATTAACAAGACATAGTCCTGCTATGATGGACTTTATTGGCACTAACATGAGACAGACAATGTATAAAGAATTGTCTTTATTTAAACATGTCAAAAATCACAATACACACCCAAAAGGGGCAAGTATTAAAATAAATGTCAGACTTGATTTATTTAGGAAATATCACCATGAACACCTATACACCTATAATTGCTGGTCAACCAGCTAGTGACCAGCAATTAGGATAATATCTGCGTCAATTGCTACAAATGTCATAGTGATATTTCCTATAATATCACTCATGTGTGACATGTATTTTAATAGTTGCCCCTTTTGGGCGTGTATTGTGATTTTTTACATGTTTAACCACTTGCCTACAATGCACTTTCACCCCCTTCCTGCCCAGACCGATTTTCAGCTTTCAGCGCTCTCACACTTTGAATGACAATTACTCAGTCATGCAACACTGTACCCATAAAAAATTAGTGTCCTTTTCTTCACACAAATAGAGCTTTCTTTTGATGGTATTTAATCACTACTGGATTTTTTTTTGTGCTATAAATAAAAAAAGACTGAAAATATTGTGAAAAAACGCATTTTTCTTTGTTTCTGTCATAAAATTTAGCAAATTAGTAATTTTTCTTCACAAATTTTGGCCAAAATTTATACTGCTACTTATCTTTGGTAAAAATAACCCAAATGAGTGTATATTATTTGGTCTTTGTAAAGTTATAGAGTCCACAAGCTATGGTGCTATTCATTGAAAATTGATCACACTTGATCACACCTGATGTACTGAAGGCCTATCTCATTTCTTGAGACACTAAAAAGTCAGGAAAGTATAAATACCCCCCAAATGACCCCTTTTTGGAAAGTAGACATCCCAAGGTATTTAATAAGGGGCATGGTGAGTTTTTTGAAGTTGTAATTTTTTCCCACAATTCTTTGCAAAATTAAGATTTTTTTTTTTTTACAAATTGACGTATTAACAGGTTATTTCTCTCACACAGCATATGTATACTAGGAACTACACCCCAAAACACATTCTACTACTCCTCCTGAGTATGGCGATTCCACATGTGTGAGACTTTTTCACAGCCTGCCCACATACAGAGGCCTAACATCCAAGTAGAACCGTCCGGCATTCTAGGAGCATAAATTACACATATAATTTCCTGACAACCTATCGAACTTTTGAAGGCCCTGGAGCACCAGGGCAATGGAAACCCCCATAAAATGACCCCATTTTGGAAAGCAAACACCCCAACGTATAATTTTTGAGGCATAATGAGTCTTTTGAAAGTGTCATTTTTTCCACAAGTTTTTGGAAACTGTGGAAAGAAAATGAAAATGCATTTTTTTTTACACAAAGTTGTTCATTTATGAAATATTTCCAACACATAGCATGTGCATATCAAAAATTGCACCACAAAATACATTCTGCTATTCCTCCTGAGCATGGTAATACCACATGTGTAACGCTTTGGCATAGCCTAACCACATACAGAGGCCTAACATCAAGTAGCAATTTACACAAAGTTGTCCATTTATCCACTTTTAAGACTGGGCCTATTTTTGACACTTGGTGTTTACAAGCTAAAATCATTTTTTTTGCTAGAAAACTACTTAGAACCCCCAAACGTTCTATATTTTTTTTTAGCAGAGACCCTAGAGAATAAAATGGAGATTGTTGCAATATTTTTTATCACACCATATTTGCGCAGCAGTCTTCCAAATGCAATTTTTTTGAAAAATATTCACTTTTTTTATTTAAAATATAAGAAAACAGTAAATTTGGCCCAATTTTTTTCCAAAATGTGAAAGATAATGTTACGCCGAGTAATTAGATACCCAACATGTCATGCTTCAAAATTGCGCACGCTCACGGAATGGCGCCAAACATTGGTACTTAAAAATCCCCATAGGCAACACTTTAAAAATTTGTTCAGGTTACTAGCTTAGAGTTACAGAGGAGGTCTAGGGCTCAAATTATTGCTCTCGCTCTAACGATCGCGGCGATACTTCACATGTGTGGTTTGAACACCGTTTACATATGTGGGCGGGGCTTGCGTATGCATTTGCTTCTGCGCGCGAGCTAACGGGGACAGGGTGCTTTCATTTTTTTTTTTTCCTATTTATTTTATTTATTATTTTTTTATTTTACACAGATTTAAAAAAAAAAATGTTTGGATCATTTTTATTCCTATTACATGGAATGTAAACATCCCTTGTAATAGAAATAGGCATGACAGGTCCTCTTTATTGAGAGATCTGAGGTCAAAAAGACCTCACAACTACACTAAAAAAGAAAAAAAAAATTGTTGAAAAAAAAAAAGCGGCCCTTTAAACCGGTTTCTAGGCAACGACTTTTGACGTAGCTCCGGTCCTCCAAGAACATAGAGTCGAGTGAGGGCCATCTTGCCTTCACTCGAATTCCTGTCTCTGAGGATCCGGGACCGGATAGTTTTCCCCGCTGCCGACGGGTTCGGTAAGCTGGGAAAACGTCTCAGATGCGGCGGGAGGGGGGGGGGGGGGCGGGGGACCTCTTCCCCTGCACCGTAAGGATAATTCCGCGGCGAATCCGCCACTGGGACCACCCTTATCTGAAAGCCAACCGCCCGCTGTTTAAAAAAATACCGGGGTTATGGCAGCTATCTGCTGCCATAACCCCAGTATTTAGCTTTTAATGACCAACGTATATAGTCGTTAGGCGGTCAGTAAGTGGTTGCATGTATATAGCATAAATTGCACCCCAAAATAAATTGTATAAAGGAAAGTGTACAGGAATAGTCCGAGTCCATCTCCGGTCCGCTACTATTAGCGATTTCAAATTCCGAATCGGGGATCGGAATTGGATTCGGATACTGATGAGAGCTCCCCGATGCTCTCATCAGTAATGGAGAGGACCTGAAGGGCCTCCTCGCTGCTGTACATCCTTTTTGACATGCTGGTTGTGATGGGCTGTGCGGCGGGTGACGGTTGACTGCGGATGATCACTGATGGGTGGCAGGTGACTGATGGGTTGACAGGTGACGGTCACTGATGGGTTGACAGATGACGATGACTGTTGGGTTGACAGGTGACGATGACTGATGGGGTGACAGGTGACGATGACTAATGGGGTGACAGATGACGATGACTGATGGGGTGACAGGTGATGATGACTGATGGGGTGACAGATGACGATGACTGATGGGGTGACAGGCGACGATGATTGATGGGTTGACAGATGACGATCACTGATGTGGTGACAGGTGATGATTATTGATGGGGTGAGAGATGACGATGACTGATGGGGTGACAGGTGACGATGACTGATGGGGTGACAGGTGACGATGACTGATGGGCCGACAGATGACGATGACTGATGGGGTTACAGGTGATGATGACTGATGGGGTGACAGATGATGATGACTGATGGGGTGACAGGCGACGATGATTGATGGGTTGACAGATGACGATCACTGATGTGGTGACAGGTGATGATTATTGATGGGGTGAGAGATGACGATCACTGATGGGGTGACAGGTGACGATGATTGATGGGGTGACAGACGACGATCACTGATGGGATGACAAGTGACGATGATTACATAGTTACATAGTTAGTGAGGTTGAAAAAAGACATCAGTCCATCCAGTTCAACCTATGATGTGTGTGTGTGTCCGCTTTTAACCGTACATTGTATACCCCTGTATGTTGTGGTCTTTCAGGTGTCCATCTAATAGTTTTTTGAAACGATCAATGCTCCCTGCTGATACGACTGCTTGTGGAAGAGAATTCCACATCCTTACCGCTCTTATAGTGAAGAACCCCTTACGCACTTTAAGGTTAAACCGCATTTCCTCTAGTTTTAGTGAGTGGCCACGTGTCTTATTGTATCCCCTTTCTCTGAATAGTTTGTTCCTTATGCTAGGGTCGCCAGTACAGTATTTGTACATTGATATCATATCCCCCCTCAATCGTCTCTTCTCCAGAGAGAATAAGTTCAGTGCTTGTAGTCTTTCCTCATAGCTGATGTCCTCCATTCCCCTAATTATTTTTGTTGCCCTTCTCTGGACTTTCTCCAGTTCCAGCACATCCTTCCTTAGGACCGGTGCCCAGAACTGGACAGCATACTCCAGATGTGGCCGGACCAGAGTCTTGTAGAGTGGGAGAATAATCTCTTTATTTCTGGAGTGAATCCCCTTTTTTATACATGCCAGTATTCTGTTGGCTTTGCTTGCAGCGGCTTGGCATTGCATGCCACTACCAAGCTTGTTGTCTACCAGTACCCCCAAGTCCTTTTCCATCCTAGACTCACCCAGAGGTTCCCCCCCTAGTGAGTAGCTTGCTTTCTGGTTTCTGGCCCCCAAGTGCATTACTTTACATTTTTCAACATTAAATCTCATCTGCCATGTAGTTGCCCACCCCGTTATTTTGTTCAGGTCCGCTTGTAAGGTTTCCACATCCTGCATAGAAGATATTGGCATGCTTAGTTTAGTATTGTCCGCAAATACTGAGATTGTACTAGATATCCCCTCCTCTAGATCATTTATGAATAAATTAAACAGGATTGGTCCCAGGACAGAACCCTGGGGGACCCCACTTTCCACCCCCGCCCAATCCGAGTACTCCCCATTAATCGCCACCCTCTGTACTCTCCCCTGGAGCCAGTTCTCTATCCAGGTACTCACCTTATAGTCCATACCTACCTTCCTTAGTTTGTACAGTAAGCGTTTGTGGGGAACGGTGTCAAAGGCCTTTGCAAAGTCCAGATACACCACATCCACAGGCTTTCCTTTATCTAGGTGGCAGCTCACTTCATCGTAGAAGGTTAATAGATTGGTTTGGCACGAACGATTTTTCATGAATCCATGCTGATTACTACTAATAATATCATTTTCATTACTAAAGTCTTGTATGTGGTCCCTTAACATCCCCTCCAAAATTTTGCATACTACTGAAGTTAGGCTGACCGGCCTATAGTTACCCGGGATATATCTCGGCCCCTTTTTAAATATTGGTACCACGTTGGCTTTTTTCCAATCAGCTGGCACCATACCCGTCTGTAAACTATCCTTAAAGATCAAGAATAATGGTCTGGCAATCACCTGGCTGAGCTCATTAAGAACCCTCGGGTGCAAGCCATCCGGTCCCGGGGATTTATTTATGTTAAGTTTCTCTAGTTTAGCTCTAAGTCTATCTTCTGTTAGCCATGGCGGCACTTCCTGGGGTGTATTATTTAGTTCGGCCTTACAAGCTGGGTTAGTGTAGCCCCCCCGATTCCTTTGTGAAGACTGAAGAGAAGAAATTATTTAACACTTCCGCCTTTTCTCTGTCCTCAGTGGCCATATTTCCTTTATCATCTTTTATGGGGCCAATGTGTTCTGGCCTTGCTTTCCTACTGTTTATATACTTAAAGAACTTCTTGGGGTTCTTTTTACTCTCCTCCGCTATATGTCTCTCGTGTTCTATTTTAGCCGCCCTGATTTCGTTTTTACATTTCTTATTACACTCTTTGTAATGCTTAAATGCTGCCAATGACCCCTCAGTCTTGTATTTTTTGAAGGCCTTTTCTTTAGCACTAATATACATTTTTATGTTGGAGTTTAGCCACCCAGGGTTTAGTTTTGCTCTTTTAAATTTATTTCCCTTTGGAATGCACTGGCCAAACCCCCTGTTAAGTATGCTCTTGAAGCACTCCCATTTTTCCTCCGTGTTCTTTGTTCCCAGGGTTCTATCCCATTTGATATTTTCTAGCAGAGAGCGCAGTTTAGGGAAATTGGCTCTTTTGAAATTAAGTGTCCTTATATTACCCTTGTGTTTCCTATAACTGTAATTAATACTGAAACCAATTGACCTATGGTCACTGTTTCCTAAGTTGTCCCGTATTTCTATATCCGTGAGCAGGTCTGTATTGTTGGTAATCAGTAGGTCAAGTACCGCATTGTTTCTTGTCAATGCATTCACCATCTGACCCATGAAATTGTCCTGCAAAACATTTAGGAACTGCCTAGCCTTGGCTGAGTGCGCGGTTCCTTCTGCCCAGTCTATATCTGGATAATTAAAGTCCCCCATTATAATGACATTTCCCATCCTTGCTGCCAATCCTATCTGCAACATGAGGTCCGCCTCACCCTCCTCCCTCTGGTTGGGGGGCCTATAGCATACGCCCAATATTACCTTCCCCACCGTGCCTTCCCTCTGAAGCTCTACCCATAGGGATTCTGCCTCGTCCTTAGCTCCATTATTAATATAATCCCTCATATTTACCTGTATACTGTTCTTAATATACAGACATACCCCTCCCCCTTTTTTACCTTCTCTATCTCTGCGATAAAGGGAATACCCCTGAATGGTCGCCATCCAGTCATGAGAGCTGTCAAACCAAGTCTCAGTTATCCCCACAAAATCTAAGTCCTCCTCAAACATCAGCAGCTCCAGCTCTCCCATCTTGTTGGCCAGGCTTCTGGCATTGGTATACAAACCTCTTAATTTTGATCGGTTACATATATCCTCATTTGTTGTTATTAGGCTGCTCTCTTGATTTTTCCCCATACCCACCCTGGGTATAGGAGCTCCGAACACCCTACCGCTAATGCCCCCATTTCTGCCCTCTGAAACTTGCTTTCCACTGGCTAATTCTACATCTGTACCCTCCCCCCGTCACCTAGTTTAAAAGCCCCTCTAACTTTTTGGCCATCCTCGCACCCAGTACGGCTGCACCCTCCCCATTTAGGTGCAATCCGTCCCTACCAAAGAGCCGGTGGCCGACTGAGAAGTCGGCCCAGTTCTCCAGGAACCCGAAACCCTCCTTACTACACCAGCTCCTCAGCCACTCGTTAACTTCCCTAATCTCCCACTGCCTCTCCGGTGTGGCTCGAGGTACAGGTAGTATCTCGGAAAATACTACATTGGAGGTCCTAGTCCTCAACTTAGCGCCTAAGTCCCTGAAATCGTTTAGGACTCTCCATCTTCCTCTGCCTATGTCATTGGTACCCACGTGTACCATGACAGCTGGGTCTTCCCCAGCTCCACCCAATAATCTGTTATTGATGGGGTGACAGATGACAATCACTGATGGGGTGACAAGTGACGATGACTGATGGGGTGACAGGTGACGATGACTGATGGGGTGACAGGTGACGGTGATTGATGGGGTGACAGGCGATGGTCACCGATGGGTGACAGATGACGGGCGATGGTGCACGGCGGTACTGATGGCATTCTCTGGTGACAGGTGAACTTTAGGCTACGTTCACATGTGAGCCGTAAATCATTGCAAATCGCGGGGCGCCTGTGCGTTGCCCGTGATTTGCAATAGCACCCCAAACGCTGTGCGATGTTGCCGCGATTTCCGCCTGCCGAATCGCGGTAACATCGTGCAAACAACGCATGACGCCCCAAAGAAGCTCTTGTACCTTTTTTGGGCGTCATGCGATGTTTGCGGATGTTACCGAGATTCCGCAGGCGGAAATCACGGCAACATCACACAGCGTTTGGGGTACTATTGCAAATCACGGGCAACGCACAGGCGTCCCGCGATTTGCAATGATTTCCGAATTGCGGGGAAAATCGCAGTGATTCTGCCCGCAATCGCTACGCTCACATGTGAACATAGCCTTGTGGGTGGCAATTTCTGGGCACTGATGAGGTGACTGTTGGCTGACAGGTGTAATTGGGGGGGGGGGTGCTGAGGACTGTGTGGGGACCTTTATTAGTGTGCTTTTACTTTTACAGGTGTACAGAGCAGTAACTCACTGTTTCTGGCTCTGCTCTCCTCACACTGGAAACTGTGTGAGGGGAGAAGAGCTAGTAACAGTGAGTTACTGCTCTGTGTTTACATTTTGTGATCGGCTGTGAATGGATTCACAGCCGATCACATAGTAAACAGCCACTGTCAGTGACTAGCTGTGTTCCTAGGGAACACAGAGCCACCGACATGACCGCGCTCCCGATCGCGCATGCGCTGTCATCTTCTGGGCTTTACTATTGTGATCGGCTGTGTGATTAGATCACAGCCGATCACGTGGGAAACAGCCATGCCCATTGGCTGTTTCCCCCCTGCCGGTGACGCGCTGTCCCGGGGACACGCCGCCACCGACAGTGCAGGGCGGCGCGCACACGATCGCGCGCCTGCCCTGCCTGAATGGGCCGCCGCCATATAACGGCGGCCCAGAACAATGGTCACACCGCTCATTTGATGGCGGGCAGCAAGTGGTTAAAGACAGCCCTGATTCTAACAGTCTATTCAGTAGGACTATCAGCTGTGTATCCACCTGACTTCTGCACAACACAACTGATGGTCCCAACCCCATTTATAAGGCAAGAAATCACACTTATTAAATCTGACAGGGCACACCTGTGAAGTGAAAACCATTTCAGGTGATTACCTCTTGAAGTGTGACTCTACAATTTCCATAGTCATGAAAATAAAGAAAACTCTTTGAATGAGAACGTGGGTCCAAACTTTTGATCTGTTCTCTATGTATATATATAAATATATATATATGTGTGTGTATGTATATATATATATATATATATATATATATATACACACACACACAGTGTAGCAATATGGTTACATTTAATGAAGTTACAACATTTAGCAACTCACATGGTTGATGATTGGAACAGGCACATCTAAGTATGCAGGCATCAGGGGTAAAGCTGTCCACATAGGACCATCCTATGACCGCACCGTCATCTACGTCATCCTTTCCATGCTGCCCCTCGCTTTCAGATCGCTTTACTGCAGGGTGGTCTTCCCGGTCAGGATTACAGACTAGCAGGCGGCGGTTCAGAAGATGGTCTATGTGGACAGCTTTACCCCGGATGCCTGCATACTTAGATGTGCCTGTTTTATTCATCAATCATGTGACTTGTTAAATGTTGTACCTTCATTAAATGGAACCATATTGCTACACTTAGAGGCGCCTCTCTTCTCTTTGATACCCTGTAGCTCCTGCTGGATTTTGCTTCCAATCCCCTTGTGGAAGCGGCTATTTGTGGATGGACATTTTATGGTTACACAACCTATCGCAATGCTATAATGGAGTATAAATTGAAGGATTTATGAATAAATGGTTGTGGAACGAATCATCTGAGTTTCCATTATTTCTTATGGGAAAATTTGCTTTGATATAAGAGTGCTTTGGATTACAAGCATGCTTCCGGAACGAATTATGCTCGCAATCCAAGGTTCTACTGTATATATATAATATGTATATATATATATATTTATTTATATATATATATATATATATATATATATATATAACGTGTGTATATATGCACAGTTTATATACTTTAACTTATTTAGAGTCATTTATTATATTATTTTTTTGATTTTGTGTTTCAAACTTTATCATACCCTAGATGTCATAAAGAAGAACGCACAGTAAAAAAAAATCATATGTAAATAGTTGGTTTGTGCTGCTCGTCATTAAGAATTACTAGCAAAATAATTGTACCGCTTTCAGCACCTAAAATCGGAGAGAATCATACCACCAGGGAGATTAAAGAAGAACTACACTCACTGGCCACTTTATTAGGTACACCTTGCTAGTACCGGGTTGGAACCCCTTTTGCCTTCAGAACTGCCTTAATTCTGGCATAGATTCAACAAGGTGTTGGAAGGATTCCTCAAAGATTATGCTCCATAGTGACACGATAGCATCACACAGTTGCTGCAGATTTGTCGGCTGCTCATCCATGATGCCAATCTCCCGTTCTACCACATCCCAAAGGTGCTCTATTGGATTGAGATCTGGTGAGTGTGGAGAACATTGGAGTACAGTGACCTCATTGTCATGTTCAAGAAACCAGTAATGAGATGATTTGAGATTTGTGACATGGTACTTTACCCTGCTGGAAGGAGCCATCAGAAGATGAGTACACTGAGCCATCAGAAGATGGGTACAATGTAGTCATAAAGGGATGGACATGGTCAGCAACAATACTCAGGTAGACCGTGGTGTTTAAACAAAGTTTTTTGGTACTAAGGGGCCCAAAGTGTGCCAGGAAAATATCCCCCACACCATTACACCACCACCAGTTTGTATAGCTGAAATTGCATTGCATTGGAACTGAAATGGTGGAGGACCCTTTATTTGGTCCGCACTGCAATTTGATTGCATGGAGTTCAGACCCATGCAATCCGATCCCTGGCCAATTTCACAGTTCGCACTGCATTCTACAAACTGATTTGGGGTGTCATTAAGATTACGTTGACACCCGCAGTGGTTAGCAGAGAGCAGTGTGAAGTGCCTGCGAGCCAGATGCGATGCAGGAACCCACACAGAAATTGTGGTGGTTCCTGCATCACATCAGTGTGAACCCAGCCTGAATGTACTCACAAGGATTACATATAGAGGTGTCAAACACAAGACCCGTGGCCGGAATCCACCCCTCCAGGCTATTTTATGTGGCCCTCGCACCTCTCCTGCAGCTACAGGAGAGTTCTAGCCCTCCTTTGGTCCTCCTCTAGACCCTGCACTTTCTTCTTCCCAGCAACGCCCCAGCTTCTTCCCAGCAGCAGCACAAGGTAATGGAGGGTGGGAAACTCTTAAATTCTGATGGTGGGGGGGGGGGGGCTCTTGACATCTGATGTAAGAGGGGGTGGGGTGCTCTGGACATCTAATCTTACAGATTCAACCAGCCCTTTGGGGCAATCATAATGCTGATGTGGCCCGAGAAGAAACCGAGTTTGACACCCCTGCACTAGAGAAAAAAAATAAATGTGATGGTAGCCATTAAACATTCAGTCTCTTTCTTTGTGTACCAGAGACTTCAAAGAAGATCTCAACGTGTCTCCTATTCTTTGGCGCAATAGCACATACTTCTTATCCTTGAAACAAACTCGAGATCAACTGGAACCGTTCTTGCAAGAATTTTCTAACCAGTGTGGACACTATTATTTTCAATGTCTGGTGTGCTCATAAAGTGTACAGTAGAGGCGTGTTGCTACAGTTAGCGGCAGGAGAGAGGAGGAGGATGCAAGGTGTCGACTTATTGCTGTCAAAAATTAAATCCTTAGAGGTACAGTACAATCTAAAACTTAACCCACTTCTACCCTTACTGAAAATCTTTTGTGGTGTAGGCAACAACTCCTGCTACTTCTGTTGAATGAACAGGAGAAAGCATTAAAGACTGCAAAAGCGACATGCTATGCCCAAGGTAACAGAGCAAGCAAACTCTTGGCCAGCATGCTGAGGACCAGGCAACTAAAGTCCTGGCTTCCCTTTGTAATGGATTTGGTAAGGAATTCACAAGTCTCCCATCCAACTGATATCGCTAATGCTTTCCAGAAGTACTACTCCACATTGTACAAATTAAAGGATTAACCTACCACTGCCCAGCCTACGGATGCTGCTATCTCTGCATTTCTAGATACATACAACTTCCCATAGTAGACCCCACCGTGTAAGCCAAACTGAATGCACCTATTACCTCTTCTGAAATCCTTTAATTTTTTATGGTCTACTTGAGCCCAAATCTATGTTTGATTCAAACAGACAGTTCATGAATACTGTATGGTGTTGTGGTGTACATGGCATGCTTTCCTTGTTGTTTCTCCTTTCTTTTCCTTCTCTTTTGTTTCAGGCTTTGTTTTCCCTAGAAATTAGGAATGTCTGGGGAATGTCTGTTCTTGGATATTTTTCTCTTTTGAAAGCCCCTCTGTCCAATTGAGATTATGAGTGGGCTTGGTTCTTAATACACTATATTGTCAAAAGTATTGTGACACCTGCCTATACACGCACATGAACTTTCATGACATCCCAGCCTTAGTCCGTAGGAGTCAATATTGAGTTGGCCCATCCTTTGCAGCTATAACAGCTTCAACACTTCTGGGAAGGCTGTCCATAAGGTTTAGGAGTGTCTATGGGAATGTTTGACCATTCTTTCAGAAGCACATTTGTGAGGTCAGGCACTGATGGTGGAAAGAAGGCCTGGCTCGCTGTCTGCGCTCTTATTCATCCCAAAGGTGTTCTATCGAGTTGAGGTGCACAAAGCAAGGTCCATAAAGACAAGGATGAGCGAGTTTGGGGTGGAGGAACTTAATTGGCCTGCACAGAGTCCTAACCTCAAACTGATAGCACACCTTTGGGATGAATTAGTCCAGAGACTGCGAGCCAGGCCTTCTCGTCCATCATAAGTGCCTGACCACACAAATGCGCTTCTGGAAGAATGGTCAAACGTTCCCATAGACACACTCCTAAACCTTGTGGACAGCCTTCCCAGAAGAGTTGAAGCTGTTATAGCTGCAAAGGGTGGGCTAACTCAATATCCAACCCTATGGACTAAGACTGGGATGCTAATAAAGTTCATCTGCATGTAAATACTTTTTTACAATATAGTATATATTGTATTATGTATGCCTTATTTTCCTTACCTGAGAGCGGTGTGCTCATTATGTAATCCAATGGTGTGACACATTGTCAAATGCGATGTCCAGTTGTGTCTGGTGTATTTTATTTTCTTTCTTTGTAAAAATTCAATAACAATGATTGGATCATAAAGATGAGTGCCTATGAATCCCTGGCCATAGAGATGAAGCACCCATTTTCTTTTTGAAGTCTTTGCAATATGATGGACTTTATTTGCCTTCATGTTGCTGCACTTTGTTCTTAAAAATGGACAATACAGTTGACTGTTGTTACTGCACTTGTATTCATTCTCAGGCCTTTGGGCCCATGTATCCGCACTTTTTTTTTAATTCAAATAAAGTACTTGTGGAATATATAAAGAAATGAGTGACCAGCAACTGTTCAGTATGAAGAAGTGAGTCAAAGGTTTTATGAAGAAAAGTTTTGCAATGGTTTTTCCTGAATGTTAGAGTAAAGTAATGTATGTAGGAGATTGTGGACCCGGATCCATAATCCGTTTACCTTTGGACACCAGATATATGGCATAGTGCCCTCCTGGAGGCATGCTCGGTAACACGTAGAGGGATGATTTGGTATAAAGTAGGCCAGATAGGCTGGTATAAAATAAGGCATAAGATTTTGTGTTCGGATTCCAAGCAGAAACAAGGTGCAGTCATTGAGTTCTTGATGAAGGAGGGATGCAGGCTGTCTGACATCCACAGAAGGCTACAGACAGGGCCGGACTGGGAATAAAATTCAGCCCTGGAAATATTTTCATACCAGCCCCATAGCATTATTATACCAGCTCAACAGCATGTCATTGTATTCTTGTTCATAAAAAGGAAAACCATGCATTTTTAAGCACATCTGAAGAGTGTATTATAGATAAGACAGATATGTAAGCATATAGGGCTTTATACATATTAACTCCGGTTCAAAGTGGAAAAAGTGCAGACATGGTACAGGAGGTGGTCATAGGCTGTGTGGACATGGCACAGGAGATGTCAGAGACTGCGAGCATTGTACAGGAGGATATGTCAGAGGCTGGGGGCATAGTACAGGAGATGCAGGGGCTGCGGGCATGATACAGAGATGTCAGAGGTTGCGAGCATTGGTACAGGAGATGCAGGGGCTGTGGGCATGCCACACGTCACTGGTTGCTAGATGCCAATCGGGCTGGCCTTCCCTAGCAACCAGTGCAGCGGAGAGCCGGAGACAGTCGAGGGCGGCACACCAAAGCAGCGGGGGTCAAGTCAGGGCAAGTCATAGGGCGCAAGTCAAAGTCAAGTCGCAAGTCATAGGTCGCAAGTCAAAGTCAAGTCGAGTCATTTATAGAATTCTGTCAAGCAAGTTGCAAGTCCTCAAACAGGTGACTCGAGTCTGACTCGAGTCAAGTCATGTAACTCGAGTCACCCACCTCTGCTACCTGGCTGGTTCATACCACCACATTGCAGTGGTGTGCACTTAAGAAAAGTATAGCAAGCCATACTTTTTTCCAGATCATCAAGACAAACCACCTCCTCGCACTGCATGGCGGCCAATAGAACTTTGTGAAATGGCACCTTGTGAGTGACATTTCCATGGATTTTATATACAAAGAAAAAGTGAACAGTGCGCTGTACTGTGATTGGCACTTTGGCACCTTGGTGTCTTTCCACCACACACCAGCCGGTGCTTTGTAACACAATGGCCAGTGTGAATGTACCCCTAAATAAACTGTAACCCTATTCTAAAATGCTGGACATTATCATAGTTTGCACTGAAAGCAATGACATTGACCCCTTTCCCCCAGCCAATACCAACTAATTCACTCCAGTCGTGTTATCTGGTATGAAAGAGATATTGTGTCATTATTAGCATTGTGACTCATAAGCATTTATTAAGCATTGTGTTAAAACAGGCTTGATTACTTTTTCCTGTGTGATCTTTCATTGTATTCAATTCTATCGTATTCTGTCTTTGTGGCTTCTTCTTCTTCCCTTATTGGGCAGTATAAGGGGGAGGCTGATTAGTGGGGACTTCAGAAGTTGGGTATGATAGCAGTGCTGAGGCCATGGCATTTTTCTGAATTAGGAACACCTGGAAGAATGACACAAATACAGAAGCTAGAATACAGACATCAAACTGTTTTAAACATCATTATACCTTAGCTATAGCGTATTTGAAAATTGACACATTAAAAAGACCAATAGGCTTATGATAATTACAACATACAGTATCTGTGTCTCATTTACTTAACGTCTCACTAAACCCACATCATAAACTATAATTATAATAATAAATGGTGTATCACATGCTCTTCATACTCACTCAGTCACTATGAGATTCGTTTTCTGTATTCTGCAAAAAAGCTGGTTGATCCTGCTGCTCTATATCTCCCCCTTCTGTCCAAGTCCCCAGTTCAGCTAGGGATTTTGCCAGAGGCGTAACTAGAACCTTCAGGGCCCCAGTGCAAAAAACATTAAGGCCCCCCCCCCCCGGGCCCCTGACCATCAAGCCTGGGGCTCTTCCCACTGATCCTTGGGCCCTTTACTCTTGTTGTGGGGCCCTTTCACAAGAGTGGGCCCCCTTACTGCCATCTTGGGGCCTCCCCACGGTGGTGAAATGTCAATGCCAGGGCCGAGCCGCAAGTGTGACCTCTATGATCCTGGAAGTTCACCCACTGGTGTCAGTCGTTTTTATTTTTTGGTATTTTAATTGTATTATTTTTTATCATTTTATTTAATTTTTTTACAATGTCACTGGCTATGACTCTGTCCGTTCAGAAAAGGAAGGAGCTGGTAAATTACATATTTACTGACTCCTTCCTGGTTCTCTATTGTGACACATCCCCTGCAGCAGCTGGCAGGAGAGGGGAGGGAGTACAGTGGGGTGGGGGGGGGGGGGGACCAGTGGAGCCCACAGGGGTTAAATTTTCAGCTTTTAGCGCTGTTGCATTTTGAATGACAATTGCGCGGTCATGCAACATTGTACCTAAACCAAATTTGTGTCATTTTTTCCCCACAAATAGAGCTTTCTTTTGGTGGTATTTGATCACTGCCAGGTTTTTTCTTTTTTGGTGCACAAATAAAAAAGGACAGAAAAGTTTGAAAAAAAAAAAAAGTTTTTTTGTTTAGGTTATAAAATTTTGTGAATAGATACGTTTTTTCCTGCACTGATAAGCACTGATGACGCCGCACTGACAGGCACTGATGAGGAGACACTGATTGGTTGGCACTGATGGGGTGGCACTGATATGCAGCACTGATGGGCACTGATATGTGGCACTGATAGATAGCACTGATATGTAGCATTGGTGGGCACTGATAGGCAGCATTGATGGGCACTTATCGGCGGCACTGATCGGCACTGATGGGCGGCACTGGTGGGCAATAATGGGCACTGGTGGGCGGCACTGGTGGATGGCAATAACGGGCACTGGTGGGCAGCACTGATATATGGCATTGGTGGGCAGCACTGATAGGAGGGCACCACTGGCAGGCTGTTTGCCATCCCTGGTGGCCATGGTGGGCATCCCTGGTGGTCATGGGTGGGCATCCCTGGTGGCTCTAGTGGCACCCCCCCCCAGGGCTGCACTGGTAATCAATCATCTGATTACCAGCACAGACCCCCCTGTGATCAGTGAGTACTTAGAAATACTCACTGATCACCGCAGCTCCAGTATTGATCCTCTTCTTCTCCTCCCTGACAGGATCTGTCAGGGAGGAGAAGAGATCGAAGCCGTTACAACGGCTGTATTTACATTGCATGACGGCTGTGATTGGACACAGCCGTCATGTGATCAGAAGGGCCAATCACAGGGCCCTCCTGATGCATCTCGTTGCGCTGTGTCCGAGGGACACAGGCACATCGAGATCGCGCCGCTGCGCGTGCACGCGGTGGCGCGATCTCGCTCCTTCTGAAGCACGTTCCGGAACGTCCATTCAGAAGGACGAGACTCCCACCCGGCGTATATGTACAATGGCCGGGTGGGAGGTGGTTAAAGACCAACTCTAGGAAACCTGAAAATTCTTGTTAAAATTAGGGGACAGTGAAAGCAATTTAACTTACCTGTTATTTTGTTCCCCTGACAGATGGTGCTCTGACAGTAGAATGCTCTTTAATGTCCTCATGGCCAACGCAGAGCTATGGACCCTGCATCAGTCTTTAGTATGTCGGAGGACATAGGCTACATTCACACCTAAAGGGCCATACACACTATAAGATTTTCTGAAGACTTTTTCCTTCAGATTTACCTTTTCTATGTAGTGCAAGGCCCTGCCAGATTGCATACAAATTGAAAGTGTTTAGGTTTGACCTCATATTATCTGGTTTTGGTAAATCTAAAGGAAAAAGTCTTCAGAAAATCTTATAGTGTGTATGGCCCATAAGACTGGCCATATGTTATGCAATTTTCTTTCCTTCAACAACGGGCTATAGCCAGCAGCAGTGATCGCACTAAAATAAAACTGACAGGCTGGTACTGAAGTCAATCAATAACCAGCCTGCCCATGGATGAATCAAAATTTGACTGGTGCCTGCTGAACTGGCTGAATTTCATAGTTAAATACTTAATCTGATTGAAAAAGACACTTGTCCATCCAGTTCAACTAACATAAATAAAAAAAAATAAAAATGATTTTGATCCGTCTATGGCCGGCTTAAGTGTCTCAGGTGTGAATGGGGAGCAGGTGTGTTAAATTTGGTGTTATCGCTCTCACTCTCTCATACTGGTCACTGGAAGTTCATCACGGCAAAGAACGGAGGATCTGAAAAAAAGAATTGATGCTCTACATAAAGATGGCCTAGGCTATAAGAAGAGTGCCAAGACCCTAAAAGTGAGCTGTAGCGCAATGGCCAAGACCATACAGCGGTTTAACAGAACAGGTTCCACTTAGAACAGGCCTAGCCATTGTCGACCACAGAAGTTGACTGCACATGCTCAGCATCATATCCAGAGGTTGTCTTTGGGAAATAGACGTCGGAGTGCCGTGCTGCCAGCATTGCTGCAGAGGTTGAAGGAGTGGGGGTCAGCGTCAGCCTGTCAGTGCTCAGACCATACATTTTACACTTCATCGAATTGGTCTTCATGGCTGTTGTCCCAGAAGGAAGCCTCTTCTAAAGATGATGTACAAGCAGTTTTCTGAAGACAAGCAGGCTAAGGACATGGATTACTGGAACCGTGTCCTGTGGTCTGATGACACCAAGATAAACATATTTGGTTCAGATGTGTCAAGCGTGTGCGGCAGGAAAAAGAAGAGGAGTACAAAGACAAGTGTGCCTTGCCTATAGTCAAGCATGGTGGTGGGAGTGTCATGGTCTGGGGCTGCATGAGTGCTGCTGGCACTGGGGAGCTACAGCTACAGTTCATTGAGGGAACCATGAATGCCAACATGTACTGTGACATACTGAAACAGAGCATGATCCCCTCCTATCGGACACTGGGCCGCAGGGCAGTATTCCAACATAATAATGACCCCAAACACACCTCCAAGATGACCACTGCCTTGCTAAAGAAGCTGAGGGTAAAAGTGATGGACTGGCCAAGCATTTCTCTAGACCTAAACCCTATTGAGAATCTGTGGGACATCCTCAACTCGAAGGTGGAGGAGCACAAGGTCTCTAACATCCACAACCTCCGTGATGTCGTCATAGAGGAGTGGAAAAGGACTCCAGTGGCAACCTGTGAAGTTCTAGTGAACTCCATGCCCAAAAGGGTTAAGGCAGTGCTTGAAAATATTGGTGGCTACACAAAATATTGACACTTTGGGCCCAATTTGGATATTTTGACTTAGGGGTGTACTCCCTTTTGTTGCCAGCGGTTTAGACATTAATGGCTGTGTGTTGAGTTATTTTGAGGGGACAGCAAATTTACACTGTTATACAAGCTGTACACTCAATACTTTACATTGTAGCAAAGTGTCATTTCTTCAGTGTTGTCACATGAAAAGATATAATAAAATATAAAAAAAATGTGAGGGGTGTACTCACTTTTGTGAGATACTTAATACACACACACACACACACACACACACACACACACACACACACACACACACACAGGGCAAAAACAAAAAAACAGAAAATTGAATTGGAATGACGTGTGATGACGAAACCAGGACATGTGTAGGTGTATACCTGATACGCATTGGGAAGGACAAAGGACAAAATTGTTCACCAGATCAAGTATGCTATAGATGACGGTTATGATTGGTGATTCACCCTTGACCACTTACGGACCGCCCACTGTGTATTTACGACGCTACTTTGATGTTAATTACCGGGGTTATGGCAATGTACATGGTAATTTCTGTACATTGCAAGGATTTTAACAAACATTGTTGCAGATTTCTAACGTTTATTGTTCTGAAGAAATCATTGTTTGTTCTTCTGTACCTCTGTGATGAGTGGGTCAAATGGGAGTGGTTTCATAATTATCTGTCAGCTGTGGCAGCTGCAGGGCTCCAATGAGGAAATCCGCTGGACCTGCATCCCTTTAGACGTGTTCCTATTGGGAGTATCTCACCAAAAATGAAATTTTGTTGCAGGGGATGCCAGAAATCTGACTTGTATCTTATACATACTTCTGGGAAAATTGGTGAGCCAATCACACAAGCAGGACATTTTTTTTCTGGGGTGTGGTCAGTACACAATCTGTGTACAAAACAGCTTCAGGTAGCCATATTGCATTGCATTTTCAGAAGATTGCAGATTGAAAAGGAAAGGTCATTTTTAATAACATTCAATTACAATATGAATGTGTCACAATTGTATACGCTATATTGTTTTTTTCTTTATTTGCTATTTTATTCCCCCCACGAAAGTGCAGTTACCCTTTAAGGGAGGGCTCCTTTCTCGACCAGCCCTGCCAAAAGGGGGCTACAAGGGCAAGAAAGGAGTTAAAAAAAAAAAATACGTCAAGTTCTTCCACCTCCGATTCGCTCATCCATGTCTTTATGGACCTTGCTTTGTGCACTGATGCGCAGTCATGTTGGAACAGGAAGGGGCCATCCCCAAACTGTTCCCACAAATTTGGAAGCATGAAATTGTCCAAAATGTCTTGGTATGCTGACGTCTTAAGAGTTCCATTCACTTGAACTAAAAGACCAAACTTACCCCTAAAAACAACCCCACACCATAATCCCCCCCCCCCTCCACCAAATTATTTAGACCAGTGCACAATCAAGGTCCATAAAGGCATGGATGTGAGAGTTTGGGGTGGAGGAACTTGACTGGCGTACACAGAGTCCTGGTCTCAACCCAAAGGGACACCTTTGGGATGAATTAGAGACTGTAAGGCAGGCCTTCTTGTCCAACATCAGTGCCTGATCTCACAAATACGCTTCTGGAAGAATGGTCAAACATTCCCATAGACACACTCGGACTACTAAACCTTGTGGACAGTCTTCCCAGAAGAGTTGAAACTGTTATAGCTGCAAAGGGTGGGCCAACTCCATATTGAACCCTACTTACTAAGATTGGGATGACATTAAAGTTCATGTGCGTGTAAAGGATGTGCGTGTAAAGGCAGGCGTCCCAATACTTTGGTGATATAGTGTATGTCAACCATGACTGTCTGACAGGACTGGACTCACCTTAGCAACACTGTTATTCATATAATCTCTACCCTGGTCTTCTATCATTTTCTTTGCAAGGTAGACATGAATACCCTAAGACAGAAGGTAGAGTGTTAGAGTCACAGTACTGTGCAAAAGTTATAAGCAAGTGTGACGAAATGCTGTAGTAAGTAAGAACGCTTTAAAAAAATATACAGTATATTTTCAAATCTTTCTTTTTATCAATTTACAAAATTAAAACGTAAGAGAACAGAAGAAAAATCTAAATCAAATCAATATTTGATGTGACTACCTTTTGGTTTCAAACCAGCATTAACCACTTTACCACCGGAGGATTTTGCTGTCTTACGTCCAGGCCACTTATTGCGATTCGGCACTGTGCGAATTTAACGGACAATTGTGTGGTCATGCGACGCCGTACCCAAACAAGATTTACGGCTTTTTTTTCCCACAAACAGAGCTTTCTTTTGGTGGAATTTGATCACCTTTGCGATTTTTACTTTTTGCGCTATAAACAAAAAAAGAGCGTAAATTTTGAAAAAATAACAATATTTTTCACATTTTTTTTTATATGAAATTCCCCCCAAAAAAATGTAAAAATCAAAATTGTTTTAAATTTTTTGTTTTCTGCTTCCTATGTTTGGTAAAAAAAAAAAATGACAATAAACGTATTTTGATTGGTTTGCGCAAAAGTTATTTACTAACTAAGGGAAAGATTTCTGTCATTTTTGGTGTTTTTTTTTTTTAACGAGTAATGGCGGCGATCTGCGATTTTTTTGCGGGACTGCGACATTGCGGCAGACAGATCGGACCCTTGACTGACATTTGTGACACTTTTGGGGGTACCAGTGACATTACTACAGTAATCAGTGCTATAAATATGCACTGTTACTATAAAAATGACACTGGCAGGGAAGGGGTTAATTTTATTGGAGAGGGAGGGGTTAATGTATGCCTGGTGCTTACTAACATGTGTGGGGGAGGTGACTGAGTGACACAGGGACAGATCGCATGTTCAGCTATGCTGAACCCTGCAATCTGACCCTGCCTGTCACTTAGGAGATCCGCCCGCTTTGTTTACACAAGCGGGCGGATCTCCAAACTTGATTCCCTGACGATCGGGGAAGAGCAGAGGCGATCGCCGCCGCTCCTCCCCTGGCCCGACTCCTGCTGTGAATGAATACAGCGGGAGCGAGCCTCCGGCGGCGCGTGAGCGCCGCCCACAAGGGGAGGAGTCCAGCGACGTAGGTTTACGTCGCTGGGCGATAACCAACCACTTTGCCGCAGTAGAGCTCGAGTGAGCGGTCAGCAAGTGGTTAATTCAATTCATCAAGCTTTTTATAGGAAGCACAAAGAAACCAGCAACGTTAAGGACTGTGGTTGGCCAAGGAAACTCAATACAGCAGATGAAAGACACATCATGCTTACAGTACTTCCCTTCAACATCGGAAGATGTCCAGTAGTGCCATTAGCACAGAACTGGTGAAAACCACCCATCTACTGTCTGGAGGAGTCTGGCCAGAAGTGGTCTTTAACCACTTCTGGACCGGAAGGAATTGCCCCCTTAATGACCAGGACATATTTTGCAATTCGGCATTGCGTTATTTTAACGGACTATTTCGCGGTCGTGCGCCGCTGTACCCAAATACAATTGATGTCCTTTTTTTCCCACAAATAGAGCTTTCTTTTGGTGATATTTGATCACCTGTGCGACTTTTATTTTTTTGCGCTATAAACAAAAAAAGAGCGACAATTCTGAAAAAAAAAAAAAAAAACAATATTTGTTGGTCTGAATTTTCCCAGCCAAAAAAGAGGTTGCTCCCCAAATTAAGATTTTTTTTTCTCAGCGAATAAACATGTTTGGTGCTAACAAGTGTGTGCATTTATAACAACATTCTCCAGAGGAACTTCATTTTGCAGTTTGAACATGCTATAGGATATGCATGGTCTGTTTAAGCCCAAAGAAGTCAAGTAATACAGTTATCTCAGAAAAAAAAAGAAAAAAAAAAGGGGGGGTGTATAATACATGTTTATATAAAACAGCCCAAAAGAAGGTATTTCGTGACTTAAGGGGGGAGTCCACTCTAATACTAAAACTGCGACATCTACAGATATCCATGATCCATGATGTAAAACATACCTCTTCTGAAGCCGATCTAGTCCGGTCTCCAGCAGCGGAAGCTCTGCAGAGGACACAATCGACAACGGCTGTGAAATTAAGAGGAAGTGACGTCACCCACAGAGTTACTATGGGGCTTCCGTTGTCAGCTGCCTCCTCTGCACCTGTCCCCAAAGCGAAGCCGCCGCTGACACCTTAGCGTGGTACCTAATCGGATCGGCTTCAAAAAAGGTATGTATAGTGATTTCTTCTTTACATGGTTAGATAGGTTGGTCTAAAATCGTGGATGTCTGTAGATGTAGGGATTTTAGTGTTAGGGTGGACTTATTCTTTAAGGTAACCAATTTCTATGTAGCCAAGTAAATGGAAAGGAGCTGGCTCACTGATCATTACCAGCATCCTGGATATAAATGTGGCTACCCTATAATAAAGCTCTGATGCAGGGCCACTGATAAGGCAGTACAATCGATCCTGTTGGACCAGGCTGGGCCCTATCAGCTCATCAGAGAGCCAAGGCAGCTTTATAGTGCATTACTTTCAAACAAATGTAGCACTACTCTGGGAGCTGCCGAGTGTGGGTTCCCCTGGGTTACCATTGGCAACAGTAGAGCATTCAAACATATTTCCAAGTGTTTTTACCTCAGACAAGAACCAGTCCAGTTTCTTTGGTTTTTAGGGTCTATTGAGAACTTGGATAAGAGAAGGGGTGAGTGGGATACTCCAACAACTGAACTATGAACAAGAAAAGGCAGGGACTGTATAGAAAATACTGCTGATAGTGATGGAAGATCTGGCCAATTGCATACCGGAAAAGGCTGAGACCTAAACGTCAAATCATTAAAAAAGTGAAAAAGACGTATATTAACACCTATCACTCAACACATAAGGGCAGCACTTGAAACACCTTATATAAACATAAATCATTTAGGCTCCGTTCACATGTCAGCGTATGGATCACGGGCAGAACCGCCGCGGTTCCGCCCGCGATCCGGAGATTATTGCAAATCGCGGGACGCCTGTACGTTGCCCGTTGATTTGCAATAGACCCAAAAAAATCGCGGGACGCATTACGACCAAAAAAGTACAAGAGCTTCTTTGGAGCGTATTGCGTCCCGCAATTTTTTTTGCGCGATGTTACCGCGATTCGGCAGGCGGAAATCGCGGCAACATCACTCAGCATTTGGGGTCTATTGCAAATCAACGGGCAACGCACAGGCGTCCCGCGATTTGCAATAATCTCCGGATCGCGGGCGGAACCGCGGCGGTTCTGCCCGTGATCCATACGCTGACATGTGAACGGAGCCTAAGGCTAAAAAAAAAACATCATAACAATCCGGATCTAGTACATAAAATATGCTACATATAAAATAGCAGTGCATGGATATATTATGGCACATCTCAAAATATATATACAGCACCATCTTGTGGACAAATACTAAAAAAACAGGTGAATGGTGATATTGCATCTAAAAACATGATACTACAAAAACGAAAATAAAGAGGAGGTCTAGTATGTCCAAATGTGCTATTAACATATATAAGGAATTGCTTGATACAAAATAAATTCAATCGGCAGCAATAACAGTGAAAACACCAGTGAGTGACTACACAGTTTGTATCGTGATGAAAAACAGTCCCAAAATATGCACAAATAAAGTCCAAATCAAAACTTCTTGTGATGAAACCGTAGAGCTGGAGAGGTGAAAACCACGTAAATAAAGTTCAGTATCCCACCACCAGCAGCGTAGTTTCTTACCAGAAAGATGAATAATAGGGCATATAAATATATAGTTCCGCTCCAGAGATCACACACCAAGGTAAACCAGAAGAATGTAACCCCTAACACCATCCAGGTGGAGTGGGAGTGATAAGCCTCTTACCAGATGAATGTATGGGTAGAGCTGTGAACCAACGAACACTCCTCTCCTCCACAGGGTATGGTAATGGATGGATCTCTGGTGGGTTATCGCTGTTCTTGTTGTTCTTTTCCGGGAACACTCGGTAATCCAAGGCACGCTGAGGTTCCCTGATATCGTTCCTTACTTAGCTCCCTTCAGTGCTGCTCACATGACCAGGGAGTAAAAATTGTGGTTCCTAAAAAATAAATTAATAATAAAAAGTGTTTTTATTTGTTAAGATGCATGGTGAGTATTTTGCAGCTCTCATTTATTTTGGAAAATTAAGAAAATAAAGGAAAAAGCATTTATTTTACGCTTTTTTCCTATTTCAAAACTTTGTGACAAAAAGTGAGATCTGCAAAACACTCAACATGCCTCTCTGCAAATAGCTTAGGGTGTCTACTTTCCGATAAGGGATACTTGGGGGGGGTTGTGCTTTCTTGGCATTTCATGGCCTCTGAAACTGTGATAGGTAGTGAGGAGTGAAATCAACTATTTACGCCCTTGGAAAGCCTGAAGGCGGGGATTCGTTTTCTTGGTCTTGTATGTGGCTAGACTGCCAAAAAGTCTCACACATGGGGTATCCCCATACTCAGGAGAAGCAGCAGAAACTGGATTTTTGACTTACCGTAAAATCCTTTTCTCTTAAGCTCATTGACAGACGCAGGACTGATATCTTGATATCCGTAGGGTTATACTGCCCCTACAGGAGTAGGACACTAGGCAGGAAAAAAGTTCTGGCCACACCCATGGGCAGTCCCAGGGGGTATATCCTCTCTCTCCCTGCCACAGGATGTCAGTTATGTAACAAAGCAGTGTCAGAGACTCATACCAACCCAACTCAAAATAGAGGGGCGGTACTGCGTCTGTCAATGAGCTTAAGAGAAAAGGATTTTACGGTAAGTCAAAAATCCAGTTTTCTCTGTCGCTCATTGACAGACGCAGGACTGATATCTTGATATCCGTAGGGACGTCCCAAAGCAGTGCCATAAATGAGGGGTGGGATAATCAAAATAAAATCCAATCCAGAAGGCCAAAAACAGAGCCAACCAGAAGACCAGAGGACTCATCGAAACAAGCAGATGAGACCCACCTGAAAAAAACAAAACCCCCGAGGTAGACCAAAGGTCCCCTCAAACAGCAGCCTGCAAAACCTTGCGGCCAACAGAGGCATCCGCCGATGCCAGCACATCAACCTTATAACATTTTGTAAAGGTATGAACCGACGACCAGGTAGCCGCCTTGCAAACCTGAAGCACTAAGAGCCCGAGTAGAGTGCGCCTTAACAGGGAACGGAGGAACCCGACCCTTAATAGAATAAGCCTGCACCACCGTCTGTCTGATCCATCTGGAGATAGTCGCGGCAGACGCAGACAACCCCTTTCTAGGGCCATCCGTGATCACAAAAAGTGAATCAGCCTTACGAAAAGAGTCAGTAGTAGCCAAGTACACCCTGATCGCCCGAACCACATCCAAGGAGTGTAACGCAAACTCCCGAGGATGACTGGGCTTAGGACACAGGGAAGGTAACACAATATCCTCATTCAAGTGAAAGTCGGAAACCACCTTAGGAAGGAAGGATGGATTCGGACGAAGAACCACCTTATCCCTATGAACCACCAGATAGGGGGAACTACAGGACAACGCAGCCAGTTCTGACACCCTGCATGCAGAAGTGATAGCCACCAAAAAGGCCACCTTCTGGGATAAGGTAAGCAAGGGAATCTCCCTAATATTTTCAAAGGGAGGTTTCTGGAGAACTGACAACACCAAATTAAGATCCCAGGGCGGCAAGGGCGCGCGCACCAGAGGAGCCAGGTGCCGCACCCCCTGGATGAAGTTCCGCACCAAAGAATGAGTAGCCAGTGGCCTCTGGAAGAAGATCGCCAATGCTGAAACCTGACCCTTGATAGTGCTCAAGGCCAGCTTCTGCTCAACCCCCCGTTGCAGGAAGGCCAACCCCCCGTTGCAGGAAGGCCAATATCCGAGCCACTGAGTAAGAATGTGGAGGAACCCCGAGGGACTCACACCACGCGATATAAGACTTCCATGTGCGATGATAGATCTTTCTGGAAGTCGCTTTCCTCGCTTTAATCAGAGTAGGAATAACAAACGGAAACCCCTGTCCTTCAGCATCTGGCTCTCAACAGCCAAGCCGTCAAAGCCAGCGATCATAAAGCAGGATGGAAGATCAGTCCCTGAGACAGCAGATCCTCCCTGAGAGGAAGTCGCCAAGGAGCGTCCGCGACCAGCCTGACCAAGTCGGCGTTACCAGGCCCGATGAGGCCAGTCCGGAGCCACAAGGATGACGAATTCCCTCCGCCTCTATCCTGCGAAGAAGTTTCGGCAGCAACTTGAGAGGAGGAAAGGCATACAGCAGCTGATACTGCCCCTACGGAGCAACCAGCGCGTCTGCGGCGTCCGCCCGAGGATCACGGGAGCGGGCTGCAAACCTCTGCATCTTCCTGTTGAGCCGAGATGCCAACAGATCCACGTCTGGGGTGCCCCAATGAAGTCACAACTGGTGAAACACCTCTGGATGAAGAGACCATTCCCCTTGATCCAAGGTCTGACGGCTGAGAAAGTCTGCCTGCCAATTTTCCATGACCAGAATGTGAACTGCGGTAAGAGCCGGAACAAACCGTTCCGCCCAATGAAGAATGCCGGCCACTTATACGGCCGCCAGAACACTCTTGGTGCCCCCTGGTGATGGACATAAGCCACGGCCATGGCATTGTCCGACTGAATCCGAACCGGGTAGCCCTAAAGATGCTCGATCCAGTGAACCAGGCAAAACCTGATCACTCTCAGTTCCAACACATTTATCGACCACCTGGATTCTTCCAGGGACCAGAGCCCCTGAGCAGCCAGAGACTCCCTGGTCCGCTCGCTCAGCCGGATCCGATTGTCCAGGGAATTGGGATTCCGGTTCCATTTGAGAAGAATCTCCTTTTTGAGAGTCCGCGTATGAAACTGAGCCTGCGGAGACTCCGTATCGAGGAGGAGGTCGTCCAGGTAGCCCAGGACCGATATGCCCCGCTGCCGCAACAGCACCAGAACTGGGGCCAAAACCTTTGTGAAAACCTGGGGAGCAGAAGCGAGACCAAAGGGTAACGCCACAATCTGATAATGGTCCTCTCCCACAGCAAAGCGCAGAAACCGCTGGTGTCCTGCGTAAATGGGAGCATGAAGATAAGCATCCTTGATGTCAATGGATGCCAGAAAATCCCCGAGATGCAGGGAGGCCACCACTGTGCGAATGGACTCCACTCCTTGTTGGAAGCGATCGAAACTCGATCTTGTATCCCAACCGTATGACCTCGTGAACCCATTTGTCTTGAATCCTGGAGAGCCACGGGTCCGGGAACCGGCGAAGACACCCCCCCACCCCTGATATGGGTGGGGGCGCACCTTCAGGCTGAAGCGGTCTTATCCTCAGGTCTGGAAGGACCGTATTTTTGCTTACCAGACCAGGGTCTCTTGAAACCCCCCGGGCTTCGCCTTGTCGCCCGCCCTGGAAGAGCGAAAAAACTTCTTGTGAGCTGAAAAGGAAGGTCCCTGTCTGCAATGAGGTTCCTTACCCTTATTAGCCTGTGGTAGAAAGGTGCTCTTGCCCCCAGTGAGATCCTTGATAATCTCATCCAAGGTAGCACCAAACAGGCGATCCCCCTGAAAAGGGAGATCAGTCAAGGCTTTTTTGGAAGCCTGATCCGCCGACCAGCACTTCAACCATACCATGCGCCGGAGGACCACCGCCGAGATCGACACATGCCCCAGCAATGGAGCAGCGTCCAGTGCGGCGTCACAAACAAACTGTAGCCCCTGGACCATTTGCTCCAGCAACTCCGCCACGGCAGGAGGGAGACTTCTCCCCTCCAGGTCATGGCGTAACAGCTTGGCCCATTCCGTCAACGTCTGTGAAACCAGAGCAATGGTAAACACTGGCCTCAAGGCCGACCCTGCCAGGGAGAATATGGAACGGGACACAGATTCTGCCCTACGATCAACTGGATCCTGAAAGGACGGGGAATCCTCCAACGGGATAACAGTAGCCTTATTTAGTCTGGAAACCGGCGGATCCACCAAAGGTGGCACCGTCCATTTTTTAACCGCTTGCCGACCGCCGCAAGTAAATTTACTGCGGCGGTCAGCCCCTCACAGGCAGAGTGACGTTAATTAACGTCACTAGCCTGGGGGATCTGGGGAGCGAGCGCGCGCCGCCGGAGGCGCGCTCCCGCGCGGTCACGGACTCCCCCACGCGTGTGACCAGCGGACCCGATGTCCGCCGGTCACTCGGCGATCGTCGGGGGAGAGGGAGAAAGTCAGGCAGCTTGTGTAAACAAGCTGCCTGTCATTCTCCTCGGTGTAAAAACACTGATCATACGGTTCTATTATGTAGAACCGTTGATCAGTGTCCTTACACCTCAAGTCACAGCCAATCACAGTAAGAATCACGCCCCTAGGGACACACACAGCCCCTCCCTCTCAAATAAAGTAAACCCCTTCACTACCAGTGTATTTTTACAGTAACAGTGCATATTTATAGCACTGATTACTGTAGAAATGTCATTGGTAACCCCAAAAGTGTCAAAAATGTCAGTCAAGGGTCCGATCTGTCCGCCCCAATGTCGCAGTACCGCAAAAAAAACAAAAAAAAAAAACAAAAAAAAAAATCGCAGATCGCCGCCATTACGCGTTAAAAAAAAACCAACAAAAATGACAAAAATCTTTCCCTTTGTTAGTAAACGCGATAACTTTTGCGCAAACCAATAAAAATACGCTTTTTGCGATTTTTTTTTACCAAACATAGGTAGCATAAAGCAAATTGGCCGAAAATGTTAAAAAATTTTGATTTTTACATTTTTTTTTGGGGGAATTTCATATAAAAAAATGTGAAAAATATTGTTATTTTTGCAAAATTGACGCTCTTTTTTTGTTTATAGCGCGTGATCAAAAAAAAAAATCGCACAGGTGATCAAATACCACCAAAAGAAAGCTCTGTTTGTGGGAAAAAAAAGGACGTCAAATTTGTTTAGGTACAGCGTTGCACGACCGCGCAATTGTTTGTTAAAGTCACGCAGTGCCGAATCGCAAAATACCCCCTGGTCGTTTAGCAGCCAAATCCTCTGGGGCTTAAGTGGTTAAGGAGGGACTCTTCAAACGGGTAGCGCCTAGCAATCCGTTTGGGCATCCCTGGGGGTCGTTTTGGATGGACCCACTCCTTCTTAATGATATTGTCAAAGCATTTGGGAAAGGGAAACACCTTTGCCACCCTGGAGGGCTTGCGAGTGCCAAAGGCAACTTCCGTATGAGCTGCATCCGCAGGTGCAACCTCCAGTTTTAGGGTCTCCCGGACAGACACAATCAGTGCGTCCACTAGTGCCTTGTCTTGCGCTATGGCGGAGGCAGAGAGGTCATCCTCACTATCAGAGGAGACGGGGCGCGAGACAGCAGCCCCAGAGGAGGAACCTGCAGCAGCAGCGACTGGCTCAGGATCAGAATCTGAGGCATCAGACAAGACAGGGGTAGGCGGGGTCGCTTTTTAGCCCCCCGTCTCTGACAGGCCACCTCCACCCAGGACACAAATGACTCCAGGACAGCCGAAAGCGCATCAATGGTGAGCGGAAAATTGGAGGGCCCTGCGGCCACCTTGAGGGGATCAGGTGGGGACACATGTGCAGCAGGGTCCATGGCAACACCAGGGGAACCCGTCAGCAAAGTATGACTAAATTGGAAAAAAAAAAAACCACCTTTTTTTTTTTTTATGTCACCCAGCGCTACAGCGCCCCTCAATGAGACAGCGTGCCTCGAAACCCCCGCAGAGAGAGAGAGAGAGAGAGAGAGAGACCCCCAAAAGGCTCACCACATGATGCACCAGAGTTCAAAAGGACTGCTCTCAGCATTGTCTACATGACAAGGAAGTCCTGTCGAGCGATCTTCCCGTCTCTAGGGAGGGGCTCCGCCCGCTCACACGCCCTCAGTAACTCCCACAGCTGCCCAGCTCTGCAAACAAAACGAGCTGGGTGTACCAAGATGCCCGCCCCCATGAGCCACATGAGAGACTCCAAACAAATGGCAGCCCCGCGCGCTGCGGTGGGAAGGGGGGTCCCCACATCTACTAACAGACGATCGATCGGCAGGTAGGCCCTGGGAAGCCAGGGAGGAAACCCCCCGCACAACAGCTGTCCGCACTCGGGACCCCCCCACCCCCTTAGCGGCTTGAATGAACAGCTAGCCACCCCACACACACACAAACCCCCCCCCCCGTAGGGAGAAAGGGAGGGGGGAGAGGGACACCACAGGGGGAGGGTGCACAGGGGAACAGAGGGGAACCCAGATTAGTGTGGGTCCGACCATCCCAGGGAGGGGCCCGGGTCCACCCCAGAGTCAGCCATGAGGAGCAGGGGGGAAACATTTACTCACCATACCGGAACAGAGCAGGTGCCACTCCAGACAAAAACCCCTCACCGCCCAGTGTGGGGGGGGGGGTGTCGGCCAAAGGAGACGCTGCGACTTGGCCGTCGACCGGTCGTATGCGACTCGGCGGGACGTTTAACCCGCGGGCCAGTCCCTGTCCAGCGGGACTATGTCGCGGCCGACCCAGCGCGGAGCTGGGTCTGCACGCGCTCGTAGGCCGGCTGGGGTGACCACTGTATCTCAACATCCAGCCCGTCGCCCAGATCCGGTATAATTGCTTGAAGATCTCACAGGAACAACTGGAGAAAAAAGCTAACAAAAAAAAAAAGATTTATCTAAAAAAGCTTGCCAGGACCAGAGATCCCAGCAAGCAACTTAGGTCCTTACTCCTGACTAGGCAGAAAAAAAACTGACACCCTGTGGCAGGGAGAGAGAGGATATACCCCCTGGGACTGCCCATGGGTGTGGCCAGAACTTTTTTCCTGCCTAGTGTCCTACTCCTGTAGGGGGCAGTATAACCCTACGGATATCAAGATATCCAGGGTTCATACACATTTTCACCAATAAAATTCCATGACTTTTCCATGACTTCACGTAAATATTCATGACCTAATGTTTCATGAAATGTCTATGTATACATGTTAAATAAGAAGAAAATCTATGTCACACCCAGCATATTTTTACTAAAATAAATGACAATCTTTGTAGTGTACAGTACCTCTGCAGTTAGGGTTTCGTTTCTGGATACAGCGTGACTCAAATGGTCCCTTGTTTTACAGTGGATGAGATGGAAGCACCGCTGCCGCAGCTGGGAGCCGGTGTCACTTCAGGCGTACGGGTAAAAAAAAGCCAGCGATCAGATTGGAAGCGGTCAAGCACGTAGCTGCAGACTGGTGCTTTGCACCTTTAGCGTGGCTAGACAGCGCTGCCTCTCCCATGTTCGAAATGTCAAACGTTTTACGACACACACTGTACATTTAGCGGACATGATACAGGAGGTGGTCAGAGACTGCAGATATGATACAGGAGGTGGTCAGAGACTGCGGACATGATACAGGAGGTGGTCAGAGACTGCAGACATGATACATGAGGTGGTCGGAGACTGCAGACATGATACATGAGGTGGTCAGAGGCTGCAGACATGATACAGGAGGTGGTCAGAGGCTGCAGACATGATACAGGAGGTGATCAGAGGCTGCAGACATGATACAGGAGGTGGTCAGAGGCTGCAGACATGATACATGAGGTGGTCAGAGGCTGCAGACATGATACATGAGGTGGTCAGAGACTGCAGACATGATACAGGAGGTGGTCAGAGGCTGCAGACATGATACAGGAGGTGGTCAGAGGCTGCAGACATGATACAGGAGGTGGTCAGAGGCTGCAGACATGATACAGGAGGTGGTCAGAGGCTGCAGACATGATACAGGAGGTGGTCAGAGGCTGCAGACATGATACAGGAGGTGGTCAGAGGCTGCAGACAAGATACAGGAGGTGGTCAGAGGCTGCAGACATGATACAGGAGGTGGGCAGAGGCTGCGGACATGATACAGGAGGTGGTCAGAGGCTGCGGACATGATACAGGAGGTGGTCAGAGGCTGCGGACATGATACAGGAGGTGGTCAGAGGCTGCGGACATGATACAGGAGGAGGTCAGAGGCTGCAGACATGATACAGGAGGTGGTCAGAGGCCCAAGCCACAGTCATGAGGTGCAGGCGGACTGGTATGGATGGCACAGTCAGACAGTGAGATGCACAAAATGCAGCACAGTAATCTTTTAGGCCCAAGTCACAGTCATGAGGTGCAGGCAGACTGGTATGGATGGAACAGATCTGATGGTGCACAAATGCGGCACTTACTCTTGGAGAAAGAACAGTGGTGCTCCTGCTTGCCGAAATAAAGCTGTTCAGGCAGTCATGAAGGTGCAGCTGGACAAAATGTGGCGCTTACTACTCTTTGGCCGAACCTAACAGTCCCACAAACAGGCAGAAAAGAGTTCTCACAGAAAGGTGACTCAGGATTGGATGCTTAAATTTATTTACATTTATTTTTTAACATTCCCGTATAGGACTGGTACAGTAGGTGTCCTTCCGGGTCCGCAGTTTGCCCTACTGTCGGTCACTGGCCAGCAGCAGCAGCCGAGGAGATGATCGTGCACCAATCACTGGCAGCGGGGAGGGCCGGCCGCGGTTTGCCTGGATGTGACTGGCCAGCAGCAGCAAACCAATCACAGGCATCGGAAGCGTCACTGGAGGACGGGCCGGCAGCATGAACGTGATGACGCGGGGGTGCGGTAACCGAAACGGTTACCGCCCCCTTCCGCGTCATCATCACGTTCAATCATGGCGGCGGGTAGCGCGGCAAGCACTGGGCAGCACACAGTGAGTGAGGCGTTACACATAATGTTTTAAATGAATCAATGGTGCTGGGGCCATGCTGCAAACATGTTTTTACTTTCAGTAGGTCTTTATCAACCACTTGAAGACCAGACATTTTTCTGACATTTGTTGCTTACAAGTTAAAATCAGTATTTGTTGCTAGAAAGCTACTTGGAACCCTCAAACATTAGAGAGTTATTTTTTAGCAGAGACAATAGAGAATAAAATGGCGGTCGTTGTAATATTTTATGTCACACTGTATTTGCGCATTAGTCTTTCAAACCTAAATTTGGAAAAAATACACTTTAACCACTTGCCGACTGCCTAACGCCGATCTACGTCGGCAGTCAGCCCCTCACAGGCAAAGTGACGTAGGGCTACGTCACTAGCTTGTGAGGGTCTAGGGAGCGAGCGCGCGCCCCCGGAGGCGCGCTCCCACTCCCGCGTGGTCACGGACCCCCCCGCGCGTGTGACCAGCGGACCCGATGTCCGCCGGTCACTCGGCGATCGGCGGGGGAGAGGGAGAATGTCAGGCAGCTTGTGTAAACAAGCCACCTGTCATTCTCCTCGCTGTAAAGACACTGATCAAACGGATCTAGTATGTAGATCCGTTGATCAGTGTCCTTACAGCTCAAGCCACAGCCAATCACAGTAGAAAGCACGCCCCTAGGGATACACACAGCCCCTCCCTCCCAAATAAAGTTAACCCCTTCACAACCAGTGTATTTTTACAGTAACAGTGCATATGTATAGCACTGATTACTGTAGAAATGTCACTGGTAACCCTAAAAGTGTCACAAATGTCAGTCAAGGGTCCGATCTGTCCGCCCCAATGTCGCAGTACTGCAAAAAAAATCGCAGATCGCCGCCATTACGCGTTAAAAAAAAAAACAACAAAAATGACAAAAATCTTTCCCTTTGTTAGTAAACGCGATAACTTTTGCCCAAACCAATCAAAATACACTTTTTGCGATTTTTTTTACCAAACATATGTAGCATAAAACAAATTGGCCGAAAATTTAAAAAAATTTTGATTTTTACTTTTTTTTTTGGGGGAATTTCATATAAAAAAATGTGAAAAATATTGTTATTTTTGCAAAATTGACGCTCTTTTTTTGTTTATAGCGCGTGATCAAAAAATCGCACAGGTGATCAAATACCACCAAAAGAAAGCTCTGTTGGTGGGAAAAAAAGGACGTCAAATTCGTTTAGGTACAGCGTCGCACGACCGCGCAATTGTCCGTTAAAGTCACGCAGTGCCGAATCGCAAAATACCCCCTGGTCAGGAAGGGGGTAAAATCTTCCGGGGCTTAAGTGGTTAACCACTTCACGCAAAATCACGTACCCGTATGTCATTTTGTTGACGTGGTTGTGTGTTTCCGATGTAGTAACCCAGAAGCGATGTAATCTGGAAGCGACGTCACTTCCGGTTTACTCGGCAGCCAATAGAGGCAGATTGAAAAAATCCAAGGTATTCAAAAATGCAGATATATTTTAGCAGTGACCCTAATTAATAAAATGACCGTTGTTGCAACATTTTATGTCATACTGTATTTGCGCAGCGGTCTTTTAAACGCAATTTGTTTTAAAAAAATACAGTTCAATTAAAAAAAAAAAAAACTAAACCGTAAAATTTGCTTATTTTTTTTTGTATAATTTTTGAAAGATGATGTTATGCCGAGTAAATAGATAGCTAATGTGTCATGCTTTAAAATTGCGCACGCTTGTGGAATGGCGACCAACTACGGCACTTAAAAATCTCCATAGCGCATGATTTAAAAATGTTAAACATTTACCTGTTTAGAGATAAAGAGGAGGTATTGTGGTATAATTATTGCGCTCACTCTAAAGATCACGGCGATACCTCACATTTGTGATTTGAATGCGGTTTACATTTGTGGGCGCGACTTACGTATGCGTTTTCTTTGGGGTGCAAGCACAAAGGGATGGGGCGATTTTAAAAAATTTATTTTTTTTGTCTTTTTTCTCTTTTTTACACTGTCCCTCTAAAATAGTTTTCCTGATCGCTTTTACTGCTTTGATAAGGAATGTAAACATCCCTTGTGACAGTAATAGGCAGCAACAGGTACTCTTTATGGAGGGATCTGGGGTCTAAAAGACTCCAAACCCCTCCTCTGCGCTTCAAAGTATTCAAAACGACAAAAAAAACGGAATTTTTGTAAAATCTTACCTGTAAAATTCCTTTCTCTGAGTCCTCCGACAGTTGCCGCCTCTTCATATTCGTCACAATGGGGTATTAGACTTTGCTCCGAAGGAGTAGCTAGGCAACAGAATATGTTAACATTAAAGCTTTTAACATATCCCACCCTCAAGGGGTGGTCCCCTCAGTCAATACCCTCCTACTTCCTGCAACCATATCTCAGTTTCAGTGGAATAGCAGTAGAGTATATAACCAAAAACCCCAAAAGAGGGGCGGGGGCGGCGACTGTCGGAGGACTGAGAGAAAGGAATTTTACAGGTAAGATTTTACAAAAATTCCGTTTTCTCTTACGTCCTCCGACAGTCGCCGCCTCTTCATATTCGTCACAATGGGGACGTCCCAAAGCAGTGCAAACATGAGGGGTGGGAAACGCATCCGCGCCGTAAGGCAACGCAGTCTCCGCATCAAAGAAAGGAACCTTACCAAAGGAAGGAAACCAGCTGGGCAATAGGAAAAAAACTTGCTCAACAGGAGCAACAACCCAGGAAAAACAAATAACCAGGGGATCAAAAAAAAAAAACTTATCCCAACAGCCAGGGATCCCAACAGGTGACCCTAGGGAACAGCCGCACTAAGAACCTTGCGGCCAAAGGAAGCATCCGCCGATGCCTGAACATCCACCTTGTAGAATTTTGTGAAAGTGTGTACGGTCGACCAGGTCGCCGCCTTACACACCTGGGCTACAGAAGCCCCATGACGACAGGCCCAAGACGTACTCAGAGATAGTGATGTCGCGAACCTAAAATTCGCCGTTCGCGAACGGCGAACGCGAACATCGGCAAATGTTCGCGAACCGGCGAACCGGGCGAACCGCCATAGACTTCAATAGGCAGGCGAATTTTAAAACACACAGGGACTCTTTCTGGCCACAATAGTGATGGAAAAGTTGTTTCAAGGGGACTAACACCTGGACTGTGGCATGCCGGAGAGGGATCACGCAAAAAAAAGTTCTTAAAAATTATAATTTTTTGATAGAGAGCCAATTATTGGAAAAATTAAAAAAAAATAAAAATAAAAAATTTCTTTGGATTTAGCATCTGGGGGGTCTAAAAGTGTATCTGTCAAGTTTCAGCTCTGTAGCATGTCCAGAACCCCTAAAAAACAGAATTTTTCTTATATTTTCAGGAATACGGCTTCTCTGCGGCTGGCTTTTTCTCTTGCAGGCATTTAGCGGGCATTTTTTTAGGCAGGCATGTCATTTTTTGTATTTAGTGTCTGGGGGGTCTAAAAAGTGTACCTGTCAAGTTTCAGCTCTGTAGCATGTCCAGAACCCCTAAAAAACAGCATTTTTCTTATATTTTCAGGAATACGGCTTCTCTGCGGCTGGCTTTTTTTCTTGCAGGCATTTAGCGGGCATTTTTTTAGGCAGGCATGTCATTTTTTGTATTCAGTGTCTGGGGGGTCTAAAGCGTGTACCTGTCAAGTTTCAGCTCTGTAGCATGTCCAGAACCCCTAAAAAACAGCATTTTTCTTATATTTTCAGGAATATGGCTTCTCTGCGGCTGGCTTTTTTTCTTGCAGGCATTTAGCGGGCATTTTTTTAGGCAGGCATGTCATTTTTTGTATTCAGTGTCTGGGGGGTCTAAAGCGTGTACCTGTCAAGTTTCAGCTCTGTAGCATGTCCAGAACCCCTAAAAAACAGCATTTTTCTTATATTTTCAGGAATACGGCTTCTCTGCGGCTGGCTTTTTTTCTTGCAGGCATTTAGCGGGCATTTTTTTAGGCAGGCATGTCATTTTTTGTATTCAGTGTCTGGGGGGTCTAAAAAGTGTACCTGTCAAGTTTCAGCTCTGTAGCATGTCCAGAACCCCTAAAAAACAGCATTTTTCTTATATTTTCAGGAATACGGCTTCTCTGCGGCTGGCTTTTTCTCTTGCAGGCATATATATCAGTGGTGGGTGGGCAGTGGCACAGTACACTCTCTGTGGACCTGACAGCAGTCACTGGCACCCAGGCAACTGCAATTTAAAAAATATATATATATTTTTTTACTTTGCAAGCTGCTGTGCCACCTTATATATCAGTGGTGGGTGGGCAGTGGCACAGTACACTCTCTGTGGACCTGACAGCAGTCACTGGCACCCAGGCAACTGCAATTTAAAAAAATATATATTTTTTTTTACTTTGCAAGCTGCTGTGCCACCTTATATATCAGTGGTGGGTGGGCAGTGGCACAGTACACTCTCTGCGGACCTGACAGCAGTCACTGGCACCCAGGCAACTGCAATTTAAAAAAATATATATTTTTTTTTACTTTGCAAGCTGCTGTGCCACCTTATATATCAGTGGTGGGTGGGCAGTGGCACAGTACACTCTCTGTGGACCTGACAGCAGTCACTGGCACCCAGGCAACTGCAATTTAAAAAAAATATATATATTTTTTTACTTTGCAAGCTGCTGTGCCACCTTATAAATCAGTGGTGGGTGGGCACACAGTGGCACTGCAGTGGGCACAGTACACTCTGTGGACCTGACAGTCACTGGCAGCCCAGGCAACTGCAATAATAAAAAATATTTTTTTTTTTCAATTTATTGCAACAAGATGCTGTGCCACCGTATATATATCAGTGGTGGGCAGTGCACTGCAGTGGGTACAGTGCACTCTGTGGACCTGACACAGCACTCACTGCAATTATGACAGAGGAAAAAAAAAATATTTTTTAAAATGCCAGGTACTGTGCCTGTGCCACCCGAAATGAGTGTGGTGTGCACACAGTACAGTCTGTGGTAGGTCTGTGGCCTCTCACACACAGCGGGCAGGCAACTGCAGTGTACAATATATATATATATATATATATATATATATATAGGAAAAACTCTATTACCAGTTACCAGCCCTTAAAAGGGCTTTTGGGGACGCTAAATATATATATATATATGTATATATATAAAAAAAAAAAACCTCAATTACCAGCCAAAAACCTCAATTAAGGGCTTTTGGGGACACTAGATAGATATATATATATATATATATATAAGAAGAAACAACTCAATTACCAGCCCTTAAAAGGGCTTTTGGGGACGCTAGATATATATATATATATATATATATATATATATATATATATATATATATAAAAAAAAAATACACAAATACCAGCCCTTGGAAGGGCTTTTTGGGGTGCTGTCCTTACAGCAGTAGTGGACCAAGAACACTGCAAGACCAGGAACACTGACTAACTGTCCCTAGCTTAACAGCAGCAGCAGCAGCAGCAGCTCTCTCCCTACTCTCACTACACACACTGCTTCAGAATGATCTAAGATGGATGCTGCCCTTGCTTATTTATAGGAGGTGGGAGGCTGTGGGAGGGAGGTATGCTGATTGGCTGGAAATGTGTCTGCTGACTGTGAGGTTCAGGGTCAAAGTTTGCCTCAATGATGTATTATGGGGGGCGGACCGAACATCGCATATGTTCGCCCGCAGCGGCGAACGCGAACATGCGAAGTTCGCCGGGAACTGTTCACCGGCGAACAGTTCTATACATCTCTACTCAGAGATCTAGTAGAGTGCGCCTTCACAGGCATAGGGGGAACTTTCCCCTGCAAGACATATGCCTGTTCAACGGTCTGCCTGATCCATTTGGCGATGGTAGAAGCCGACGCCGCCATGCCCTTCCGAGGACCCTCTGGAAGAACAAACAAAGAATCCGTCTTTCGAAAAGACTCAGTCGATTTAAGGTAAACCTTAATCGCCCGAACAACATCCAAAGAATGTAGTCTCACCTCTTTCGGATGTTTAGGCTTCGCGCACAGCGAAGGCAAGACAATATCCTCATTGAGATGGAATTCCGAAACTCGCTTCGGAAGAAAGGAAGGATTAGGTCGCAAGACCACATTATCCAAGTGAATAACCAGATACGGAGACTTGCAGGACAAAGCCACCAGCTCCGACACTCTGCGAGCCGAAGTGATCGCAACCAAAAAGGCGACCTTTTTGGACAACATAGACAACGAGATCTCCCTGATCTGTTCAAAAGGAGCACATTGTAACACAGATAGAACGAGATTCAAGTCCCAAGGAGGCAGAGGTTCCCTCCTAGGAGGAACCAGATGCCGCACACCCTGAACAAAAGTGCCAACCAAGGAGTTGGAAGGAAGCCACGGGACGTTGAAAAAGAACGGCCAGCGCAGACACCTGACCCTTTATCGTAGCCAGCGCCAAACGCTGATCGACACCTGTTTGAAGGAAGGACAATACTCGAGAAACCGAGTACGTGCGGGGTGAAAACCCCCTGGACTCACACCAGGCAAAATAGGCCTTCCAAGTACGGTAGTAAACCTTCCCCGAGGAAGACTTCCTCGCGTTGATCAAGGTATGAACGACCTCAGGGGAGAGACCCCTCTCCTTCAGGACCTCGGTCTCGACAGCCAGGCCGTCAAAGCCAGCGACTGTAAAGCAGGATGGTATATCGGCCCTTGAGACAGGAGATCGTCTCGAAGAGGCAGACGCCACGGGCGTCGACCGCCAGATTCACGAGGTCTGCGTACCAGGACCGGCGAGGCCAATCCGGCGCCACAAGAATCACCGTGCTGCGTTCCGAGTGCAACCTGCGAAGGAACCTGGACAGCAACTGAATCGGTGGAAATGCATACATCAGCTTGTACTGATGCCACGGGGCCACTAACGCGTCCAACGAGTCTGCCCGAGGGTCGCGCGTCCTTGCCACGAACCTTCTCACCTTGTTGTTGAGACGAGATGCGAACAGGTCCACATCTGGAAGACCCCACTTCGCGCACAACATCTGGAAGACAGCCGGGTGGAGAGACCATTCCCCCTGATCCAGGGTCTGGCGACTCAGATAGTCCGCCTGCCAGTTCTCCACCCCTGGAATGTGAACCGCCGTTATCGCCGGGACATGAGTCTCGGCCCAAGACAGAATGTCGGCCACTTCTCGAGCCGCTCGGGCACTCCTGGTGCCCCCTTGGTGGTTGATGTAGGCCACCGCCGTGGCATTGTCCGTCTGCACCCGAACCGGACAGCCCTGCAGCCGGTCCGTCCAATCATGAAGGCAGAGATTTATCGCACGCAATTCCAGAATGTTGATCGGAAGGGAGGACTCCCCCTCCGACCAAGTTCCCTGGGCAGACAGAACGCCCAGAACACCACCCCAGCCCGACAGGCTGGCATCCGTAGTGATCACCGTCCACGAGATAGGACGAAAAGACTTGCCCCCCGACACCACCGGGGACTGGAGCCACCACAGAAGGTCCCTTCTGGTGCGATGGCCCAACGAGATGTGAAGATCCAGAGATTGAGGTCGCCCGTCCCACCTGGACAGGATCTCCGATTGGAGACCCCGCGTGTGAAACTGGGCGAAGGGAATCGCCTCGAAGGCAGAGACCATCAATCCAAGACATCTCATGCACGTCCGCAGAGACGAGTGCGGAACGTCCCTGAGGGACCTGACTTCCTCCTGAAGAGTCCTGAGTTTGTCTTCCGGCAGGAAGACCTTTGCCTGAACCGAGTCCAGGATCATTCCCAGGTAGGGAAGACGAATCGACGGACTCAGCATCGACTTTGGAAAATTTATCGTCCAACCAAACTCCTGCAGAGTTTGCATCGTGACAGACAGGTCCTTTTCCAGACCCTGGCTGGTCGCAGACCGAACCAGGATGTCGTCCAGATACCCCAGGACAGAGATGCCCTGGGCCCTCAGCAATGCCAGAACCGGTGCAAGCACCTTGGTGAAAACCCGTGGAGCCGAGGCGAGACCAAAAGGTAACGCCACGAACTGGTAATGATCCTCCGCAATGGCGAATCGAAGGTACCTCTGGTGACCCTCGAAAATGGGGATGTGAAGATACGCATCCTTCAAATCGATGGAGGCCATGAATTCCCCCGGAACCAGGGCAGCCACCACCGACCGCAGGGATTCCATGCGGAACTTGCGAACCCGCACAGAGTGGTTTAGAGCCTTCAAGTCCAGAATTGGACGAACCTTGCCCTCCTTCCTGGGCACGGTGAACAGATTGGAATAAAACCCCCGAAATCTGTCCCGATGAGGCACCGGAACCACCACTCCCTGAGCCCTCAGGTCTCGCACCGCCAGGTGCAGGTCCCGTAAACGCTCTGGAGACAGTTGAAGAGTTGAGGGAAAAAATCTGCTCTCCGGCCGAGAGAGAAACTCGATCTTGTAACCAGATCGAACGATCTCCTGAACCCACCGGTCCCGCACGCGGGCCAACCAGGGTTGAAGAAAACCGAGCAAGCGTCCCCCCACCTCAAAACTGGGTGAGGGCGCCCCTTCAGGCCGCACTGTTATGAGCAGCGGGTCCGGACTGACCGGACTTCTGTTTACCAGACCAGGGCTTCTTTTGAGAGCCCTGTCCCTTGAACGGTTTGCCCTTGTAGTGCGACCGAAAGGCACGAAAGGACCCCTGAGGAGGCCGAAAATTAGCATGTTTCTTCCCAGAAGTCCCCTTAGCCTTGGGGAAATGGGGCAAGAGAGTGCTCTTACCTCCGGTGATCCCCTTAATCAACGCATCCAAGGACTCCCCAAAAAGGCGAGACCCATCATAAGGCAGATTGGCTAAGGTCTTACGCGACGATTGGTCCACCGACCAACACTTCAACCAAACCAGGCGGCGAGACAACACCGCCACGCTGTGTACACATGCAGCCAACAGGGACTAAGTCCAAGTCCGCATCACACAGATACATGACACCCTGGTGGATTTGATCCACCATATCCAGGGTCGCCGGCGAGGCCGAATCGGCCACTAGGAAGCGCCTAAGCATCTGCGTCCAACTTGCGACAGCCTGGGCCGCCATAAGAGAGGCAAACAGAGCTTTAAGCATCGAACCCGTAACAGAATAAGTATGACGGGCAAGAGACTCCAGTCTTCTATCCGTGGCATCACGGAACACCGGGGAATCCTCTGCAGGAATCGCAGTGGATTTGTTCAAAACCCCAATTGCGTGATCCACCGGGGGTGGCACACACCACCGTTCATCAGTGGAAGGCAAAAAAGGATAACGCAGCTTGAACCTACTTGGCACAGCAAAAGGTTTGCGTAAATTGCGCCATTGTTCCTTAACAGCGCGCTGAAAATCATCATTGCAGGGAAAAACCTGCGGCGTCCTGCGTTTTCTCTGCGTCCCATAAGCCGCCAAGGCAGCGGGGGGACACACTTCATCCTGCAAACGCAGCGTTTGTTTAATGGAAGCAATCAATTCATCCATGATTGCAAGCTCTTCAGGCGAGCCAGGGGGAGAATTATCACCCCCTCAACCTCAGCCTCCACCTCGGACCCCACTAGATCCAGGGAGGAGCGGGACCCTGATAAGGAGACCCCCGCCATAACAGCCCCATCACCTTCACCCTCAGAATCAGAGGAAATAGAAACTCTGGGTCTTTTAGTAGATTGAGTAGCCACCAGCATCTGCACCTGAGCAGCAAGGCCAACCACAATAGTGGCCAAATCCCCCCCTGGGGGGGAAACAGCGGTCCCCTGGCTTTCCACCAAGCTGGCAGGAAATTTGCCCTCCTGAGAATCCATTGCCCCAATATGATATGCCGGAGAATAAAGGGTTAACTGCCCCTTTAACAAGCGCGGCGAGCGCAGCCCACCGCACCACACACAAGCACAATGAGACCCCCACAGGGAACAATAAACTGAACACAGGCAATGGATATAGCAAGAACAGAAGGATAAAACCTGAGGAGACCCTCGCCGCTGCTGCTGCCTCGATCGGTGTACCCAGGAGAAGAGGAAGTGATGAAACCAGGGCGCTCTATTAAAGCCTATGGGAGGCTACAAGAAAATGGCCGCCTGCATGGAGAACATGCGGCCGGAGCGAGTGCAGGCAAAATGGCGCCGTATGGCGCCGAAACCGCCGCTCCTACAGTACAGTTATGCATATAACACCATCCATATAAAAAAACATGGCAGATCGCCGCAGCGATCGCTGTATCGTGCCCCAACATGCCACAAAACATGCCCCACAGCACACAGCTTCTCACACTGAACAAGGCTGACACAGACAGTGTCACACAGCTCCCCCCCCCCCCCCTTGCAGCCCGCAGCATGCAGCAGAGTGATAGGGAGACAAACAGTGTGAACAGAGGCAGGTTACACAGTCCCAGACTGACACCCCCCCCCCCGACAGACAGGTCCCCACATAGATACACTTACCTCTCAATGGTGTGGGGGACCCGCACAGGCGAACAAGCCGCTGCACATGAGGCAGGGAGAGTCGCATACAAGACGCACAAAATTGGGGTTAAGAAACCGCACAGCGTCCAGTGAGGTAGCCACCTCACCAATCATCCCTGCACCGAACAGGGATGGGTCGTTCACTGTGCCAGGAGCGTTACCTGGCTGAACGCTCGATGGCAGGCTGGGAAGCCACTGATCCACGACCTGCGACCAGGGGGATCAGCCCGAGACCCAGCCCGCATGATCTTCTTCGTCAGAAGAACTAACTAATGCTGACAAAAAGAACAGCTAAGTAAAGAGAGAGAAAAAAAACTCAAACAAAAAATCAAAAAAAAAGAAAGAGGCTGGGGCACAAAGCCCCAGCACAGAGAGAACCAGCTACTCCTGACAAGCTAGACATTGAAACTGAGATATGGTTGCAGGAAGTAGGAGGGTATTGACTGAGGGGACCACCCCTTGAGGGTGGGATATGTTAAAAGCTTTAATGTTAACATATTCTGTTGCCTAGCTTCTCCTTCGGAGCAAAGTCTAATACCCCATTGTGACGAATATGAAGAGGCGGCGACTGTTGGAGGACGTAAGAGAAAATATATATTATATATATATACACACACATATATAATGTTTGGGTGTGCCAAGTAATTTTCTGTTTTTTAATTCAATTCATCTTTATTTTCATATCTTGTTTACCCATTGTGAGGGATTAGCTCGGTGGCGGGCGTGGATGACCCCTTGGGGGGTGCGTTTTCACAAGAAGATAGCCGAGAAGTGCTTGCAAACAACAGTTTGGTTTATTAATGCATTTTTTCTTCACCAGACTGCAAGTGTCAAAACCAGCAAAATAAAATAAAAGACAAAATAAATCCTTGCCAATGTGAGCGTCTACCTTCTCACACTGGAACCTACCTAAGAGTCTGTCTCCAACCTACTGTTGGGCAGACTTTGCTGATCCTACAGCAGACCATCAATAGTTCATTTATAATCTCTTCACACAGCTAAGTTCATTTAACATGTCCCTTTTCCTCTTCATATGGAACATGTCCCTTTGTTTTCTCTCCACATAGAAAAACAGTCCATGTCCTCACCTTTGAGAAGTCTTCACAACTGGTTAATTTCCCCTTCACACAGGAAATGTCCATTGGTTTCTTTTCACCTAGATACGATCCAAGACCTCACTTTGAGTAGTCTTCACACTTGTTTAACCTCCTTAGCGCACATCACTTCAGGGGGTCTTCTCCCATGCTCACCAGCTTGTCGGGAGGCACTCATCTGTCTGTCCTCCTCTCCCAGCCCACACGGCGACAGGAGGCAGCAATCAATAGAACTTCCTTTGGACAAATTATAGAGGCCTTCATTTCCTCATTCTGAACAACTGAAGGCCTTTCAACTTCCTTAGACAGTCCTGGCTACCTCTGCAGCCGACACCCTATAGTAATTGGTGATTTGTCTAACCCAGGTGGAAGTGTAGCTCCTGTCTGTGACTACATTCACAGATTTACCTGACTTCCTGTCACACCATATACAAGCTTTCTATACAATACATAAAAAGAAAACTGTAGCAAATTTATCAATATGACCCAAAAATCACAAAAAGAGTATTTTAATTGATTTGCTCAAAAGTTATAGTGTTTACAAACTACGGAATCGATTTTTTAAATTTTTATACATTTGTTTGTTTTTATTAGAAATAGCGGCGAGCAGTATTATTTTAGCAGGACTGCGACATTTTGGCAGACAGATTGGCCCCCTAACTGACATTTTTGACACTTTTTGGGGACCAGTGACAAAAAACAGTATTCAGTGCTAAATAATATGTACGGTTACTGTATAAATGACACTGGCAGGGAAGGGGTTAACACTGAGGGTGATCAAAGGAGTTAATGTATGCCTAAAAGTGATTGACTGGGGGGGGCTCTGTAATAGTCACAGAGAGATCGGGGTTTCAGCTTAGCTGAAACTCCTGATCTCTCCCTGCCTGTCTGACAGAAGACTTGCCTGCTTCGTTTACATAAGCAGGCGGGTCTTCTATCAGTTTCTCAGACGACTGCGGGAGGCCAGCGGCAATTGCCGCCCCTCTTCCATGGCCCACCTTCTGCTGTGTCTAAACACCTCATGCCTCGGCCTCGTGCACAAAATCACATAGACCGATGTGATTTTGCGCAGCCGAGCCGCCCTGCCCCAGTAATACTGCAGTTGCTGGTCGGCAAGAGGTTAAAGACCCCTCAGCATTGGTGTCAGTGGATGAAATAAAGACCCCCAGCATTGATGTCAGTGGACGCATCACTAAAACCCCCAGCATTGAGGTCAGTGGACGCAATAAAACCCCCCCCATCATTGATTTCGGTGGACGCAAACCCCCCCCCATCATTGATGTCAGTGGACGCAATAAAACCCCCCAGCATTGATGTCAGTGGATGCATTTATTGACCCCCAGCATTGATGTCAGTGGACGCATCACTAAAACCCCCAGCATTGATGTCAGTGGATGCAATAAAACCCCCCCCATCATTGATTTCGGTGGACGCAAACCCCCCCCCCCCATCATTGATGTCAGTGGACGCAATAAAACCCCCCAGCATTGATGTCAGTGGACGCATTAAAGACCCCCAGCATTAATGTCAGTGGATGCATTTATTGACCCCCAGCATTGATGTCAGTGGACGCATTAAAGAGCCCCAGCATTGATGTCAGTGGACGCATTACATCCCCCCCCATCATTGATGTCAGTGGACGCATTAAAGACCCCCAGCATCAATGTCAGTGGACGCATTTATAGACCCCCCAGCATTGGTGTCAGTGGACGCAAAAAAAACCCCATCATTGATGTCAGTGGACGCAATAAAACCCCCCAGCATTGATGTCAGTGGATGCATTTATAGACCCCCAGCATTGATGTTAGTGGACGCATTAAAGAGCCCCAGCATTGATGTCAGTGGACGCATTAAAGAGACCCAGCATTGATGTCAGTGGACATAATAAAGACCCCTCATCAGTGATGTCAGTGGACGCATTAAAGACCCCCAGCATTGATGTCAGTGGACGCATTAAAGACCCCCATCATTGATTTCAGTGGATGTGGTAAAGACCCCCAGCATTAATGTCAGTGCACGCATTAAAACTCCCCAGCATTGAGGTCAGTGGACGCATTAAACCCCCCAGTATTGATGTCAGTGGACGCATTAAAACCCCCAGCATTGGTGTCAGTGGATGCATTAAAACCCCCAGCATTAGTGCCGGTGGACACATTAAAATGCCCAGCATTGATGTCTGCAGATGCATTAAAGACCCCCAGCAATGATGTCAGTGGATGCATTAAAATCCCCCAGCATTGGTGTCTATTGATGCATTAACCACTTCTGGACCGGAAGGATTTGCCCCCTTAATAACCAGGCAATATTTTGTGATTCAGGACTGCGTTGAATTGCGCAGTCCTGCGACGCTGTACATAAATAAAAATGATGTCCTTTATTTCCCACAAATAGAGCTTTCTTTTGGTGGTATTTGTGCGTTTTTTATTTTTTGCGCTATAAACAAAAAAACAGCGACAATTCTGAAAAAAAAAAAAATATATTTTTTTTACATTCTGCTATATGACATTCCCAAAAAAAAAAAAATTAAAAAATCAAAATTTTTTAACATTTTAGGCCAATTTGTTTTCTGCTACATATTTCTGGTAAACAAAAATCACAATAAGCGTATTTTGATTGCTTTGCGCAAACGTTATCGCGTCTACTAACTATGGGAAAGATTTATGTAATTTTAATTTTTTTTTACTAATAATGGTCGCGATCTGCGATTTTTAGCGGGACTACGACATTGTGGTGGACAGATCGGACCCCTGACTGACATTTTTGACACTTTTGGGGGGACCAGTGACATTACTACAGTAATCAGTGCTAAAATATGCACTGTTACTGTACTAATGACACTGGCAGAGAAGGGGTTAACACTGAGTGATCAGGGGTTAAATGTGTACCTAGAGGCGTGGCTTGTGAAATGATCACAGAGACCTGTGTTCCTATATAGCAGGATCACAGGGGCACTATGATCATTCCAGGGAGAAGGAAGGCCGGCTGTGTTTACAACAGCTGACCATTCTTCTCTCTCAGCGGGGAACAATCGCGGGTGTCAGGCGGCAATTGGAGCCGCTTGCCCTGTGCATCGGCTTTCCCGCTGACGAGCACTCGCCCCCTAGCTGCCTGCTCGTGAGGCAGGCAGTCATAAAGTGGTTAAAGACCTCCAGCATTGATGTCAGTGAACGCAATATAGACCCCCCTAAGCATTGATGTCAGTGGATGCAATAAAGACCCCCAGCATTGATGTCAGTGGATGCAATAAAGACCCCCAGCATTGATGTCAGTGGATGCAATATAGACCCCCCTAAGCATTGATGTCAGTGGATGCAATAAAGACCCCCAGCATTGATGTCAGTGGATGCAATAAAGACCCCCAGCATTGATGTCAGTGAAGGCAATAAAGACCCCCAGCATTGATGTCAGTGGATGCAATAAAGACCCCCAGCATTGATGTCAGTGGATGCAATAAAGACCCCCAGCATTGATGTCAGTGAAGGCAATAAAGACCCCCCTCAGCATTGATGTCAGTGAAGGCAATAAAGACCCCCAGCATTGATGTCAGTGGATGCAATAAAGGCCCCCAGCATTGAGGTCAGTGAAGGCAATAAAGACCCCCCCCAGCATTGATGTCAGTGGATGCAATAAAGACCCCCGTATTGATGTCAGTGAAGGCAATAAAGACCCCCCTCAGCATTGATGTCAGTGAAGGCAATAAAGACCCCCAGCATTGATGTCAGTGGATGCAATAAAGACCCCCCTCAGCATTGATGTCAGTGAAGGCAATAAAGACCCCCAGCATTTATGTCAGTGGATGCAATAAAGACCCCCAGCATTGATGTCAGTGGATGCAATAAAGACCCCCCTCAGCATTGATGTCAGTGGATGTAATAAAGACCCCCAGCATTGATGTCAGTGAAGGCAATAAAGACCCCCCTCAGCATTGATGTCAGTGAAGGCAATAAAGACCCCCAGCATTGATGTCAGTGAAGGCAATAAAGACCCTCAGCATTGATGTCAGAGAAGGCAATAAAGACCCTCAGCATTGATGTCAGTGGATGCAATAAAGACCCCCAGCATTGATGTCAGTGAAGGCAATAACCACCCCTAGCATTGATGTCAGTGAAGGCAATAAAGACCCCCCTTCAGCATTGATGTCAGTGGATGCAATAAAGACCCCCCTCAGCATTGATGTCAGTGGATGCAATAAAGGCCCCCAGCATTGATGTCAGTGAAGGCAATAAAGACCCCCAGCATTGATGTCAGTGGATGCAATAACCACCCCTAGCATTGATGTCAGTGAAGGCAATAAAGACCCCCCTTCAGCATTGATGTCAGTGGATGCAATAAAGACCCCCCTCAGCATTGATGTCAGTGGATGCAATAAAGGCCCCCAGCATTGATGTCAGTGAAGGCAATAAAGACCCCCAGCATTGATGTCAGTGGATGCAATAAAGACCCTCAGCATTGATGTCAGTGGATGCAATAAAGACCCCCCAGCATTGATGTCAGTGAATGAAATTAAGACCCCCCCCCCATTGATATCAGTGGATGCAATAAAGACCCCCAGCATTGATGTCAGTGGATGCAATACAGACCCCCAGCATTGAGGTCAGTGAAGGCAATAAAGACCCCCAGCATTGATGTCAGTGGATGCAATAAAGACCCCCCTCAGCATTGATGTCAGTGGATGCAATAAAGACCCCCAGCATTGATGTCAGTGGATGCAATAAAGACCCCCAGCATTGAGGTCAGTGAAGGCAAAAAAGACTCCCAGCATTGATGTCAGTGGATGCAATAAAGACCCCCCTCAGCATTGATGTCAGTGGATGCAATAAAGACCCCCCTCAGCATTGATGTCAGTGAAGGCAATAAAGATCCCCCAGCATTGATGTCAGTGAAGGCAATAAAGACCCCCAGCATTGATGTCAGTGGAGGCAATAAAGACCCCCAGCATTGATGTCAGTGGATGCAATAAAGACCCCCTCAGCATTGATGTCAGTGGACGCATTAAAAAACCCCCAGCGTTGATATTAGTGGACATAATAAAGACCCCCCCCCCCCCAGCATTGATGTCAGTGGATGTAATAAAGACCCCCAGCATTGATGTCAGTGAAGGCAATAAAGACCCCCCTTCAGCATTGAGGTCAGTGGATGCAATATAGACCCCCAGCATTGAGGTCAGTGAAGGCAATAAAAACCCACCTCAGCATTAATATCAGTGGATGCAATATAGACACCCAGCATTGATGTCAGTGAAGGCAATAAAGACCCCCAGCATTGATGTCAGTGGATGCAATAAAGACCCCCCAGCATTGATGTCAGTGAAGGCAAAAAAGACCCCCAGCATTGATGTCAGTGGATGCAATAAAGACCCTCAGCATTGATGTCAGTGAAGGCAAAAAAGACCCTCAGCATTGATGTCAGTGGATGCAATAAAGACCTCCAGCATTGATGTCAGTGAAGGCAATAAACACCCCCAGCATTGATGTCAGTAAAGGCAATAAAGACCCCCAGCATTGATGTCAGTGAAGGCAATAAAGACCCCCAGCATTGATGTCAGTGAAGGCAATAAAGACCCCCCCAGCATTGATGTCAGTGGATGCAATAAAGACCCCCAGCATTGATGTCAGTGGATGCAATAAAGACCCCCAGCATCGATGTCAGTGGATGCAATAAAGACCCCCCTCAGCATTGATGTCAGTGGATGCAATAAAGACCCCCCTCAGCATTGATGTCAGTGAAGGCAAAAAAGACCCCCCTCAGCATTGATGTCAGTGGATGCAATAAAGACCCCCCTCAGCATTGATGTCAGTGGATGCAATAAAGACCCCCCTCAGCATTGATGTCAGTGAAGGCAATAAAGATCCCCCAGCATTGATGTCAGTGAAGGCAATAAAGACCCCCAGCATTGATGTCAGTGGATGCAATAAAGACCCCCAGCATTGATGTCAGTGGATGCAATAAAGACCCCCAGCATTGATGTCAGTGGATGCAACAAAGACCCCCCTCAGCATTGATGGCAGTGAAGGCAATAAAGACAACCCAACATTGATGTCAGTGAAGGCAATAAAGACCCCCCCCCCAGCATTGATGTCAGTGAAGGCAATAAAGACCCCCAGCATTGATGTCAGTGGATGCAATAAAGACACCCCCCCCCCCCAGCATCGATGTCAGTGAAGGCAATAAAGACCCCCAGCATTGATGTCAGTGAAGGCAATAAAGACCCCAGCATTGATGTCAGTGAAGGCAATAAAGACCCCCCCCCCAGCATTGATGTCAGGGAAGGCAATAAAGACCCCCCCCCCCAGCATTGATGTCAGTGGATGCAATAAAGACCCCCAGCATTGATGTCAGTGGATGCAAAAAAGACCCCCTTCAGCATTGATGTCAGTGGACACATTAAAACCTGAAGCATGGATGACAGTGGATGCATTAAAACCCCCCAGCATTGATGTCAGTAGACGCATTGAAGACCCCAGCATTGCTATTAGTGGACATAATAAAGACCCCCAGCATTGATGTCAGTGAAGGCAATAAAGACCCCCAGCATTGATGTCAGTGGATGCAATAAAGACCCCAAGCATTGATGTCAGTGAAGGCAATAAAGACCCCCAGCATTGATGTCAGTGGATGCAATAAAGACCCCTAGCATTGATGTCAGAGAAGGCAATAAAGACCCCCCCCCCCCCCCCAGCATTGATGTCAGTGAAGGCAATAAAGACCCCCCCAGCATTGATGTCAGTGGATGCAATAAAGACCCCCCCAGCATTGATGTCAGTGGATGCAATATAGACCCCCAGCATTGATGTCAGTGGATGCAATAAAACCCCCTTCAGCATTGATGTCAGTGGACACATTAAAACCTGAAGCATGGATGACAGTGGATGCATTAAAACCCCCAGCATTGATGTCAGTAGACGCATTGAAGACCCCAGCATTGATATTAGTGGACATAATAAAGACCCCCAACATTGATGTCAGTGAAGGAAATAAAGACCCCCCCAGCATTGATGTCAGTGAAGGCAATAAAGACCCCCAGCATTGAGGTCAGTAAAGACAATAAAGACCCCCAGCATTGATGTCAGTGAAGGCAATAAAGACCCCCAGCATTGAGGTCAGTGAAGGCAATAAAGACCCCCCTCAGCATTGATGTCAGTGAAGGCAATAAAGACCCCCCTCAGCATTGATGTCAGTGGATGCAATAAAGACCCCCAGCATTGAGGTTAGTGAAGGCAAAAAAGACCCCCAGCATTGATGTCATTGATGTATTATTAAACCCCTCCCCCACATTAATAACCCCCAGCATTGGTGCAGGTGGACGCATTAAAGACCCCCCAGCATTGGTGTCAGTGGATGCAATAAAGACCCTCAGCACTGAATTCAGTGGGCACAATAAACCCCCCAGTATTGATGTCGGTGAACGCATTAAACCCCCCAGTATTGATGTCAGTGAACGCATTAAACCCCCCAGTATTGATGTCAGTGAACACATTAAACCCCCCAGTATTGATGTCAGTGAACGCATTAAACCCCCCAGTATTGATGTCAGTGAACACATTAAACCCCCCAGTATTGATGTCAGTGGACGCATTAAACCCCCCAGTATTGATGTCAGTGGACGCATTAAAACCCCAAGTATTGATGTCAGTGAACGCATTAAAGATCCCCCAGTATTGATGTCAGTGGACGCATTAAACCCTCCCAGTATTGATGTCAGTGGACGCATTAAACCCCCCCAGTATTGATGTCAGTGAACGCATTAAACCCCCCCCAGTATTGGTGTCAGTGAACGCATTAAACCCCCCAGTATTGGTGTCAGTGAACGCATTAAACCCCCCAGTATTGATGTCAGTGGACGCATTAAACCCCCCAGTATTGATGTCAGTGAACACATTAAACCCCCCAGTATCGATGTCAGTGGACGCATTAAAACCCCAAGTATTGATGTCAGTGAACGCATTAAAGATCCCCCAGTATTGATGTCAGTGGCCGCATTAAACCCTCCCAGTATTGATGTCAGTGGACGCATTAAACCCCCCCAGTATTGATGTCAGTGAACGCATTAAACCCTCCCAGTATTGGTGTCAGTGAACGCATTAAACCCCCCAGTATTGGTGTCAGTGAACGCATTAAACCCCCCAGTATTGATGTCAGTGGACGCATTAAACCCCCCAGTATTGATGTCAGTGAACGCATTAAAACCCCAAGTATTGATGTCAGTGAATGCATTAAACCCCCCAGTATTGGTGTCAGTGAACGCATTAAACACCCCAGTATTGATGTCAGTGGACGCATTAAACCCCCCAGTATTGGTGTCAGTGGACGCATTAAACCCCCCAGTATTGGTGTCAGTGAACGCATTAAACCCCCCAGTATTGGTGTCAGTGGACGCAATAAAACCCAGCAGCATTGATGTCAGTGGATGCAATAAAGACCCCCAGCATTGATGTCAGTGGATGCAATAAAGACCCCCCTCAGCATTGATGTCAGTGGACGCATTAAACACTCCCAGTATTGATGTCAGTGGACGCATTAAACCCCCCCAGTATTGATGTCAGTGAACGCATTAAACCCCCCCAGTATTGGTGTCAGTGAACGCATTAAACCCCCCAGTATTGGTGTCAGTGAACGCATTAAACCCCCCAGTATTGATGTCAGTGGACGCATTAAACCCCCCAGTATTGATGTCAGTGAACACATTAAACCCCCCAGTATTGATGTCAGTGGACGCATTAAACCCCCCAGTATTGATGTCAGTGGACGCATTAAAACCCCAAGTATTGATGTCAGTGAACGCATTAAAGATCCCCCAGTATTGATGTCAGTGGCCGCATTAAACCCTCCCAGTATTGATGTCAGTGGACGCATTAAACCCCCCCAGTATTGATGTCAGTGAACGCATTAAACCCCCCCAGTATTGGTGTCAGTGAACGCATTAAACCCCCCAGTATTGGTGTCAGTGAACGCATTAAACCCCCCAGTATTGATGTCAGTGGACGCATTAAACCCCCCAGTATTGATGTCAGTGAACGCATTAAAACCCCAAGTATTGATGTCAGTGAATGCATTAAACCCCCCAGTATTGGTGTCAGTGAACGCATTAAACACCCCAGTATTGATGTCAGTGGATGCATTAAACCCCCCAGTATTGGTGTCAGTGGACGCATTAAACCCCCCAGTATTGGTGTCAGTGAACGCATTAAACCCCCCAGTATTGGTGTCAGTGGACGCAATAAAACCCCGCAGCATTGATGTCAGTGGATGCAATAAAGACCCCCAGCATTGATGTCAGTGGATGCAATAAAGACCCCCCTCAGCATTGATGTCAGTGGACGCAATAAAGACCCCCAGCATTGATATTAGTGGACATAATAAAGACCCCCCCCCCCCCCAGCATTGATGTCAGTGGATGTAATAAAGACCCCCAGCATTGATGTCAGTGAAGGCAATAAAGACCCTCAGCATTGATGTCAGTGAAGGCAATAAAGACCCTCAGCATTGATGTCAGTGGATGCAATAAAGACCCTCAGCATTGAGGTCAGTGAAGGCAATAAAGACCCTCAGCATTGATGTCAGTGGATGCAATAAAGACCCCCCTCAACATTGATGTCAGTGGATGCAATAAAGACCCCCAGCATTGATGTCAGTGAAGGCAATAAAGACCCCCAGCATTGATATCAGTGAAGGCAATAAAGACCCCCCTCAGCATTGATGTCAGTGGATGCAATAAAGACCTCCTTTCAGCATTGATGTCAGTGGATGCAATATAGACCCCCCATCCACACATTTGAAGTGGATGATGAAGGAATCCTCTCCGATGTGCTATTGTATTCTAACACTGGGGATTCCGCCGCTGTCAGAATACATTGATCAGAACAGCAGGCATTTGGCTGGTGGGCACATCTAACGTGAAAAGGAGCTTTGGTAGGCACATCTGATGAAAGGAGTAGCTCTGGTGGGCACATCTGATGTAAGAGGGAGCTCTGGTGGGCACCTGTGATGTAAGGGGGGGGCATTGGTGAGCACACCTTATGTAAGAAACAGCACTAGTGGGCACATATGATGTAAGGGGGAGCTCTGGTTGGCACATCTAATGTAAGAGGGAAGCTCTGGAGGGCACATATAATGTAGGGGGGAGCTCTGGTGGGCACATCTGATGTAAGAAAGAACTCTGGTTGCCATTTCTGATATAAGGGGGAGCTCTGGCGGGTATATCTGATTTAAGAGGGAGCACTGGTGGGCACCCCTGATGTAAAAAGGAGCTCTGGTGGGCAAACCTGATGTAAGAAGGAGTACTGGTAGGCACACCTTATGTAAGAAGGAGTTCTGGTAGGCACATCTGATGTATGAAGCAGCTCTGGTGAGCACATATGATGTAAGGGGGAGCTTTGGTGGGCACATAAGTAAGAGGAAGCTCTGGTGGGCACATCTAATGTAGGGGGTGCTCTGGTGGGCACATCTGATGTAAGAGGGAGCTCTAGTGGGTTCACTTGATGTAAGAAGTAGCTCTGGTGGGCACCCCTGATATAAGAAGGAGCTCTGGTTGGCACAGCAGATGTAAAAAAAAAGTTCTCAGGTGAGCATTTCTGATGTAATGGGGAGCTCTGGCGGGCACATCTGATGTAAGAGGGAGCTTTGATGGGTTCACGTGATGTAAGAAGGAGATCTGGTGGGCACATCTGATATAAGGTGGAGCTCTGGTGGAAAAACCTAAAGTAAAAAAGAGCTCTGGTGGGCCCAACGAGTTGGACTCCCTATACTCCAAGGGAAAACCCAAACCTTCGCCAAAATATCTACGAAATTGCATTTAGGACCCTCAGAATGGCTTTGCTATGGTCAGATCACTGCCTGCCTCCGCCAGAATCCCCAACTACGTCCTCAGATCCCCTCTGCATTATGGACTTACCTATCCTCTTCCTCGTGGATGACAAAGAGCATTTCCACAATATACCCTATCCTTGGAGAAAAAACGATATTCACGGAGACCCATCCCCTGGTGAAATGGGAGCGTGACATGGGGGTCGCCTTCTCATCTCTTCAGTGGATGAAAGCTTTCACCTTAGGACACAAGGCCACACTTATCGCCTCGCTCAGAGAGCTACAGATGAAAATCGCCCTCAGATGGTACATCACACCGTCTCTTCTGGCAAAATTCAAGGGAGACTCCCCAGCTGCATGTTGGAAGGGGTGTGGACACGTAGGCAAACTTAAACACATTCTATGGAACTGCGTACCCATAGCCACGCTGTGGACTGAAGTATTTCTCTTGCTCTCCACGATCCTGAAACAGCCGATCCCTCCCTCCCTCGAACTAGCCCTACTGAACCTATCAATTGAACAAATCCTGGTGCGCTCGCGCACGGTGGCCCTTCACATACTCTTGGCTACCAGAATCTCTATCACAAGAAAATGGAATTGTATCCAACCCCCTTCTCTCGCAGAGATTATATCCACGACACAAACTCATCATACATATGAACTGCTTATGACTCCTTCGTGTGCATCATTCCAAAAAGAAAAAGCCAAATGGCAACAATGGTCAGATTGGTACACCACACAGTTTGCTAACTGACAGCTTCCTTCTCATCCAGACTTAATTATTATGAGCTGCAATGTTAACTAAGGCCACTAGAGGGCATTAAAGTACTGAACAGAATTGCTGTTTGAATCTGATGATTACTTGTATGCTAACTCACTTTCAAACGCTAGATGGCAGTACTTATTTTTCATACCTATGTACAATAAACCTGCTTTACTCCCCCTTGTTTTCCCTTACTACTGATTAATGCTGGCCATACATGTTCAACTTTTGTTGTACATGTAACCCTGTGTATTTTACACAGGCTGTATTATCTGAAATGCCCAGTAGATGGCAGATGGACTCAGTATGCTGTTAATAAAACATTGAGCATTGATCACAGGACTTGGCTTTTTCAGTCACATGATTGTGGCATCATCACAGTGTGACCAGGAAGTGGTGTGTGAGGAGATGAGAAGACTGAGGGAGATAGACACCAGCTCTGGATGACTTCTTATCCTTCTGCTCAGGTTTTATCACCTATTAATGTCCTGGGAGGACTTCCTACACAGCTCTGAGGAAGGAGGTCATGGAAGACTTCTAGAAGTTACCACATGCTCAGCCAGAGAAAGGACATGCGACTAGCTGTGAAAGACTGCAGCACAGAGATAGAACCCTGCTGAGAGAACTTGCTTCACCCAAGACCACACCAGCTGAGAGAGGGACCCCTGGCAAAGACAAGCGCTGAGTCCAGACGTCTGGTGAATCCAGTGAGAGGAGACTGCAGCGGACTGATCGGGTTAATGGTGTTGTGAGGGTAAGCCAAGCCTCTCCCTGTATCACCACAGGGCACCTGTCTCCTCACTCACAGTAAAGACTCTGAGGTCCAGAGTGGACATTGCACATCTCAGGCTGCTTCAGTGACCCTGCGGAGCAGGACTTATAAGGGCCCCAACTCTCCTATGTGCACCAATGGCCATTAGGGTGAAGATAAGGGGGTAGGACGCAGGTGTGCTAGTGGGTGGGTGAGGAAAATCCACATTGCATTGTTATCTGTGTTACTCTATTGTATTTTCCCATGTATGTTGGTTCATTTGCTACTTACTATATAAAGTTAGTTCCAGTTAGGCTGTGTCAGTCTCATTGCACCAAGTATGTTCCCAGTGGGACCCCACATCCCTACCCCGGATGCCCCACTGGGTGGAGGCACTGCCGCAGACATGTACCCCAGCTCCCAGATAGCGGAGGCTCAGGATCCGCCTGTCAGGCATAGTGAGTTAACTAGGTTTAGGGAACCCAAAGACACTATGGGGCGCCCTCAAAACCCCGTTACATACAATTTTCTGTTAGATCTACAAACCACATAATGTGAGGTCAAAGCTAAACAACACATTCACTTGTATCTAATTAGGACGCTTAGACTGAGAGCTCCAGCGTGTGCCCGGGACATTTCCGCATCTACGCCCATCTACAGCGCACTTTCAAGCCTACGATCCTCCTGCCAGGATGACTGAATACCCGGACAATTACATGGCATACCGCAGAAGACGCGCGGACGCGGTCCTGTTAAAGAAATTGTCAGAATTCTTCCCTACCGTCTCCTCCAGTCTCCGCCAACATGGCGGCGGAGACAAACCGCCGGTCCGCACTGGAAGCTCTCTAGTGGCGGCTGTGATTGGCGCTCGAGCAGAGAACACAGCAGAACCCGTGCTGCAGACACAGGGACACATGTCAGCAGTCAACAGCGCCCAGCGCTCCGGGGATTCTTCACCCCCCACACCCTCCACGCAGAGCCCTGCAAAATCCGGGCCTCGGTGGGACATAGAACAACAAGCTGCCTTAACGATGTCTATGGAGGTAAGCCAGGATCAATATCATCCCATGTCACATCAGCCTGCACCCAATCCTTTCTCCTCTTTTCAAACCACGGGACAACTTGTATCTGACACTATGATCAAAGACATGCTAAAGATGTTGCATTCTTCCCTACAAGCTAAAATTGACATTTCCATCTCCTCCTGTCATTGTGAAATCAGAAATCACTGGTCTAGGGGAAAGAGTGGACACTGTTGAAAAAAAAATGTGTGAATTCACCACATCTTAGTCAATTCCCACGCAGTTTACCAGGAAGATATGCACCGCGTTCAGGCCAAACTGGCTGATCTTTAGGACAGAGCACGTCGTAACAACCTAAAAATCAGGGGAATTCCCGAATCTATAGCACCCAATCAATTGCCTCATTATGTTAACCACTTGCAGACCGCTCACTGAGCTGGTACTGCGGCACAGTGGCTCGTTCCCATCCAGCGACGTAGACCTACGTTGCTGGACTCCTCCCCTTGTGGGCGGCGTACGCGCGCCGCCGGAGGCTCGCTCCCGCTGTATTCAGTCACAGCGGGAGTCGGGCCAGGGGAGGAGCGGCGGTGATCACTGCCGCTCTTCCCCGATCGTCGGGGAATCGAGTTTGGAGATCCGCCTGCTTGTGTAAACAAAGCAGGCGGATCTCCTTAATGACAGACAGTGACAGATTGCAGGGTTCAGCTTAGCTGAACCTGCGATCTGTCCCTGTGTCACTCAGTCACCTCCCCCCACACACGTTAGTAAGCACCAGGCATGCATTAACCCCCTCCCTCTCCAATAAAATTAACCCCTTCCCTGCCAGTGTCATTTTTACAGTAACAGTGCATATTTATAGCACTGATTACTGTAGTAATGTCACTGGTACCCCCAAAAGTGTCAAAAATGTCAGTCAAGGGTCCGATCTGTCCGCCGCAATGTCGCAGTCCCGCAAAAAAAACCGCAGATCGCCGCCATTACTCGTTAAAAAAAAAAAAAACACCAAAAATGACAGAAATCTTTCCCTTAGTTAGTAAACGCAATAACTTTTGCGCAAACCAATCAAAATACGCTTATTGTGATTTTTTTTACCAAACATAGGTAGCAGAAAACAAATTGGCCAAAAGTTTTAAAAAATTTAGATTTTTACATTTTTTTGGGGGGAATTTCATATAAAAAAATGTGAAAAATATTGTTATTTTTTCAAAATTTACTCTCTTTTTTTGTTTATAGCGCAAAAAGTAAAAATTGCACAGGTGATCAAATACCACCAAATGAAAGCTCGGTTTGTGGAAAAAAAAGGACGTAAATTTTGTTTGGGTACGGCGTCGCACGACCGCGCAATTGTCAGTTAAAATCGCACAGTGCCGAATCGCAAAAAGTGGCCTGGACGTAAGACAGCAAAATCCTCCGGTGGTAAAGTGGTTAAAGATCTCTTTCAAAAGGTGGTGCCTGATCTGTCCTCTGCTGATTTAATGATCGACAGGATCCATCGTATCCCTAAACCATCATTTCTCCCTCAGGAAGTCCCAAGAGATGTGCTGATGCGGATCCATTTTTTCCAGGCTAAAGAGAGGATCCTGGAAGCTTTTCGACACAAAGAGCATCTCCCTGAACAGGCTGTGCCCCTCCAGGTACTCCCTGACAATTCCCAATATACTCTCCAACTCAGGCGTAATCTCAACACCATCACTAAAGTGCTGAGGAATAATCGGATCATTTACAAATGGAAGTATCCCACCAAACTTTGTGTGACTCATCAAGGTACCACTTCGTATGTTACTAGTCTTGACCACGGTCTGCAACTTCTTCGCCAGTGGAGCATTGTAAAAGATCCACCAAACGTACCGCTGGGCTGGGCATCTCCTTCTCCACACCATGTTCAGCCGGATTGGCAGGTGGTATCCAGGAGGTCTAGACCCTCCCAACGTCACACCTGAAGGTCACATCGTCCTATGTCTCTGGGTACACCTGGCCTTTCTCACTTTTATGAGTACACTCCATCGTACTCCTCTCCCCGCAATTTTTACAGTTTCTACTGCTCGTACGGACCCTTTTAGGTTACTTTGTTTTTGTTTTCCTTTTGTTGCTGGTTCCATTTTTTTTTTCCATACAGTGCCTTCTCCTGAACTATGACCTCGCCCAGCTTATTCGGGACTGATCCAACGTATCAAGCAGACGTCTCTTTTCTTCTGGGATTTCTTCTCCAACTCTGCACTTTCTCAGACAAGTGGACACGGCTCCAGTTCTACTTCGCTGACCTTCCTCGCACCATAGTTCTCCTTTACTGCATCTCCATTCACTCAAAGGTACTGTTTTTTTTTTACAGTAGTGACTGGCCATAGATTGGCATATCACATCCTATAACATACCAATGGATCGGACTATACCAGTTTCTCCATTTAGCCTTCTACTATGCCTCTCCAACTGCTATCGTTAAATGTTAAGAGACTGAATCATCCCGCCAAAAGATATTCACTATGGTCGGAGGCCACTTGCTCTAAGGCGGACATTGTGGCGGTTCAAGAGACCAACTTTCAGGTGAACCGAACCCCCCATTGTTCCCATCCTAAGTACCCACATGTGTTTTTAGCATCGACTCAGGTGAAAAAAGAGGTGTCTTGCTGGCATTTGCAGACTCTGTCTCCCTTTCCACTTCAACCGTGGTGACGGACACAGATGGCAGATATGTAATTGTTGTGTGTGTTATCGATAATTGTCCATATACAAACGTAAATGTCTATGCACCAAATACGCACCAGCTGAGTTTTATACGTAAATTGTGGTACAAAATCAATAAGGTAAAAGTCGGGAAATTGATTGTGCGCGGTGACTTCAACTTGGTGGTGGACTATGCCGGGGATTCCTCATCCAGGGGGAAATCCAGACTACCCAATCTTACCAATCTACTTCAAACGGAGGATATGCATGATGTGTGGCGCTACCACCACGTTGAAGAGCGCGCTTATACTTACTTCTCACCTAGCCAATTCGGTTTAGGGGATCCAGAGGCCAATCATTAGTGAATAAGCCCCCCAGTATATAAGATAGCCCTGCCAAATCTCTAGCATTGTAATACAGGGGCTGTGGAAGAGAGTGGAAGCAGTTCTGTTACTCCTGCTTCAAAGTGTCATTTAGCAATTATTAGTGTGAGGAAAGGGATATCTAGTGTAGTTAGGGTACTATTTTCCACTATAGTTAGATTTAAAAATATCGTTTCTGTAGGGAAAGTGTTAGGTGTCAGGGGACTGTAGTGTAGTGTAGGATTAACTGACTCTGACTGCTATGGCAGGGTGACCAAACCCTTCCATGTCAGGGTGACCGCTATAGAGAAAAGATTGTTTCTCTTAGATCTGCTATAGAACAGGATAGTGGCTTCACCCCTGTCACACCTGGCTTTTTGTGGCAGGCGGTTTTTTTGGGCATTTTTTGGGGGTCTTTGGAGGCAGGCATAAAAACATCAGAACTTCTGTGTAGGGGTATATATACACACACACATGTATGTATATATACACATACACATATATAGGTGTGAAAGTAGCAGAACACTATGCTTGCGCTAATGAAATAATTAAAACCCATATGGCTTCGCTCCTTTCACACCTATATGTGTGTATGTGTATAAATACATATAAGTGTGTGTGTATATATACCCCTATACACAAGTTCAGATATTATGCCTGCCTCCAACAACCCACAAAAAATGCCCAAAAAAAAAGCATGCAACAACACACCTGGGCGTTTTTGTAGCAGGTGTTTTTTTGGGCATTTTTTGGGGGTCTTTGAAGGCAGGCATAACATCTGAACTTCTGTGTAGGGGTATATACACACACACAAACATGTATGTATATATACACATACACGTATATAGGTGTGAAAGTAGCAGAACACTGTGCTTGCGCTAATGAAATAATTAACACCCATATGGCTTCGCTCCTTTCACACCTATATGTGTGTATGTGTATAAATACATATAAGTGTGTGTGTATATATACCCCTATACACAAGTTCAGATGTTATGCCTGCCTCCAAAGACCCCCAAAAAATGCCCAAAAAAACGCCTGCAACACTACACCTGGCGTTTTTGTAGCAGGCGTTTTTTTGGGAATTTTTTGGGCGTCTTTGGAGGCAGGCATAACATCAGAACTTCTGTGTAGGGGTATATACACACACACACACACACACATGTATGTATATATACACATACACATATATAGGTGTGAAAGTAGCAGAACACTATGCTTGCGCTAATGAAATAATTAACACCCATATGGCTTCGCTCCTTTCACACCTATATGTGTGTATGTGTATAAATACATATAAGTGTGTGTGTATATATACCCCTATACACAAGTTCAGATGTTATGCCTGCCTCCAAAGACCCCCAAAAAATGCCCAAAAAACCGCCTGCTACAAAAAAAAAACGCCCAGGTGTGTTGTTGCAAGCGTTTTTTTTTTGGCATTTTTTGGGGGTCTTTGGAGGCAGGCATAACATCTGAACTTGTGTATAGGGGTATATATACACACACACTTATATGTATTTATACACATACACACATATAGGTGTGAAAGGAGCGAAGCCATATGGGTGTAAATTATTTCATTAGCGCAAGCATAGTGTTCTGCTACTTTCACACCTATATATACAATATCCTCTGATGATGTCTATGTGGACGATACGCGTCAGGAGCTCACCATAAGAACTTCTATCTACATGTTTTATTGCCTGTTACGATGCGAACATTGTAAGTGCAAGTCTTTTTTTATTAAAAGGTTTTTTTTAGCAATATTACGCTATGTGCACTCTTCTTTCTGGCTTTTATGAAGCCTGGCTATGAGAGATCTACATCCCTCTACAAACCACTTCATAAGCCTGAAATTACATCCATGGTCGTATCTTAGGAGGAATCTGGATCATCTTTAAAAGCCCATTTGGTCTGCTTGCTATATGGTAATGTAGACCCATTTGATCTGGTGAGCACCCAATTAATTTGGTTTTATCTGGTGATGGGATATCTTCTTTCATTTTAAAGATATGTTGTGTTCACCGTCAAGATTCATCACACTCATGGGACTATTTTTCTTTCTGTATGGAAATTTTTTTGACATGGGACTTAAATCATTATTTGGTTTTTTTCCACCATGTTATCACAAGTTGGTATTGTCATGTTAATGCCTTCCTCCAATTTTTTAGCGCTGCTTACACTGTGGTATTAGCGCTTATTAGAATTCTTTTTCTTTTTTATATATACCCCTACACAGAAGTTCTGATGTTATGCCTGCTCCAAAGATGCCCAAAAAATGCCCAAAAAAACGCCTGCTACAAAACCGGCAAGGTGTGAAAATAGCGGAGCCCTATCCTGTTCTATTGCAATTCTAATACAAACATTTTTTTTTCTGGTTCTGGACATGTTACAGAGCTGAAACTTCACAGGTACACTTTTAGACCCCCCCCCAGACACTAAATCCAAAGAAATCTCTTTTTTTCTTTTTTTTTTTTCAATAATTTTTTCAATAATTGGCTCTCTATCAAAAATGACAATTTTTAAGAACTTTTTTTTGTGTGTGATTAATAGTCCCTGTGGCATGACCCAGAACCCTAGGCACTTTTTAGGGGCATTTATTGGGTTTTAGGGCTTCAAAATGGTGTTTTTTGATTACCGAAGTTCGGGTCCCATTGATTTCAATGGGGTTCTGAAATCCTGGCTGAAATTTCGGGAAGTTCGGGTGTTCTGGTCGAACCGAACTTTTGAAAAGTTTGATCATCCCTAAGTAAGACCGCTCCGCAGCCCGTGCATCCCTGCACCATGCCCGCAGCCCCTGCATCTCCTGCACCATGCCCACAGCACTGCATCTCCTGCTTGATGCCCTCAGCCCCGCATCTCCTGCACCAAGCCGGCAGCTCTGCATCTCCTGCCCCATGCCCTCAGCCTCTGCATCTCCTGCACCATGCCCTCAGCTTCTGCATCTCCTGCACCATGCCCACAGCACTGCATATCCTGCACCATGCCCGCATCTCCTGCACCATGCCCGCAGCCCCTGCATCATGCCCGTAGCCTCTGCATCTCCTGTACCTTGTACGCAGTCTTTGCATCTCCTGTACCATGCCTGCAGCCTCTGCATCTTCTGTACCATGCCCACAGCCTCTGCATCTTCTGCCCCATGCCCTCAGCCTCTGCATCTCCTGCCCCATGCCCTCAGCCTCTGCATCTCCTGCCCCATGCCCGCAACCTCTGCATCTCCTCTACCATGTCCGCAGCCCCTGCATCTCCTGTACTATGCTCACAGCCCCTGCATCTCCTGTACCATGTCTGCATCCTCTTCATCTTCTGTACTGTGCCACAGCCTCTGTATCTTCTGTAGCATGTCCGCAGTCCTTGCATCTCCTGTACCATACCCGCAGTCCCTGCATCTCCTGTACCATGCCGCAGGCCCTGAATCTCCTGTACCATGTCCAGAGCCCCTGCATCTCCTGTACCATTCCCACAGCCCCTGCATCTCCTGTATTATGCCCCCAGCCTCTGACATATCCTCCTGTACCATGCTATCAGACTCTGACATCTCCTGTGCCATGTCCACACAGCCTATGACCACCTCCTGTACCATGTCCGCACTTTTAACTGGAATTTGCTTATATATATATATATATATATATACTGTATATATATATATACAAAGCCCTATGCTTTCATATCTCTCTTATCTATAATGCACTCTTCAAATGTGCTTTAAAATGCATGGTTTTCCCTTTTATGAACAAGAATATGATGATGTTATGCTGTTGGGTCGGTATGCTATGGGGCTGGTATGAAAATATTTCCAGGGCTGAATTTTATTCCCAGTCCGGCCCTGTCTGTAGCCTTCTGTGAATGTCAGACAGCCTGCATCTCTCCTTCATCAAGAAATCAATGACTGCTCCTTGCTTCTGCTTGGAATCCAAACACAAAAATCCTTTTTAAGAACAAAGTGCAGCAACATGAAAGCAAATAAAGTCCATCGTATTGCAAAGACTTCAAAAAGAAAATGGGTGCTTCATAGACACTCATATCTTTATAATCCAATCATTTCTATAAAATTTTTACAAAGCAAGGAAACAAAATAAACCAGACATAACTGGACATCACATTTGACAATGTGCCACGCCGTTGGATTACATATTAATGAGCACACCGCTCTCAGGTAAGGAAAATAAGTTATACATAATACAATATATACTATATTGTGAAAAGTATTTACATGCACATGAACTTTATTAGCATCTTAGTCCATAGGGTTTGATATTGAGTTGGCCCACCCTTTGCAGCTGTAACAGCTTCAACTCTTCTGGGAAGGCTGTCCACAAGGTTTAGGAGTGTGTCTATGGGAACGTTGGACCATTCTTCCAGAAGCGCATTTGTGTGGTCAGGCACTTAGGTTGGACGAGAAGGCTTGGCTTGCAGTCTCTGGACTAATTCATCCCAAAGGTGTGCTATCAGGTTGAGGTCAGGACTCTGTCCAGGCCAATCAAGTTCCTCCACCCCAAACTCGCACATACGTGTCTTTATGGACCTTGCTTTGTGCACCTCAACCAGATAGAACACTTTTGGGATGAATAAGTGCGCAGACAGCGAGCCAGGCCTTCTTTCCACCATCAGTGCCTGACCTCACAAATGCGCTTCTGAAAGAATGGTCAAACATTCCCATAGACACTCCTAAACCTTATGGACAGCCTTCCCAGAAGGGTTGAAGCTGTTATAGCTGCAAAGGATGGGCCAACTCAATACTGACTCCTACGGACTAAGGCTGGGATGCCATAAAAGTTCATGTGTGTGTATAGGCAGGTGTCACAATACTTGTGACAATATACTGTATAAAGTACCAAGCCCACTCATAATCTCAATTGGACAGAGGGGCTTTCAAAAGAGAAAAACATCCAAGAACAGACATTCCCCAGACATTCCTCATTTCTAGGGAAAACAAAGATTGAAACAGAAGAGAAGGAAAAGAAAGGAGAAACAACAAGGAAAGCATGCCATGTACACCAAAACAACATACAGTATTCATGAACTGTCTGTTTGAATCAAACATAGATTTGGGCTCAAGTAGACCATAAAAAATTAAAGGATTTCAGAAGAGGTAATAGGTGCATTCAGTTTGGCTTACACGGTGGGGTCTACTATTGGAAGTTGTATGTATCTAGAAATGTAGAGATAGCAGCATCCGTAGGCTGGGCAGTGGTAGGATAATCCTTTAATTTGTATAATGAGGAGTAGTACTTCTGGAAAGCATTAGCAATATCAGTTGGATGGGAGACTTGTGAATTCCTTACCAAATCCACTACAAAGGGAGGCCAGGACTTTGGTTGCCTTGTCCTCAGCATGCTGGCCAAGAGTTTGCTTGCTCTGTTACCTTGGGCATAAAATTTAGCTTTTGCAGTCTTTAATGCTTTCTCCTGTTCATTCAACAGAAGTAGCAGGAGTTGTTGCCTACACCACAAAAGATTTTCAGTAAGGGTAGAAGTGGGTGAAGTTTTAGATTGTACTGTACCTCTAAGGATTTAATTTGTGACAGCAATGAGTCGACACCTTGCATCCTCCTCCTCTCTCTTGTCGCTAACTGTAGCAACATGCCTCTACTGTACGCTTTATGAGCACACCAGACATTGAAAACAATAGTGTCCACACTGGTTAGAAAATTCTTGCAAGAACGGTTCCAGTTGATCTCGAGTTTGTTTGTTTCCTTTGTTTCAAGGATAAGAAGTATGTGCTATTGCGCCAAAGAATAGAAGGAGACATGTTGAGATCTTCTTTGAAGTCCCCGCTACACAAATAGACGCCCACGTTGCAATCGCTGGACCTTTTTGAATAGAGTGTTAAGGAATTTCTGTTGACCCATATTAGGCGCATAGAGATTAACTGTGGTAAATGTAGTATTGTTCAGATCACATACTAATACAGGAAATCTTCCGTGAGGGTCAATAACTGTGTCATGCAATTTGAAAGAGACTGAATGTTTAATGGCTACCATCGCATTTATTTTTTTTCTCCTGTGCAGGGGTGTCAAACTCAGTTTCTTCTCGGGCCGCATCAGCATTATGATTGCCCCCAAAGGGCTGGTTGAATCTGTAAGATTAGATGTCCAGAGCACACCACCCCTCTTACATCAGATGTCAAGAGCCCCCCCCCACCATCAGAATTTAAGAGTTCCCCACCCTCCCTTACCTTGTGCTGCTGCTGGGATGAAGCTGGGGCGTTGCTGGGAAGAAGAAAGTGCAGGGTCTAGAGGAGGACCAAAGGAGGGCTAGAACTCTCCTGTAGCTGCAGGAGAGGTGCGAGGGCCACATAAAATAGCATTGAGGGGTGGATTCAGCCCACGGGCCTTGTGTTTGACACCTCTAACAATCCTTGTGCATACATTCAGGCTGGGTTCACACTGATGTGATGCGAGAACCACCACAATTTATGTGTGGGTTCCTGCATCGCATCTGACTCGCAGGCACTTCACACTGCTCTCTGCTAACCACTGCGGGTGTCAATGTAATCTTAATGACACCCCAAATCAGTTTGTAGAATGCAGTGCGAACTGTGAAATTGGCCAGGGATCGGATTGCATGGGTCTGAACTCCATGCAATCCAATTGCAGTGCGGACCAAATAAAGGGTCCTCCACCATTTCAGTTCCAATGCAATGCAATTTCAGCTATACAAACTGGTGGTGGTGGTGGTGGTGTAATGGTGTGGGGGATATTTTCCTGGCACACTTTGGGCCCCTTAGTACCAAAAAACTTTGTTTAAACACCACAGTCTACCTGAGTATTGTTGCTGACCATGTCCATCCCTTTATGACTACATTGTACCCATCTTCTGATGGCTCAGTGTACTCATCTTCTGATGGCTCCTTCCAGCAGGATAAAGTACCATGTCACAAATCTCAAATCATCTCATTACTGGTTTCTTGAACATGACAATGAGGTCACTGTACTCCAATGTTCTCCACACTCACCAGATCTCAATCCAATAGAGCACCTTTGGGATGTGGTAGAATAGGAGATTGGCATCATGGATGAGCAGCCGACAAATCTGCAGCAACTGTGTGATGCTATCGTGTCACTATGGAGCATAATCTTTGAGGAATCCTTCCAACACCTTGTTGAATATATTCCAGAATTAAGGCAGTTCTGAAGGCAAAAGGGGGTCCAACCCGGTACTAGCAAGGTGTACCTAATAAAGTGGCCGGTGAGTGTAGTTCTTCTTTAACCTCCCTGGCGGTATGATTCTTTCCGATTTTAGGTGCTGAAAGCGGTACAATTATTTTGCTAGTAATTCTTAATGACGAGCAGCACAAACCAACTATTTACATATGATTTTTTTTTACTGTGCGTTCTTCTTTATGACATCTAAGGTATGATAAAGTTTGAAACACAAAATCAAAAAATAATATAATAAATGACTATAAATATGTTAAAGTATACATACTGTACATATATACACATGTTTTATATATATATATATATATATATATATATATATATATATATGTATACTGTGTATATATATATACAGTACAGACCAAAAGTTTGGACCCACCTTCTCATTCAAAGAGTTTTCTTTATTTTCATGACTATGGAAATTGTAGAGTCACACTTCAAGAGGTAATCACTAGTGTTGAGCGAACACGGACTGTATTATTCGTGTTCGTACCGAATAATTGGATTTTTTGTACCCGAACACGGACACGGACACTTTACTGTATGTTCGGGTAAAAATCCGTGTTCGGTCGTTTTATTTCCGGGTTTTGCATGCTTTGGCGCTCTTTTCATGGCGGGCTTTCAACAGCCAATCAACAATCGTTTAACTGGTGTGCCTTAAGCCATCCCAGCCATGCCTGCAAATGTCTCAGTAGCTGTGATTGGCCGTCTGAAGCATGTGACCAAGTCTTTATAAGTTCGAGGCAGCCGCAGCGGCGTCATTATGCTGCTTAGATTCAGGGACAGAGCACACATCAACGTGCTGGCTGCTGATTAGGGAAAGATAGGCAGGAAAAAACCATTTGTGTCCGGATAGAATTGAGGGACAGGTCGGAGTGTTTAGGCAGGGCGAGTTGTAGGCATTTTAGGGATAGAGTCTGCTGAATTATATAGGGTCAGTGTCTTCTACAAACTACAATCGATATTGCTGTGTGGGGGGTGGGGTCTGCACTCAATCCTGATCTACGATCTCTTCTCAATCCTGTTAGGGACAGAGTCTGCTGAATTTTAGGGAAACTGTGTTCTACAAACTACAATCGATATTGCTGTGTGGTGTGGGATTGGAGATAGGCAGGTGTCAGTGATCCACATCCATTTTTCTGTGTGTGAGCTGCAGTGAACACAATCTTTTTGGGCTGCAGTGAACACAATCTTTTTGGGCTGCAGTGAACACAATCTTTTTGGGCTGCAGTGAACACAATCTTTTTGGGCTGCAGTGAACACAATCTTTTTGGGCTGCAGTGAACACAATCTTTTTGGGGTGCAGTGAACAAAATCTTTTTGGGGTGCAGTGAACACAATCCTTTTTGGTGTGCAGTGAACACAATCTTTGTGGGGTGCAGTGAACAAAATCCTTTGTGGGGTGCAGTGAACACAATCTTTTTGGGGTGCAGTGAACAAAATCCTTTTTGGGGTGCAGTGAACAACATCCTTTTTGGGGTGCAGTGAACACAATCTTTTTGGGGTGCAGTGAACAAAATCCTTTGTGGGGTGCAGTGAACACAATCTTTTTGGGGTGCAGTGAACACAATCTTTTTGGGGTGGAGTGAACAACATCCTTTTTGGGGTGCAGTGAACAAAATCCTTTTTGGGGTGCAGTGAACAAAATCATTTTTGGGGTGCAGTGAACACAATCTTTTTGGGGTGCAGTGAACACAATCTTTGTGGGGTGCAGTGAACACAATCTTTTTGGGGTGGAGTGAACAACATCCTTTTTGGGGTGCAGTGAACAACATCCTTTTTGGGGTGCAGTGAACACAATCTTTTTGGGGTGCAGTGAACACAATCTTTGTGGGGTACAGTGAACAGAATCTTTGTGGGGTGCAGTGAACACAATCTTTGGGGGGTACAGTGAACACAATCTTTGTGAGGTGCAGTGAACACAATCTTTGTGGGGTGCAGTGAACACAATCATTGTGGGGTGCAGTGAACTCAATCTTTGTGGGGTACAGTGAACACAATCTCATACTGAAGGTTTGAGGGTGCTGCCTGTTCCATACTCCCCCTACTCCTCATCTAGCCTTTTAGGGGTACAAACAATAGTAATTGGGGCCTAGTGTGGTTGTGTACGTGTGATATACATACACTTTTTTGGGATCATATTTTCTATTCCGCTATTTAATCAAAAACCTTTGGGGATCAGTTAAATTGGGGGATAGTCTGTGTTGGTACGTGTGAGAGAGATCCACCTTTCCAAGTTGTTGGGGTTCATCTCATACTTCTGAAGGTTTGAGGGTGCTGCCTGTTCCATACTCCCCCTACTCCTAGCCTTTTAGGGGTACAAACAATAGTAATTGGGGCCTAGTGTGGTTGTGTACGTGTGATATACATACACTTTTTTGGGATCATATTTTCTATTCCGCTATTTAATCAAAAACCTTTGGGGATCAGTTAAATTGGGGGATAGTCTGTGTTGGTACGTGTGAGAGAGATCCACCTTTCCAAGTTGTTGAGGTTCATCTCATACTTCTGAAGGTTTGAGGGTGCTGCCTGTTCCATACTCCCCCTACTCCTAGCCTTTTAGGGTACAAACAATAGTAATTGGGGCCTAGTGTGGTTGTGTACGTGTGATATACATACACTTTTTTGGGATCATATTTTCTATTCCGCTATTTAATCAAAAACCTCTGGGGATCAGTTAAATTGGGGGATAGTCTGTGTTGGTACGTGTGAGAGAGATCCACCTTTCCAAGTTGTTGGGGTTCATCTCATACTTCTGAAGGTTTGAGGGTGCTGCCTGTTCCATACTCCCCCTACTCCTAGCCTTTTAGGGGTACAAACAATAGTAATTGGGGCCTAGTGTGGTTGTGTACGTGTGATATACATACACTTTTTTGGGATCATATTTTCTATTCCGCTATTTAATCAAAAACCTTTGGGGATCAGTTAAATTGGGGGATAGTCTGTGTTGGTACGTGTGAGAGAGATCCACCTTTCCAAGTTGTTGAGGTTCATCTCATACTTCTGAAGGTTTGAGGGTGCTGCCTGTTCCATACTCCCCCTACTCCTAGCCTTTTAGGGGTACAAACAATAGTAATTGGGGCCTAGTGTGGTTGTGTACGTGTGATATACATACACTTTTTTGGGATCATATTTTCTATTCCGCTATTTAATCAAAAACCTCTGGGGATCAGTTAAATTGGGGGATAGTCTGTGTTGGTACGTGTGAGAGAGATCCACCTTTCCAAGTTGTTGGGGTTCATCTCATACTTCTGAAGGTTTGAGGGTGCTGCCTGTTCCATACTCCCCCTACTCCTAGCCTTTTAGGGGTACAAACAATAGTAATTGGGGCCTAGTGTGGTTGTGTACGTGTGATATACATACACTTTTTTGGGATCATATTTTCTATTCCGCTATTTAATCAAAAACCTTTGGGGATCAGTTAAATTGGGGGATAGTCTGTGTTGGTACGTGTGAGAGAGATCCACCTTTCCAAGTTGTTGGGGTTCATCTCATACTTCTGAAGGTTTGAGGGTGCTGCCTGTTCCATACTCCCCCTACTCCTAGCCTTTTAGGGGTACAAACAATAGTAATTGGGGCCTAGTGTGGTTGTGTACGTGTGATATACATACACTTTTTTTGGATCATATTTTCTATTCCGCTATTTAATCAAAAACCTTTGGGGATCAGTTAAATTGGGGGATAGTCTGTGTTGGTACGTGTGAGAGAGATCCACCTTTCCAAGTTGTTGGGGTTCATCTCATACTTCTGAAGGTTTGAGGGTGCTGCCTGTTCCATACTCCCCCTACTCCTAGCCTTTTAGGGGTACAAACAATAGTAATTGGGGCCTAGTGTGGTTGTGTACGTGTGATATACATACACTTTTTTGGGATCATATTTTCTATTCCGCTATTTAATCAAAAACCTTTGGGGATCAGTTAAATTGGGGGATAGTCTGTGTTGGTACGTGTGAGAGAGATCCACCTTTCCAAGATGTTGGGGTTCATCTCATACTTCTGAAGGTTTGAGGGTGCTGCCTGTTCCATACTCCCCCTACTCCTCATCTAGCCTTTTAGGGGTACAAACAATAGTAATTGGGGCCCAGTGTGGTTGTGTACGTGTGATATACATACACTTTTTTGGGATCATATTTTCTATTCCGCTATTTAATCAAAAACCTTTGGGGATCAGTTAAATTGGGGGATAGTCTGTGTCGGTACGTGTGAGAGAGATCCACCTTTCCAAGTTGTTGGGGTTCATCTCATACTTCTGAAGGTTTGAGGGTGCTGCCTGTTCCATACCCCCCCTACTCCTCATCTAGCCTTTTAGGGGTACAAACAATAGTAATTGGGGCCTAGTGTGGTTGTGTACGTGCGAGATACATACACTTTTTTTGATCATATTTCCTACTCCGCTATTCAATAAAAACCTTTGAGGATCAATTGAATTGCGGGATAGTCTGTGTCGGTACGTGTGAGAGAGATCCACCTTTCCAAGTTGTTGGGGTTCATCTCATACTTCTGAAGGTTTGAGGGTGCTGCCTGTTCCATACTCCCCCTACTCCTCATCTAGCCTTTTAGGGGTACAAACAATAGTAATTGGGGCCCAGTGTGGTTGTGTACGTGTGATATACATACACTTTTTTGGGATCATATTTTCTATTCCGCTATTTAATCAAAAACCTTTGGGGATCAGTTAAATTGGGGGATAGTCTGTGTCGGTACGTGTGAGAGAGATCCACCTTTCCAAGTTGTTGGGGTTCATCTCATACTTCTGAAGGTTTGAGGGTGCTGCCTGTTCCATACCCCCCCTACTCCTCATCTAGCCTTTTAGGGGTACAAACAATAGTAATTGGGGCCTAGTGTGGTTGTGTACGTGCGAGATACATACACTTTTTTTGATCATATTTCCTATTCCGCTATTCAATAAAAACCTTTGAGGATCAATTGAATTGCGGGATAGTCTGTGTCGGTACGTGTGAGAGAGATCCACCTTTCCAAGTTGTTGGGGTTCATCTCATACTTCTGAAGGTTTGAGGGTGCTGCCTGTTCCATACTCCCCCTACTCCTCATCTAGCCTTTTAGGGGTACAAACAATAGTAATTGGGGCCTAGTGTGGTTGTGTACGTGTGATATACATACACTTTTTTTGGATCATATTTTCTATTCCGCTATTTAATCAAAAACCTTTGGGGATCAGTTAAATTGGGGGATAGTCTGTGTTGGTACGTGTGAGAGAGATCCACCTTTCCAAGTTGTTGGGGTTCATCTCATACTTCTGAAGGTTTGAGGGTGCTGCCTGTTCCATACTCCCCCTACTCCTCATTTAGCCTTTTAGGGGTACAAACAATAGTAATTGGGGCCCAGTGTGGTTGTGTACGTGTGATATACATACACTTTTTTGGGATCATATTTTCTATTCCGCTATTTAATCAAAAACCTTTGGGGATCAGTTAAATTGGGGGATAGTCTGTGTCGGTACGTGTGAGAGAGATCCACCTTTCCAAGTTGTTGGGGTTCATCTCATACTTCTGAAGGTTTGAGGGTGCTGCCTGTTCCATACCCCCCCTACTCCTCATCTAGCCTTTTAGGGGTACAAACAATAGTAATTGGGGCCTAGTGTGGTTGTGTACGTGTGATATACATACACTTTTTTTGGATCATATTTTCTATTCCGCTATTTAATCAAAAACCTTTGGGGATCAGTTAAATTGGGGGATAGTCTGTGTCGGTACGTGTGAGAGAGATCCACCTTTCCAAGTTGTTGGGGTTCATCTCATACTTCTGAAGGTTTGAGGGTGCTGCCTGTTCCATACCCCCCCTACTCCTCATCTAGCCTTTTAGGGGTACAAACAATAGTAATTGGGGCCTAGTGTGGTTGTGTACGTGCGAGATACATACACTTTTTTTGATCATATTTCCTATTCCGCTATTCAATAAAAACCTTTGAGGATCAATTGAATTGCGGGATAGTCTGTGTCGGTACGTGTGAGAGAGATCCACCTTTCCAAGTTGTTGGGGTTCATCTCATACTTCTGAAGGTTTGAGGGTGCTGCCTGTTCCATACTCCCCCTACTCCTCATCTAGCCTTTTAGGGGTACAAACAATAGTAATTGGGGCCCAGTGTGGTTGTGTACGTGTGATATACATACACTTTTTTTGGATCATATTTTCTATTCCGCTATTTAATTTAACTGGGCCTCCATGCGAGACCTGTGTGCCTTGTTGCGCTGTTTTGAGTACTCCACCAACATGGCCAGTGGCAATGACGCCGTTCTCAGCTTAACTATCCCACTTCCATGCCTCCTTGAAAAAACAATTCGGGCGATGATGGAAGAGGATGTGGCACAGGATGAGGAGGAGGAGGAGGATGAAGAGGTAACATTTCCAAGGCTTTCAGGGCAGTCATTCGCAAGGGGCTCCGAGGGTGGGTTCCTGCACACGCAAACGCCAGGGACGCAATTGTCCAGCAGGGGCACAGTTCTGGAGGATGAGGAGGATGAGGAGGAGGAGGAGCTGGAGGAGGAGATGGAACCATGTTCACAGCAGGGTGGCACCCAGGCCAGCTCATGGCCATCACTGGTGCGTGGCTGGGGGGATACAGAGGACACGGACGATACACCTCCCACAGAGGACAGCCTTTCGTCGCCTCTGGGCAGCCTGGCACACATGAGCGATTACATGCTGCAGTGTCTCCACAACGACCGCCGAGTTGCCCACATTCTAACTTGTGCTGATTACTGGGTGGCCACGCTGCTGGATCCCCGTTACAAGGACAACGTACCGTCCTTAATTCACTCACTGGAGCGCGATCGCAAGATGCGCGAGTACAAGCGCACGCTGGTAGACGCCATGCTGCTGGCATTCCCATCTGACAGCGGGGCCACAGTGGAAGCACAAGGCAGAGGAGGAGGAGGAGGAGGTCGCCAACGCAACCAGGGCACCGCCAGCACCTCAGAAGGCAGGGTTAGCATGGCCGAAATGTGGAAAAGCTTTGTCAGCACGCCACAACAAACAGCAGCACCAGCAGCTCAGATGGAACGTCTTAGCAGGAGGCAGCATTTTACCAACATGGTGGAGCAGTATGTGTGCACACGCCTACATGTAGTGAATGACGGGTCTGCCCCCTTCAACTTCTGGGTCTCCAAATTGGGCACATGGCTTGAGCTTGCCCTTTACGCCTTGGAGGTGCTGGCGTGCCCTGCAGCCAGTGTATTATCTGAACGGGTATTTAGCACGGCTGGGGGCGTTATAACAGACAAGCGCAGCCGCCTGTCCAGAGACAATGTGGACAAGCTCACGTTCATTAAAATGAACCAGGCATGGATCCCACGGGACTTTTCCGTACCTTATGCAGAATAGCAATGGATACCGACCTTACCCACCCATTGTTCCATTTTTGCTCTTTCTCACTCTTTTGGGGTGTACCCTCATTTAAAATTTTTGAAAAGAAGCAGTGTTGGCTACCTCGTCCTCCTCCTCAGGGCCAGATTAATGTAGGGGCTATTGGAGCTGCAGCTCCAGGCCCCTACCTTTTATATAGGCCCCGGGTTGGCCATATTCACTGTTACCGCTCTTCTGTCACTTGTAAACACAGAAGTCTGGCTTCTATGCTCGCTTCCCCAGGCAGCACCCTCAGAACCTCCCCACACAGCGTGAAGGCCGGACAAGGAGGGACAGTTGGCGATGCATGGATGTGTTTATGGGCTTCAGAGACAGCATCCCATGTTGAATTAGGCATGCATGGCTGCACCCTTCCTCCTCTGGGTGCATGGCAAGGCACGGCCCTTAAGGCCCTTCAAAATCCTCAGCACCAAGCCCATGATGCTGTTAATCCGGCCCTGGTCCTCCTCCACCGCCGCTTCCACCTACACCGCCCATAGGTGTGCGCAGCCTATTGCATTAAGGTGTGCACCCCAAAGTTGAAATACACATGCATGTGTTTGCCAGCAGGGAGAGTAATGTATCGGGGCCATGTACCTGTAGGCAAGGAGAAATAGAGCAGAGCAGGTCCCAGGGAGATCTTTCCCATCTCCTCACTGGCAATGCTATGTGCCCTAGGTGATTAGGGTGTGCCCAGGCACACCCAGCACACCCTGTGCGCACGCCTATGTCACCGCTAGGCTTGTGACGGTATCAGATTTTCATGCTGCGATTAATTGATTAAGGTTTTGCCACGGTATACGGTATTATCACGGTATTCTATTATTAAATTTAAATCATTAAATTTCCACCTCACTTCAATTTCATTGCTGAATTTAGGGGCTTTGGTTCACTTATGCACATTATTATATAGTCAGTCAGTACAGACTCTGTGAACCAGGCCTAAAATAGGTCATCAAGCAGTGTCTGGCCTAACTGGTGATAACTGGTTCTGGCGCTCGGCTCCGATCCGATGGCCTGGTCATTAAGAGGGCAAATCCTTGTGGTCAAGAAGTGGTTAAACCTGAAGGAGGTGTTGTTTATAAATTACTTTACTATTGCTTTAGGCCTGGTTCACATGTATGCGGGTTGGTGGTTCACATTTGCACAGGCATAGCAGCCCATTGATTTGAATGGGCTGCTATGCCCTCATTTTCCGCAGAAAAAAGGTGCATGCAGCATTTTTTTAAAATTCAGTGGCCTTGAAATCCATCCTGCTTTTGCACCATGCGACTAACCTGCAGTTCCTGCTCTGGCAAGCTTTCTGCATTTTTTGTATACGTGGGCACGGCATTTAAAAATAAACAGTTTGCGTGTGCAGCAACGGCAGGTAAGTCGCATGGTGCAAAAGAAGGATGGATTTCATGGCCACTGCATTTTTTTAAATTCTGCATGCACCTTTTTTCAGCTGAAAACGCAGGCATAGCAGCTCAAGCCCATTCACATCAATGGGCTGCTATGCCTGTGCAAATGTGGGCCCCCAACCCGCATACATGTGAACCAGGCCTAAAGCAATAGTAAAGTCATTAATTGGTTAAACCTGCAGGAGGACCGGTGTTTTTATCTATTAATGACTTTACTATTGCTTTAGGCCTGGTTCACATGTATGCGGGTTGGGGGCCCACATTTGCACAGGCATAGCAGCCCATTGATGTGAATGGGCTTGAGCTGCTATGCCTGCGTTTTCAGCTGAAAAAAGGTGCATGCAGAATTTAAAAAAATGCAGTGGCCATGAAATCCATCCTTCTTTTGCACCATGCGACTTACCTGCCGTTGCTGCACACGCAAACTGTTTATTTTTAAATGCCGTGCCCACGTATACAAAAAATGCAGAAAGCTTGCCAGAGCAGGAACTGCAGGTTAGTCGCATGGTGCAAAAGCAGGATGGATTTCAAGGCCACTGAATTTAAAAAAAATGCTGCATGCACCTTTTTTCTGCGGAAAATGAGGGCATAGCAGCCCGTTCAAATCAATGGGCTGCTATGCCTGTGCAAATGTGGGCCGCCAACCCGCATACATGTGAACCGCCAACCCGCATACATGTGAACCACCAACCCGCATACATGTGAACCAGGCCTAAAGCAATAGTAAAGTCATTAATAGATAAAAACACCGGTCCTCCTGCAGGTTTAACCACTTCTGGATCGCAAGGATTTGCCCCTTTAAAGACCAGGCCATCGGATCAGAGCGCCAGGACCAGTCATCACAAGGTGTGTCAGAAAAAGATCCAGTCTTTAAGAGGTTAAACTTCCTTTCTCCCTGGCAGAGGGAAGGAAAAGATACAAATGTAATCATTTTTGTTTATAGTTAGGAGACTTAATGCTGAAAGGTGTTAGCTGAGTGAGTGAATGAGTCATCCAGCTCACTGAAATGTATCAATTCACAAGTCAGGCAGACTTGACAGAGAAACTCGGTATTTTAAAAATGCCACAATAACAATACCGTGGCTATGCAATACCGCGATATATCGAATTACCGAAAACCGGCATATGTCTAGTCACCGCCACATCCACCACCACCTCAACCTCCCTCCTACTCCATATGGGCCTCGTCCTTCAGAGATGAAGAAGAACATTGTTTTATTTTTCTGTTTTTTTTTGTTGTTTTAAGTTATTTCCCTATCCACATTTGTTTGCAGAGCACTTGCCATGCTCTTAATTACGTTTTGCTGCCATTTGCAGCACTCTAGCCCTTTCCTTTGGTGTTTTAGAGCCATTTTAGTGCCTTAAAGTTCGGGTCCCCATTGACTTCAATGGGGTTCGGTGTCCGGGAAAAGTTCGGTAAAAGTCCGGGACACGGACCCGGACTTTTTTTTAAAGTTCGGCCGAACCCGTCGAACACGGACATCTAGGTGTTCGCTCAACCCTAGTAATCACCTGAAATGGTTTTCACTTCACAGGTGTGCCCTGTCAGATTTAATAAGTGTGATTTCTTGCCTTATAAATGGGGTTGGGACCATCAGTTGTGTTGTGCAGAAGTCAGGTGGATACACAGCTGATAGTCCTACTGAATAGACTGTTAGAATCAGGGCTGTCTTTAACCACTTGCTGCCCGCCATCAAATGAGCGGTGTGACCATTGTTCTGGGCTGCCGTTATATGGCGGCGGCCCATTCAGGCAGGGCAGGCGCGCGATCGTGTGCGCGCCGCCCTGCACTGTCGGTGGCGGCGTGTCCCCGGGACACAGCGCGTCACCGGCAGGGGGGAAACAGCCAATGGGCATGGCTGTTTCCCACGTGATCGGCTGTGATCTAATCACACAGCCGATCACAATAGTAAAGCCCAGAAGATGACAGCGCATGCGCGATCGGGAGCGCGGTCATGTCGGTGGCTCTGTGTTCCCTAGGAACACAGCTAGTCACTGACAGTGACAGTGCAGAAGTCAGGTGGATACACAGCTGATAGTCCTACTGAATAGACTGTTAAGCACCGTACACACGTACCGATCGTCGGCCGAACGATCGGCCGTCTTTTGTCCAGGGCTGTCGTGTCTGTTGAAAACTGCAAAAGACTGCACACAAATTTTGTCGGCCAACAACAGCCGACTGCAGAAGTAATGTCATGTGATGGTTAACTTTCCTTGTCTTTTTTCTTTTCTGAGCATGCCCAGTCTTGCAAATCTGCTGTCTGTCGGCCGAAATCTGTACTGACTGACGCACAATCGGCCGTTCTGTTGTCGGCGTACAAAAATTTTAATGCCTGCAGGACAGATTCTGTTCGGCCGAAAATGCGCTGTCGGCTGTCGGAAGCATCATACTAACAAGCCTACAATCGGCCGATCGGTCGGCTGCCGAATATTTGCGGCCGACAATCGGTACGTGTGTACGGGGCTTTTGAATCAGGGCTGTCTTTAACCACTTGCCGCCCGCCCGCCGTCAAATGACCATTCAGGCAGGGCAGGAGCGCGATTGTGTGCGCGCCGCCCTGCACTGTCGGTGGCAGCATGTCCCCGGGATCCAGCGCGTCACCGGCAGGGGTGAAACAGCCAATGGGCATGGCTGTTTCCCACGTGATCGGCTGTGATCTAATCACACAGCCGATCACAATAGTAAAGCCCAGAAGATGACCGCGCATGCGCGATCGGGAGCGCGCAGCGCGGTCATGTCGGTGTCTCTGTGTTCCCTAGGAACACAGCTAGTCACCGGCAGTAGTAAACAGTCACTGACAGTGGCTGTTTACTATGTGATTGGCTGTGAATCCATTCACAGCCGATCACAAAATGTAAACACAGAGCAGTAACTCACTGTTACTAGCTCTTCTCCCCTCACACAGTTTCCAGTGTGAGGAGAGCAGAGCCAGAAACAGTGAGTTACTGCTCTGTACACCTGTAAAAGTAAAAGCACATTAATAAAGGTCCCCACACAGTCCTCAGCCCCCCCCCCCCCCCCAATTACACCTGTCACCCAACAGTCACCTCATCAGTGCCCAGAAATTGCCACCCATAAGGCTACGTTCACATGTGAGCGTAGCGATTGCGGGCAGAACCCCCGCGATTTTCCCCGCAATCCGGAAATCATTGCAAATCACGGGATGCCTGTGCGTTGCCCGCGATTTGCAATAGTACCCCAAACGCTGTGCGATGTTGCCGTGATTTTCGCCTGCTGAATCGCGGTAACATCGCGCAAACATCGCATGACGCCCAAAAAAGGTACAAGAGCTTCATTTGCAATGATTTCCGGATGGGTGACAGATGACCACGATTCTGCTCACATGTGAACGTAGCCTAAAGTTCACCTGTTACCAGAGACTGCCATCAGTACCGCCGTTTACCATCGCCCGTCATCTGTCACCCATCGGTGACCATCGCCCGTCACCTGTCACCCCATCAATCACCGTCACCTGTCACCCCATCAGTCATCGTCAGACTTGTATAAAGTACTCGAAATTTCTACTTGAGTAAAAGTACAAGTGCTCGATCAAAAAGTGACTTAAGTAAAAGTGGAAGTGCTTGCAGAAAAAGTTACTTAAGTGGAAGTACTAAAGTATTCAACATTTTTTTTACTTAAGTATTGCAAGTAGTTTTTTCAAAAAAATTGCTACTTAAGTACTAAAAGTAAAAAGTACCAGTAGTTTTGAAAAAAAAATTCTACTCAAGTACTGAAAGTAGAAGTAGAAGTACTGTGTTATGTAGTTATTAAAGAAAGAAGTCAAAAGTTTGAACATCATATTGTTTTTTATTATTTCAAATGATTTATTCAAATGATTAACCTAAAGGACAATCACAATTCCTTAGGCTGTAACTTTTTGTAAACAAAAAACAGATAAAGTATGTCCCTCCCTTCCGCTTTTAAAGCATTCCTCCTTCTCTTCCCTGCCTGTTTTTTTTTTGTCCACAGCCTATTGGTGCGCAAAATCATATATAAACCAATGTGATATACAACAATATATTCCAATAATGAAATAAAGGAAGAGTGTATGAAATCTAAGTCAATAAAAAGTTCAAAATATTGTGAATCTTCAAATATATATATGTGACAAAACAAGATGAATATAATTTCATATCTGCTGTTAATGGGAAAGAACCTCCCAACCAGGGTCGGCCTTAGGTGTTCAAGCGCCCTGTGCGAGCTTATCCTGTGGCGCCCCCACCAGCTTCCTGCACATTTTTTCTTGCACTTTTTTTGCACTTCATTTGACTTTTCTTTTTTATGATCACTACAAACTTAGCCCCCCTTACATTAGAGACCCCCCTTACATCAGAGGCCCCCCTTACAACATAAACCCCCCAACTGAGCCCTCTTACAACAGAAACCCCCCACAGAGGCCCCACTTACATCAGAGACCCCCCTGCCCCCACAAAGAGCCCCCTTTACATCAGAGACCCCCACACAGAGCCCCCCTTACATCAAAGACCCCCCACACAGAGCCCCCTTGCATCAGAGACCCCCATACAGAGCCCCCTTTACATCAGAGACCCCCCCACACAGAGCTCCCCTTACATCAGAGACCCCCCCACAGAGCCCCCTTACATCAGAGCCCCCCACACAAAGCCCCCCTTACATCAGAGACCCCAACACAGAGCCCCCTTACATCAGAGACCGCCCACACAAAGCCCCCCCTTACATCAGAGACCCCCCCATGTTTCCCTTAACGAAGATGGCCGCCAGTACCTCGATCGCACTGCGCATGCGCACGTGTCTCTACTGCGCGGCCGCCGGAATCCCCGCCTCCCAGCGCTGAGACGTCAGCGAATGGAGACAAGGAGGGGAGGAGCGGAGTGGCCGAAGGCCGCCACCCATGTCAGAGCGCCGAGAGGCGCATGTGGGAGCACTCCACGCCGGCCCAGCGGAAGCCTGGAGCGGAACAACGCTACCCAAATGGCCAGAGACCAGGTACCCATGAAAAAGGGGGGTATCTTTACCTTTGCCTTCCTATAGACAAGGGGAGGGGAGGGGGGAAGGCAGAATAGGGAGGATAATTGAAAGAGTAGGAGAGAGCTGTAAGGAGGGAAACCAAACAAAAAAGAAAAAGGGAAAAGTAACGAGTAACGATGCAGCACAAAAAAAAAATATCGGAGTAGAAGTATCGAAATCATCGAAAAAATGTAGTGAAGTAAAAGTAGAAGTAGGAGAAAAAAATTATACTCTAGGAAAGTACAGATACCGCATTTTGGTACTTAAGTACAGTACTTAAGTAGTTCTACTTCGTTACTATACATCTCTGGTCATCGTCACCTGTCACCCCATCAGTCATCTTCACCTGTCACCCCATCAATCATCGTCACTTGTCACCCCATCAGTGATCGTCATCTGTCACCCCATCAATCATCGTCACCTGTCACCCCATCAGTGATCGTCATCTCTCACCCCATCAATCATCATCACCTGTCACCCCATCAGTGATCGTCATCTGTCAACCCATCAATCATCGTTGCCTGTCACCCCATCAGTCATCGTCATCTGTCACCCCATCAGTCATTGTCACCTGTCACCCCATCAGTCATCGTCATCTGTCACCCCATCGGTCATCGTCACCTGTCACCCCATCAGTCATCGTCACCTGTCACCCCATCAGTCATCGTCATCTGTCACCGCATTAGTCATCATCACCTGTCACCCCATCAGTCATCGTCACCTGTCAACCCATCAGTCATCGTCATCTGTCAACCCATCAGTGACCGTCACCTGTCAACCCATCAGTCTCCTGCCACCCATCAGTGATCATCCGCAGTCAACCGTCACCCGTCGCACAGCCCATCACAGCCAGCATGTCAAAAAGGATGTACAGCAGCGAGGAGGCCCTTCAGGTCCTCTCCATGACTGATGAGAGCACCGGGGAGCTCTCATCAGTATCTGAATCCAATTCTGATCCCCGATTCGGAATTTGAAATCGCTAATAGTAGCGGATCGGAGATGGACTCGGACTATTCCTGTACACTTTCCTTTATAGAATGTATTTTGGGGTGCAATTTTTGCTATATACATGCAACCACTTACCGACCGCCTAACAACTATATACGTCGGCCATTTAAAGCTAAATACTGGGGTTATGGCAGCAGATAGCTGCCATAACCCCAGTATTTTTTTAAACGGCGGGCGGTTGGCTTTCAGATAAGGGTGGTCCCAATGGCGGATTCACCGCAGAATTACCCTTACGATGCAGGGGAAGAGGTGCCCCCCCCCTCCCGCCGCGTCCCAGACTTTTTCCCAGCTTACCGGCCCCGCCAGCAGAGGGGAAAACTATCCAGTCCTGGATCCTCAGAGACAGGAAGTCGAGTGAGGGCAAGATGGCCCTCACTCGACTCTATGTTCTTGGAGTACCGGAGCTATGTCAAAAGTCATTGCCTAGCAACCGTTTTTTTTTGTTTTTTTTTTCTTTTTCAACAATTTTTTTTTTTTTTTGTTTTAGTGTAGTTGTGAGGTGTGAGGTCTTTTTGATCCCAGATCTCACAATAAAGAGGACCTGTCATGCCTATTTCTATTACAAGGGATGTTTACATTCCTTGTAATAGGAATAAAAATGATCAAAATTTTTTTTTTTAAAACTGTGTAAAAATAAAAAATGAATAAATAAAATAAATAGGAAAAAAAAATGAAAGCGCTCTGTCCCCGTTAGCTCGCGCGCAGAAGCAAACGCATACGCAAGTCCCGCCTACATATGTAAACGGTGTTCAAACCACACATGTGAGGTATCACCGTGATCGTTAGAGCGAGAGCAATAATTTGGTCCCTAGACCTCCTCTGTAACTGTAAGCTGGTAACCTGTAGAAATGTTTAAAATGTTTCCTATGGGGATTTTTAAGTACCAATGTTTGGCGCCATTCCGTGAGCGTTCAAATAATAATAATTCAAATAAGTCATTTTTTAAAAAAAAAATTGCATTTGGAAGACTGCTGAGCAAATATGATGTGATAAAAAATATTGCAACGATCTCCATTTAATTCTCTAGGGTCTCTGCTAAAAAAATATATAATGTTTGGGGGTTCTAAGTAGTTTTCTAGCAAAAAAAATGATTTTAGCTTGTTAACACCAAGTGTCAAAAATAGGCCCAGTCTTAAAAGTGGATAAATGGACAACTTTGTGTAAAGTGCTACTTGGATGTTGGGACTGTATGTGGCTAGGCTGTGTAAAAGTGTTAAACATGTGGTATCGCCATACTCAGGAGGAATAGCAGAATGTATTTTGGGGTGCAATTTTTGCTATGTACATGCTATGTGTTGGAAATATTTCATAAATGGACAACTTTGTGTAAAAAAAATGCATTTTCATTTTGTTTCCACAGTTTCCAAAAACTTGTGGGAAAAAATGACATGTTCAAAAGACTCCTTATGCCTCAAAGATTATACATTGGGGTGTTTGCTTTCCAAAATGGGGTCATTTTATGGGGGTTTCCATTGTCCTGGTGCTCCAGGGCCTTCAAAAGTATGATAGGTTGTCAGGAAATTATATGTGTAATTTATGCTCCTAGAATGCCGAACGGTGCTACTTGGATGTTAGGCCAGGCTGTGAAAAAGTCTCACACATGTGGTATCACCATACTCAGGAGGAGTAGTAGAATGTGTTTTGGGGTGTAGTTCCAAGTATACATATGCCGTGTGAGAGAAATAACCCGTTAATACGTCAAATTGTAAAAAAAAAAAATCTTCATTTTGCAAAGAATTGTGGGAAAAAATTACAACTTCAAAAAACTCACCATGCCCCTTATTAAATACCTTGGAATGTCTACTTTCCAAAAAGGGGTCATTTGGGGGGTATTTGTACCTTCCTGACTTTTTAGTGTCTCAAGAAATGAGATAGGCCTTCAGTACATCAGGTGTGATCAAGTGTGATAAATGTTTAATGATTAGCACCATAACTTGTGGACTCTATAACTTTCACAAAGACCAAATAATATACACTTATTTGGGTTATTTTTACCAAAGATAAGTAGCAGTATAAATTTTGGCCAAAATTTGTGAAGAAAAATTACTAATTTGCAAAATTTTATGACAGAAACAAAGAAACATCCGTTTTTTTCACAATATTTTCAGTCTTTTTTTATTTATAGCACAAAAAATAAAAAACCCAGTAGTGATTAAATACCATCAAAAGAAAGCTCTATTTGTGTGAAGAAAAGGACACCATTTTTTTATGGGTACAGTGTTGCATGACTGAGTGAGAGTCGGTTCACACTGCCAGGACCATAAAGTCGCCCCATGTCAGAGCGACTTTTTACAGCGATTTTACCGCGACTTGTGAATTATTTTGCAGGACTTATATGACAGACGACTTTGTGTTTGGCCAGAATATGATGTGTTGTGACCTAATTCCCCTTTTCTGTTTTTTTTATTTATTTCCTCATTGCCCACCAGTGCCACGTATCATTTTTCACCAGTGCCACTGCCCATCAGTTCCACGTATGTGTCCACCAGTGCCACTGCCCATCAGTGCCACGGATCAGTGTCCACCAGTGCCACATATCAGTGCCACGAAACAGTGTCCACCAGTGCCCCGTATCAGTGCCACGAATCAGTGTCAACCAGTGCCATGTATCAGTGCCACGAATCAGTGTCTACCAGTGCCATGTATCAGTGCCACATATCAGTGCCACAAATCAGTGTCCACCAGTGCCACATATCAGTGCCACGAATCAGTGTCCACCAGTGCCACGCATCAGTGCCACAAATCAGTGTCCACCAGTGCCATGTATCAGTGCCACGAATCAGTGTCTACCAGTGCCACGTATCAGTGCCACGTATCAGTGCCACATATCAGTGTCCACCAGTGCCACATATCAGTGCCACAAATCAGTGTCCACCAGTGCCACGTATCAGTGCCACATATCAGTGTCCACCAGTGCCACGTATCAGTGCCACATATCAGTGCCACGAATCAGTGTCCATCAGTGCCACGTATCAGTGCCACGAATCAGTGTCCACCAGTGCCACGTATCAGTGCCACAAATCAGTGTCCACCAGTGCCACATATCAGTGCCACGAATCAGTGTCCACCAGTGCCACGTATCAGTGCCACGTATCAGTGTCCACCAGTGCCACGTATCAGTGCCACATATCAGTGTCCACCAGTGCCACATATCAGTGAAACTAATCAGTGTCCACCAGTGCCACGTATCAGTGTCACGTGTCAGTGCCACGTATCAGTGTCCACCAGTGCCACATATCAGTGCCACAAATCAGTGTCTACCAGTGCCAAGTATCAGTGCCACGTATCAGTGTCCACCAGTGCCACCTATCAGTGCCACGTATCAGTGTCCACCAGTGCCACCTATCAGTGCCACGTATCAGTGCCATGTATCAGTGTCCACCAGTGCCAGGTATCAGTGCCACATATGATTGCCACGAATCAGTGTCCACCAGTGCCATGTATCAGTGCCACGAATCAGTGTCCACCAGTGCCACGAATCAGTGTCCACCAGTGCCACGTATCAGTGCCACGAATCAGTGTCCACCAGTGCCACGTATCAGTGCCACGTATCAGTGCCATGAATCAGTGTCCACCAGTGCCACTTATCTGTGTCCACCAGTGCCACTCACACAGACCAAGCAGAGATAATGGAATATATATATACCATTACATATATATATATATATATATATATATATATATATATATATATATATATAATGGTATATATATTCCATTATAGGCATGGCTGCAATGTGGGGAATGCCTGGCTAATCTCTTTCTTCTTCCTGGAAATCTGATAACAAGTCGTGTCAATTAAGATAAGGAGGCGACTCCCATTGAAGTATATAGGACAGGTCGGATCACAGGTCGCCTCAAAGTAGTACAGGACCCTTTTCTGAAGTCGGAGCAACTTCAGTAGTGCCAATTAAGACGGCACTGATTGATTAACATTGCTTTTGTTATGTCAAGCGACCTGGGGCGACCTGGGGCAAAACAAGTTGCCTCACAAGTTGCGCTAGTGTGAATGGGCTCTAATTGTCATTCAAAGTGTGAGAGCGCTGAAAGCTGAAAATCGGTCTGGGCAGGAAGGGGGTGAAAGTGCACTGTAGGCAAGTGGTTAACACAGGGCAAAAGGGGCAGCTGCACTGTAGCCCTCTAGTCATTGTTGTGGGGCCCAAAGCAACTGCCCCTTGAGCCCCCAAATAGTTGATAAGTGGATTCAAGAGGGCCCAAGAACATTTTTCACCCAGGGTCCAATCAAGAATAAAGACGGCCCTGGTTAGAATTTGTATTATAGCAAGAAAAAAGCAGCTAAGTACAGGAAAACGAGTGGCAGAAGAGACTTGTTTGGGCTAAAGAACACAAGGAATGGGCATTAGACCAGTGGAAATCTGTGCTTTGGTCTGATGAGTCCAAATTTGAGATCTTTGGTTCCCACCACCGTGTCTTTGTGCGCCGCAGAAAAGGTGAACGGATGGACTCTACATGCCTGGTTCCCATCGTGAAGCATGGAGGAGGAGGTGTGATGGTGTGGGGGTGCTTTGCTGGTGACACTGTTGGGGATTTATTCAAAATTGAAGGCATACTGAACCAGCATGGCTATCACAGCATCTTGCAGCAGCATGCTATTCCATCCGGTTTGCGTTTAGTTGGACCATCATTTATTTTTCAACAGGACAATGACCCCAAACACACCTCCAGGCTGTGTAAGGACTATTTGACCAAGAAGAAGAGTGATGGGGTGCTGCGCCAGATGACCTGGCCTCCACAGTCACCAGACCTGAACTCAATCGAGATGGTTTGGGGTGAGCTGGACCGCAGAGTGAAGGCAAAAGGGCCAACAAGTGCTAAGCATCTATGGGAACTCCTTCAAGACTGTTGGAAGACCATTTCAGGTGACTACCTCTTGAAGCTCATCAAGAGAATGCCAAGAGTGTGCAAAGCAGTAATCAAAGCAAAAGGTGGCTACTTTGAAGAACCTAGAATATGACATATTTTCAGTTGTTTCACACCTTTTTTTTTATGTATATAATTCCGCATGTGTTAATTCATAGTTTTGATGCCTTCAGTGTGAATCTACAATTTTCGTAGTCATGAAAATAAAGAAAACTCTTTGAATGAGAAGGTGGGTCCAAACTTTTGGTCTGTACTATATATATATATATATATATATATATATATATATATATATAAAAGTACAGTAAAACTACAGGAAAGGGCACTGGGGGGGCAAACTAATATCAATTTATTTTATTTTGTAATGAAATCAGTGTGTTTGTGTTTTTTAATTTGCCACCGGTTCCACCCCCCCTGCGAGCATCACGTCGCAGGAGACGGAAGCCGGGGCTCACAAGCATCGGGCGGAAGATCCGGCCGCCGTATGCCGAAGGGACACATCGCTGGATCCCGGCGACAAGGTAAGTAACCTCTACAAGAAACCAGCGATGCTCCCTGGCGGTACCCCGAGTGGGGCTCAGGGTTACCGCTTATGGCAGTGAAATCCCACCCCGAGCCACACTCGGGAATACCGCCACAGAGGTTAAGAACTCAATGGCAGCCTGTATACTGTCTTACTAAAGGTTTCTTTTAGCTAATCAGGGGTCAAAGAATCATTTTATTTTCAGTGGAGTTTTTCACATCTATACAAAGAAGGCAAAAAAATCAGATTGTGGATATCCAATTCTATAAAAAACTATAAAACAGATTTGATGTTTAGTGTATTTTAAAGAGTAAAAAACATTCCCCTCTGAGTAATCTCTGTACATTGCAGGGATTTTAACAAATTTTGTTGCAGAATCCTACCGTTGGTTATTCTGAAGAAATATCGGTTAGTTTGTCTGTGTCTATGTGCGGAAGGAATCTGTAGGGTCTGCATCTCTTTAGACATGATTTCCCTTTGGGAGTATCTCAAAAAGAATGACATTTTTGTTACATGCCCAAAATCTGACCTGTGTCTTAGTGCAGACTTCTGGAAGAATCAGTAAACCAAAGAACACCTCCAGGATGCCATATGGCATTGCATTTTACAGAAAATTACAGCGCTGCAGATTGAAAAGGAAAGGTAAATTTTTTTAGTAACGTTTAACCCCTTCCCGACCGCCCACCACCTTTTTACTGCGGCAGTGCTGCCCCCCTGCTCAAACTGACGTCAGTCGTGCGCCTGCAGCTAGGGGGCGAGCATGCGCCGCCAGTGGCGCGCTTCCACACCCACTCGGCAGTGGGGACTCCGATGCACGGGGCTGGGGGCTCCGATTGCTTCCTGACACCCGCGATCGCTCCCCGCTGAGAGAGAAGGACGGTTGGCTGTTGTAAACACAGCCGACCGTTCTTCTCTCTGGAATGATCACAGAGCTCCTGTGATCCTTCTATATAGGATCGCATGTCTCTATGATCATTTCAAAAGCCACGCCCACCACAGTTAGAATCACTCCCCTAGGCTCCCATTTAACCCCTTGATCACCCACAATGTTAACCCCTTCCCTGCCAGTGTCATTATTACAGTAACAGTGCATATTTTTAGCACTGATTACTGTAGTAATGTCACTGGTCCCCCCAAAAGTGTCAAAAATCTCAGTTAGGGGTCTGATCTGTCCGCCGCAATGTCGCAGTCCCGCTGAAAATCGCTGATAGCTGCCATTACTAGTAAAAAAAAAACAAAAGAATAAAAATGACATGTCTTTCCCGTAGTTAGTAGACGCGATAACTTTTCCGCAAACCAATCAAAATACGCTTATTGTGATTTTCTTACCAAAAATATATATCAGAAAAAAATTGGCATAAGATGTTAAAAAATTTAGATTTTTTAAGTTTTTTTTTTTTGAGAATGTTATATAGCAGAATGTGAAAAATATATATATTTTTTTCCAGAATTGTCGCTCTTTTTTTGTTTATAGCGCAAAAACAAAAATTGCAGAGGTGATCAAATACCACTAAAAGAAAACTCTATTTGTAGTAAAAAAAGCACACCAATTCTATTCAGGTACAGCGTCGCACGATCGTGCAATTGTCCATTAAAGTAACGCAGTGCCAAATTGCAAAATATGGCCTGGTCATTAAGGGGGACAATCTTCCGGTCCAGAAGTGGTTAATTACATTATTACTTGAATCGCAATTGTATACATTATTGTTTTTTTTTTTTTTCTTGCTATGCTATTTTTTTGTCCCATGTGGAGTTATGAACTGACTTTTATAACTTTATTATTATGTGTCTTTTCATTCTGATCAAAAATACAAATTGCAAGTGATGGCTGTTTTGTGTACAAAAAAGTGTTTGAGGCACAGGATCTTTAGTGCAGAAGTAACTCTTCTCTTCCTACTGCAACTGCTCCTGGTCACCACTAGAGGGAGCTACAGGGAAGAAAAGAGACAAGCTTTGTATTGGGATAAATGAGCAGCTTGTATCTATTCTTCAGCGCCTCTAGTGGCAGCCTGAAGACAGTGCTTTCTACTTGCTACTGCAAGTAGAAAGCACACAGTTTCCAGGCTGGAGGTCGTGTTTCTGAAACATCTACTAGGACAGATAGTTCTTGTTATTTATATTTTTAAGAAGGCTACTAGGACAAGTAATAAATAAAAACTAAGTCCTGAAAGTGATATACTTGCACACATTCACCTCTCTAATTAAATTTAAATGTAATTTAATTTAATTTAAATGTCATTTTAAATTTAAATTCAATTTAATTCATTTTAATTCATTTGTCCTTTATTTGGAGTTTTGCATGAAGTTGAATGATATGGTAGGTCTCAGTACAGGTGGAACTAACACAGAAAAAGATTTGTTTCAATATTTCTGCATAAGTTAGACCAAAGTAGACGGATCAAGGCAAAGTCTACTGTGCTATAGATTACAGCTAATAGGACACTGTATTGATGTGTTTCCTAAATGAGTTACTAGGATTGTGGAACACAAGATAGAGGCAGCTGAGTCACTCATCAATTATTGATTGAGTAGGCCACAGGTGTCAAACACAAGGCCCGCAGGCCGAATCTGGCCCTCCAGGCCATTTCATGTGGCCCTCACACCTCTCCTGCAGCTGCAGGAGAGTTCCAGCCCTCTTTTGGTCCTCCTCTAGACCTTGCACTTTCTGCTTCCCCCACAATGCCCCAGCTTCTTCCCAGCAGCAGCACAAGGTAAGTGGGGGTGTACTGTGCTGTAAGGGAGGGTGGGGAACTCTTGACTTCTGATGGTGGGGAGCTCTTGACATCTGATATAAGAGGGGGTGGGGTGCTCAGGACAACTAGTCTTACAGATTCAACCGGCCCTTTGAAGGCAATCATAATGCTGATGCGGCCCAAGAAGAATTTTAGTTTGACACCTCTGGAGTAGGCTATCAATTCAATGAAAAGGGAAAGGTGGTTATGAATTATACTACACCTAGTTTTCTTATTTTAAAATCCATAGTATTTATATTTCCATCATCGGTGTGCGCAGCTTATTGCGTTAGGGTGTGCACTTCAAAGCTCAAACACAAATGGGTATATATGTATATATACAGTAAATATGTATAAATATATATACATACATATATATATATATATATATATATATATATATATATATATATATATATATATATATATATATATATATATATATATATACACACTCATAAATAAATGTACATTTTTTAAAAATGTTTTAAAATATGGTCAGTGTGAGTAGTGTAGTGGACATGTCAGTAGTTTTTTTTTTTATTCTTATTATTTTTTTTGTATTTTTGTTTTTTTTACAATTTTTATTTTTACAATTTTTTTAGGAGCCCTCTTAAAGGGGCTTTGGTGAAATATCAGCAGGGGGAATCTGCACCTGATTAGGATGGGCCCAGGCTCAAACACAAATGGGTATATAAACAGTAAATGTATATATATGTGTGTGTATATATATATATATATATATATATATATATATATATATACACACACACACACACACTCTTATAAATAAATATACAATTTTTTTTAATGTTTTAAAATATGGACAGTGTCAGTAGAGCAGTGGGCAGTATTTTTTAAAAATCTTTATTTTTTTTTTACGTTTTTTTTTTTTAGGAGCCCTTTTGAGGGGGCTTTGGTGAAATATCAGCAGGGGGAATCTGCACCACACTGGGTGATTAAGGTGGGCCCAGGACCACCCGGCACCCCCCGTGTGCACGCCTAGAATTTAATATAATCACTGATGCAGGATGAAGAACTTCAACACAGGAAGTGAAGTCACCAATTTTCTGTTTTTACAGGAAGTGAAGTCCCTAATTTTCTGTATATACAGGAAGTGAGGTCACTGTTTTTCGCATATACAAGTGGCATGCAGGAGCAGAGACCACTGAGGTCTATCCCCCAGCACACGCAGTATTGTGGTACAAGTAGCCCACTTCTCTAGTATCTATTTCAATGCCATGATTTAATGCCTTGATTGATTAACCACTTGCCCACTGGGCATTTATACCCCCTTACAACCAGGTCAATTTTCAGCTTTCAATGCTCTCACATTTTGAATGACAATTACTCAGTCATGCAACACTGTACCCATATGAAATGTATGTACTTTTTTCACACATGTATGTTCTTTTGGTGGTATTTAATCACCACTGTTTTTTTTTTTTTGCGCTACAGATGAATAAAAACTGAACATTTTGATAAAATTAATTAAATGTTCTTTATTTCTGTTATAAAAATTTGGAAATTAGTAATTTGTCTTCATACATTTTGTCCAAAATTTACACTGCTACATATCTTTTGTAAAAATAACCCAAATAAGCATATATTATTTGGTCTTTGTGGAGGTTATAGAATCTACAAGCTATGGTACTAATCATTGAAAAGTGATCACACCTAATCACATCTAATGTACTGACTGATCTCATTTTTTGAGACAAGCGAGGTCACTGCAAATACCCCCCCCCCCCCAAGTTACCCCTTTTTGGAAAGTTGAAACTCCAAGGTATTTAGTAAGAGGTATGGTGAGTTTTTTGAAGTTGCAATTTTTTCCCACAATTTTTTGAAAAATAAAGATTTTAGTTATTTTATGCTTTCACAGAATTGTCATATTAACAGGTTTTTGTCTCTCACATGGCATATGCTTACTTGCAGCTACACTCCAAAACACATTCTGCTACTCCTCCTGAGTATGGCAATACCACATGTGTGAGACTTTTACATAGCATGGCCACATACAGAGGCCCAACATGCAGGGAGTACCGTCAGGTGTTCTAGGGACATAAATTACACATCTAATTTCCTGACTTTTGTGAGGCACTGTAGTGGCACTGATGGGCACTGTAGTGGCACTGATGAGCATTGTGCTCACTCAGTGCCACTACAGTGCCTAATGGCATTGATGTGGCACAGTTGAGCACCGATGTGGCATGGATTTAACACTGATGAGCACTGTGGTGGCATGGATGTGGCATAGCTAAGCACTTATGTGGCACAGGTGAGCACTAATGTGGCATGGATGAGGCACGGATGAGCACTGATGTGGCATGGATGAGGCACGGATAAGCACTGATGTGGCATGGATGTGGCACGGATAAGCACTTAAGTCACACGGATGAATCATGGATAATCACTGATGTGGCATGGATGAGCCCTGATGTGGCATGGATTAGCACTGATGTGGCATGGATGAGCACTGATGTGGCACAAATGAGCACAGATGTGGCACAAATGAGCACAGATGTGGCATGGATGAGGCACGGGTGAGCATTGATGTGACATGGATGAGGCATGGATGAGCACTGATATGTCATAAATGTGGTACGGATGAGCACTGATGTGGCATGGATGAGCACTGTTGTGGCATGGATGAGCACTAATGTGGCAAGGATTTGCACGGATGAGGCAGGAATGTGGCATGGATGAGATGTGGGATGGATGTGGCACAGATGAGTACTGATGTGGCATGGATGGGTAAAGATGAGGCAAGGATTAGCACAGATGAGGCATGAATAAGCACAAAAGAGGCATTGATGAGCACAGATGAGGCATTACTGGGCACGGATGAGCAATGATGTGGCATGGATGAGCACGGATGAGGTATGGATGGGCATGGATGGGTACTGATGAGGCATAAATGGGCACAGATGAGCACTGATGTAGCATTGATGAGTACAGATGAGGTATGGATGAGCACAGATGAGGCATGAATGGGCACGGATGAGGCACAGAACAGCACTGTGGGCACTTCAGATCCAGCCCACTTGCACTGCTGCACTGGCTCACTGACAGTTGAACCCAACATGTGCCGGTTTGTTGACAAACGATCGCTCCGTCATTGGACAGAGCAATCACGTGGTAAAGGACTTCTGTCATTGGCCTTTTACCCCGATCTGTAATGCGCTGGGTCTGGAGGACCCAGCGATCATGGACACTTCTGGATGCGTGCCCCATGGGGGAAGTCAATGTACGCCTTCGAAAAAAACACACCACAAAGTCCTACAAGGTATACAAGGCTTTCCCCTTTAATCCAATAGAGGGAACTGATTCCACCAATCTACAATACACTATAAACACCAAACTTAGGATGGATACAAGCTCAACCCCCTCCTCTATATTGTTTAATTATAAAAGAGTTCTAGAGGGTACTTTAAGATACATGTAAAGGAAATACCATGAAAATACACATAAGTTGCTGACTCCCATCCATGTACAAAATGCATCCTTTATTGAAAATGTGTAAAACCAACATACAACATACATAAATGACACCACATTTATATTATATTTCCCCATGTGAAAGAGTAAGGGGTACATAGAACCTTTACTTATTCAAGAAAAAAAGTGTAAAAAAACATAGAGAAAGTTTATGACAAAAAAAAACAAAACATACATCCTTTGCCAATATGTCACTGCCCAGCGATATAGACCATGTCAAGCACAATGCCCACCATGATTGATGGTATAGATTTTTTAGAAGACCTCACTTTCTTGATTTTTGTATGAGATTCCCTCCTAAAATTCATACCAGACCTAAAGTCTCTGGTATAGAATTTGGAGGGGACCTCATGCTTCTTTTTTTTTTTGGGGGGGGGGGGGGGGGCTCGCTTTTTTCTTTCATTTTTTTTGTGGGGTTCACTCTGAAAATGTATTTATTTATAATATAATTTTGAGGGGACACCATGCCATTTTTTTTTTTTTTTGCATGGGGCCCCCTTTAAAATTCATACTAGCCCTGGAGGACAAATCCTTTAACTGCTTCCCACCCATGCCATTGTAAAATGGCAGCCGGGCGGGAACCCTATTGTTCTGGGAGCACATCATATGACATCCTCCCGAGAACGGGCCGTGCTCTGGCATGATCTGTCAATAGCTGCCGGAATCATGTAACTGCTGTAAACAAACACAGCAGACCACGGAACAGTTGTAAACAATGAATGGCTTCCTTTCATAGCATTTATTGTATGCTAGCTGTGATTGGGCACAGTGATCACATTGTACAGACAGAGCCATTCACAGCCTATTTGTTCCATGTGATTAGCTGTGGCCAATCACAACACACTGTCCTTCAGTAAGAATATTTGCCTATAGCAGTTAAATTCACAGCTAAAAGCAAGCATAGTATGTATGTAGTACTGCCCCCGTAAGGACTGCCAGAGTCAGGCTTTCCAGGTCCCCCTGGGCTACCAGCATACAGTTCTTTTGTTCTCCTTCCTCTGGCTCGTTTCAATAATCAGTCCAGGGGTATTTGGTTGTTTGTGTTTTACTATAAATTAGGGATAGGAGAAGGGAATATTGGGATACTTCGAATTAACAATACACAATGTTGGATGACTTCTATCTTCATGTACAGCCAGGCTGTTAATTCCCCCTGGCACTAAAGATGAATTCGAATTAAGTCTATTTGCCTTAGACTACTTGGTGTCGTCACCTGTCACCCCATCAGTGATCGTCATCTCTCACCCCATCAATCATCATCACCTGTCACCCCATCAGTGATCGTCATCTGTCAACCCATCAATCATCGTCGCCTGTCACCCCATCAGTCATTGTCATCTGTCACCCCATCAGTCATCGTCACCTGTCACCCCATCAGTCATTGTCATCTGTCACCCCATCAGTCATTGTCACCTGTCACCCCATCAGTCATCGTCACCTGTAACCCCATCGGTCCTCGTCACCTGTCACCCCATCAGTCTTCGTCACCTGTCACCCCATCAGTCATTGTCACCTGTCAACCCATCAGTCACCGTCATCTGTCAACCCATCAGTGACCGTCACCTGTCAACCCATCGGTCACCTGGCACCCATCAGTGATCATCCGCAGTCAACCGTCACCCGACGCACAGCCCATCACAGCCAGCATGTCAAAAAGGATGTACAGCAGCGAGGAGGCCCTTCAGGTCCTCTCCATGACTGATGAGAGCACCGGGGAGCTCTCATCAGTATCCGAATCCAATTCTGATCCCCGATTCGGAATTTGAAATCGATAATAGTAGCGGATCGGAGATGGACTCGGACTATTCCTGTACACTTTCCTTTATAGAATGTATTTTGGGGTGCAATTTTTGCTATATACATGCAACCACTTACCGACCGCCTAACGACTATATACGTTGGCCATTTAAAGCTAAATACTGGGGTTATGGCAACAGATAGCTGCCATAACCCCGGTATTTTTTTAAACGGCGGGCGGTTGGCTTTCAGATAAGGGTGGTCCCAATGGCGGATTCGCCGTGCAATTACCCTTACGGTGCAGGGGAATAGGTGCCCCCCCCCCCTCCCGCCGCGTCTCAGACGTTTTCCCAGCTTACCGGACCCGCCAGCAGCGGGGAAAACTATCTGGTCCTGGATCCTCAGAGACAGGAAGTCGAGTGAGGGCAAGATGGCCCTCACTCGACTCTATGGTCTTGGAGGACCGAAGCTACATCAAAAGCCGTTGCTTAGCAACCGTTTTAAAGGGCCGTTTTTTTTTTTTTTTTTTCTTTTTTTCTTTTTCAACAATTTTTTTTTTCTGTTTTAGTGTAGTTGTGAGGTGTGAGGTCTTTTTGACCCCAGATCTCACAATAAAGAGGACCTGTCATGCCTATTTCTATTACAAGGGATAATTACATTCCTTGTAATTGGAATATCAAAATGATCAAAATTTTTTTTTTTTAAAACTGTGTAAAAATAAAAAATGAATACATAAAATAAATATCTCATTACCTCCACTACCCATCACCCCCCCCCCCTCTTGCTACCCCCCATTAGTCCTACTCTTTGATTCCCTGAGGACAGAAGCCATCAGAATTGATAACATTGCCTTTGGAAATAGCATTTCCATTGAATAAACACATTGCACTACCCCACCATCATTCAATGATGGATATGCTGTCCCCCCCGGTAATATATATTATGCTATACTGTGAATGAGGGGGGATAGCTGCAAGCATTTATGGAATATCTTGATTGACTCCTAAAGTTAGTCTGGAGTGCCTTATACTCTGTTACCATTTGTTTCCACTTTCTAACCGGATATGGAACTCCAGGATTGTATATGGTAGGCAGATGGGAGGTGGGGGGGCTGCATGGGGGGAGACTCCCTTGGGTGCATTATATTGTATTTATTTTTATTTTTTTTCTTTCTTTGGTTAATTTGATTGCAATACCTGTAATGTTTGTAACTTTTACTGGTATGACTTAGGGGAGAAACTGAGTTGCAATATAGATCTGACCTGGTGGATATCCCGGTCGGGGAATAGAATCCGGGGATCCGTTAGGACCTTGAGAGAGGCCGGCAATGGCGGAATGGCCTGGGCGCCCTACCGTCTCTCTATGCATTAGCATTCTATTATTTATGGCTTTTTTTTGTTTATATATAGGAGGACTGAAGCTTTCTTAAGCAATATATATAGTAGGGCCTCTTAGAAGAAAAGGAATTGGGATACCTGGGGTGGGAATGGGGTAGTCTAGGGGGCTCTCTTGCATGAGGGGGACTTTACGTACATTTCTTGAGGGAACGTCTCAAACAGGGATATAGGGGGGCCTCTCTAATGCCAGTGGTGGTGATAGAGAGGCAGCTCATTTTCTCTCCCTCTTTATTTTTTGTTTCCATTTCTTGTATTATCTTATTTTCTTCTTACGGTGCATTGGGGATTGATTGATGATGCCCTCTGTTTTGAAATATGCTGTATTTTTTTTTTTTTTAAAGTGCCATGTATTGTATTGTTTATTGCTTTATTATTTAATTGGCTGAGCTGGGTAGGCGGGGATGGGTCTCTGTACTTACTCATCCCTCCCTCTCCATCCACCCCCCTCCTTAGGCTAGCGCACTGTGTGAGAATCATTCCTCAGTGCGCTTTTGCAGGTTTTCTGCTTATTTAGTCTCTTTTTTTTCTTTTAAATCTTTCTCTTTTTTTTTTTTTTTTATTGTTTCTTCATGGACGCATTAAAGGTGTGGTCCTTAAATATAAAAGGGTTGAATATCCCCGAAAAACGCAGGCTGTTGCTTAATGACCTTAGACATCGTAAAATAGACGTAGCCTTTATTCAGGAAACTCATTTTAGGGATGACCGACTTCCAGTTTTGAGAAACTGTCATTACCCATTCACATATCATTCCACTAATGCTATGGCAAAATCTAGGGGAGTGTCCATATTGATCTCCGCCAAGATACCATGGACACATACTGAGACTTGTAGGGATTAATATGGTCGGTATCTGTTTCTCAAGGGCAAGGTGGGAGATATTGTGGTTACTTTTGCCACATTATATGTCCCCAACGATAAACAGGATCATTTCGTCACTCGCACCTTGTCCAAATTATCGGCTTTCGCAGAGGGGGTATTAATTGTTGGAGGTGACTTCAATATACTCTTAGTACCTGTGGTGGATACGTCGGCGGGTCGATCTTCGATTTCCCCCCGCACCCACAAATGAATCCTGCAGGCACTACACAACTCCCAATTGGTGGATGTGTGGCGTCTGCAACATACTGGGGAGAGGGACTATACGTTCTACTCGAACCCTCACAGCTCCTACTCGAGGATAGTTTTTTTCTTGATCCCACACCGCCATTTACATGCAGTTAAGTCGACCTGTATTGATCCCGTTACATACTCGGACCACGCGGCTATTTCCTTAACTTATGCCCTTTCTGAGGCTCTTACTGCGGGCACACGGTATTGGCGTCTCAATGAGAGTCTGTTACAATTACCGACGGTCATAGAAGAGGTATCCAAAGAATTGGATGCTTACTTCGCTATTAATGGGATGACGGATTGCAACCCGGGTGTCGTTTGGGAAGCACACAAGGTGGTAATCAGGGGGATTTTAATAAAAAATGGTGCTTGGATTAAGAAAAAGAGCTGCGGGACCTTGAATTCCCTCTTGACCAAAATACATGATCTGGAGCTACTCCATAAGAGATGACAAGATTTAGTCATAGAACAGGAGTTGACTTTTTTACGCAAACAGGTCAACGATCTCTTATATTCTAAAGCTAGGGCAGACTTACAGAGGTGCCGCCAACACACATATATTTCAGGGGACAAGTGTGGAAAGCTTCTGGCACGGACAGTCCGGGAACAACGGAAGGCTGCTTACATCCCTCACATTTTCTCTGCCTCAGGTCAGAAAATGTCTCTCCCACAACATATCTTGAGGACATTCCATGACTTTTACGCATCTCTTTACGACCTGCAAGATAGACGGATACCATTATCCCAAATGGAGGAGTATATTGCTACCTCTCAACTTCCAAAGCTCTCGCTGGAAGTTCAGTGAGAGCTGGAGGGACCAATATCTCTGGAGGAGCTGAGTGCTGCACTCAACTCCTTCAGGGTAGATAAAGCTCCTGGTCCTGATGGACTTACGGTTCATTATTACCGGACATTTTTCCCTATTCTGGGGCCTCATATGATTGCTCTTTTCAATGGGTTGGGCTCCAGTGCTTCCTTACATTATGATACTTTGAAGGCACATATTTCACTCATCCCAAAAGAGGGGAAGGACCCAGCAGCCTGCAGCAGTTATCGCCCCATATCACTCTCAAATACTGACCTAAAAATCCTTACCAAACTCTTGGCCTCACGGCTTTCACCTCATCTGGGTTCTCTGGTACATTTGGACCAGGTGGGATTCATCCCAACCAGAGAGGCCAGGGATAATACCACCAAGGTACTTAATCTGGTACATATTGCATCTAAGACCACTACGCCTAGCATCTTCCTTAGTACAGACGCGGAAAAAGCGTTTGACCGAGTAGATTGGCGGTATATGTTCTCGGTCCTCCGCTATAGTGGTCTAGGAATTAACATGATCTCATGGATATCTCAAGTCTACTCTGATCCCTCCGCACAAGTAAAGGCCAATGGGCTTTTGTCTGAACCATTTCGGATAGCTAACGGAACGCGCCAGGGTTGTCCGCTCTCTCCTTTACTCTTTGCCTTATCCATGGAGCCTTTCCTGTGCAAAGTCCGTCTTAATCCAGACATCTCCGGAATATGTGCGGGGAACACCGAACATAAGGTCTCTGCATATGCGGATGACCTATTATTTTATCTGACTAAACCAATGATCTCCGTCCCGAACCTCCTGCGTGAATTTGATATATATGGTAGGCTATCCAACTTAAAAATAAATTATGGTAAGTCCGAAGCTATGGGCATTGGACTACCTCCAGATCTGCTCCATCAGCTCAAAGACAATTTACCATTTCGATGGACTGATACAGCCCTCCAATATCTGGGTACTTATATCCCACCCGATCTGTCTGCAACATATACGGTCAACTTTCCCCCTCTATTAGATTGCATTCGCGTACTTCTAGAAGGATGGAACCAGGGTTTGCACTCATGGTTCGGGAGGTGCAACCTTTTAAAGATGTGCATACTTCCTAAGCTGCTCTACCTACTTCAAGCCTTACCCACTACCATTCCTTCCTCTTTTTTTAAAAGAGTTCACTCTGTATTCATTAGTTTCGTATGGGCTAACAAAAAACCTCGTATCTCTCGTGCCCAACTATCCCGGCCAAAGTTAACGGGAGGCCTGGCCTTACCGGATATTCTCAAATACTATCAGGCAATACATTTGAGTAGAATCATTGACTGGAGACGTCATTCTAGCCTTAAGCTGTGGGTACACATTGAGCAACTACAGTCAGAAGTAGACCTGGGTGGAGCACCGTGGCGCAGTACCTCGCATTCTCGAGACCTTTTACAACATCCAACGATTGGACCAACCCTGAGGGTCTCATCCTTACTTATGAAATGCCCAATGTTGACCACATTTGACTCTCCCTTGACTCCGGTTTTGGGCAACCCAGCTTTTATGCCGGGTATATTGGATGGCCCACTATGGGATTTGAAAAAAAGGGAATTTTTTCAGGCCGCACACTTTTTAAAGGAAGGCAGCTGGGTTACTATCGCACAGCTCACTGACCCACAGGGGCCTTTTCGACTTCCTTTTTGGAACGTCATACAATTGAACCATTTTTTATATTCATTGCCAAATCCGGAGACATTAAGTAGAGACCTTACGCTATTTGAAGAATATTGCTCAGGTATGGAGCTCCTACCTAGACTGTTATCTAAGGTTTACTACTTATTGTCTCTGACGTCAGCAGACAGACGCTTGCCCTGTCTGGAAAAATGGGAGAGAGACCTGAATTATAAATTCACAGCGAAGCAGGAACGCAATATATTTACGTTGGCTCTAAAGATTCCTGTTTGTACTAAGATCCAGGAGATTAAAATATAAACTCCTCATGAGATGGTATCGAGTCCCTTCCTTGCTTCACAAGTTCTCCCCGAATAACTCAGACCGCTGCTGGAGATGCAAGGAGGAACTGGGTACAGTATTGCATATTTTCTGGTCCTGTTCACGGTTATCTCGTTTCTGGAGTGACGTAAGTGCCTTAATTCAAGAATTCACTGATTGGGAGATCCCGAACAACCCCGCCTTTTTCTTGCTACATGTCTCTACCATCCCTCTTGAGAAGTATAAGAGATCGATCTTATTCCATATTCTGAACGCAGCTAAGTCCTGTATCCCTCTGTTTTGGAAGTCACACTTTCCTCCAACAATTAGTGATTGTATTCGCAAAATTGAAGAAGTAAATAAAATGGAAGACCTACGCCTCTCTGCACAACTTAAAAAGGAATCATATAATAAAACATGGGGGCCGTGGAATCTCTTTATGCTTTCGGAACGGGGGCAAAACTTATTGTGCCCGGCAAAGGCCGCTGTTTCAAGTGAACAATGAGAAAATGAATGGTGCACATAATATATGTATCATGACCACATGCGTCCATTTTTTCCTTTTTTTTGGTGTGTTGTTTGTTTGTTTGTTTATCTTTTTCTTTTTTCCTTTTCTGTTTTGTTTTTTTTTTTTTTTCTTTTTTTCCTTACTTTAGAAAATCAAGGAGAAGACGAAATAGATATCGTAGTCTCGGCAGCAACCTAATCCTGTTGAACATTGCTTGCAAGTGTCTCATGGGCTTTGGCCCCAGCCGTGGCTGCTGCCTTGTTCTGATATGTAAGGTTTGGTATACTGTTATTAGGGCACCCATATAGGTGCACATTACTACTATTGGTTTATCACTGATGTAAGTTGTATTCATTTGACCTTGTTTGCTCTTTTCTTGGTATAAATAAAATATTTGAGAAAAAAAAAAAAATGAAAGCGCCCTGTCCCCGTTAGCTCGCGTGCAGAAGCGAACGCATACGCAAGTCCCGCCCACATATGTAAGCGGTGTTCAAACCACACATTTGAGGTATCACCGCAATCGTTAGAGCGAGAGCAATAATTTGAGCCCTAGACCTCCTCTGTAACTCTAAGCTGGTAACCTGTAGAAATGTTTAAAATGTATGCTATGGGGATTTTTAAGTACCAATGTTTGGCGCCATTCCGTGAGCGTGCGCAATTTTGAAGCATGACATGTTGGGTATCTAATTACTCGGCGTAACATTATTTTTCACATTATGGAAAAAAATTGGGCTAAATTTACTGTTTTGTTATTTTTTAATTCAAATAAGTGAATTTTTTTAAAACAAATTGCATTTGGAAGACTGCTGAGCAAATATGGTGTGATAAAAAATATTGCAACGATCTCCATTTTATTCTCTAGGGTCTTTGCTAAAAAAAAATATACAATGTTTGGGGGTTCTAAGTAGTTTTCTAGCAAAAAAAAAAATGATTTTAGCTTGTTAATACCAAGTGTCAAAAATAGGCCCAGTCTTAAAAGTGAATAAATGGACAACTTTGTGTAAAGTGCTACTTGGATGTTGGGACTTTGTATGTGGCTAGGCTGTGTAAAAGTTTTACACATGTGGTATCGCCATACTCAGCAGGGAATAGCAGAATGTATTTTGGGGTGTAATTTTTGCTATGTACATGCTATGTGTTCAAAATATTGCATAAATGGACAGCTTTGTGTAAAAAAAAATGCGTTTTCATTTTCTTTCCATATTTTCCAAAAACTTGTGCAAAAAAATGACATATTCAAAAGACTCATTATGCCTCTAAAATTATATGTTGGGCTGTTTGCTTTCCAAAATTGGGTCATTTTATGGGGGTTTCCATTGTCCTGGTGCTCCAAGGCCTTCAAAATTGTGATAGGTTGTCAGGAAATTATATGTGTAATTTCTGCTTCTAGAATGCCGGACGGTGCTACTTGGATGTTAGGCCTCTGTATCTGGCAGGCTGTGAAAAAGTCTCACACATGTGGTATCGCCATACTCAGGAGGAGTAGTAGAATGTGTTTTGGGGTGTAGTTCCAAGTATACATATGCTGTGTGAGAGAAATAACCTGTTAATACGTCAATTTGTAAAAAAAAAAAAATTTCATTTTGCAAAGAATTGTGGGAAAACATTACAACTTCAAAAAACTCACCATGCCCCTTATTAAATACCTTGAAATGTCTACTTTCCAAAAAGGGGTCATTTGGGGGGTATTTGTACTTTCCTGACTTTTTAGTGTCTCAAGAAATGAGATAGGCCTTCAGTACATCAGGTGTGATCAAGTGTGATACATGTTTAATGATTAGCACCATAACTTGTGGACTCTATAACTTTCACAAAGATCAAATAATATACACTTATTTGGGTTATTTTTACCAAAGATAAGTAGCAGTATAAATTTTGGCCAAAATTTGTGAATAAAAATTACTAATTTGCAAAATTTTATGACAGAAACAAAGAAAAATGCGTTTTTTTCACAATATTTTCAGTCTTTTTTTATTTATAGCACAAAAAATAAAAAACCCAGTAGTGATTAAATACCATCAAAAGAAAGCTCTATTTATGTGAAGAAAAGGACACAATTTTTTTATGGGTACAGTGTTGCATGACTGAGTAATTGTCATTCAAATTGTGAGAGCGCTGAAAGCTGAAAATCGGTCTGGGCAGGAAGGGGGTGAAAGTGCACTATAGGCAAGTAGTTAACACAGGGCAAAAGGGGCAGCTGCCCTGTAGCCCTCTAGTCATTGTTTTGGGGCCCAAAGCAGCCCCCAAATAGTTGATAAGTGGATTCAAGAGGGCCCAAGAACATTTTTCACCCAGGGTCCAATCACGAATAAAGACGGCCCTGGTTAGAATTTGTATTATAGCAAGAAAAAAGCAGCTAAGTACAGGAAAACAAGTGGCAGAAGAGACTTGTTTGGGCTAAAGAACACAAGGAATGGACATTAGACCAGTGGAAATCTGTGCTTTGGTCTGTTGAGTCCAAATTGGAGATCTTTGGTTCCAACCACCGTGTCTTTGTGCGGTGCAGAAAAGGTGAACGAATGGACTCTACATGCCTGGTTCCCACCGTGAAGCATGGAGGAGGAGGTGTGATGGTGTGGGGGTGCTTTTCTGGTGACACTGTTGGGGATTTATTCAAAATTGAAGGCATACTGAACCAGCATGGCTACCACAGCATCTTGCAGCGGCATGCTATTCCATCCGGTTTGCGTTTAGTTGGACCATCATTTATTTTTCAACAGGACAATGACCCCAAACACACCTCCAGGCTGTGTAAGGACTATTTGACCAAGAAGAAGAGTGATGGGGTGCTGCGCCAGATGACCTGGCCTCCACAGTCACCAGACCTGAACTCAATCGAGATGGTTTGGGGTGAGCTGGACCGCAGAGTGAAGGCAAAAGGGCCAACAAGTGCTAAGCATCTCTGGGAACTCCTTCAAGACTATTGGAAGACCATTTCAGGTGACTACCTCTTGAAGCTCATCAAGAGAATGCCAAGAGTGTGCAAAGCAGTAATCAAAGCAAAAGGTGGCTACTTTGAAGAACCTAGAATATGACATATTTTCAGTTGTTTCACACTTTTTTGTTATGTATATAATTCCGCATCTGTTAATTAATAGTTTTGATGCCTTCAGTGTGAATCTACAATTTTCATAGTCATAAAAATAAAGAAAACTCTTTGAATGAGAAGGTGGGTACAAACTTTTGGTCTGTACTATATATATATATATATATATATATATATATATAAGTACAGTAAAACTACAGGAAAGGGCACTGGGGGGCAAACTAATATCAATTTATTTTATTTTGTAATGAAATCAGTGTGTTTGTGTTTTTTACTTTGTAATTTGCCGCCGGTTCCACCCCCCCCCCCCCTGCGAGCGTCACGTCGCAGGAGACGGAAGTCGGGGCTTACAAGCATCGGGCGGAAGATCCGGCCTCCTTATGCCGAAGGGACACATCGCTGGATCCCGGCGACAAGGTAAGTAACCTCTACAAGGATCCAGCGATGCTCCCTGGCGGTACCCCGAGTGTGGCTCAGGGTTACCGCTTATGGCAGTGAAATCCCACCCCGAGCCACACTCGGGAATACCGCCAGGGAGGTTAAGAACTTAATGGCAGCCTGTATACTGTCTTACTAAAGGTTTCTTTTAGCTAATCAGGGGTCAAAGAATCATTTTATTTTCAGTGGAGTTTTTCACATCTATACAAAGAAGGCAACAAAATCATCTGTGGATATCCAAAACTATAAAAAACTATAAAACAGATTTGATGTTTAGTGTATTTTAAAGAGTAAAAAACATTCCCCTCTTAATAATCTCTGTACATTGCAGGGATTTTAACAAATTTTGTTGCAGAATCCTACCGTTGGTTATTCTGAAGAAATATCGGTTAGTTTGTCTGTGTCCATGTGCGGAAGGAATCTGTAGGGTCTGCATCTCTTTAGACATGATTTCCCTTTGGGAGTATCTCAAAAAGAATGACATTTTTGTTACATGCCCAAAATCTGACCTGTGTCTTAGTGCAGACTTCTGGAAGAATCAGTAAACCAAAGAACACCTCCAGGATGCCATATGGCATTGCATTTTACAAAAAATTACAGCGCTGCAGATTGAAAACGAAAGGTACATTTTTTTAGTAACATTTAACCCCTTCCCGACCGCCCGCCGCCTTTTTACTGCGGCAGTGCTGCCCCCCTGCTCAAACTGACGTAGACCTACGTCAGTCGTGCGCCTGCAGCTAGGGGGCGGGCGAGCATGCGCCGCCAGTGGCGCGCTCCCACCCCCACTCGGCAGTGGGGACTCCGTTGCACGGGGCTGGGGGCTCCGATTGCTTCCTGACACCCGCGATCGCTCCCCGCTGAGAGAGAAGGACGGTTGGCTGTTGTAAACACAGCCGACCATTCTTCTCTCTGGAATGATCACAGAGCTCCTGTGATCCTTCTATATAGGATCGCATGTCTCTATGATCATTTCAAAAGCCACGCCCACCACAGTTAGAATCACTCCCCTAGGCTCCCATTTAACCCCTTGATCACCCACAATGTTAACCCCTTCCCTGCCAGTGTCATTATTACAGTAACAGTGCATATTTTTAGCACTGATTACTGTAGTAATGTCACTGGTCCCCCCAAAAGTGTCAAAAATCTCAGTTAGGGGTCTGATCTGTCCGCCGCAATGTCGCAGTCCCGCTGAAAATCGCTGATAGCTGCCATTACTAGTAAAAAAAAACAAAAGAATAAAAATGACATGTCTTTCCCGTAGTTAGTAGACGCAATAACTTTTGCGCAAACCAATCAAAATACGTGATTTTCTTACCAAAAATATATATCAGAAAAAAATTGGCATAAAATGTTAAAAAATTTAGATTTTTTAAGTTTTTTTTTTGAGAATGTTATATAGCAGAATTTTTAAAAACATATATTTTTTTTTTCCAGAATTATCGCTCTTTTTTTGTTTATAGCGCAAAAACAAAAATTGCAGAGGTGATCAAATACCACTAAAAGAAAACTCTATTTGTAGTAAAAAAAACACACCAATTCTATTCAGGTACAGCGTCGCACGTTAAATTCCATTAAATTAACGCAGTGCCGAATTGCAAAATATGGCCTGGTCATTAAGGGGGAAAATCTTCCGGTCCAGAAGTGGTTAATTACATTATTACTTGAATCGCAATTGTATACATTATTGTTTTTTTTTTTTTTTTTCTTGCTATGCTATTTTTTTGTCCCATGTGGAGTTATGAACTGACTTTTATAACTTTATTATTATGTGTCTCTTCATTCTGATCAAATATACAAATTGCAAGTGGTAGCTGTTTTGTGTACAAAAAAGTGTTTGAAGCACAGGATCTTTAGTGCAGAAGTAACTCTTCTCTTCCTACTGCAACTGCTCCTGGTCACCACTAGAGGGAGCTACAGGGAAGAAAAGAGACAAGCTTTGTATTGGGATAAATGAGCAGCTTGTATCTATTCTTCATTGACTTTAGTGGCAGCCTAGAGCTACTGCAAGTAGAAAGCACACAGTGTCCAGGCTGGAGGTCGTGTTTCTGAAACATCTACTAGGACAGATAGTTCTTGTTATTTATATTTTTAAGAAGGCTACTAGGACAAGTAATAAATAAAAACAAAGTCCTGAAAGTGATATCCTTGCACACATTCACCTCTTTAATTACATTAAATGTAATTTAATTTAATTTAAATGTAATTTTAAATTTAAATTCAATTTAATTCATTTTAATTCATTTGTCCTTTATTTGGAGTTTTGCATGAAGTTGAATGATATCGTAGGTCTCAGTACAGGTGGAACTAACACAGAAAAAGATTTGTTTCAATATTTCTGCATAAGTTAGACCAAAGTAGACAGATCAAGGCAAAGTCTACTGTGCTATAGATTACAGCTAATAGGACACTGTACTGATGTGTTTCCTAAATTAGTTACTAGGATTGTGGAACACAAGATAGAGGCAGCTGAGTCACTCATCAATTATTGATTGAGTAGGCTATCAATTCAATGAAAAGGGAAAGGTGGTTATGAATTATACTACACCTAGTTTTCTTATTTTAAAATCCATAGTATTTATATTTCCATCATCGGTGTGCGCAGCTTATTGCGTTAGGGTGTGCACTTCAAAGCTCGAACACAAATGGGTATATATACAGTAAATATGTATAAATATATTTACATATATATATATACACACACACACACACTCTAATAAATAAATGTACATTTTTTTTAAATGTTTTAAAACATGGACAGTGTGAGTAGTGTAGTGGACATGTCAGTAGTTTTTTTTTTATTCCTATTATTTTTTTTTGTATTTCTGGTTTTTTTTACAATTTTTATTTTTTATTTTTAAAATTTTTTTTTTTAGGAGCCCTCTTAAAGGGGCTTTGGTGAAATATCAGCAGGGGGAATCTGCACCCTATTAGGATGGGCCCAGGCTCAAACACAAATGGGTATATAAACAGTAAATATATATATATATATATACACACACACACACACTCTTATAAATAAATGTACTTTTTTTTAATGTTTTAAAATATGGACAGTGTCAGTAGAGCAGTGGACAGTATTTGTTTTGTATTTTTTAAAAAAATTTATTTATTTTTTTACGTTTTTTTTTTTTTTTTTAAGAGCCCTTCTGAGGGGGCTTTGGTGAAATATCAACAGGGGGAATCTGCACCACACTGGGTGATTAAGGTGGGCCCAGAACCACCCGGCACCCCCCGTGTGCACGCCTAGAATTTAATATAATCACTGATGCAGGATGAAGAACTTCAACACAGGAAGTGAAGTCACCAATTTTCTGTTTTTACAGGAAGTGAAGTCCCTAATTTTCTGTATATACAGGAAGTGAGGTCACTGTTTTTCGCATATACAAGTGGCATGCAGGAGCAGAGACCACTGAGGTCTATCCACCAGCACACGCAGTATTGTGGTACAAGTAGCCCACTTCTCTAGTATCTATTTCAATGCCATGATTTAATGCCTTGATTGATTAACCACTTGCCCACTGGGCATTTATACCCCCTTCCAACCAGGTCAATTTTCAGCTTTCAATGCTCTCACATTTTGAATGACAATTACTCAGTCATGCAACACTGTACCCATATGAAATGTATGTACTTTTTTTCTCACAAATATAGCTTTCTTTTGGTGGTATTTAATCACCACTGTTTTTTTTTTTTTTTTTTGCGCTACAGATGAAAAAAGACTGAACATTTTGATAAAATTAATTAATTGTTCTTTATTTCTGTTATAAAAATTTGGAAATTAGTAATTTTTCTTCATACATTTTGTCCAAAATTTACACTGCTACACATCTTTGGTAAAAATAACCCAAATAAGCATATATTATTTGGTCTTTGTGGAGGTTATAGAATCTACAAGCTATGGTACTAATCATTGAAAATTGATCACACCTAATCACATCTAATGTACTGACGGCCTCTCATTTTTTGAGACAAGTGAGGTCACTGCAAGTATCCCCCCCCCCCCAAGTTACCCCTTTTTGGAAAGTTGAAACTCCAAGGTATTTAGTAAGAGGTATGGTGAGTTTTTTGAAGTTGCAATTTTTTCCCACAATTTTTTGAAAAATAAAGATTTTATTTATTTTATGCTTTCACAGAATTGTCATATTAACAGGTTTTTGTCTCTCACATGGCATATGCATACTTGCAGCTACACCCCAAAACACATTCTGCTACTCCTCCTGAGTATGGCAATACCACATGTGTGAGACTTTTACATAGCCTGGCCACATACAGAGGCCCAACATGCAGGGAGTACCGTCAGGTGTTTTAGGGACATAAATTACACATCTAATTTCCTGACTTTTGTGAGGCACTGTAGTGGCACTGATGGGCACTGTAGTGGCACTGATGAGCATTGTGCTCACTCAGTACCACTACAGTGCCTAATGACATTGATGTGGCACAGTTGAGCACCGATGTGGCATGGATTTGGCACTGATGAGCACTGTGGTGGCATGGATGTGGCACGGCTAAGCACTTATGTGGCACAGGTGAGAACTAATGTGGCATGGATGAGGCACGGATGAGAACTGATGTGGCATGGATGAGGCACGGATAAGCACTGATGTGGCATGGATGTGGCACGGATAAGCACTTAAGTGACACGGATGAATCATGGATAATCACTGATGTGGCATGGATGAGCCCTGATGTGGCATGGATTAGCACTGATGTGGCATGGATGAGCACTGATGTGGCACAAATGAGCACAGATGTGGCATGGATGAGGCACGGGTGAGCATTGATGTGACATGGATGAGGCATGGATGAGCACTGATATGTCATAAATGTGGTATGGATGAGCACTGATGTGGCATGGATGAACACTGTTGTGGCATGGATGAGCACTAATGTGGCAAGGATTTGCACGGATGAGGCAGGAATGTGGCATGAATGAGATGTGGGATGGATGTGGCACAGATGAGTACTGATGTGGCATGGATGGGCACATATGTGGCATGGATGGGGCACAGATGAGCACTGATATGGCATGTATAGGCACAGATGAGCACTGATGTGGCATGGATGGGTAAAGATGAGGCAAGGATTAGCACAGATGAGGCATGAATCCAGCCCACTTGCACTGCTGCACTGGCTCACTGACAGCTGAACCCAACATGTGCCGGTTTGTTGACAAACGATCGCTCCGTCATTGGACAGAGCAATCACGTGGTAAAGGACTTCTGTCATTGGCCCTTTACCCCGATCTGTAATGCGCTGGGTCTGGAAGACCCAGTGATCATGGACACTTCTGGATGCGTGCCCCATAGGGGAAGTCAATGTACGCCTTCGAAAAAAACACACCACAAAGTCCTACAAGGTATACAAGGCTTTCCCCTTTAATCCAATAGAGGGAACTGATTCCACCAATCTACAATACACTATAAACACCAAACTTAGGATGGATACAAGCTCAACCCCCTCCTCTATATTGTTTAATTATAAAAGACTTCTAGAGGGTACTTTCAGATACATGTAAAAGAAATACCATGAAAATACACATATGTTGCTGACTCCCATCCATGTACAAATTGCATCCTTTATTGAAAATGTGTAAAACCAACATACAACATACATAAATGACACCACATTTATATTATATTTCCCCATGTGAAAGAGTAAGGGGTACATAGAACCTCTACTTATTCAAGAAAAAAAGTGTAAAAAAAACATAGAGAAAGTTTATGACAAGTCCTTTAATTAAAAAACAAAACATACATCCTTTGCCAATATGTCACTGCCCAGCGATACAGACCATGTCAAGCACAATGCCCACCATGATTGATGGTATAGATTTTTTAGAAGACTTTCTTGTTTTTTGTATGGGATTCCCTCCTAAAATTCATACCAGACCTAAAGTCTCTGGTATAGAATTTGGACGGAACCTCATGTTTCTTTTTTTTTTTTTCGGGGGGGGGGGGGGGACATCGCTCTTTTCTTTCATTTTTTTGTGTGGGGTTCACTCTGAAAATGTATTTATTTATAATGTAATTTTGAGGGGACACCATGCCATTTTTTTTTTTTTTGCATGGGGCCCCCTTTAAAATTCATACTAGCCCTGGAGGACTAATCCTTTAACTGCTTCCCGCCCATGCCATTGTAAAATGGCGGCCAGGCAGGAACCCTATTGTTCTGGGAGCACATCATATGACATCCTCCCGAGAACGGGCCGTGCTCTGGAATGATCTGTCAATAGCTGCCGGAATCATGTGACTGCTGTAAACAAACACAGCAGATCACGTGACAGTTGTAAACAATGAATGGTTTCCTTTCATAGCATTTATTGTATGCTAGCTGTGATTGGGCACAGTGATCACATTGTACAGACAGAGCCAATCACAGCCTATTTGTTCCATGTGATTAGCTGTGGCCAATCACAACACACTGTCCTTCAGTAAGAATATTTGCCTATAGCAGTTAAATTCACAGCTAAAAGCAAGCATAGAATGTATGTAGCACTGCCCCCATAAGGACTGCCAGAGTCAGACTTTCCAGGTCCCCCTCGGCTACCAGCATACAGTTCTTTTGTTCTCCTTCCTCTGGCTCGTTTCAATAATCAGTCCAGGGGTATTTGGTTGTTTGTGTTTTACTATAAATTAGGGATAGGAGAAGGGAATATTGGGATACTTCGAATTAACAATACACAATGTTGGATGACTTCTATCTTCATGTACAGCCAGCCTGTTAATTCCCCCTGGCACTAAAGATGAATTAGAATTAAGTCTATTTGCCTTAGACGACTTGGTGGACTAGCAATTATCTTCAGGACACTCTCCTCAGCAGCCTCTCTCTCTCTACTTCTAACACCCGTCCACTGACTATCCTACATGTGGGGTGGCCCCCCTCAGGTCAGGCCCCTTGACACCAGTCCCTGTACTCATGATACTCTTATTCCAGGGTCTCCAGTGTCCCCCTCTTCAGTCAGCTCTCCTGGGTCTCTGGGTTCAGCTCCTCTCATCCATTCCTCCGGCCTTCAGGATGACCTCCTGCGACCATGTGCCACTGCAACAGAGGAGGAGGCAGCCACCCCCTCCCTCCGGGGCTCTGCTCTCCAGCCAAAGACCCCGCAGCACATGTGTTCCTGGCTCTTATACAGTATCCCAGAATGCACTGAAACAACTTGCCGCTGCCAATCACCAGGACCATATCAAAGCCTATGCATTTATTTGTCAGGTTTCCTCCCACTGTCCAATATGCCTCCCTATTGGACCAGTGTGAAACACTCTCTAGACACAATGAATCACATACTGAGCACACTGAGCAGACCTCACTAACAGATCCTGCTCTCTGGTAAGTATAGAGCAATATAGATCTGCCTGCAGCCCCTCTAATAATTAAACAGAGCCAAAAACTATACTCTCCCACCAGCACCTACCTAGGAGGGTGCTACATGTAAAAAAAAAAAAAAAAAACTTCTGATTCACTCCCCAGAGTAGTACAGTGTTAATATGGTAACACTGTATTGCTCTGGTCACAGTATGTACATTTTTATTTTTTTACATACTGTCACCAGTCAGTGTCCCTGATCACCGCCACGCCAGTTATATGATGGCGCTATACTGCACTGGTAACAGTATGTGAAAATTAAAAAAAAAAAACGTGAAAAAAGCTATTTTTTTCTCTTCCTTTTCCAAAAAAATTACAAATTCAAAAAATGTGCCGTGCCTCTCACTAAATACCCCGGACTGTCTACTTTCCATAAAGGTGTTATTTGGGGGATATTTTTACTGTCCTGGCATTTTTGGGTCTCAGTACATCAGGATTGATTGATTTGCAGATATATACCATCATTTGTGGACTATATAACTTTCCTACATGCTAAATATTAAACACTGATTTGGGGTTATTTTCACCAAAGAAATGTAGCAGAATACATTTTGCCCCTAATTTATGAAGAAAGATTATTTATTTGCAAAATTTTATAACAGAAACACATGTTTTGTGTGGAAAAAAAAATGATAAAAAATTTCATATGGGTACAGTGTTGCATCACGCGCAATTGTCATTCAAATTGAACAGCGCTGAATGCTTAAAATTGGCCTGGGCAGGAAGGGGGTAAAAGTGCCTGGTATTGAAATGGTTAAAGGATAAGTTTACCTTTGGGAACATGTTACATGGTGGAACATGTAACATGTTTCCACTGCTGCGGTCTGTCCCCAATGCGCCACCTCTAGTGACAGCGAGTCGGGGATCTTCTTCCCACACTTGCTGTCATGCTGTCACAATTGAAAAATAAAATTCTGTGAATAGAAAAAAAACACAATTATCACTATCCTTTCCAGCTGCCAGCTTGTAGGCTCAAGCTAGTCCATTGATGGTTCCTGTCATTGTGTAACTGCCTGCCCATACGTGTTACAAGTGGACAGCTTACACTGACAGTCTACAGAAGCCTTGCTTTGCATCTGTGATCTGCAGGCTCCTATTAAAAAATTATAAATGCACATTGTTTTACCTGCAAAAAAATGTGCATTATTATTATTTTTAAAAATCTGAACTTATCCTTTAATGGAAAAGAGTGTATATCCACTGACAATCAGCCACTGCCCAGCAATATAGATCATGTCAAGCAAGATTCCCGCCATGACTGATGGTTTGGATTTTTAGAGGAACTCCACCTACTTCTTGATTTTTGTGTAGGGTTCCCTCCAAAAATCCATACTAGATCTGAAGCATCTGGAATAGAATTTGGAGGGGACCTCATGCGTTTGTTTATTTTTTGTGTGGGACCCCCCTTAAAATTAATTCCAGACCTGAATGACAAATCTTTTAATAAAAAAGAATGGTCATCCATTGCCGAAAAGTCAGTGCCCAGTGATATACTGTTGATTATGTTAAGCATAATTCTCGCCATGATTGATGGTATACATTTTTGGGGGGACCTCTAATGAAACTGCAACCCACACTGTACCTGTGGACTTCCATCATTATACGGCTTCCTCCCAGTCGTGAACATAGAGATTAGGGATGATCGAAGTTTTGAAAAGTTTGTTTCGACCAGAACACCCGAACTTCCCGAAAGTTCTTCAGTAAAGAACATTGGTAATCAAAAAACACAATTTTGAAGCCCTAAAACCCAATAAATGCCCATAAAAAGTGCCTAGGGTTCTGGGTCATGCCCCAGGGACTATTAATCACACAAAAAAAAGTTCTTACAAATTGTCGTTTTTGATAGAGAGCCAATTATTGAAAAAATTATTGAAAAAAAAAAAAAAGAGATTTCTTTGAATTTAGTGTCTGGGGGGTCTAAAAGGTGTACCTGTGAAGTTTCAGCTCTGTAGCATGTCCAGAACCAGAAAAAAAAGATTGTTTGTATTAGAATTGCAGTAGAGCAGGCATAGGGCTCCGCTATTTTCACACCCAGCCGTTTTTGTTGCAGGCGTTTATTGGGCTTTTTTTGTGGACATGTTTGGAGGCAGGCATGACATCTGAACTTCTGTGTAGGGGTATATATACACACACATATATGTATATATACACATACACACATATAGGTGTGAAAGTAGCGGAACCCTATGCCTGCGCTAATGAAATTATTTGCAGGCATAGGGCTCCGCTCCTATCACACCTATATGTGTGTATGTGTATAAATACATATATGTGTGTGTGTGTATATATACCCCTATACAGAAGTTCAGATGTTATGCCTGCCTCCAAACAAGCCTAAAAAATTCCCAAAAAAATGCCTGCAACAACACACCTGGGCATTTTTGTTGCAGGCATTTTTTTGTGCATTTTTTGGGCATCTTTGGAGGCAGGCATAACATCTGAACTTCTGCAAAGGGGTATATATACTGTGACAGGAAGTCAGGTAAATCTGTGGATGTAGTCACAGACAGGAGATACATTTCCACCTGGTTTAGAAAATTCACCAATTACTATAGGGTGTCGGTTGAAAAGGTAGCCAGGACGGCTTAAGGAAGTTGAAAGGCCTTCAGCTGTTTGGAATGAGGAAGTTAAGGCCTCTATAATTTGTCCAAAGTAAGTCTATTGATTGCTGCCTCCTAACGCTGTGTGAGCTGGGGAGAGGAGGACAGTCGGATGTGTGCCTACCAACGCTGTGTGAAGCCTGGGAGAAGGATTGCTGCCTCCTGACGCTGTGTGAAGCTGGGGAGAGGAGGACAGTCAGATGTGTGCCTCCCGACGCTGTGTGAGCATGGGAGAAAACCTCCTGGAGCGATGTGCGCTAAGGAGGGTAAAAAGTGTGAAAACTTCTCCAGGTGAGAAAATGAACTATTTCTATGTGGAAGAAATAAATGAACTGTTTGCTATGTGAAGAGACACGCAAAGGGACATGTTCAATGTGAAGAGGAAAAGGGACATGTTCAATGGACATTTGTTGTGTGAAGAAAAAACATGGACTATTGAGTGTCTGCTGTAGGATCAGCAAAGTTTGCCCAACAGTAGGTTGGAGACAGACTCCGTAGGTAGGTTCCTGTATGTGAGAAGGTAGCCGCCCACAGTGGCAAGGATTTATTTTGTGTTTTATTTTTATTTTGATGTTTTTGAGGCTTGCAGTCTGGTGAAGGAAATTGCATGAATAAACCAAACTGTTGTTTGCAACCACTTCTCGGCTATCTCCCTGTGTAACAAACCCCCTAAAGGGGTCATCCACACCCGCCACCGAGCTAATCCCTCACAATACACACACACTTATATGTATATATACACATACACACATATAGGTGTGATAGGAGCGTAGCCCTATGCCTGAAAATAATTTCATTAGCGTAGGCATAGGGTTCTGCTACTCTCACACCTATATGTGTGTATGTGTATATATACATATATGTGTCTGTGTTTATATACCCCTACACAGAAGTTCAGATGTCATGCCTGCCTCCAAAGACGTCCACAAAAAAGCCCAATAAACGCCTGCAACAAAAACGGCCGGGTGTGAAAGTAGTGGAGCCACTACCCTGCTCTACTGCAATTCTGAGACAAACAATCTTTTTTCTATGGCGGTCACCCTGACATTGAAGAGTTTGGTCACCCTGCCATAGCAGTCAGAGTCAGTTAACCCTGCACTACACTACAGTCACCCTGACACTTAACACTTTCCCTACAGAAACTAGATTATTGAATCTAACTATAGTGGAAAATAGTACACTAACTACACTAGATATCCCTTTCCTCACACTAATAATTGCTAAATGACACTTTTGAAGCAGGAGTAACAGAACTGCTTCCACTCTCTTCCACAGCCCCTGTATTACAATGCTAGAGATTTGGCGGGGCTATCTTATATACTGGGGGGCGTATTCACTACTGATTGGCCTCTGGACCCCCTAGTCACTCCAATCACATTCCTAGCATCCTCCTGCCCCCTCAATTGGCTTTTACTGATGGTTCTGGTCCAATCACTGGCTTTTAAAGCCCAGTTCCTGTCCCATTGCATTTTGGTCGGTTCTGATTGCCGAATTCCGAACTTTTTTAGCAAAAAGTTTGGAATTCGGCTGAATTTCGAACAGTCAATGTTCGGGGTGAACCGATGGTTGACCCGAACCGTTCGATCATCCCTAATAGAGATCAGATTTTCCCAGCCACCCACATACAAAGGTAGCCGACAACTTAGCTTGTATTCGTTTTGAAACCTTCCAGGATATGAACTGTTTATTCAAACACAGGCACAAAGAGATATACACTGTGGGACAATCCCCCCTCCCCCTTAGCAGCCAATCCACATACACATATACATCCCATAATAGGTTGATCTTAAGGCAGACAGAAACAATAGAAAAATGGGATACAGGCACTTACCAATAACAAACCCCACCCCACCCCACCTCACAATCTAGCAAGGTTCTATGAGAGACTCCAACAATCTTCAAGCAATCTGAAAAGTCAAATTGTTTATCTTTATATATTTCTTGAGGGATATTGTTCAGAAATATTATTGTCTCAAGTGAAAGAGGCCCTTCATTCTTTCAACACAAACCACACATATAGAACCCAGGATAACTGGGGTAACGCAAAATGCGGTGTTGTTGTACAGCGAGTCTGATTAGTGCACACTCGACTGGAGTTCTTGGTCACCCTGTGCCCCTAATAGACACAGGATGACTTACACATTTGAGAGGCCGGGGAAGCTGGAAAAGGAGTTTCTTGACCTCTCTAAAGTAATCTGGGATCCACAAGCCCCCCCCCCCCCCAAAGTGACTCCTGTCACAGGACCTTACTTGTTTCTTGATTTTTGTTTGGGTTTCCCTCATAAAATCCATACCAGACCAGAAGGGTCTGGAGAAGAATTTGGAGGAGGCCTCATGCTGTTTTTTTGGGGGTATATATAAGACCCCATATAAGACCCTTACCTAGGATAAGGGTCTGATACAGATAAATGTCTGTTTTTTTTGCAAACAGAATGAAGCAGCTGGGAGCTGTCATTTTGCCAGCAATTTAAATACACATTTTTCTTTAGAGGCCTCAATCCATTTATTTCTCCTTTTTCATTTATACCAGACTTGAAGGGCCTGGTATGAATTATGGTGGAACCTCCACACTTTTTGAGTGGTGGTCCCCCTTTATTATCTATATCAGATCCTCATTTTGAATAAACATCTTGTATAAATGAGGGAATTCCTGGCTGCTTTGCATACAATCAGAACAAATCGGTAGGGAGATTTCATTTTGTCACCTTTTTCTTTGTTGTCAGTTTTACGGCAGTAGACTTTATACATTGTACAGATGTGCCACTTCTCAGGCAGGGTCAGGGCATCCCCACGCATTTCATTTAATCACTTGCAGACCACCAACCGTACATTTACTGCAGCAGGGTGGCCGCTCTGCTCCTGATCAGGTACCTAATATGTGATCTGACACTTCTGGGTCTGGGGCGCGTGCCTCCGGCGACCTGCTCCCCCTGTGATCACACATAGCGGGAGCCCAGCGGCAGGTACCGCGAACTTGATATCTGTCATCACCCGCCGATTACACAGTACTCAGGCAGAACGGCAGTCTGTCTATGTAAACAAGTTCTGTCAGAAGGGAAGGCATTGATCCTGTGTTACTACAAAGCAGGAACACAGATCTTTGCCTTCCCCTAGTCAAAGGACCTCCCCCATATTGAGTTAGCACAACCTAGGCACACGGTTAACCCTTTGATCGCCCCTAATCTTAACTTCTTCCCAGCCAGTGTCATTAGTACTGTCACAGTCAGGGCCAGCCCTACCATGGGCCCCATTGGGTCCATTGGACCCAGGCTGAACTTGGAGAGGGGCAGCAAATTGGCTCCCAAGATTTTTATTCTAGCAGTTTTGTGTGGGTTTTGTGTGAGAACATCACTCACGTGACTGTGGTGTGCGTAATGACGTCAGACATCAGCGCACTCCATCTCACACAGGGCAGGCTGGATGTTCTAGGACGGTGGGCGTGGCAGACACACGAGTGACAGTAGGACTGAGGACAGACGGTGGATGTTTGGAGGACCGGTCTGGTGGTGAGTTATGGAAGAAGATAAAAGTATATATAATTATTTAAAAAAAAAATATTTATATAAAATAATGGATGTGGGGGCTTTTTGGTGGGCGTGATTTTTTTTGGGGGGGGCAGAATTTCATTCTTGGACTTGGATGTCTTGGGCCAGCCTTGGTGACAGTGCATATTTTTTAGCACTGATCACTGTATTAGTGTCACTGATCCCTAAAAATGTAATTTAGGTGTCCGATTTGTCCTCCGCAATATCACAGTCCTGCTATGAGTCACTGATCGCCACTATTACTAGTAAAAAAAAAAAAATAGATAAAAATATCCCATAGTAGTAGACGCTATAACTTTTGCAAAAACAAATCAATATTGGGATTTTTTTTACCAAAAATATGTAGCAGAATACATATTGGCCTAAATTCCTTATGTTTTATAACAGAAAAAATAAAAAATAGTTTTTTTTTTTCAAAACTGTCGCTCTTTTTTTGTTTATAATGCAAAAAATAAAAAACTGCAGAGGTGATCAAATACCACCATAAGAAAGCTCTATTTGTTTGGAAAAAAGGACACATGAACGTGTAATTGTCAGTTGAAGAACCACAGTGCTGTATCAGAAAAAATGGCCTGGTCATGAAGGGGGGTAAACCTACCGGAGGTCAAGTAGTAAAGGAATTGTGCATTTTTAATACTTCACTTTAAACTTTACTAAAATTGCTGCTCCCCACCGAATTGATTGATGCTGCCTATTAGGTCTATGAGAAACAAAACAAAAAAAAAAAAAACAATTATGGTCTGCTCCTCCCCCCCCCCCCCCCCCCACCTGTCATTGTTTAGACTATTGATGAGCTGAATACACCTGGGTTTGGTGAACAAAAATGAACTAATTGAACTAAATTTTGGGTGCCAAATCTGAATCCTATTGAAGTCTATGGCAGGTGAATGTTGAAAAAAATCAGAAATGCTATTTTCTAGGCTAATAGACAAAGGAATGTCAAACAAATGGTATGGAGAGCTAGGCACTGTCCTGGAAAACGTATTGAAAAAGGAAAAAAAAATGAAAAATTCAAGGTGCAATAATTTTTTTTAGCAATGCTAAAACATTAAAATGCACAATTCCAATAAATAACATGTAAAGAAATGCCTTTTTGGGACCTGCCACTGTGGTGCAGCACATTCCACAAATTTGAGAAAGGGAGCCAAGTCTACCAGCTGAAACGGCAGCAACTGTAATGCTAGCAATTTGGCCAAGCTAGCAATAAGACGCTGAGCATGTGGATGGCTGGGACAGTATTTCTTTTTACGTTTCAAATACTGGGTAGTGAAATTTGCCTGCTGCTCAAATCAAGCGGTGGTATACTGCTAGCAGATTGGGTGCAAGTGTCTGTGCCACTCATTGCTATACCATCATCCCTCTCAATGCTGGTATTTGAGAAGGCATGAGGTATAGTAGGGTTAGAGATCGTAGATGAGGACAGGCGTGCCCCGCCTGCAGAGGATGCACTATGTCGACTGTGACCACCATTTTTCACAATGGACACAGAGGCTGCTTGCCCTCTTTTCGTGGCCTGTGAGCATCAGCCTCTCCTTGTCGGCATTTCGGACATGATGTTGATACATATCAATATAGGGTATACGCAACTGACCAATAGATACTCAATGACCTGATATGATGTAATTGATAGCCCTATAGATGAGCTGTGGTGGTTATAAATGTACGCAAGTGACCAATTATCAATACTTTCACTGATATATGATGTAATCTATAATCCTATAGATGGATGATCTGTGATCCCTATAGAAAGATCCACAACTGAGCAAAGGTTACTGTGGCTGATGTCTGCAGTGATCTCTATTCCTACAGGTCTGAGGCCCCTATAGAAAGATCCACAATTGGGCATAGGTTACTGTGGCTGATTCCTGCAGTGATCTCTATTCCTACATGTCTAAGACCCCTATAGAAAGATCCACAACTGAGCAAAGGTCACTGTGGCTGATTTCTGCAGTGATCTCTATTCATACAGGTCTGAGACCCCTATAGAAAGGTCCACAACTGAGCAAAAGTTACTGTGGCTGATAGCAGTGATCTCTATTCCTAAAGGTCTGAGACCCCTATAGAAAGATCCAAAACTGAGCAAAGGTTACTGTGGCTGATATCTGCAATGATCTCTATTCCTATAGGTGTGAGACCCCTATAGAAAGATCCACAACTGAGCAAGGGTTACTGTGGCTGATTTCTGCAGTGATCTCTATTCCTACAGGTCTGAGACCCCTATAGAAAGATCCAAAACTGAGCAAAGGTTACTGTGGCTGATATCTGCAGTGATCTCTATTCCTACAGGTCTGAGACCCCTATAGAAAGATCCACAACTGAGCAAAGGTTGCTGTGGCTGATTTGTACAGTGATCTCTATTCCTACAGGTCTGAGACCCCTATAGAAAGATTCACAACTGAGCAAAGGTTACTGTGGCTGATTTCTACAGTGATCTCTATTCCTACATGTCTGAGACCCCTATAGAAAGATCCACAACTAAGCAAATGTTACTGCGGCTGATTTCTGTAGTGATCTCTATTCCTACAGGTCTGAGACCCCTATAGAAAGATCTAAAACTGAGCAAAGGTAACACGTTTCGGAGCATGCGCAGTAGATGGAAGAAAATAAGGCGCGCTCCTTGTGACGCTGGCTTGTGACGTCGGAGGAGTGACGCTTACTTACCATCGTGCGTCTCAGCCCTCACCCCCAGCTGGGGATTATTCTCGTTCCATCTCTGGATGGATACAGAGGGACACGAGTGAGACACCATACAGGTATCAAATCGCATAGGTACAAACCCCCAATGCGATCCGATTCAGGTGCGGACCAAAAAAATGGTCCTGCACGACTTTGGTCCGAATGTGATGCAAATTCAGCCATAGAATATGTATGGCTGAACTCGCAATGCACAGACATCTCATGTGATTTGCATAGCAGTGCAGTGCGAATTACATGTGATGTCTGACATCGCTATAGTGTGAACCGGCACTAAAATCTTAGTAAGTCAACTATTACGCCTTAAAATCTTAGTAAGTCCATACAGAGGAAAAACGGGCTCAGTCAGGTGACTTTAAGAGCTTAGGCATGGGAACAGGGCCATTTTTAATGCAGAGCAAAAGGGGCAGCTGCCACGGGCCCAGTCATTGTTGTGAGGCCCAAAATATCTGCCCCTGGAGCCCATGTTTCCTGCAAATGTGAATGTGAATTTGGGTGGACCCGAGAAAATGTTTGCCCAGGCTCCAATCAACATTAAAGATGGCCCTGCATGGGAACAAAGTACACCGTGTTCTCAACAGATACATCACCATATATTTTGCTGCATTCCAATACATAAAAAAAATACTGGCAAGAGAAAACATTTTGTCTTCAATGGGACTCTTTTCACATTAATGTTTCTTGTTGCAGTGCATTGTGGAAGCATCCCGTATGCTGTATTTTGGTTATAATAACCTGCATTTTCCCAGTCTATGCTAGGCAATGATTATAAAGACATGTTAACGTGCTAAATTGTGCTTCTCCCGTACTGGGAATAAAAACCAGCCCTGGAAATAATTTCATACCAGCCCCAGAGCATCATAATACCAGCCCAACAGCATAACGTCATTATTTTCTTGTTCATCAAAGGGAAACCATGCATTCTAACCAGTTCTGTACCAGAAGGTTTTACCCCCTTAATCACTTTAAAAACCGGTAGGATTTGCCCCCTTCCTGACCAGGCCCTATTTTGTGATTCGGCACTGTGGGGAAGCCGATAAGTCTACGTTGGTTTGCACAGGGCCACTCTGCCGCAGTAAAAAGGTGGCGGATGGTCGGGAAGTGGTTAATGACCAGGCCATTGTTTGCGATTTGGTGTTAATTTAACAAAAAATTGCGCGGTCATGCGACGCTGTACCCAAATAAAATGTATGCCCATTTTTTCCCCACAAATAGAGCTTTCTTTTTGGTTTTTGATCAAGTGTGCAATTTTTATTTTTTGCGCTATAAGCAAAAAAAGAGCGACGATTTTTTTTAAAAAACAATATTTTTCACATTCTGCTATATAACATTCTCAAAAAAAATAAAAAAATTTTAAATCAAAATTTTTTAACATTTTAGGCCAATTTGTATTCTGCTACATATTTTCGGTAAAAAAAATCCCAATAAGCATATTTTAAATGATTTACGCAAAAGTTATCGCGTCTACAAACTATGATAAAGATTTATGTCATTTTTTATTTATTTATTTATTTATTTATTACTAGTAATGGCGGCGATCTGCGATTTTTAGCGGGACTGCAACATGGCGGCGGACAGATCAGACCCCTAACTGACATTTTTGACACTTTTGGGGGGACCAGTGACATTACTACAGTAATCAGTGCTAAAAATATGCACTGTCACTGTAATAATGACACTGGCAGGGAAGGGGTTAACCCAGGGGCGATAGAATAACCTGAACTAATTATCTAGCCATCTGGACAGAAACAATGTGAGGTCATTAACATTTAACAATGGAACAGACAGACTTAACACAATCCACATCCCACCTCAATAGACAGACAATAAGAAAAGACTGCCATTGACAGTCTGTCCATCTCCTACATTGAAGTACATGGAATACACATCTAAGCATTGCTTTGATTATTTAGGAGTCACAGACTTCATGGCAACAGGCTATAGGTGTCACAGTGTAAAGTGGGATTAAATCTTCATATTTCTTGAGAGATATTGTTGATAAATATTACTCTCCCATTTGAAGTTATCCAAACCATTTTCTCAGTGTCCATTAAGAATCTGTCTTTCACTCCCAGTGATGGTGAGTACCGTCACAAATACTACAGCTCTATCCATATAGGCGGTTATCTGATCTCTCATTTCTTGCACTCTCCAAATGAGCAGATCTATGCAGGATGAATTTAGGACAAAACAAAAATGTCTGTATTTAGCGAGAGCAGTGATCACTAATTAATTGTATTAGAAAAGTGTGCACCTAGCTTGGGGTGGTTGGGATCTGCTGGAAGGAGGAAACACAGCCACAGGTGTGTGCTAATGAGGTCAGCTGATTAATTCCTTCCTGTGTCTTATGGTGACCATACACTATATGAATAAAATCATCCGAAATTTGGACGGTTCGTTCATTTTTCACCCAGTTAATGGGCACAAATCGGTAATCGGTTGTGACGTTTTTGAGCCAAATAAAAATGAAGGACAAGTTTTGAAATTTTATGCTGAATGAACGATAAATTGAAAGGTTAATGTTTTTTCTCGGCCAAACTGTTTGCACTCGGTATATGTGAAAAAACAGACAAAAAAAGGATTCATTTATGTCCTTTGAACGATTTATCAGTCATTACATCACTCTCACGGCCGGAATGAGTTTGAACAATTTTTCATGTATCAATAAAATTCATCACCAAGAAACATCCCAGAGTTCTTATAGAATCTTAGTAGCGCAAGGATGGAAAAACCCTCCTATCATAAAGTGCAAATATGCATACATAGCCTATAAAAGCATAAATTAAATAAATAACTGTGACAAGTCCTTCACAAGTCCTTATGTAATATATCACAGTGTGAAGAGGGTCTTGTCGGTGCCAATACAGGGGTCACCAAAGGATGTCACCACCACCAGTGCTGGGGGAGATTTAGCCAAAATGCACACTCACCAGAAGACCATGCCTAACCACTCTCATGGAATAGGCTAAAACCGCATGAATAAATCAGATGGCTTCCTCCCGGTATAGATGGCTGCTGCACACTTACTCCTCTCATATATGGTATATGGGTGACAAAACAAAGAACACCTCCATAGCGTGATAACGTTTCAACATCAATTTATTTGAAGAAGACAGTACACAGTCCGCGGTCCCGCTGCTTACACCAGACGCCAGAGCACCTTCCCCATCACAAAAGCTCTGGGGGACAGGGGGGCTTGATTTTTTTTTATTTAATTTTTTTAAATTATTTTAACACCTTTCCTTTAATTTTTTTTCTTTTTTTTAATCATTTTTATTGTTATCACAGTGAATTTAAATATCCCCTATGATAGCAATCTGCAGTGACAGGTACTCTTTTTAAAAAATTGGGGTCTTTTAGACTCCAGATCTCTCCTCTGACCTTAACGCATCGGACCACACCAAAATTGGTGTGATAAAATGCTTTCCCAATTTCCCAATGGCGCTGTTTATTTCTGGCGAAACAGAAGTCATGAAATGCTCGTAGCTTCTGGTATCTTAGGCCATAGAGATGATTGGAGCCATTCTCGTCTCCAATCAGCTCTATGGTTAGATAATTGAACTACCGGCTGCACTCTCGGGTTAACCGGTGGGACAGGAGAGCCCGAGAGAAACCACGGAAGGTGGAGGGGGGAGGGGGAGTCACCTCCCACTGCTTGTAAAAGCAGTCTAGCGGCCAATTATCCACTAGGATCGCTTTTAAATGTAAGCCGACTGCTGGCTGTAAAAAACGATACCAAGATGATGCCTAAATCTGCAGGCATCATCCTGGTATAACCACTCAAAGTCCAGCAACGTACCAGTACATTGCTGGTCCTTGTTTGGCATATAGTGTCGTTTTTTTTCTTTTTCATGCAGCCTGTGGGCAGAACGAAAAAAAGAACCTAACAGAAATCTCCGCAGAAAAATTGAGTAGTATACACACCATTAACTGCCCAAACATCCAAACCCACTTCTTAATGGCGGATATACATGACAAAATTCCATGTATATCTAAAGGTATTTTAACTGCAGTAGCAAACGCTGTTTGTGTCAGAATATGTAAAATCAGTGTGGCAGCCAATGAGTGTAACTGCAATGCAAACAGGTTAACACAAGAATGAAAAACAAACAAAGTACAGTAAAAGTACAGTAGGAAGAGTAGAAGAACATAAAAATAACTGAAACGTTATATATTTTTTGTTTATTTCTGTAATTTTTTTACATTTTATTTGTGAAAAAAATTTGAAAAAAGTGACGCTCATGTGGACATGTGAAAAAAGTGACGCTCTGTCACTTTTGTGACAAAGGCGTTCAGCATAGCCAATTGAAATAAATAAACCAAATTGTATCAGCGTCTCGCTTTAGGGGCAACTAAGTACGGTGCCAAAAGCTGGTCGTTAAGGTCCACACTTATTAGTCGTGGACACAGAGGGGTTTCTCCATAACACCAGTTGCCATAGTAATTTCGACTGTCATGTCTGCGTGAAGGGATGACAAAATGAAAACATTCCGTGTATCCCTCCACTTCACTGCAAGCAATTTGTCCCAAACTATCTTGCCGCTGCTCCCTATGTAGTCTGGGCAGTTGGGGAGCTCCACAGTGCTATCTTTTCCCTTGTAGACCCGGAAACAGTGTTGCCAACCGTCCGTATATTTACAGACAGCCCGTAAAATCAGGGCACTTTTCTCCTGCCCGTAAATGCCCGTAGCAGGAAAAAAGTGCCCGTTAAAAAGATGGCTGTGGCGAGACAAACTGACTGCGCATGCGCAGCGTGCGCCTCTCGGTTTCGGTCACTCACTCACACTCAGTCAGTCAGTCTCATGTCTCCTCCCCCGCCTGTGCCCTGCCCACATGGCCCGCCCAGAATTTTCCCGCCACTTCCTGCCGCTACCTCCCCCAGCCTAAATAGCCCAGGACCGAGCAGGTGCCCGCGGCGCGCGCAAGCAAGCCAAGCCAGGAGGAAGGAGCCTGCTGGAGGTGCCGAGGTGGACAGTGGAGGAGTCCGACGACCGACCCCCCACGAGGATCCATCCATCCATCTGGCTGGCACACCACCATCCACTCCACTGTCTCTCCATCTGATCTTCTCCAGTGAGTACTCCTCCTAGTCTCCTCGCTTCCGAGTCCAGTGGGGACTCCAGTCCAGTCCCCACCACAGTCCTGGTCCTGGCCTTGAGCCCAGGGCTGCTGGAGGATCCATCCATGCCATTCGTCGCAGGAAATGCAGAATGCGGAAGAAAGTCCAGCTTAAACAAAATGTGTTATGCCCAAAGGAGGATCAATTGGGATGTCACAAGAATGATTGCAGAGAATTTCAATTGTTGTGCTGCTGTATTCCTTCACCTAAGTTTGACTAATAGAACCTACACCCTGGGGGACAATACCATCTAACTAGAAAAGACAAGCATACGGTTGTAGAAAACAATATGAGTGCCAGAGCAGGTAAAATGTACAATATAGGCCTATCTACTACATACAAAATAGTCTGTTGTTAGGGAGACTGCACACAAATTTGACCATTCAAGCCGGTAACTATGGTGGAAAATTCTACTTTTATATAACGGGCAGCATAATGCTGCCCCACAGTGTGTAATGGAGCATAAGCTTTTAATAACTTTATTGCATCATGTTTTGTGATATTCCTGAGAGACATAGGACACTGAGGACAGCCTCTGTTTCACACAGTCTATGACAAGCTTGTTTGGTGACGGGTCTGTCTGTCCACCACACTCCACACAGTTAGCTTCTAACTGTAAGAAGACACACTTTTGGGTAATACACACACACTACCACTACTGTATCAAAGCTGAATTTGCAGGAGAGGCTATAACACACTACGTATGACCCATTTACTGTCAAGAGGTTAAAGTGTTTTCTTCTAAGGTTATCATGATCAAGAGCATGCAATAGAATTATAGAATTAACAGGACAGGAAAAAAAATGTTAATATACTCATATATACTAATTATATGCCATTGCCAATGCTCCTACATCACAAAAAAAAAAAAAAAAACTGCTCTTTCATTTCCAGTAATTCATGCAAGGTAGTGAAAAAATAAATGGAATTGATAAGAAGCCTGAAAAAAAGTCCATTGTGGGCAGGCCCAGCCCCCCACCCCAGTCAGTCCATTCCACTCTAGTCTAGTAGTCCAGTCAGAGCCAGCATTCTTTTACCTTGAAATCTCCCCCAAATCACACTGTTAATTGCAAATTGTATTTGTTTGCAACATAAAGACTTAAATTTGCACTTAAAATGTAATTTTGTACGTTTTTGAAAATGCCAGTAAAAAATTTGCTCTGCCAGTAAATTTTGAGTGTCGTGTCAGTGATTTTTAATGTAACGGGTTGGCAACACTGCCCGGAAACTAACTGTATAGCCTGTGGCCCTGTCACAGAGCTTATACAGCTTGACCCTGTATCTGGCACGCTTGCTGGGGAGATACTGTTTCATAGCAATGTGGCCAGTAAACTTAGTCAGGGACTCATTAACGCAGACAACTTGTTGGGGGGGAAACAAGGCTGCAAACCGCTGATTGAAGTGGTCTACGAGGGGCCAAATTTTGTGGAGCCGGTCATATTCAGGGTCTCCCCAAGGACGAAAGATTTCATTGTCGTTGAAATGCATAAACCGCAGAATTTGCTTGTATCTCGCCCTGGACATGGAGTACACGCGCATATGGTGAATTGGGCTAGTGGACCAATATAACCGCAATTCACTCTTTTTGGTTATGCCCATGTTGAGGGAAAGGCCCAGAAACGTCTTAAACTCGGAAACCGTTACAGGTTTCCAGCCAAATTGTCTGGCAAGGGGCAAATTTGGGTTGTCGGCGATGAATTGACCAGCATATACATTTGTTTGGTCCACAATAGATCTGAAAAGATTTTCCGTGAAAAACAGCTCATAAAAATTCAGGGGAGTAAAATTGGATGTTTCCACTTGGATTCCAGGTTGGCCAGTGAATGGGGGAAGTACTGGCTCTGTAGTATCAGTGGGTTGCCATTCAGGATATGCCAGGGGGGGCACTATGGGCTCTACGGGCCTGTCTTCGAATACGCGGTGGCTGCAGACCACTACTTGTGCTAGCCACAGCAGCAGCTTCAACTGCACTTATGGGACTCGCCACGTCACCAAGTGTTACTGCAGTGCTGGTTGTACTAGGTCCAGGGTGTACTAGGCAGCTGGTGCTCACCAGATCACCAGAAGGCTGAGCGCCACTAGTACCGACACTCTGCTCCATACGAGCACGCTGCGATCTCTGCACCTCTTCAACTCCAGAATGGGGTCAGGTACGCCTGGTTCTAACAGGGACCCATCCATCGTCTGAGCTATCTGTCAGGGAGCCACTGCTCTCTTCAGGTTTCTATACTAACCCTGATTCTGCCAGTGAGGCTTCCCCATCGCTCTCATCTGACATGGTCAGTATACTGCAGGCCTCTGCACTACTGTACCACCGTTTTGTCATTTTAGCAACTAAATTTACAGATACAGTATTGTGACTCACAGGTAAAAAAGCACCTGGTTGTAAAGGACTATTTCAACCGCTACCAAAAAAAAACTGCTAATGCTAGCAGGGATCAGGCCTGACTCTGCTAACACAGCAGTTTTGTGTTTTTTGTAAGTGACAGCAATCTATTGATTACTACACTTGCCTGGGTGGGGTGGGCTGGGCGGAGGGGCTAAATGCTGGCAGGAATCAGTGCTGATCGTGCAATCACCGTGTTTTGGGAACCCTAAACTATTGGGGACGATAGTATAGTTCTGATCAGATCGGATATTGATCTGTTCAAACAATATACTAGTAATGGAGGTGTATGTGTGTGTGTATGTGGTAATCAAAGGGTTATTTCTAACTTTGCGCCGGGGATCTGCGATATCCTAAACTGACGTTAACACTAACTAATGTCACCTGTGACACTAATAATAGTGATTAGAAAAAAAACTGTACACTATAAAAGTGACACTGTGACAGGGCAATGGAGGGTATAACCGGGGGGGATCAGGGAGTTTATCTTTATTGGGGGATGAGGGGTGGCGGGGACCCTACACCTACTTGGGACAGAAATGTACTCGCTAGCGCTAACTGAAGTCACAATCACACTATCACAGATATACAGAAAAACACTATATTACCTGTGTATAATGTGCAATGTGACAGAGGGGAAGGGGTTAACTGGGGGGGTATCAGGGGGTTAAATCTTTATTGGGAGGGTGGCAGTATCCTAACCCTAAAAGGAACGGCCGCAAGCGCTAACCACCCGGACCACATCCAGGAAGTGCAAGGCAAACTCCTGGGGATGCTTAGGTGGCACACACAGCAAAGGCATAACTATATCATCATTGAGGTGGAACGCAGAAACCACCTTGGGAAGAAACCACTGATTCGGTTGCAGAACCACCTTATCTTTATGAATGATCACATAAGGAGAACAGCAGGATAAAGCCGCCAATTCGGATACTATGTGAGCCGACGTGATGGCAACCAGAAAGGCAACCTTCTGTGACAACACAGACAGAGGAACCTTCCTGATGTTTTCGAAGGGAAGTTGTTGTAACACAGACAAAACTAAATTCAGATCCCAGAGAGGCAAAGGAGCTCTCCTCGGGGAGCCAAATGCTGCACCCCCTGAATGAAGGTGCGGACCAAGGAATGCGACGCCAAAGGTCGCTAAAAAAAGATGGCCAAGGCTGACAATTGACCCTTGACCATAGTCAGTGCGAGACGCTGATCCACGCCCTTCTGCAAGAAGGCCAAGACCCTCGCCACCGAGAAGGAACGAGGATGAAGACCCTGCGATTCGCACCAAGCAATATACGCTTTCCAGGTGCAGTGATAAATCTTTCTGGAAGTGGCTTTACGAGACTTCAACAAGGTAGGGATGACCGCCTGTAGAAGACCTCTATCCCTCAGGACCTGGCTTTCAACAGCCATGCCGTTAAAGCCAGCGACTGTAAAGCAGGATGGAAGATCGGTCCTTGAGACAGAAGATCGTCTCTCAGCGGAAGACGCCAGGGAGGTTCGACGACCATCTGAACGATGTCTGCGTACCAGGACCTTTGAGGCCAGTCCGGGGCCACTAGAATGACTGACATCCGTTCCGACGCCACCCTGCGGAGGAACCTGGACAGCAGTTGAATCGGAGGAAAGGCATAAATCAGCCGATAGCGGTGGCAAAGCACCACCAACGCATCCGCCAGAGGATCGCGAGTTCTGGCCAAGAACCTTTCCACCTTTTTGTTGAGATGGGACACGAATAGATCCACGTCCGGTGTCCCCCACTGGGCACATAGCGGATGCAGGGACCATTCCCCATGGTCCAAAGTCTAGCGACTCAGATAGTCTGCCTGCCAGTTTTCCACACCCGGAATGTGAACAGCCGAGATCGCCGGTACATGCGATTCGGCCCAAGAAAGGATCTAGGCCACTCCCTAGGCCGCCCGGGCACTCCTGGTGCCCCCTTGGTGATTGATATAGGCCACGGCCGTGGCATTGTCTGTCCGTTGTGGCATTGTCTGTCCGGACACCACCTGTAGCTGAGATGACCACCGGATCAGACAAAGCTTTATCGTTGGAGCTCCAGGACGTCAATAGGCAACAAGGTCTACCCCGCCGACCAAGTCCCCTGGGCACAAAGCATGCCCAGAACTCCTCCCCAGCCTGACAGACTGGCATCCGTGGTGAGAATCGTCCACAACAGAGGCCGAAAATTCTGGCCCTGCATCAAGGACAGCGACTGGAGCCACCACAAGAGATCCGACCTTACTCGACAACTCAAGGAAATTCTCCTTTCCAATTTCTGAGGCGTCCTGTCCCACCTGTCCAGGATCTCTGCTTGCAGAGTCCTGGTGTGAAATTGAGCAAATGGAACTGCTTCGAAGGCCGAAAACATCAGGCCCAGAACCCGCATGCAGGTCCGCAAGGAGGAAAGATCGTTGTGCCTGAGAGCCCTGATCTCTTCCCGTAAAGTCCATACTTTGTCCTCCGGAAGGAAGACCCAAGAGTGAGCGGAATCCAGGACCATCCCCCAGGTACTGGAGACGAGTTGAGGGAGTCAGTGCTGACTTCTGAAAGTTGATGGTCCACCCAAAATCATGTAGCGTCTGAACCGTCACAACCAGATCGCTTGCCAAGGTCACACATGAGTTCGACCTTAACAAGAGGTCGTCCAGGTAACCGAGGACCGCAATGCCCCGTAAACGCAGTAAAGCTAGAACCGGAGCCAACACTTTGGTGAAAACTCTGGGAGCTGAAGCGAGACTGAAAGGTAACGCCACAAATTGGTAATGCTCCCCAGCCACCGCGATGCGGAGATATTTCTGACGACCCTCGAAAATAGGGATGTGCAGATACGCATCCTTCAAGTATATGGATGCCAGGAAGTCCCCGGGCCTCAACAATGTCACCACCGACTGGATGGATTCCATCCTGAACTTCTGTACCCGCACAAAGCGGTTCAGAGATTTCAAGTCCAGAATCGGACGTACCTTGCCCTCTTTTCTGGGCACCCTTAATAACGAGAGCTTCTTTTAAGCGCTAATGAGTGCATCCATTTTGCACTTTCCCACGCTACCGAGGAGGAAGATTCCTCCTCTTCCCGCTCAGACGCGGGGGACCGGACCCCTCAGGGGTCCGTGGCAACCAATTCAGGCTCAGAATCAGAGGACTGGGAGGGCATAGGCCATTTTTTGGAGGAGCGTTCCGACATCAGCAGATGCATCTGAGACACCAAAGTCGAAAGGGCAGCAGATAAGGAGGCCATGGAGGAGGATTTAGAGCCCATTCAGACTAGCGCGACACGACTTTGGAGGGCGACTTGCAGAGACTTCACATAATGGAAGTCTATGCAAGTCGCTCCCAGGTCGCCCCAAAGTAGTACAGGACCCTTTTTCTAAGTCGGAGTGACTTGTGTTGCTCCTATTAGAATGGCTCCTGTACTAATCAATGAAGAAAGTGGGGTTCCCCTTGTGGGACTTTATAGGCACATAAAATATATACTGTGTAGAAAATTATATGAAAAGAGTATTGAAAAAATATAAATTTTTATTGTAAACACAAATAATGATTAAAAGCAGTACAGGCAAAGGAGAGACAGATATATCAACCGTAGTAGTCTGAACTAAAACCCAACATGTTTCGAAGCCAAAGGGAAGATTTTGCTTCTTCTTCAGGGGAGGGGTTCAAACGGTACTCTAATGAATAAAAAAGTATAAATAGTACAAAAACCATAAATTTTGGAGGTTTTTTGAGGAAGGAAGATATTCCAACATAACTTTATAGAGTTTTATACAGTTATTATGATAACAATAGTAACGAGTACTTACAAGGTTGAGAGAATAACTGTACTCAGGTAGCCTGCACGGTTAAAAACATCTGGTGGGTGCGAGTGTCCTTGCAGTCAAAAATGCAATGAGTAAGATGGTAAATGGTTATTCTAGCCAATGAACCAGCCGCTGTTGACATCAGGCGTGCAGCCCCCAATCAATGGACGTCTGAAGTCCTTAATTGGGAGAGGCCAGAGATAGCCTTTTAGGCGTAGGTGAGTGGCAAAGGTGTAGGTAGCGCCGGTCTGAAAAATGGACAGAACAGGGCTAAGTACATTGATATATGTAGCAAAATAAGCAAGAGAGAGGCTGATAAGTGTCGGCATATAAGATAGCTGTATATCTATGAGTAATATGGTAAGTATATAAAGAGCATAATGACATAAAAATATATACCAAAAAGGTAGCCCAATATAAAATGGGCAATAAAAATTGCATTGCAATAGAATATAGCTAGAACAGCGAAGCCGATCAGAAAGAAATATAAAGATTTTTTGGAAAACTGATTAACATGTATAAAATTGATACCTGAATGTAGATGGTAGTAAGGCAAACAGCGTCCTCTCAGCACCACAGCCAGCAAGTAAATGCGCTGGCTGTGTGTTGCGAGAGGTGCACTATAAAAGTGCTAGTTAATTGGTGCAAGACGTGACACAGCTGGCCTCAAGGGAAGGGCTTCCCGGAACGCCGGTGCCGAGCCCGCCCACAGAACCATGCGTCACCCCTGACGCGACGTGGGCGGGATCGGCATCTGCGCTCCACCGACACGGGGGTCAGAGCCGGAAGTGCCGATGCACTAAGGCTGCCGATTGGTCCGAGCTGAACCGCAAAGGGCACAGAGGATGGAAAGTAGGACCAGGCTACCGCGATAACGCGGTATATGTCTCCCCGTGCCGGGACGCACATTAAAGAAGGGGCAACGCCCGGAGTCAACATAAATTGCTGGGAGAGATCTACAAGCCAAATTGATTAGAAAAAATTGCACAAAAGGAATGCATTACTATATCGATAAGACATGATTGAAGGTTGTAGTTCTTGAGTGTAAATATCAGCAAGGACACGACCCACAGATGTAAACAGGTTACAGACACTGGAATACAAAATGACAAAATCAACATACAGGGAAGAGGAACATACATACAACTTATGTCAATGACAATACAACAAGTATCGAAACATGTACATATATTTAAGCATAATTATAACAGAAGAAATTAATTTTGTTATATAATTATTATACAAAGAAAATTAGCATGTTGACATAATATCGTACAATACAAAACATATTAAGGCCAGAGCAGTAAAGCATATAGATATATGGATATTGGGACTAGTATGATGTTATGGGAAAGCCCTAAAATATAATTAGAGGTGAATGGCCGTCTGGTTTGGGTGGGGGGAATTAAATCTCCATTCCTCCAGAGTTAAAACCCTCGAGAAAGGGCTTGAATGATAAAGATCCATTAAGTCCTGGGGGCTCAGTGGCCCTAAGACAATATATCCATTTTAGTTCAAGTTGGAGGAGGGACTTATTCCAGTCCCCTCCTCTAGGGGCTGGGTGGACTCGGTCGAGAATCAAAAACTTGACCTTAGGCATTTTGCCGACATGTACAGTAGCCACATGTCTACCTAAAGGAAGCTCAGGGTCTGCTTTCCTCATGCTTAGAAGATGGCGGTATGCGCGTTGCCAAAACTCCTGCTTGGTCTTACCAATGTAAAAGCACTGGCAAGAACAAAGCAGGAGATAAACCACGCCTATCGTACGACAGTTGGCAAAATGCTTAGGTCGATGGACATCTCCATTCGGTAATATGGGGGATTTTTGTGTGAGCATATAGCCACAATATTTACAACTGCCGCAGATGTATGTCCCTCTGTATTTGCAACAAGTGGACGTGACAGTATCGCGGAACTCACTACGGACTATTTTGTCTCGTAAAGCTGGGGCCCTTTTATAGGTAAAATTAGGTGTATCTGATACATGTTGGCCCAATATAGGGTCCGAGGCCAGCAAGTGCCAGTGTTTGGAGACAATGCGTCTAATTTTTTGGTGTTGCTGATTATAGGGTGTTATAATTCTTATGATATCTTCCTTTTTAGAGCCTACTGAAGTTTTTGGGGCTAGTAGTGTGTCTCTGTCACTATTGAGGGCACGTTGGTAAGCTTGTTTGAGCGATTTCTTAGAATAGCCCCTACGTAGTAGACGTTTTTGGAGGGCGTCAGCGGCCGCTTGAAATAGTTTGAGGTCTGAACAATTTCGTCTTATCCTCAAGTATTGACTGGTGGGAATTGATCTAAGTAGAGGGGTGGGATGAAAGCTTGATCCGTGCAATATTGTATTTCCCGCGGTGGGTTTCCGGTAGAGGTTACTCTTTAGGGTATCATTTTCACTGCGCATAATCTCGACATCGAGGAAAGTGATCCGATCGGGATCCATGTTCATTGTGAATGAAAGGTTAAAGTCGTTCTTGTTCAAGTGAACTAAGAAGGCTTGGAGGGATTCCGTGGGACCGTCCCAGATGAGGAACACGTCGTCGATGTACCTGGTCCAAAAAAGGATGTGACCAGTGTACATCGACAAGGCGTCATCATCCAGGAGAAAATGTTCCCACTCCCCCAGGTACAGGTTGGCATACGATGGGGCACAACAAGTGCCCATCGCTACCCCCTGTACCTGGAGGTAGTGGGAACCGTTAAATGTAAACACATTATGTGTTAAGATAAACAACAATAAATCTAGTATAAACTCGCCATAGGCATCCACTATGTCCTGACCAGATATAATATGCTTTACAGCTGCGATACCCCTGGAGTGGGGGATCGAGCTGTAAAGAGCCTCCACATCGATGGTGACTAGAATCGCGGTGGAGGGTATCCAAAGGTCCTTAATTTTATTAATAAAATGAATAGTGTCCTTAGTAAAGGAAGGTAGCTTATGAACAAGGGGTTGAAGATAGGCATCAACTAATTTACTTGCGTTGTCTGTAATAGATCCGCATCCCGAAATAATCGGTCTGCCGGGAGGGTCTGTGGTACTTTTATGTACCTTTGGGAGGCCGTAAAATGTGGGGGTGACAGGAAATTTAGTGCGGACAAAATTCCAGGTGTCTTTAGAAAAAACATTATTGAGGTAAGCGGTATCTATCAACTGATAAAATTCCAAGTTATACTTGGTAACTATATCAGGTGTGATACGCCTGTACCAATCAACGTTATTTAAGATGTTGGTGCACATTTTGATGTATTGAGAGTTGTCCATTATCACAATATTCCCTCCTTTATCAGCCTGCTTGATAGTAATAGATTTATTGGTTGCCAATTTGTTAATTGCCTCTCTTTGGGCTTGAGAGATGTTAGGTTGGGATAGCGGACGTATATTAAGTTTTTCAACTTCCTTTGACACTATTTTTAAGAAGGCGTTGATATTCGCATTCTGAATGGGAGGGTAGGCGTCGGATTTTTTGCGAAAATCAGTGCCTACTATCTTTTGTTCTCTGGTTTCAGGCGGGATACCAGCGAGTAAAGAGGGGAGGTCCACACGATCAATAAGATCCTCGTTTTCTTCGAGAAGAGTAATTAAAGTATCTAAAATAGGGTCCTGTTCATGTGGTTTTTGTTTGTCTTTGTGGTAAATGTATTTGAAATTTAATTTGCGGGCAAATAGATGGAGATCCTTGACAAAATCAAATTTGTTGATGTTATTCGTGGGGCAGAAGTTAAGGCCTTTCTGTAATATGGATAATTCAGATTCAGATAATTTGTAGCTAGACAAATTAATAATAGAAAAGTCCACATTGTCTTGTGCCAGACTGGTGGGGAAAGGGGGGGTTGCAGTGTGGGAAGTTAAGTGAGGGGGAGAGGTGATGGGAGTGCAAGTGTGAGTTGTGAAGCTCGTTGGTGGACCACATCTAAAAAAGTTTGGTCGTCTAAGTGAGTGATGGAAGAGTGATGTGTAGGTAAATTAGATACATTAATAGGGGGTGGTGTTTGTTGTGAGCGAGGGATATTGGACAGTGAAGGTATTGATGTTGTAGGAAAAAGAGATAAAGCCTCCTTGTGTTGGGGTTGGGTGTTAGACTTTTTAGATATAGGGTCTAGGCCGAAGGCATGGGGACGTTTAGTACGTTCCATTGGTGTCTTGTGATTCTTCACAGGGGGTGGTAACTTGGTATTCAGTTTAGGTACTGGGGCATTGGGGTCCCTATTAAGTGGACGAATATAGTGTTGATTATTTGTCCAATGAAAAGCCTTCCCTTGTATATAAGTATTTTTGTCTTTATTAAGAATTTTTTGTTTCTTCACAAGGGTATTTTTATTGAAGGTGTCTAATTGTTGTTTTAATTTGACTTCCCGATGGGAAAAAGTGGTATGGCTTTTGTATCTTTTTAGTCTTTCGCATGTAGAAGCTATATGTTTATCCAGCTCTGTGGTTCTTAAGGAATATTCCTCAATGAGGAGGTTCATAAGAGCCACAGAGCATTGTTGTAATGCCTGTTCCCATTTGATTTTAAAGCTAGGGGTTGGATCCTCCAATATCGTACATATTAAATAATTAATTAGTACATATTAATATGTACTAATCAATGGACCGTGACCTACCGCGACTTGTCAGGCTGACAAGTCACGCTAGTCTGAATGGGCTCTAATGCAATTTTCGTTTACTGCAATTGGACTCTGTGTGTTTACTACCGCTGCACTGCACTTCACCTCCTTGGTGGCAGTCTTCTTGCTGCGGGTGCAGGGTCCATCATGGCACCATTAAAAATGGCCCTGGTGCTACTACCTAAGTTTACCGGCTCCAAAATTCCTCTGGCTGAGTTGGAGGAGAGATTAGAAAGCATCAGGTTCCTGCCCGGCTGATCGAGGAACTAGCTATTAACGCCTTTAAGGATGATGCCAGCAGAGTGGTGATGCGCGTCCTGAAGAGGAACGAGCCACCCTGGAACAGATTGTGTTGCACCTGAAGGGCCTGTTTGAAGAGAACGTAATGGTCCCATAGTTGAGGCAGAGATTCTATGTCCAGAGGCAGCAGGAAGATGAGAGCCTCACATATTTTGCGGTAACACTCCAGAATCTCAAGAAACGCATGGAGAAGAGAGATGTATGTGGCTGTGCTGATATTACTGCTTCAGACCACCTCCTAAGGGACATGTTTATGGGGGGGAATAAAAGCTGGTCTGGTCAGGAGAGCCCTGCAAGAGTGAGTTAGAGAGCAACCCGCCATCTCTTTCAATGACATTGTGGTAGATGCAGTTGCGTGGAAGCAACTGTGGCAGTGACAAAGAAGTATGATCCAATGCACTTGAAAGCAGAGGTCATAGCCCCTTTCAGCCACACAGAGGGCGCTGAGAGAACTAACTCAAGATGTTGCCTCCCTGAAACAAGAAATGTTCTTGTACAAACAAGACTTGGCCCACCCCCTTAAGGGCAATACAAGCTACTGCTGAAACAGCTGGACATTCCTTTCTGGGACTATCCACTGCCATAATGCTGCTTCATCAACTGCTGCAAAAACATCTACTAGTCTTCGCCACCAGCCCAGAAAATTAACGTGTTCACCGATGCCATCCATACAGGGGATTCTCCACACATCCGGGATCGGTACCTGCACATTCTCCCAGCCCTGTGTCAGGAAGTCCAGTACCTGCTCTGCAATATGCTACAGAGTGGGGTGATTCATGAGAGCCGTTGTCCCTGGGCTGCCCCCATGGTCCTGGTGTGAAAAAAAGATAAAAGCCTGCTGTTTTGGTGTGGACTACCGCAAGCTAAATGAACACACTGTTTACACACTGGGATGCCTACTAGGGTTGAGCGGACACCTAGATGTCCGTGTTCGACGGGTTCGGCCGAACTTTAAAAAAAAGTCCGGGTCCGTGTCCCGGACTTTTACCGAACTTTTCCCGGACACCGAACCCCATTGAAGTCAATGGGGACCTGAACTTTAAGGCACTAAAATGGCTCTAAAACACCAATGGAAAGGGCTAGAGTGCTGCAAATGGCAGCAAAACGTAGTTAAGAGCATGGCAAGTGCTCTGCAAACAAATGTGGATAGGGAAATAACTTAAAACAACAAAAAAAAAACAGAAAAATAAAACAATGTTCTTCATCTCTGAAGGACGAGGCCCATATGGAGTAGGAGGGAGGTTGAGGTGGTGGTGGATGTGGCGGTGTCATAGGCGTGCGCACAGGGTGTGCCTGGTGTACCTGGGCACACCCTAATCACCTAGGGCACATAGCATTATCGCTCTGTTTGCCAGTGAGGAGATGGGAAAGATCTCCCTCGCACCTGCTCTGCTCTATTTCTCTTTGCCAGCAGGGAGAGTAATGTATCGGGGCCATGTACATGTAGGCAAACACATGCATGTGTATTTCAACTTTGGGGTGCACACCCTAATGCAATAGGCTGCGCACACCTATGGGAGGTGTAGGTGGAAGCGGCGGTGGAGGAGGACCAGGGCCGGATTAAGAGCATCATGGTCTTGGTGCTGAGGATTTTGAAGGGCCTTAAGGGCCGTGCCTTGGCATGCACCCAGAGGAGGAAGGGTGCAGCCATGCATGCCTAATTCAACATGGGATGCTGTCTCTGAAGCCCATAAACACATCCATGCATCGGCAACTGTCCCTCCTTGTCCGGCCTTCGCGCTGTGTGGGGAGGTTCTGAGGGTGCTGCCTGGGGAAGCGAGCATAGAAGCCAGACTTCTGTGTTTACAAGTGACAGAAGAGCGGTCACAGTGAATATGGCCAACCCGGGGCCTATATAAAAGGTAGGGGCCTGCATGGAGCTGCAGCTCCAATAGCCCCTACGTTAATCTGGCCCTGAGGAGGAGGACGAGGTAGCCAACACTGCTTCTTTTCACAAATTTTAAATGAGGGTACACCCCAAAAGAGTGAGAAAGAGCAAAAATGGAACAATGGCTGGGTAAGGTCGGTATCCATTGCTATTCTGCACAAGGTACGGAAAAGTCCCGTGGGATCCATGCCTGGTTCATTTTAATGAACGTGAGCTTGTCCACATTGTCTCTGGACAGGCAGCTGCGCTTGTCTGTTATAACACCCCCAGCCGTGCTAAATACCCGTTCAGATAATACACTGGCTGCAGGGCACGCCAGCACCTCCAAGGCGTAAAGGGCAAGCTCAGGCCATGTGCCCAATTTGGAGACCCAGAAGTTGAAGGGGGCAGACCCCTCATTCACTACATGTAGGCATGTGCACACATACTGCTCCACCATGTTGGTAAAATGCTGCCTCCTGCTAAGACGTTCCATCTGAGCTGCTGGTGCTGCTGTTTGTTGTGGCGTGCTGACAAAGCTTTTCCACATTTCGGCCATGCTAACCCTGCCTTCTGAGGTGCTGGCGGTGCCCTGGTTGAGTTGGCGACCTCCTCCTCCTCCTCCTCCTGCCTTGTGCTTCCACTGTGGCCCCGCTGTCAGATGGGAATGCCAGCAGCATCGCGTCTACCAGCGTGCGCTTGTACTCGCGCATCTTGCGATCGCGCTCCAGTGAGTGAATTAAGGACGGTACGTTGTCCTTGTAACGGGGATCCAGCAGCGTGGCCACCCAGTAATCAGCACAAGTTAGAATGTGGGCAACTCGGCGGTCGTTGTGGAGACACTGCAGCATGTAATCGCTCATGTGTGCCAGGCTGCCCAGAGGCGACGAAAGGCTGTCCTCTGTGGGAGGTGTATCGTCCGTGTCCTCTGTATCCCCCCAGCCACGCACCAGTGATGGCCATGAGCTGGCCTGGGTGCCACCCTGCTGTGAACATGGTTCCATCTCCTCCTCCAGCTCCTCCTCCTCCTCATCCTCCTAATCCTCCAGAACTGTGCCCCTGCTGGACAATTGTGTCCCTGGCGTTTGTGTGTGCAGGAACCCACCCTCGGAGCCCCTTGCGAATGACTGCCCTGAAAGCCTTTGAAATGTTACCTCTTCATCCTCCTCCTCCTCCTCCTCATCCTGTGCCACATCCTCTTCCATCATCGCCCGAATTGTTTTTTCAAGGAGGCATAGAAGTGGGATAGTTAAGCTGAGAACGGCGTCATTGCCACTGGCCATGTTGGTGGAGTACTCAAAACAGCGCAACAAGGCACACAGGTCTCGCATGGAGGCCCAGTTATTGGTGGTGAAGTGGTGCTGTTCCGCAGAGCGACTCACGCGTGCGTGCTGCAGCTGAAACTCCACTATGGCCTGCTGCTGCTCGCACAGTCTTTGCAGCATGTGCAAGGTGGAGTTCCACCTTGTGGGCACGTCACATATGAGGCGGTGAGCGGGAAGGCCGAAGTTACGCTGCAGCCCTGCCAGGCGAGCAGCAGCAGGGTGAGAACGCCGAAAGTGCGCACAGACGGCCCGCACTTTCTGCAGCAGCTCTGACATATCGGGGTAGTTTTTAAGGAACCTCTGCACCACCAAATTCAGCACATGCGCCAGGCAAGGGATGTGCGTCAAACCGGCTAGGCCCAGAGCTGCTATGAGATTTCGCCCGTTATCGCACACCACCAGGCCGGGCTTGAGGCTCGCTGGCAACAACCACTCATTTGTCTGCTGTTCCATGCTCCTCCACAACTCCTGCGCGGTGTGTGGTTTGTCCCCCAAACAGGCAAGTTGTAAAACTGCCTGCTGTCGTTTAGCCCTGGCCGTGCTGAAGTTGGTGGTGAAGGTATTACGCTGTCCGGATGAGGAGGCGGTAGAGGATGAGGTAGCGGAGTAGGATGAGTTAGGAACAGGAGGCAAACTGAAGCGCCCTGCAATCCTCGGTGGTGGAAGGACATGTGCCAAATTGCTATCCGCCTCAGGCCCATCCGCCACTGCATTTACCCAGTGTGCCGTTAGGGAGATATAACGCCCCTGACCGTGCTTACTGGTCCACGTATCGGTAGTTAGGTGGACCTTGGCACAGATGGCGTTGCGCAGTGCACACCTGATTTTTTCCCCCACTTGGTTGTGCAGGGAAGGGATGGCTTGCCTGGAAAAGTAGTGGCGGCTGGGCACGACGTACTGTGGGACAGCCACCGACATAAGCTTTTTAAAACTGGGCGTCTCCACCACACGGAATGACAACATTTCAAAGGCCAATAATTGTGAAATGCTGGCATTCAGGGCCAGGGATCGCGGGTGGGTAGGGGGGTACTTCCTCTTCCTCTCAAGTGTTTGGGAGATGGAAAGTTGAACGCTTCCACGGGACATTGTGGAGATGGTTGTTGGTGACCCAGGTGGTGGTGTTGCTGACAGATCGTCTGTTTGCGGGGTGGCAGGTGCCGGTATGACTACAGAGGTGGCTGGAGCGGCCGAGACTGCAGCAGAAGAGGAAGCAGGATGAGCCAGAGACGTTTCTTGGTTTTGAAGGTGTGTACTCCACTGCAGCTCGTGCTTTGCACTTAGATGCCTGATCATGCAGGTTGTGCTCAGGTTGAGAAGGTTTATGCCTCGCTTCAGGCTCTGATTGCACAGGGTGCAAACCACTCGTGTCCTGTCATCAGCACATTTTCTAAAGAACTTCCACGCTAGAGAACTCTTTTGAGCTGACTTTGGTGCGCTCCTTCCCTTGCTGCGTTGGGCAGTAGCAGGCGTAGTGTCTAGGGCACGGCCGCTCCGCTTCTGCACCCTGCTCCCTCTTCTGCTGTGCTGGTGGCTCTGTGCGACCACCGCCTCTTCCTCCAAACTACTCAGGTCACCTGCATGACCTTCATTCCATGTGGGGTCGAGGACCTCATCGTCCTCCACATCATCTTCCACCCAGTCTTCACCCCTGCCCTCCCTGTCGGTCTCCACAATGCTGAACGCCGCAGCAGTTGGCACCTGCGTTTCGTCATCATCGGAGACATGCTGTGATGGTCCTTCCATGTACTCATCTTGAGAAATAAGTGGTTGGGCATCGCTGCACTCAATCTCTTCCACTTCTGGGGCAGGGCTAGGTGGATGGCCCTGGGAAACCCTGCTGACAGAGTCCTCAAAAAGAATAAGAGACTGCTGTATGGCTTGGGGCTCAGACTGCTTGCCTGATTTGCAAGGGGGTGAGGTGAAAGACGGTTGGACATTGGCTGCAGGTGCCAACTCTGACCTTTCTGCAGTAGACTGGGTGGGAGACAATGTGAAGGAACTGGAGGCACTGTCAGCAGCAAACCAATCTACTATCGCCTCTCTGTGTTCTGGCCTCATCACTTCTAGAGGCGTATGATGCCCTACCAAATACTGCTGCAGGTTCTGTCGCCTACTCACACTTGAGGAAGGTGTTTCACTTGTGCGTGTAGCTGGCACAGATCGACCACGTCCTCTCCTTGCAACAGGAGCTCTAGCAGCAGCACCACCACGACCCAGGCCACGGCCCCTATTTGACGCTCTCCTCATATTTCTGAAATTTAAGATCTTGCCCTAGAAAGGTCTTTATTGAATAGCGGAACAAAAGAACAACAGTATCGCACGGGTGTATCTCACAGTCAAATATGCAAACTATGCCGCAATTTAATGTTTTTTACACCAAAAGGGTGTGTATTGAATAGCGGAATAGGATAAAAAACTGTGTATCTCACACGTACAAACACAGACTAGGCCCGATTAAATATTTTCCTACCCTAAAGGGAGGATGAGGAAGAGGAGTATGGAACAGGCAGCACCCTCAAATCTTCAGAAGTATGAGATGAACCCCAAAAACTTGGAAAGGTGGATCTCACACGTACCGACACAGACTATTCCGCAATTTAATTGAGCCACAAAGGTTTTTATTGAATAGCGGAATAGGAAATATGATCAAAAAAAAGTGTATGTTTTTCACACGTACAGAAGCACACTAGGCCCCAATTACTATTGTTTGTACACCTAAAAGGATGGATGAGGAGGAGGAGGAGTATAGAACAGGCAGCACCCTCAAAGCTTCAGAAGTATGAGATGAACCCCAAAAACTTGGAAAGGTGGATCTCACACGTACCGACACAGACTATTCCGCAATTTAATTGAGCCCCAAAGGTTTTTATTGAATAGCGGAATAGGAAATATGATCAAAAAAAAGTGTATGTTTTTCACACGTACAGAAGCACACTAGGCCCCAATTACTATTGTTTGTACACCTAAAAGGATGGATGAGGAAGAGGAGGAGGAGGAGTATAGAACAGGCAGCACCCTCAAAGCTTCAGAAGTATGAGATTGTGTTCACTGTACCCCACAAAGATTGTGTTCACTGTACCCCACAAAGATTGCGTTCACTGTACCCCACAAAGGTTTTGTTCACTGCACCCCACAAAGATTGTGTTCACTGTACCCCACAAAGGTTTTGTTCACTGCACCCCACAAAGATTGTGTTCACTGTACCCCACAAAGATTGTGTTCACTGCACCCCAAAAGGATTGTCTTCTCTGCACCCCACAAAGATTGTGTTCACTGTACCCCACAAAGGTTTTGTTCACTGTACCCCACAAAGATTGTGTTCACTGCACTCCAAAAGGATTGTCTTCACTGCACCCCAAAAAGATTGTGTTCACTGTACCCCACAAAGGTTTTGTTCACTGCACCCCACAAAGATTGTGTTCACTGTACCCCCCAAAGATTTTGTTCACTGCACCCCACAAGGATTGTTTGTCTTCACCGCACCCCACAAGGATTGTCTTCACTGCACCCGACAAGGATTGTCTTCACTGCACCCCACAAAGATTTTGTTCACTGCACCCCACAAGGATTGTCTTCACTGCACCCCACAAGGATTGTCTTCACTGCACCCCACAAAGATTGTGTTCACTGTACCCCACAAAGATTGTGTTCACTGCACTCCAAAAGGATTGTCTTCACTGCACCCCACAAAGATTGTGTTCACTGCACCCCACAAAGATTGTGTTCACTGTACCCCCCAAAGATTTTGTTCACTGCACCCCACAAGGATTGTCTTCACTGCACCCCACAAGGATTGTCTTCACTGCACCCCACAAAGATTGTGTTCACTGTACCCCACAACGATTTTGTTCACTGCACCCCACAAAGATTGTGTTCACTGTACCCCACAAAGATTTTGTTCACTGCACTCCAAAAGGATTGTCTTCACTGCACCCCACAAAGATTGTGTTCACTGTACCCCACAAAGGTTTTGTTCACTGCACCCCACAAAGATTGTGTTCACTGTACCCCACAAAGGTTTTGTTCACTGTACCCCACAAAGATTGTGTTCACTGTACCCCACAAAGATTGTGTTCACTGTACCCCACAAAGGTTTTGTTCACTGCACCCCACAAAGATTGTGTTCACTGTACCCCACAAAGGTTGTGTTCACTGCACCCCACAAAGGTTTTGTTCACTGCACCCCACAAAGATTGTGTTCACTGCACCCCACAAAGATTGTGTTCACTGTACCCCACAAAGGTTTTGTTCACTGCACCCCACAAAGATTGTGTTCACTGTACCCCACAAAGATTGTGTTCACTGCACTCCAAAAGGATTGTCTTCACTGCACCCCACAAAGATTGTGTTCACTGTACCCCACAAAGGTTTTGTTCACTGCACCCCACAAAGATTGTGTTCACTGTACCCCACAAAGGTTTTGTTCACTGCACCCCACAAAGATTGTGTTCACTGTACCCCCCAAAGATTTTGTTCACTGCACCCCACAAGGATTGTCTTCACTGCACCCCACAAGGATTGTCTTCACTGCACCCCACAAAGATTGTGTTCACTGTACCCCACAAAGATTTTGTTCACTACACCCCACAAAGATTGTGTTCACTGTACCCCACAAAGATTTTGTTCACTGCACTCCAAAAGGATTGTCTTCACTGCACCCCACAAAGATTGTGTTCACTGTACCCCACAAAGGTTTTGTTCACTGCACCCCACAAAGATTGTGTTCACTGTACCCCACAAAGGTTTTGTTCACTGCACCCCACAAAATTGTGTTCACTGTACCCCATAAAGATTGTGTTCACTGTACCCCACAAAGGTTTTGTTCACTGCACCCCACAAAGATTGTGTTCACTGTACCCCACAAAGGTTGTGTTCACTGCACCCCACAAAGATTGTGTTCACTGCACCCCACAAAGATTGTGTTCACTGTACCCCACAAAGGTTTTGTTCACTGCACCCCACAAAGATTGTGTTCACTGTACCCCACAAAGGTTGTGTTCACTGCACCCCACAAAGATTGTGTTCACTGCACCCCACAAAGATTGTGTTCACTGTACCCCACAAAGGTTTTGTTCACTGCACCCCACAAAGATTGTGTTCACTGTACCCCATAAAGATTGTGTTCACTGTACCCCACAAAGGTTTTGTTCACTGCACCCCACAAAGATTGTGTTCACTGTACCCCACAAAGGTTGTGTTCACTGCACCCCACAAAGATTGTGTTCACTGCACCCCACAAAGATTGTGTTCACTGTACCCCACAAAGGTTTTGTTCACTGCACCCCACAAAGATTGTGTTCACTGTACCCCACAAAGATTGTGTTCACTGCACTCCAAAAGGATTGTCTTCACTGCACCCCACAAAGATTGTGTTCACTGTACCCCACAAAGGTTTTGTTCACTGCACCCCACAAAGATTGTGTTCACTGTACCCCACAAAGGTTTTGTTCACTGCACCCCACAAAGATTGTGTTCACTGTACCCCCCAAAGATTTTGTTCACTGCACCCCACAAGGATTGTCTTCACTGCACCCCACAAGGATTGTCTTCACTGCACCCCACAACGATTGTGTTCACTGCACCCCACAAAGGTTTTGTTCACTGCACCCCACAAAGATTGTGTTCACTGTACCCCCCCCAAAGATTTTGTTCACTGCACCCCACAAGGATTGTCTTCTCTGCACCCCACAAAGATTGTGTTCACTGTACCCCCCAAAGATTTTGTTCACTGCACCCCACAAGGATTGTCTTCACTGCACCCCACAAGGATTGTCTTCACTGCACCCCACAAAGATTGTGTTCACTGTACCCCCACAAAGGTTTTGTTCACTGCACCCCACAAAGATTTTGTTCACTGCACTCCAAAAGGATTGTGTTCACTGCACCCCAAAAAGATTGTGTTCACTGCAGCCCACACACAGAAAAATGGATGTGGATCACTGACACCTGCCTATCTCCTATCCCACACCACACAGCAATATCGATTGTAATTTGTAGAACACACTTTCCCTAAAATTCAGCAGACTCTGTCCCTAACAGGATTGAGAAGAGATCGTAGATCAGGAGAACTAAGTGCAGACCCCACCCCACACAGCAATATCGATTGTAGTTTGTAGAACACACTGACCCTATAATTCAGCAGACTCTATCCCTAAAATGCCTACAACTCGCCCTGCCTAAACACTCCGACCTGTCCCTCAATTCTATCCGGACACAAATGGTTTTCTCCTGCCTATCTTTCCCTAATCAGCAGCCAGCACGTTGATGTGTGCTCTGTCCCGGATCTAAGCAGCATAATGACGCCGCTGCGGCTGCCTCGAACTTATAAAGACTTGGTCACATGCTTCAGACGGCCAATCACAGCTACTGAGACATTTGCAGGCATGGCTGGGATGGCTTAAGGCACACCAGTTAAACGATTGTTGATTGGCTGTTGAAAGCCCGCCATGAAAAGAGCGCCAAAGCATGCAAAACCCGGAAATAAAACGACCGAACACGGATTTTTACCCGAATATACAGTAAAGTGTCCGTGTTCGTGTTCGGGTAACAAAAATCCAATTATTCGGTACGAACACGAATAATACAGTCCGTGTTCGCTCAACACTGATGCCTACCCATTACCCTAGGTGGAGGAGTCTCCTATGGCACTGGGCCAACCCAAGCATTTCTTGGCTGCCAGATTCTCTTACGATTATCGATAGCAGCTGCTATAGCCGGTAGCGATAATCACTGCCTTCTCCGGGTGGGGAGGGCTTCCCCCGCCCGCCCCCGCCGGGAGCAGACAATTGCTCGGCGGGAGGGATTCCCCTGTCAGCACTGTCTGTGTTAATGGGGGAATCGTGCAAATTTCTTTCCTGCAAATTGTGGTTGCAGCCAACACTACAACTTTTACTGCTGAGGAACAGCTGCGGAGACATTAGGTGTGGCATCTTAAAAATACCAGAACACTGGAAAATACCACAGAGTTTGAGGTGCAACACAAGACTGGCCCTTGCATGAAAGATTGCCCAAAATTGGCAGCAGAGGTGCAAATGCAGAACCATTAGGTGCGGTACCTTCCCAGTGTCAGAGCTCTAGAATACAACAAAAACTCTGAGGTGCAATGCAGCAACAACCCTGCAAAAATAAAATTTGCCCAAATTTAGCAGCTGAGGAGCAGCTGCAGAAACATTAACTGTGGCACTTTGACAATGAGGGAACACCAAATTAGAGCTGTAGAGGCAGCGTGAGAAAGTAGCACTTTGGCCTTTTTGCCTTGGGCCAGTGCTGGGACCAATATTATATTAATACTATACAGGATTTATATAGCGCCAACAGTTTGCGCGGCGCTTTACAATGTAGAGGGGGGCAATACAATAAAGTTCAATACAGAAGGAACAGAAGGGCCCTCATGATCTTCAAACACTAGTGTGTTGTGTCATGTAACCAGCTACCTCATTCACTCTCACCCACTTTGTAAGCCTATGGGGGGGGGGGGGCTGTTCACAACTCACAATTATTTGCAGGTGTTGGAAGGGGTACACAGAGTAGTTTGAATCTCAATCCTCAGAGATTAGTGCTGACTGGTAATCCGTCGAGAAGGTAAAGTTGGCCCAATAGAACCAGTGGTTTCAGCATTGTTTCTCTCAGCTGTTCCCAGAGGCAAGCATTTCTTCCATTCGCTGGATTTAATTAATCTTAGAAAACTATAAAACCAATGTTGGAGTTGTGGTTTGCTTCCAACTCAATGGAATGCATGCTTTAGCTGCGTTAAGTATATGGATTAGAAGTGAGCATCTGTATCTCTTAAAGGACATCAGGGCCAGATGCAGCAAAAAAATCACATGATCATTTGGCATCCAAACGTCCGTTAACCTGCAGATGATTTGTTTGACTTCCAAAAAGGCATTCATTTTGGGCAAGACAAAAAAATATGGAGCATGGAGCCCTCTTCCCCCTGGCACCACCAAGGCGAAATGGAGTAACTGCAGGGCTTGCCAAAACTACAGAATTTGGTCAAATCAGTTTTTCAATTCCACGAGTGACAGGGCACAGGTACTGATCCCGAACTGATGGAAGTGAGAGGCTCCCTAAGTACGGTGAGTCCAGATGGACCCTTTCTGTAAACCATTCTGTAAGAATCAGGGGTGACCTGTTACGGGGGTAATAGCGGAGAACGTGGTGGCAGACAGCATTGGATGCCTGTCTTTCTGAAAAAGTTTAAGTGTGGCTCTGATTGCTGGGTGCCCAAGCAATGCTTTCGGATTGTCCTGGAACAGCCACGGCAAACCCCACAAGGGAACCTCTGTAAAAGCCTGTTCCAGCTGCTTCTACTGCTTAGCTGATCCGGCCATACACCATTCCAGAATACAAGTTACATTTGTTGCTTTGTGGTCCTAAACATGATAGAAAGACCTAAAACTCCACAATTTTTGGGGAGCGTTGACAGTGAATATTGCAACCTAATGGAAAAATGACTTGGGGATCCATATTGGTAGAGTTTGGAATAAGTATAATAGGTAAAATGGTAAATATTAAGGACACTATTCCTCCCGCACAACGAAAAGAGTAGAGGACCATTTGGAGAGGTCCTTCCGGATCCATATTAAAAGTGGCAGAAAGTTAGGTGCAAAAATATCGCTGATGAGTGGTGTAAGAGATATAGTCAAATATTTCAAACAGGATCGGACCCATCTAAATGTGAAGTGTGTTTGAAAGGGTCGAGACTCAGCATTGGGTACATTAAAATTTGTGATTTTTGCAAATAATCTTAAAATTGAAAAGTCTAATACAGTGCTCAAAAAAATTAAAGGAACACTTTTAAATGAGTACAGCATTAAGTCAAGTAAACTCCCGAGATATTTATCTCTGTAAAAACCTGTTCCATCTGCATCTACCTCTTAGCTGACCCAGCCATACACCATTCCAGAATACAATTTAAATGTGTTGCTTTGTGGTCCTAAACATGACCAAAAGACCTATACCGCCACAATTTTTGGGGAGGGTCTGACAATGGGTCCAAGGATTCTATCCCAATACCTAATGGCATTTAGGGTGCCATGTCTAGCCTGTAGAGGTCTCTGTCCCTCCATGGATATGCCTCCCCAGACCACCACTGACCCAACACCAAACCAGTCATGCTGAACGATGTTGCAGGCAGCATAACGTTCTCCATGGCTTCTCCAGACCCTTTCACATCTGTCACATGTGCTAAGGATGAATCTGCCCTGATCTTTTAAAAGCACAGGGTGCTAGTGGCAGACCTGCCAATTCTGGTATTCAATGGCAAATGCCTAAGGCACGGTCCCCATAGGGTTTGCTGTGTAAGGACTTGTTGGGCCTTCTCTAATTACCAGCAGACAGTCACTCCAGCACTTTACTTGTGAAGACAGCGTTACTTGGGCAAATACTCGGCCGCTGCTGGTAGCAACCACTGCTGTAACTCAGAGGAAATCCTGGACAACGCCCTCAAATGTAGCACTGTTCCCATAGGGCTTGCTGTGTCATGACTTGTTGAGTCTCCTCTGATTACCAGCAGACAGTCACTTAGGGTACAATTCACACATTCATCCTTACTCCCAATGGCTCATTACTCAATAAACAGTCCAGGGGTGTTGGTTTTTAGTATTTATTGTGGAACTTGGATGGACCTCCAAGTTCAGTTCCTCTCTAGCTCTTTAGGCCCTCAGGTCGACTATCCGAGGCCACATGGCAACTTCTACAGAGAGGAGGCAGCCGCCCCCTCCCTCTGAGACTCCACTCTCCAGCTGAAGGACCCTGAATGTGCTGAATGTGCTCCTGGCATTTATACAGCATCTCAGTGTGCACAGAGGCACTTTCCTCTGCCAATCACCAGGGCTGTACTAAATGCCTGAGCACTCATTTGTCAGGTTTCCTCTCACTGTCCAATATACCTCCCTATTGGACCAGTGTGAAACACTTCAGACAAACTGAGTTGCACATAAGCAGATCCTTCTCTCTGGTAGGCAGAGAACAATATATATTTACTTGGCAACCCTTCTGGTAAGCAGAAAGGATCCAAAACTATACTCTCTCTCTTTCTAACACCTACCTAGGAGGGCGCTACATCCACCCCCCCCTCCCCACCACCAAACTGAGCCATGTCCTCACTGGCTCTGGGCATCTGCCCCTACAACAATACCTATACAAAATTGTAAACTTATCCCACAGTGTCTCACAAACTTGGAAAGGGGAAAAGGGCGATAACATATGTACAGGGCCATGGGGCATACTCCATATGTGGCCAGTGGATACAATAAATTAAGTGAAAGCTTATATATCTCTGCTGTACAATATTTACACATAGGAATGTACCAGGTGCATTTAGACGAATGCACCCCCCGCCAAACAAAAATCTGTCTGACAGGTAAAGGTTAGACATCCTAACTGACTATGCTACAAGTAACATTTGTACATATATACAAAATGGACAGTGACCAGCCTTTCTAAGGCCTGAAGATCATCCGCAACCCAAGGAATGGGTGAGCACATACAGTATCTCACAAAAGTGAGTACAACCCTCAAATTTTTTATTATATCTTTTCATGTGACAACACTGAAGAAATTACACTTTGCTACAATGTAAAGTAGTGAGCGTACAGCTTGTATAGCAGTGTACATTTGCTGTCCTTCAAAACAACTCAACACACAGCCAATAATGTCTAAACCGCTGGCAACAAAAGTGAGTACACCCCTAAGTGAAAATGTCCATATTGGGCCCAATTAGCCATTTTTCTTCCCCGATGTCATGTGACTCGTTAGTGTTACAAGGTCCCAGGTGTGAATGGGGAGCAGGTGTGTTAAATTTTGTTTTATCACTCTCACTCTCTCATACTGGTCATTGAAAGTTCAACATGGCACCTCATGGCAAAGAACACTCTGAGGATCTGAAAAAAAGAATTGTTGCTCTACATAAAGATGGCCTAGGCTATAAAAAGATTGCCAAGACCCTGAAACTGAGCTGCAGCACAGTGACCAAGACCATACAGCGGTTTAACAGGACAGGTTCCACTCAGAACATGCCTCGCCATGGTCGACCAAAGAAGTTGAGTGCACGTGCTCAGTGTCATATCCAGAGGTTGTCTTTGGGGAATAGATGTAATAGGCTACTGCCAGCACTGGTGCAGAGGTTGAAGAGATAGGGGTCAGCCTCTCAGTGCTCAGAACACTGCATCTAATTGGTCTGCATAACTGTTGTCCCAGAAGGAAGCCTCTTCTAAAAATGATGCACAAGAAAGCCCGCAAACAGTTTGCTGAAGACAAGCAGACTAAGGACATGGATTACTGGGAACCATATCCTGTGGTCTGATGAGACCAAGATAAACTTATTTGGTTCAGATGGTGTCAAGCGTGTGTGGCGGCAACCAGATGAGGAGTAGAAAGACAAGTGTGTCTTGTCTACAGTCAAGCATGGCGATGGGAGTATCATGGTCTGGGGCTGCATGAGTTCATTGAGGGAACCATGAATGCCAACATGTACTGTGACATACTGAAGCAGAGTATGATCCCCTCCCTTCAGAGACTGGGCCGTAGGGCAGTATTGCAACATGATAATGACCATAAACGACCCCAAACACACCTCCAAGATGACCACTGCCTTGCTAAAGAAGCTGGCCAAGCATGTCTCTAGACCTAAACACTATTGAGAATCTGTTGGGCATCCTCAATCGGAAGTTGGAGGAGCGCAAGGTCTGTAACATCCATCAGCTCTGTGATGTCATCATGGAGGAGTGGAAGAGGACTCCAGTGGCAACCTGTGAAGCTCTTGTGAACTCCATGCTCAAGAGGGTTAAGGCAGTGCTAGAAAAAAATGGTGGCCACACAAAATATTGACACTTTGGGCCCAATTTGGACATTTCCACTTAGGGATGTACTCACTTTTGTTGCCAGCAGTTTAGACATTAATGGCTGCCTGTTTAGTCGTTTTGAGGGGACAGAAAATTTACACTGTTATACAAGCTGTATACTCACTACTTTACATTGTAGTAAAGTGTCATTTCTTCAGTGTTGTCACATGAAAAGATATAATAAAATATTGACAAAAATGTAAGGGATGTACTCACTTTTGTTAGATACTGTAGCAACGTATGCATCCTACATACTTACAGTGAGACTGTCCTCCCTGTAGAGGCAACCTTCTCACCTGCAGACTCTCTAACTAAAACATTCCCGTAGAGATTTCTGATGCTTCCGGCCCCCTAAGGGCACGCTTGACTCATCGTTCTGTTGTGCACCTGTAATAGACAAAAACAGAACAACTCCTGCCAATCTGACTAACACATTTGCACTGGTTCCATACAGGAACCATTTGACTAGCAACAGGCACAGTACCTCTAAGTTACTAGGGCACTGACTCTTTCATATCCTAGTCAGAGCCACAAATTAGGATGAAGAAATGCGGAGTCCACCCAACTGGTGTTTAGTGTCCTTCTCTCTGTAACACAGAGGCAACACATCTCCTAGCAGCAAGCTACTATTGCTGGAGCCTGTGGGTGTCTGTAAGAACTCTCCAAGGGATCTTTCACTCTGGCATCCCTCTCTCTGAAGAGGCAATGAGTCACTACCCTTCTCTTACAAGGTAGCAACTGGTGCAAAGTTTCCTTCAACATCATTCTGGCCCACTGGTCCAAGGATCTTCGCAAAGTGTCCTATAAACAATGTATTCTCGCAAAGTGTTCTTTTCTCTGTACTTCATTATCCTGGCCCACTGGTCCAAAGGATCTTCGCAAAGTGTCCTTTAAACAAAGTATCTCCGCAAAGTGTGCTTTCTCAGTGCTTTAGCAACAGTAGTGGCCCTAGGCCAAAATGGGTCTTCACAAAGTGTCCTTTAGCAGGATGTCTCTGTGAACTAGGGGTTTACCCCCTCCAGGTAGCAGCCCCTGGTTTTAACAGGAGACGTTCTTTGTGGCAAAGGTTCTTTCTCCCAGGTGAAGAAGCTGTGGCAGTTTCGCTGATCCACATCTTCTTTTGCAAGGATACAAGGGAAGGGGGATTTGGGAATAGGGCTCCTAGCCCTAACAGCAACTTTAGTATCAAAGAGACTCTTCAGGAATACTAACCCCTTTGTAACTCTTTTCAGCTGAAACAAGAACTCGGCACACCTCAATAGTAGTGATCAGGATGAAGCATGCGGACGATTCCGTATACTGATGGCCAAGGCTTGATCTTTTCCATATGGGCAGTGGACCTCCACTCAGTCAATGTAGATTGACCACACCAGATTCTATTTGGCCTTGATTAATAGGAAGGTGTTCCATAATTGAGGCTTAAACTGGTTCCTATGTGGCTTGGGGACATACATGAAGTCCCAAACGGCTTCTTTACACCAGGCCCCTCTCTTGCGCTCAATTTCCTCCATTATCTCCCGGGCAACATTTGGATAATCGTATCCGTACTCCATGGTCATTTTCCTCTGGACAAGGTGTTGAAAACATGAGAACCTTGGGAGTTTTTGCCTGTCTCCTCTCCAAGGTGGGGGTCTAAAGGGTCTCCACTAATGATGAGCCGAACACCCCCCGGTTCTTCGATTCGCACCAGAACACAGCAAATAGAGGAAAAGTTTGTTTGAATAAACGAACCCCATTGAAGTCAATAGGATTCGAACCTCGAAAATCAAATAGCCTCATTTTGAAGACTTAAATGCAAGTCATTGCCCCAAAAAAGTGTATGGGGGTCCGGGTCCTGACCTGGGGAACATGTATCAATGAAAAAAAAGTTTTTAAAAACGATAATTTTTAAAGGAGCACTGATTTACTGACTTTAATGAGGCTTAAAGTGAAACTATAAAAATTAAAATTCCTTCAAATATCATGATTGGGGGGGTCTCCTGAATGTGCCTCTACGATGTACGTAGCCTGCTGCAGCTATACTAACACTTCTAAAGCAAAAAATACCATATACAAATATACATACAAGTTTCAAATTGCATGTACTTGTCATACAGGTGCAGAAAAATTGGGCCTTTGCGGAATGTGGTGCCTGAACACCGTAACCAAGGCCTCGCAGTTACTCTTGCTGGGTGCAGGAATGGGACCTGCTGGTAAGAATTCCATGCAAAATTGAAATCGCATGTGCTATACAAGTAACAAAAATTGGGCCTTTGCGGAAGGTGGTGCCTGAACACTGTAACCAAGGCCTCACAGTTACTCTTGCTGGGTGCCGAAACGGGACATGCTGGTAAGAATTCCATACAAATTTGAAATTGTATGTGCTATACAAGTGCCAAAAGTTGGGCCTTTGCCGTTTGTGGTGCCTGAACACCGTAACCAAGGCCTCCCAGTTACTCTTGCTGGGTGCAGGAACGGGACTTGCTGGTAAGAATTCCATACAAATTTGAAATTGCATGTGCTATACAAGTGCCAAAAATTGGGCCTTTGCCGTTTGTGGTGCCTGAACACCGTAACCAAGGCCTCGCAGTTACTCTTGCTGGGTGCAGGAATGGGACCTGCTGGTAAGAATTCTGTGCAAATTTGAAATCACATGTGCTATACAAGTGCCAAAAATTGGGCCTTTGCCGTTTGTGGTGCCTGAACACCGTAACCAAGGCTTTGCAGTTACTCTTGCTATGTGCAGGAACGGGACCTGCTGGTAAGAATTCAATGCAAATTTGAAATCGCATGTGCTACACAGGTGCAAAAAATTGGGCCTTTGGTGTTGGTGGTGCCTGAACTCCATAACCCCTCACAGTTAGCAGGGCACAGGGACAGGGCTTGCTGTTAAAAATTACATACGACATTTAAATTGTATGCACCAAGTGCAAAACAATTAGGCCTTGGGTTGGTAGTGACCTAAACCAAAAACATTGTTGGAAGCTAGCAGAATCAAGGTAGAGGAATAGAATAGGCAGCATATGCAGTCTTCATGGGATGGCAGACCCCTAGCAAATTCAATCTGTTACATCAGCATCAGGGGCGTGATAGCTCTTGTTGATCCAGGACTGGTTAATTTTGATGAAAGTCAGCTGATCAACAGAGTCTGCGGACAGACGCACTCTTTTGTCCGTCACAAAACCTCCAGCAGCACTGAACATCCGTTCCGAAAGCACGCTGGAAGCAGGACAGGCCAGTAGCTCCATTGCATATTGAGCAAGTTCTGGCCAGTGGTCCATCCTCAAGAACCAGTAAGACAGTGGATGCGCAGCTGGAAAAGTCTCCAAGTCTGCTCTTGCGCCTAGATAATCATGCACCATATGATGGAGATGCTGGTGATTGTTGCTTAAAACCTAACAGCCCTGGGTGCTGCTGAGGACATAAGAACTGTTTAAAGGCATCGGTCAGCCGGTCCCCTTCTCCACCGCTCCTCCTTTGGCTGAACGATGCCTCAGAAACACGTCCGGAGAATGTTGACCTCCCAGTGTCTGGAAAGGCAGTAGACAAATTTATTTTCAAGGCCTCCTCAAGATGTTTCATCCTCTGCTCCCTCAGTGAAGGCAGGATGAGCTCTGCAACTTTACCCTTGTAACGTGGATCAAGAAGGGTTGCCAACCAGTAATTATTCCTCTCCTTGATAGCACGCATCCTCGGGGCCTTTCGCAGGCTTTGCAGAATCAGGGAGCCCATGTAACGTAAGTTGGAGGAGGCATGAGCTTCTGAGTCCTCTGGGTCACTAAGGATGACATTGTCAGCAGGAGCAACCTCTCCCCAACCTTGTACAACTCCTGGGGTTTCTGGGGAATCAAAACCATCCCTTGAAGACTGCTGTATGCTATCCTCTTCCTCTACATCCATGCTGCCGAAATCCTCATCCTCCTCCTCCTCTTTCTCCTGTGTGTTTTGTGGCTCTGCAGGAATGATATCTGCATAAAGGGGGCCTTGTGAGGAAAAGGACGTCCTCCTATTCCTGCCGCTGTTCTGCCTCAAGTGCCCTGTCCATGATTCCAAGCAGCGTGTGCTTTAGCAGATAGACTAACGGGATATTGTCACTGCATGCATCGTCCCAGCTTAGAATCCTTGTGGCCTCCTCAAATGGTGACAGGACGATGCATGCATCCTTAATCAAAAGCCACTGGCGTGGCGAAAAAAAGCCAAGCTCCCCTGACCCTGTCCTTTTGCCATACTCACACAGGTACTCATTGGTGGCCCTCTGCTGCATGTGCAGCTGCTGCAGCATTGCCAACAGTGAGTTCCACCTGGTGGGCGTGTCACAAATGAGGCGGTTGGTGGGCAGGTTGAATTCCCCTTGAATGACAGATGAGCGAGCACTGGCATTGAACAAATGGTGGAAATGGCCACAGACTTTTTTTGGCCTGCCTCAGGAGATTTTGGAAGCCTGGGTATCTGCTCAAGAAATGCTGCACCACCAGATTCAGAACATGTGCCAAGCATGGAACAATTGTCAAGTGTCCCTGTCAGAGGGCGGAGAGAAGGTTGGTGCCATTGTCGCATACAACCATTCCTGGCTCAAGCTGTTGTGGCGTCGACCATCTCTGAGCCTGCCCCTGCAGAGCTGATAGAATCTCTGCATGGTTGTGACTACTATCCCCCTAGACAGACCAACTGAAGCACCGCGTGGCCTCTTTTAGCCTGACTGCTTGTGTAGCCCCTTGAACGCTTACGGAGCACTGCTGCTGCAGAGGAGAATTGAGCAGAATAGGACATGGAGGAGGAGGAGGTGGTGGAGTAGCCAGATGTGGCAGAACCAGCACCAGATTTTTGGAGGCGTGGTGACAAAACAAGCTGCAACACCGAACCCTGTCCTGCATCCTTCCCAGCTGCCAGCAAAGTTACCCAGTGCGCCGTGAAAGAAATGTAATGTCCCTGTCCATGCCTGCTGCACCAAGAGTCAGCAGTAATGTGCACCTTCCTGCTGACTGCTTTGTCCAACGAGGCCAAGACACTACCTTCCACATGACAGTAGAGAGCCAAAATGGCCTTACGCAAAAAGATATGCCTTTTTGGGACCTGCCACTGTGGTGCAGCACATTACCCATATTCGCGAAAGGGAGCCAAGTCTACCAGCTGAAAAGGCAGTAACTGTAATGCTAGCAATTTGGCCAAGCTAGCATTAAGACGCTGAGCATGTGGATGGCTGGGACAGTATTTCTTTCTACGGTTCAAATACTGGAGTAGTGAAATTTGCCTACTGCTCAAATCAAGTGGTGGTGTACTACTAGCAGATTGGGTGCAAGTCTCTGTGCCATTCATTGCTATACCATCATCCCTCTCAATGCTGGTATTTGAGAAGGCATGAGGTATAGTAGGGTTAGAGATCGCAGATGAGGAGCAAGATGATGTATGCTTGTTTTGATCTGGTGCCTCTTTCAGGTGCTGTTGCCAACCGACTGCATGGCAGGTCGTCAAATGCCTTGTCAAGCATATGGTGCCCAAGCAGCTGGTGTTCTGGCCACGCTTGATCCGCTTTAGACAGATGTTGCAAACAGCAACGCTGTGGTCTACTGCACAGATGCTGAAAAAAACCCACACTAATGAACTTTTTGGAGTCCGCTGGGATTTTTCAGCACCTTGCACCTGTGGAGCTCTGTGCTGTGACGCAATAGGTTGGCTACTGCTATGGTGGCCCCTGAAGCACATCCTGCCTCGTTGGAGTTGTTCGCACCCCCCCCCCTCCTCCTCCTCCTCCTCCATCCTGTCAAGCACCCAAGTACAGTCAGTGACCTCATCATCACCTCCCTCCTCATCACTGGAGCAAACTTGGCAATATGCTTCAGCTGTGGCAACATGACTGCTGGTTTCTTGTCCGTCATTGTCACCCCCCTCTCTCTAGGCTCACGTTATTCCCTTCATCAACCTGGGAACCAACATCACAGCTTTCAGATTGCTGCGCATCCTCCAGGAGCATGTCAATGACACTATGATGGAATAGTTCAGGTGACTCCTCCGTGTATGATGGTGGGGCAACTAAAGGAGTAGCTGTGGAGAAGGAGACTGTTGAACGGGCCCCTTTGGCAGCTGCGGTGAAAGGCAAACTACTGGGTGCTGGGGTGTTAGAGGAAGAGGAGGATGAGGAGGATGAGGATGGCTTATTGATCCACTCCACCAACTCTTCCACATGTTGTGGATGAATAGCATGAGCAGCACCGTAAATAAAGGACGGGCGTACCCTGCACTTTTCACAATGGACACAGAGGCTGCTTGCCCACTTTTCGTGGCCTGTGAGCGTCGGCCTCTCTTTGTCTGCCTTTCAGGCATGCTGTTGATAAAGATTAATATAGGGTATACGCAACTAACTAATAGATACTCAATGACCTGATATGATGTAATTGATAGCCCTATAGATGAGCTGTGGTGGTTATAGAGGTACACAAGTGACCGATTATCAATACTCTCACTGATATCTGTTGTAATCTATAATCCTATAGATGGATGATCTGTGATCCCTATAGAAAGATCGACAACTGAGCAATGGTTACTGTGGCTGATAGCTGCAGTGATCTCTATTCCTACAGGTCTGTGATCCCTATAGCAAGATCCACAACTGAGCAAAGGCTATTGTGGCTGATTTCTGCAGTGATCTCTATTCCTACAGGTCTGTGAATAATATAGAATGTTGCAGAAACTGACCGATGAACAATACTGTAACTGGTATCTCATGTAAAGAAAGACAGCTCTCCCTACCTCACACAGGAACCTTGGCCTTCCCTACACTGCTACTCCCTCACTGGCGCTATACTGTCTGATATGATGTAAAGAAATCCATCTCTCCCAAACTCACACAGGAACCTGTCCATCCCTACACTGCTAGGAATGTCTCTCTGCACTGTCTGACTTAAAAAAAAAAATGACTCTCTCCCTGCCTGAATTGCATGCCTGTCCCTGTCTGATAGCCCACACAATGGCACTACACGCTGCCTCTGCGCGAGCAGCCTTTATGTAGTGTTGGGCGTGTACCTGGCCCCTGAGCCATGATTGGCTAAAGGCAGCCTGCCTTTAATCCAATCATGGCAGAGGTCATTTGATTGGCCAAAGCATGAGGTCAGGGTGCATGCTTTGGCCAATCACATAACGCGCTGCGCGTGCGGTGCACGTGCAGTGCATTATGGGAAACTCTAATTTCCCACGAAGAAGCACATTTGTTCGTCATTCGACGACCGATTGAATTGGCGATGTTCGAGTCAAACTTACCTTCGACTCAAACTTGAGGCTCATCCCTAGTCTCCGCTTTATGGATCAGATGAGAATATGCATCATTCTGTGCCCGAGCCCGGGCATAGGTGCAAGGTGGGGATAGATCTGGGACCCTAGTGGCATAGGCCTCACAGAACCCCAAGTTCCTTCACTGAGGGACCTGAAACTGGCAGGATTCTTCTTCCTTCAGTTCCCCAGTCCCACTCAGCCTCTACTTCTGATCCCCAGTCATGGATTCCCTCTTCCAGGGACCCGTAGCGATACTGGAAACTAAGTGACCCCACATCAATGGCCCCATACCTCCCCTTCACTGGACGTACTGGAGGACTTCAATATCTGGGCCCATTGACTGCCCTCTGCCTCTTTAAGAGCTGGACTACTTGCTGCTGTAACTGCTACCAAGGCACCTTGCAACTGCTGCTCAGCTCTGACAACTTGTGCGCATTGCACCTCTAAGATTTGGGTCTCCTTGGTTTGGCAGATGGTTGTGCTGGTCCCAGCCCCAGCGGTACGCTCGGCACTCCCGGTTCTCTCAAAAAAGGGATAGCCACTATGGGTGTCAGCAGTTCTGAAGTGGTTTGCACTTCCCAGTTCAGATACAATCTTCTGGGCTGGCAATCACTCCTCTCTAGCTTCAGCAGCATGTCACCGCAGTGCCCACACTGACCCCATGCTTGCAGCGGCATGGACATATTCAGGCATCTGCTACATACTAGTCCAAGATGCTCCGTGTCCCCTCCACTGCACAAGGCCAGAATTCCCTTGGGCTCAATCGGAGCCCTGTGTCCAACAGGGTCAGAATCTGCCATTCAGTCCGCTCTGCAGGATCTCCGCCAACACATGGGATAGCCACTGCGCTCACTCCGGCATCCGCCATCACACGTGTCCATGGGCGTCCGCAGAACTTTTTTCAGGGGGGGGGGGCATCATTTTAAGGTCACCCATTCTGTGCCCCTTTTAAAGCACAAGTGCTTGTGCTGTGTAATCCCCCACCCCCCGTATCACCTTAAAATACCTGGCTGATCCTGCCTGGCTATGTCCTTCCCTCCGTTTACGTACCTCCATCACCTGCAGCCCTCCTGTTCTCCTCTGTCCTCTCTTCCCCCTCTCTCCCTGCCGGTCTGCTCCTCTCTCAATGCCCCCCTCCCCCTTCTCCCCCTGCTGCTGTAGTTTCATTTAAAGTTTCCTATCCTGTCTACAGTCTGTTTAATAATCCTGTGTGCCCCTGTGTCTGTGTTTTATAAAAATAAGCCATTCTTTACAAGTTTTCAGAGTGCCGATCGGTGCTCACGTGACCCACCACCTCTCTCCTTCTCTCCTCCTCCCCTCCCAATTGACGACAGGAATCCTCAGCCCCACCGACTGCAGGCGGCTGTCAGATAGGGAGAGGAGAGAGCCGACGGGTCACATGAGCGGTACTCGACGCACTAAAAACTGGTAAAGAAAGCCTTATTTTTTTAAAACGCATACACAGGAGCACACAGGATTATTAAACAGAACAGACAGGGTGGTATAAAGTGGCTTAACAATCACTTTAAAGGGGCAGTTGAGATTCCAGGGGGGGGGGGGAATTTGCCCCTCCTTGCCCCTACCTGCAGACGCCCATGCACGTGTCTGCTCTTCAGCTACACCCGATGGTAGAAGTGACATCTCAGCTCCCTTAAGATTGGCAGCCCGCGGATGGCGAATCCGCCCACAGCCCCAGACTAGCTGACTCTTCAGCGGTGGCTCCTCCTGCAAGGCAGATCTCTTTGGCACGCTCTCTCCCGTGTCGTGCAGTAACCCCTTCATCATTGCTATAACGTTTCTCAGCCTGCACGAATGGTACTGCATTGCAGATTGTGTTCCCTGCCACAGATACACATACATCTGCTTCTTCTGTCTGTACTTGAGCTTCAGTTGCACTTCTCCATTCACAAGCCAACCAAACTCCCTCACTGCTGCTAGCAATTGTTCCGCTGTAACCAGCTGTACTGCAGACATTTTCTTCCACAGCACATGTACACACACAACCCCTGACGTGCCGATCCCTGCATCCCAGGTCAATCTTGACCACAACTTAAAAGCCCACTTGCACAGGTTACTATAAGGCAGACATGATTTTCTCCTACAATAAAGTATATCCTTTCTCCATTGACCCTCCAGCACTTTACTTGTGAAGACAGTGTTACTTGGGCAAATACTCGGCCGCTGCTGGTAACAACCACCGCTGTCACTCAGAGGAAATCTTGGACGATGCCCTAAAATGTAGCACTGTCCTCGTAGGGCTTGCTGTGTCATCACTTGTTGGGCCTCCTCTGATTACCAGCAGACAGTCACTTAGGATACAGTTCACACATTCATCCTTACTCCCAATGGCTTGTTACTTAATAAACAGTCCAGGGGTGTTGGTTTTTAGTATTTATTGTGGAACTTGGATGGGAGAATAGAAAAGTGGGATACTTCAAATGGAACTATAAACAGTTGATAAGGACAACTCTCACTTGACCTCACCAGGTTGCTTGTGAAAGCAGTCACACTGCTTGACCATACTGCCATGTGTCAAGCTGGAGTCCTCTTCCACTCCTCCATGACGACAAGGTGGTTTTCTCTGAAATACTGCCTGTACCTTGAGCCACACAGGAGAGGCAGAAGGAGATTAGGGAACTTAACGAGTGGCTGAGGAATTGGTGTAGGAAGGAGGGGTTTGGGTTCCTGGAGAACTGGGCTGACTTCTCAATCGGCTACCGGCTCTTTAGTAAGGATGGGCTGCACCTTAACGGGGACGGTACAGCTCTTTTGGGGAGAAAGATGGCCACCAAGTTGGAGGGGCTTTTAAACTAGGAGACGGGGGGGAGGGCTCAGAAGTAGAGTCAGTCAGGAGGGAGCAAAGGACTGAAGGCAGTTGTAGGGTCAGCAGCGACACTAGGTCCACAACGTCAATCGGTAGGTCTGTGCGGGAGAACCTCAGACCGAACAGGAATAAACATAACCAATCACGTTTAACGTCCGTAAAACTAAGAGGGGTATATGCTAATGCCAGGAGTCTAGCTAATAAAATAGATGAGTTGGAAATGTTAGTTCATGAAGAGGACATAGACCTTGTGGGAATAGCGGAGACTTGGTTTGACCCCTCACATGACTGGCTGGCAAATATCCAAGGGTATTCGGTGTACCGGAAGGACAGGATAGGAAAAAGAGGGGGAGGGGTATGTCTCTACGTCAAGAACAATGTAAGGGTGATAGAGCGGAGTGACATTACGGAAGGGATGAGTATGGAGTTAGAATTCGTGTGGTTAAAACTCCTTAGGGAAGGAGAAAAGGGAAAAGTAATTGTGTGGGTTTGCTATAGGCCACCTAAACAAGGGGAGGAGGTAGAGCGGGAATTTTTAGCACTGTTGGGTAAAGTGGCAAAGCTAGGATCTGTCATCATATTGGGGGACTTCAATTATCCCGACATTGACTGGGGAGAGGGGACTACACACTCACAGAAGGCCCGTCTATTCACGGAAACCTTACAGGACAACTACATGTCACAGTTGGTGGACTCTCCGACTAGAGAAAATGCAGTCCTGGATCTATTGATCACTAATGACCCAGACATAATCTCGGAGGTAGGAGTCAAGGACAACCTGGGCTCTAGCGATCACAGGATGATCACATTTAGTGTAAATAACAATAGAACAAGGCAAGTGGGGAACATAAGAACCCTTAACTTCAGAAGGGCAAACTTTCCAAAATTGTTCTCATTGATGGAAAGGGTAAACTGGGACCGAACCCTAGGATCCCTGACCACAGAGGAAAAATGGGAATGCTTTAGGAACATATTAAGCAAAGGCATCTTGCAGTGCATTCCTATGGGAAATAAATTTAGAAGAGACAAAGCCAAACCTGGCTGGCTAAACCGTAGCGTTAAAAACCTTATTAGGGGAAAAAAAAAGGGCCTTCAGGAAATATATATCAGAAGACACAGTATTGGCTTTCGACCAATACAAGAAAGCAAATAAGAAGTGTAAACACGAAATCAAGATGGCTAAAATAGACTTTGAGAGACAAATAGCGGAGGATAGTAAAAAAAAACCCAAAGAAATTCTTTAAGTATATCAATAGCAAAAAAACTAGGGCAGAGCATATTGCACACATAATTAGCGATGATGGGAGGATGGTTACAGAGGACACTGAAAAAGCAACCGTGCTGAATGCTTTTTTCTCGTCAGTCTTTACACAGGAAACGGAGGGGTACACTGACCATGACTGTTTGGTTAGTAGCAATACACAGGACTTGCCACTATGGCTAACAGAGGGTGAAATCAGGGAAAGGCTGGATAAACTTAACACAAACAAATCACCAGGCCCGGGTGGCGTACATCCGAGAGTACTCAAGGAACTCAGTAAGGTTATATCCAGACCACTGTTCCTGATCTTTGCGGACAGTATTAGGACAGGAGAAGTACCAGGAGATTGGAGGAAAGCCAACGTGATTCCGATATTCAAAAAGGGTCAGAGGCATGTCCCGGGAAATTATAGGCCTGTCAGTTTGACATCGATAGTATGTAAACTTCTGGAGGGGATGATAAGGGACTATATTGTAGAGTTTGCTAAAGACAACAGCATCATCAGTAATAACCAGCACGGGTTTACAAATGGGTGTTCTTGTCAAACCAATCTATTAGCATTCTACGAGGAGGTGAGCTGTGAGCTAGATAGGGGCAGACCAGTGGATGTGGTGTACCTAGATTTCGCTAAGGCGTTTGATACAGTTCCCCATAAGCGCTTAATTTATAAAATAAGGTCTGCAGGTATCGACAGCAGGGTGTGCTTTTGGATACGGAACTGGCTAAAAGGGCGTGTCCAAAGGGTGGTAATAAACAGCGCATACTCAGACTGGTCTGAGGTAGTAAGCGGGGTGCCCCAGGGCTCGGTCCTGGGACCAACCTTGTTCAATTTATTCATAAACAGCATTGAGGACGGGATCAGTAGTTCAATCTCAGTTTTTGCAGATGACACAAAATTGGGCAGGGCAATAACCGCACAGCATGAAGCAGATATCCTACAGAATGACCTGGACAAAATAACGGAGTGGGCAACGACTTGGCAAATGAGGTTTAACGTAGAGAAGTGTAAGGTTTTGCACTTGGGGACTAGAAACATAAAAGCACAATACACGTTAGGAGGGGAACCCTTGGGGGAATCAAAAATGGAGAAGGATCTGGGAGTCTTGGTTGATGATAGATTAGGCAACAGCATGCAATGTCAGGCGGCAGCTGCCAAAGCTAGCAGAATATTAGCATGCATAAAGAAAGGGATGTATTCCAGAGATAAGACTATAATCCTTCCACTTTATAAAACTCTGGTCCGACCGCATCTGGAGTATTCTGTCCAGTTCTGGTCGCCAGTCCTCAGGAGGGATGTGTTGGAGCTGGAGATAGTCCAGAGAAGGGCAACTAAACTAATTAGGGGATTGGAGGACCTTGATTATGAAGAGTGTCTGCAATCGCTTGATTTATTCTCCCTGGAGAAGAGACGCCTGAGGGGGGACATGATAGCAATTTTTAAATATCTCAATGGGGATCTCAGCTAAGAAAAAAAGCTGTTTAGTCGAAGGGATTGCATGAGGACTCGGGGGCATACAATGCAATTAGAGGAGAAGCGTTTTAACCTCAGGCAACGTGGGGGGTTCTTTACTGTTAGGGCTACAAGATTGTGGAATTCTCTACCACAAGAGGTGGTTTCTGCGGGTAGTATGGTGGCTTTCAATAGACTATTGGACGTGCATCTCAAGGATCAGAACATTCAGGGGTATGAGAGATGATTACAGCCACACACACCTACACAGGTTGAACTGGATGGACTATTGTCTTTATTCAACCTCACCTACTATGTAACTATGACGGAACAGGTAGGTGTTAGAGACCTTGCGCTCCTCCACCTTCCATTTGAGGATGCCCCGCAGATGCTCAATAGGGTTTAGGTCTGGGGACATGCTTGGCCAGTCCATCACGTTAACCCTCAACTTTTTAGCAAGGCAGAGGTTGTCTTGGAGGTGTGTTTGGAGTCGTTATTATGTTAGAATTCTGCCCTGCGGCCCAGTCTCCAAAGGGAAGAGATTATGCTTGCCTACAGTATGTCACAGTACATGTTGGCATTCGTGGTTCCCTCCATGAACTGTAGCTTTCCATTGCCAGCAGCACTCATGCAGCCCCAGACCATGACACTCCCACCACCATGCTTGACTGTAGGCAAGACACACTTGTCTTTGTACTCTTCACCTGATTGCCGCAACACACGCTTGAAACCATCTGAACCAAATAAGTTTATCTTGGTCTCATCAGACCACAGGACATGGTTCCAGTAATCCATGTCCTTAGTCTGCTTGTCTTCAGCAAACTGTTTGCGGGTTTTTTTGTGCATCATCTTTAGAAGAGGCTTCCTTCTGGGATGACAGCCATGCAGGCCAATTTAATGCAGTGTGCGGGGTATGGTCTGAGCACTGACAGGCTGACCCCCCACCCCTTCAACCGCTGCAGCAATGGCAGCACTTATACGTCTATTTCCCAAAGACAATCTCTGGATATGACTCTGAACACGTGCGCTCAACCTCTTTGGTTGACCATGGTGAGGCCTGTTCTGAGTGGAACTTGTGGATCCTGTTAAACCGCTGTATGGTCTTGGCTGCTGCGCTGCAGCTCAGCTTCAGAGTCTTGGCAATCTTTTATGGCCATCTTTATGTAGAGCAACAATTCTTTTTTTTCAGATCCTCAAAGTTCCTTGCCATGAGGTGCCATGATGAACTTCCAGTGACCAGTATGAGAGAGTGCGAGCGATAACACCAAATTTAACACACCTGCTCCTCATTCACACCTGAGACCTTGTAGCACTAACAAGTCACGTGACATTGGGGAGGGAAAATGGCTAATTGGGCCTAATTTCGACATTTTCACTTAGGGGTGTACTCATTTTTGTTACCAGCAGTTTAGACATTAATGGCTGTGTGTTGAGTTTTTTGAAGGGAGAGCAAATTTACACTGTTATACAAGCTGTACACTCACCACTTTACATTGTAGCAAAGTGTAATTTCTTCAGTGTTGTCACATGAAACAATATAATAAAATACAGTAAAACCTTGGTTTGAGAGTAACTTGGTTTGAGAGCGCTTTGCAAGACAAGCTAATTTTTTAAATAAATTTTGACTTGATATACAAGCGATGTCTTGATATACAAGTAGCGTCATGTCCCAACTAGGTATAAAAGAGAAGAGAGCAATATTGTTACATTTAATGAAGGTTCAATATTTAGCAGCTCACATGGTTGATGATTAAAACAGGCACATCTAAGTCTGCAGGCATCCGGGGTAAAGCTGTCCACATAGACCATCCTCCGCACTGCCATCTTCATCACACCCTTCCACGCTGCGCTCCATGAGTAATTCAAAGTCTCGCTTTCAGATCACTCTACTGCAGGGTAGTCTTCCCAATCACAATTGCAGACTGACAACGGTGAGAGCCAGTGGTTCAGAAGATGGTCTATGTGGACAGCTTTACCCCCGATGCCTGCATACTTAGATGTGCCTCTTTAATCATCAACCAGATCACTTGACTATAAAGAGTTACAACATTCCAACTTTTTATATCATCCCCAAACTGCACAAATCCCTGAATAACCCCCCAGGTAGACCCATCGTCTCTGCGATAGGGGGACCACTTGAAAAGATGGGTCAATTCATTGATGTACTGATCAAGGAGATGGTAACTAGCCTGCCCTCCTACGTACAGGACACCAGGGATGTCCTCCAAAAACTATCGCATACTCCTACCATACATGACATTACCTTGGTCGGGATTGATGTAGAGAGCCTGTATACTTCTATCCCTCATAAGTGGGGTTTACAGGCAGTTACTCATTTCCTTGGTCAGCATCACTCACATTTGGGGGCGCACAATGAATTTGTCGTTGAGCTCCTGGAATTCTTACTCCAACACAATTATTTTCAATTTTTACAAAATTATTATCAACAAATCAGAGGGACATCCATGGGGGCACCGTGGGCCCCGGCCTACGCGTGTCTTCATTTGGGACTCTGGGAGGAGCAGGTGGTCTATCCATCCCCGATGTACCTCAGCCACTCACGTATGTGGCTGAGGTACATCGACGATGTCCTGCTCCTCTGGGGCGGTACCCAATATGAATTGGAGGAATTCATGCATGAGCTCAACGACAACGACCGCAATATTAAACTTACATTCAATGCCTCTCCTAGTCATCTCCCCTTCTTAGACTTGCTCATTTCTAATGAGAGTGGCAGGCTCAAAACAACTACATACCGCAAGGAGACTGCAGCCAATACACTCCTCGCGGCAAGTAGCCACCACCCCAGATCCCTGGTCCAGAGCATCCCAGTGGGTCAATTTCTCCGTCACAAAAGGAATTGCTCTGAACCAGAGGACTATCAGGTGGAAGCCAGACAGCTTCATAAGAGATTCCGTGAAAGGGGTTATACACACCAGACCATCAAACGAGCCCGCAAAAAAGTGGCTCTGAGACCAAGGACAACCCTCCTGGGCAATGGTGACGTTTCAACCTCTAAAAAAACTTCGACAGAGACAACTTGTCCCCGTATTATTACACCTTTCGGCACGCAATGGGAACAGGTCAGGACAGTGTTAAATAAACACTGGCCAGTCCTCACGATTTCCCCTCCAATAGAACGTATTGTTGGACCACGCCCCCTTCTTACAGCCAAACGGGCACCGAGCCTTAGGGATAATCTTTGCCATTCAGAGTTCACACGCTCACGAAGAGAAGACAATTGGCTCACTTCACTGCCTAGATTAAAAGGCATGTTCCCATGCGGAAGATGCACAATCTGCAAATCGGTCTTGAAATGTAAAACTTTTTCAAGTTGTGATGGGCGGAGGGAATTTACCATAAACAGTTTCATTAACTGCCAAACAGAGCGCGTGATTTACGAACTTATCTGCCCCTGTAAGAAGTCTTACATCGGCAAGACAAAACGCCAGCTCAAAGTGCGGATTCTGGAACATATCTCCGACATCAGGAAAAAAGTGGATAACAGAACCGTGCCCCTCCATTTCTTGGAACATCACGGGGCTGACCCGGAGGGCTTGAAAGTTAGGGGGATATATGCACTTAAATTGCCAGCTAGAAGGGGTGACTTTGACAATGTCCTTCTTCAAAAAGAAAAGATGTGGATATACATGATGGGGTCTCGGGTACCCCATGGTTTAAATGTTGAATTCAATCTCCAGCCTTTTCTTAACGCATGAATAAAGCCCCCTGGTCACCCCCCAGATGTCCGAGATGGGAGGGGTACGGTTCTGTTTTCACCCGGCCAAATTCTCTATATTCCCTCTTTCTTACATGTAGATGCCTAACATTTATATCTACTACGTAATATACATCTTTGTGCACCCTTAATATAGTGTAAAACACAGACCTGTTTAATGATAAGCCAGTAGCTCTGTGATCTCTTCTCAGCTTGTCTAATCTAAGGCATCATTTATATTTCATGTGATATGGGTAAATTTCTTTTTTTCCCCCCCTGTTTATACGAGTTCCCACGGTGATGGCAATTATATAAACTAACAACCTTTAATCATTGATTTTATATTTATCGCACAGTTCATCTGTATTATGCAGTATCTTTTATTGTTCATCATTATGAACGCCGACATTTCCTATGGTACCACTCCTTATGCTTGACTTAATCACCTTACTGAAAGACATGGGTATCTTCTATCCATTGGGGAGATAATATCCATAGATATCCCATATATGGGTTAAATGCCGTAACGGTGATGATATGGTTAATTTATTGCAGCCAATTAAGTCTAACATAAAGGCGGACACCTTGGATCACACCATCAGCTCTGAAGAAACCGACTGCTCGTCGGTGAAACGCGTCAGCGTTGGCGTTGTGGCATCTTACACTGTGTCCCCCTGTGCAGCATAGTCCATATTGCTCGCCATCTCTTTGGCTACTGTCAGCGGCTGTTCCCCTTACCAGGCACCCGGCGGATCGTACCTACCGGAAGTGACGTCTTTCACTCATACCAGGAAGCAACTGGATCCTCTATGCCGTGGTAGCCGATAACCGGGTTGAACGCCGCTCCGGAGAAGACAGCGGACCGATCTGCACAGTACAACAGGACCGGGACGGAGCTTTATACCTCCATGGATCCCATCTAGAGCACAGCCGGACCGCATACCCCCACAACATCTGCAGGTAAAGCTGCCTTTACTGTTATACCAGTGGAACATTTCCCCATGTTGGCTGTACCTCAGTTTTCTGTATGAGGACATCTTCACTTAATCGGTACATGCAGCAGCGGATCCGGAGCTCTACTGGACTCCAGCAGCCGAGTAGCACACTCCTCCATCAACTCCTTGTGACCTACCCTCTGTCCCTTTTTTTGCAGTGAAGCTTATTCCTTCCCTTTGAGAGGACTGCAGGATTTCTTTGTGCCTCATGCATACACCTGCACGGACACGCTGTGAGGTTCATTAAGCACTAGTGAGCTATTGATTCTCATTAATTCACACAGGAGTACGTTCATTCACTGTGCTATCGGATGCATCCATAGAGGTCATTACATACCACCTGGCAAGTGTACCGACCACATGTTCGATACATGTCTGGTGGTATGTTAGGTCATACATGAGTTATTGGAACCATTATCTGATTGTTATTTTCCTATTCACCTAGGTGTATCCACAACTCCAGATTATCCATTGGTTTTTTTCTCATTTAACTATGTGACACGCTCCAGTCCCATTCTTTACATGTGTTTCATGCCACTTTTTATTGTATGTTTTTTAACAGTGTCTAAGCCGTGTGTTCCTCCATTGCCTTGTATTGAGTCCTATTTTCGTATTTTCACAGGCATAAGTGCCTAAATAAAATTTAACTTTTTACACTATTTTTTGCTCGAGTATCCTTAGTTGGTTTTCTGTGGGAGTGCTCCATTTTGGGCCACCCCCACAATTTTTGTTTTTTCGAATCTGTATACTCACCCAACGGTTACTCCATGCTTTTTTCTCTAGCCTTCATATTGTGTTATCATACACAATCATGTAGCTAGACATAATATCTGCTTCGGCATTTCTGAGGCCCATAACGGATTACCATATACCCTATTTATTTTTGTATTGTGCTTTGGATTTTTTTATGATCCCTCGGTATCCTGGGCCCTTCTGCTATCTTTGCATTATTATTATAACTCAAAAATTTTGAATCTTTGATTCATAAATGACTTGATACCTGAGGCAATTGAGCCACAACACTGCTTGACCACCATATACTGCATAATTATAATTTTTTATTGTTAGTTGATTGCCACCCGTTTGAACCATTAACCAGGGGAGGGAGGAGATAGAGACCTGGGTTATTGATATGGCATATTGTATTGATCTAGACATTGAGCAAGAGATCGAGGTGGCGTTTTCTAATCAAGGTGACACCACAACTTCACCTACAGAACCCCTCTACAACCTCTTTAAACAGCACAAGAAATTGGTGCTGAAATCACTTAACCGGAAGTGGGACATAGCATCACTTCAGTCCCATATAGCACATCGCATTATTCCGAGGGGCTTGAGAGAAAGATTACTTCCAGCTCAGCACCTCCACACCCCCAGATTTCTGGAGGTGTGGAAAAAGGATTGTGTTGAAAGAGGGTTACATGTGATGCACCTAATTGTGGAAGAGGAGAAAACACAGCTGGGTGAATTACAGACAGAAATTGAAGCCACCACAGCGGCTCTAGAACCTTTTAAGGAAAAGGAGGAATTTCAGAGACTAAACGATAATCTGAAGAAAGAGGTTGAGAAAACCCAAAAGAACCTAAAACTGACCAAACAGAATAAGTTTAGACAAAACTTGGTAGATTGTGAAAGTGAAGATCTATTCAATCCCACAATCACTAGAAACCGTAGCAGATCTAGAAGTCGATATAATAAAAATAGGAAATCAAGCCGTCATAGGGGACAATCATCTGGTAGCGAATCTGATAATACTGAAAAGTCGGTGACTTTTTTAGTCCCGGGTTCAGACCAAACAGTAGGGGAAATACATACCCAACACACAGAACCACCGGGGGGATCGCAGAGAGGCAGGGGACACCCCAAAAGCAAGGACGGGGATATGCAAAACAACTTAGGCCCCCAAAGAGAAACCAGATCCAACACCTTGAGGAAACATCGCTAGATACCACATCTAGTGACCTCAGAGTGGTGAATCTCTCCACATTCAATTTACAGGAGAGACATATTAAATTACTCAGTAAGGGACTCTCTTTTGCACCTACCTCCTCCATGACTGAGTTCGAAGTCTATAAAGACATTTGCCTGTTCTTGAGAAAGGTACTCTTTAAGATGTGGCATAACAGGGAGGATGGCTGCTCTAACCAAAGTACCCCTCCATCAGAAGAGGACGCTGAGATCTTGGAAATCTTGACTTCCCTTCTGTTGGAGGGTAATGAAATGGATGCAGATGACATACCAGATGAGCCTGTACGCAGGGATGCAAACCTTCGGATCAAGTCCAGAAAGATGCCCTCCCTTTCCAAGCACAAAAACATAAAGATATTCTTAGATTTGGTCCAACAGGACCTCACCAAAATAAAATGGACCAGGGAGGGACAAGATAACCTCTCTAAGGCGGAGAGGATAGCCCTTAAGGAATTGAAAGAAGCCACCGGTGTGGTGATTAAGGGCAGCGACAAGGGAGGCAACGTGGTCCTCATGGGTGAAGAAATGTACACCAGTGAGGTGTTCAGACAACTTAGCGATACCAACACATATTTAAAGCTCCAGGGGAATCCCTTTCCCTCCCTTGTCGCCGCCCTCAACCAAAAGATCCTCTTAGCCAAAGAGGCAGACTTGATCTCTAAGAGAGAGGCAGATCACTTGACTATAAAGAGTTACAACATTCCAACTTTTTATATCATCCCCAAACTGCACAAATCCCTGAATAACCCCCCAGGTAGACCCATCGTCTCTGCGATAGGGGGACCACTTGAAAAGATGGGTCAATTCATTGATGTACTGATCAAGGAGATGGTAACTAGCCTGCCCTCCTACGTACAGGACACCAGGGATGTCCTCCAAAAACTATCGCATACTCCTACCATGCATGACATTACCTTGGTCGGGATTGATGTAGAGAGCCTGTATACTTCTATCCCTCATAAGTGGGGTTTACAGGCAGTTACTCATTTCCTTGGTCAGCATCACTCACATTTGGGGGCGCACAATGAATTTGTCGTTGAGCTCCTGGAATTCTTACTCCAACACAATTATTTTCAATTTTTACAAAATTATTATCAACAAATCAGAGGGACATCCATGGGGGCACCGTGGGCCCCGGCCTACGCGTGTCTTCATTTGGGACTCTGGGAGGAGCAGGTGGTCTATCCATCCCCGATGTACCTCAGCCACTCACGTATGTGGCTGAGGTACATCGACGATGTCCTGCTCCTCTGGGGCGGTACCCAATATGAATTGGAGGAATTCATGCATGAGCTCAACGACAACGACCGCAATATTAAACTTACATTCAATGCCTCTCCTAGTCATCTCCCCTTCTTAGACTTGCTCATTTCTAATGAGAGTGGCAGGCTCAAAACAACTACATACCGCAAGGAGACTGCAGCCAATACACTCCTCGCGGCAAGTAGCCACCACCCCAGATCCCTGGTCCAGAGCATCCCAGTGGGTCAATTTCTCCGTCACAAAAGGAATTGCTCTGAACCAGAGGACTATCAGGTGGAAGCCAGACAGCTTCATAAGAGATTCCGTGAAAGGGGTTATACACACCAGACCATCAAACGAGCCCGCAAAAAAGTGGCTCTGAGACCAAGGACAACCCTCCTGGGCAATGGTGACGTTTCAACCTCTAAAAAAACTTCGACAGAGACAACTTGTCCCCGTATTATTACACCTTTCGGCACGCAATGGGAACAGGTCAGGACAGTGTTAAATAAACACTGGCCAGTCCTCACGATTTCCCCTCCAATAGAACGTATTGTTGGACCACGCCCCCTTCTTACAGCCAAACGGGCACCGAGCCTTAGGGATAATCTTTGCCATTCAGAGTTCACACGCTCACGAAGAGAAGACAATTGGCTCACTTCACTGCCTAGATTAAAAGGCATGTTCCCATGCGGAAGATGCACAATCTGCAAATCGGTCTTGAAATGTAAAACTTTTTCAAGTTGTGATGGGCGGAGGGAATTTACCATAAACAGTTTCATTAACTGCCAAACAGAGCGCGTGATTTACGAACTTATCTGCCCCTGTAAGAAGTCTTACATCGGCAAGACAAAACGCCAGCTCAAAGTGCGGATTCTGGAACATATCTCCGACATCAGGAAAAAAGTGGATAACAGAACCGTGCCCCTCCATTTCTTGGAACATCACGGGGCTGACCCGGAGGGCTTGAAAGTTAGGGGGATATATGCACTTAAATTGCCAGCTAGAAGGGGTGACTTTGACAATGTCCTTCTTCAAAAAGAAAAGATGTGGATATACATGATGGGGTCTCGGGTACCCCATGGTTTAAATGTTGAATTCAATCTCCAGCCTTTTCTTAACGCATGAATAAAGCCCCCTGGTCACCCCCCAGATGTCCGAGATGGGAGGGGTACGGTTCTGTTTTCACCCGGCCAAATTCTCTATATTCCCTCTTTCTTACATGTAGATGCCTAACATTTATATCTACTACGTAATATACATCTTTGTGCACCCTTAATATAGTGTAAAACACAGACCTGTTTAATGATAAGCCAGTAGCTCTGTGATCTCTTCTCAGCTTGTCTAATCTAAGGCATCATTTATATTTCATGTGATATGGGTAAATTTCTTTTTTTCCCCCCCTGTTTATACGAGTTCCCACGGTGATGGCAATTATATAAACTAACAACCTTTAATCATTGATTTTATATTTATCGCACAGTTCATCTGTATTATGCAGTATCTTTTATTGTTCATCATTATGAACGCCGACATTTCCTATGGTACCACTCCTTATGCTTGACTTAATCACCTTACTGAAAGACATGGGTATCTTCTATCCATTGGGGAGATAATATCCATAGATATCCCATATATGGGTTAAATGCCGTAACGGTGATGATATGGTTAATTTATTGCAGCCAATTAAGTCTAACATAAAGGCGGACACCTTGGATCACACCATCAGCTCTGAAGAAACCGACTGCTCGTCGGTGAAACGCGTCAGCGTTGGCGTTGTGGCATCTTACACTGTGTCCCCCTGTGCAGCATAGTCCATATTGCTCGCCATCTCTTTGGCTACTGTCAGCGGCTGTTCCCCTTACCAGGCACCCGGCGGATCGTACCTACCGGAAGTGACGTCTTTCACTCATACCAGGAAGCAACTGGATCCTCTATGCCGTGGTAGCCGATAACCGGGTTGAACGCCGCTCCGGAGAAGACAGCGGACCGATCTGCACAGTACAACAGGACCGGGACGGAGCTTTATACCTCCATGGATCCCATCTAGAGCACAGCCGGACCGCATACCCCCACAACATCTGCAGGTAAAGCTGCCTTTACTGTTATACCAGTGGAACATTTCCCCATGTTGGCTGTACCTCAGTTTTCTGTATGAGGACATCTTCACTTAATCGGTACATGCAGCAGCGGATCCGGAGCTCTACTGGACTCCAGCAGCCGAGTAGCACACTCCTCCATCAACTCCTTGTGACCTACCCTCTGTCCCTTTTTTTGCAGTGAAGCTTATTCCTTCCCTTTGAGAGGACTGCAGGATTTCTTTGTGCCTCATGCATACACCTGCACGGACACGCTGTGAGGTTCATTAAGCACTAGTGAGCTATTGATTCTCATTAATTCACACAGGAGTACGTTCATTCACTGTGCTATCGGATGCATCCATAGAGGTCATTACATACCACCTGGCAAGTGTACCGACCACATGTTCGATACATGTCTGGTGGTATGTTAGGTCATACATGAGTTATTGGAACCATTATCTGATTGTTATTTTCCTATTCACCTAGGTGTATCCACAACTCCAGATTATCCATTGGTTTTTTTCTCATTTAACTATGTGACACGCTCCAGTCCCATTCTTTACATGTGTTTCATGCCACTTTTTATTGTATGTTTTTTAACAGTGTCTAAGCCGTGTGTTCCTCCATTGCCTTGTATTGAGTCCTATTTTCGTATTTTCACAGGCATAAGTGCCTAAATAAAATTTAACTTTTTACACTATTTTTTGCTCGAGTATCCTTAGTTGGTTTTCTGTGGGAGTGCTCCATTTTGGGCCACCCCCACAATTTTTGTTTTTTCGAATCTGTATACTCACCCAACGGTTACTCCATGCTTTTTTCTCTAGCCTTCATATTGTGCTATCATACACAATCATGTAGCTAGACATAATATCTGCTTCGGCATTTCTGAGGCCCATAACGGATTACCATATACCCTATTTATTTTTGTAATCGCTTGATTTATTCTCCCTGGAGAAGAGACGCCTGAGGGGGGACATGATAGCAATTTTTAAATATCTCAATGGGGATCTCAGCTAAGAAAAAAAGCTGTTTAGTCGAAGGGATTGCATGAGGACTCGGGGGCATACAATGCAATTAGAGGAGAAGCGTTTTAACCTCAGGCAACGTGGGGGGTTCTTTACTGTTAGGGCTACAAGATTGTGGAATTCTCTACCACAAGAGGTGGTTTCTGCGGGTAGTATGGTGGCTTTCAATAGACTATTGGACGTGCATCTCAAGGATCAGAACATTCAGGGGTATGAGAGATGATTACAGCCACACACACCTACACAGGTTGAACTGGATGGACTATTGTCTTTATTCAACCTCACCTACTATGTAACTATGACGGAACAGGTAGGTGTTAGAGACCTTGCGCTCCTCCACCTTCCATTTGAGGATGCCCCGCAGATGCTCAATAGGGTTTAGGTCTGGGGACATGCTTGGCCAGTCCATCACGTTAACCCTCAACTTTTTAGCAAGGCAGAGGTTGTCTTGGAGGTGTGTTTGGGGTCGTTATTATGTTAGAATTCTGCCCTGCGGCCCAGTCTCCAAAGGGAAGAGATTATGCTTGCCTACAGTATGTCACAGTACATGTTGGCATTCGTGGTTCCCTCCATGAACTGTAGCTTTCCATTGCCAGCAGCACTCATGCAGCCCCAGACCATGACACTCCCACCACCATGCTTGACTGTAGGCAAGACACACTTGTCTTTGTACTCTTCACCTGATTGCCGCAACACACGCTTGAAACCATCTGAACCAAATAAGTTTATCTTGGTCTCATCAGACCACAGGACATGGTTCCAGTAATCCATGTCCTTAGTCTGCTTGTCTTCAGCAAACTGTTTGCGGGTTTTTTTGTGCATCATCTTTAGAAGAGGCTTCCTTCTGGGATGACAGCCATGCAGGCCAATTTAATGCAGTGTGCGGGGTATGGTCTGAGCACTGACAGGCTGACCCCCCACCCCTTCAACCGCTGCAGCAATGGCAGCACTTATACGTCTATTTCCCAAAGACAATCTCTGGATATGACTCTGAACACGTGCGCTCAACCTCTTTGGTTGACCATGGTGAGGCCTGCTCTGAGTGGAACTTGTGGATCCTGTTAAACCGCTGTATGGTCTTGGCTGCTGCGCTGCAGCTCAGCTTCAGAGTCTTGGCAATCTTTTATGGCCATCTTTATGTAGAGCAACAATTCTTTTTTTTCAGATCCTCAAAGTTCCTTGCCATGAGGTGCCATGATGAACTTCCAGTGACCAGTATGAGAGAGTGCGAGCGATAACACCAAATTTAACACACCTGCTCCTCATTCACACCTGAGACCTTGTAGCACTAACAAGTCACGTGACATTGGGGAGGGAAAATGGCTAATTGGGCCTAATTTCGACATTTTCACTTAGGGGTGTACTCATTTTTGTTACCAGCAGTTTAGACATTAATGGCTGTGTGTTGAGTTTTTTGAAGGGAGAGCAAATTTACACTGTTATACAAGCTGTACACTCACCACTTTACATTGTAGCAAAGTGTAATTTCTTCAGTGTTGTCACATGAAACAATATAATAAAATACAGTAAAACCTTGGTTTGAGAGTAACTTGGTTTGAGAGCGCTTTGCAAGACAAGCTAATTTTTTAAATAAATTTTGACTTGATATACAAGCGATGTCTTGATATACAAGTAGCGTCATGTCCCAACTAGGTATAAAAGAGAAGAGAGCAATATTGTTACATTTAATGAAGGTTCAATATTTAGCAGCTCACATGGTTGATGATTAAAACAGGCACATCTAAGTCTGCAGGCATCCGGGGTAAAGCTGTCCACATAGACCATCCTCCGCACTGCCATCTTCATCACACCCTTCCACGCTGCGCTCCATGAGTAATTCAAAGTCTCGCTTTCAGATCACTCTACTGCAGGGTAGTCTTCCCAATCACAATTGCAGACTGACAACGGTGAGAGCCAGTGGTTCAGAAGATGGTCTATGTGGACAGCTTTACCCCCGATGCCTGCATACTTAGATGTGCCTCTTTAATCATCAACCATGTGAGTTGCTAAATGTTGTACCTTAATTAAATGTCACCATACTGCTACACTTAGAGGCGCCTCTCTTCTCTTTTATACTCTGTAGCTCCTGCTGGATTTTGCTTCTAATCCCCTTGTGGAGGCTGCTATTTGTGGATGGACATTTTATGATGACACAACCTATCACATTGCTATAATCTTTGTATATAGACTATAAACTGAAAGACTTATGAATAAATAGTTGTGGAACGAATCATCTGAGTTCCCATTATTTCTTATAGGAAAATTCGCTTTGATATAAGAGTGCTTTGGATTACAAGCATGTTTCCGGAAAGAAATTTTGCTCGCAATCCAAGGTTTTACTGTATTTACAAAAATGCGAGGGGTGTACTCACTTTTGTGAGATACCGTGTATATATATATATATATATATATATATATATATACTGTATCATTAAAATGTATAGTACTGTGAAAGTGCCACTTTCTTCCTTTTTTTCTTTGTTTTTGCATTATAGTTTAGCAATGTGGGTACAGAGCTTGAGCTCAGTAATTTAGTCCCCATACTATGTGTTATTATATTAATTGTTATTGTTAAAAAAACCATAATGACTTAGTCCACAGCTAGCTAAGTAATGAATCCCATGAAAATACACTCTGCTCCCTCTTTATTCCAAAGAAATAAATATATTACTGCACGATATATAGTTTAATTGTACGGCTCTGCATAAGTGATCCCTCAAGGAACCCATTAAGGAATACCAATGTATTTTATACAGTCTGGGAACATCAAACCTTCAAAGCAAATTTACATTTTTTTCGGTCCATCAAACAAGATTATCTGTTATCTGGGTTTTTGTTTAATTTGTTGTTTTGATCCTGTGTTTTCAACAGGAGATGTTGACAAAGGGATCTACAATTCAGCAATAACTTATCCTAATTTATTGAAACTGATTTTTCTACAGTGTAAAGCTTTACCATCTGGATTGTGAGTTTTTATAATTTTTGCTTTTACCATATCTATGAGTTTTTGAGTTTTTACTAATTCTATGGAATATATCAGAAATATTTGCCCAAATAAATGATGGTTAAAGGAGCACATGTGTAAAACAAAAATGAAAGGTATTATTAATTAAAAGGTATATACAGCATTACATAGGCTAGACTATTCATATTACATTATATGACATTAATATTTGTCTATCCTAAAGTATCAATGTTGATGTAAGTTATCTGGTTCCCAGAATGAGCAGGTTCCCTGGTTGCAGCTTTATTTGGTAGGGGCCCACTAGGAGTTTGCTGAAAAGCCCCTTCTCCACCTTTCTTCTGGATTCTCTAGCTGTTGCTTTGCTCAAAATCAGCAATCCTTCTTACAGCAGGGAGAATATACAACTGTGGCCAGCACAGAGAGCAGAGAGAACAGTGGGAACAGGCCATAATCACTAACATGCCTGGACAGTGCGGGATCTCCTCCTTCTGTATATATAGTCACCCCCTCTCTCTCAGAACATTGCCAGGAGCTTCTATGTGTGTACGGCTTCAGATAAACCCACTCACTCTATTCACCTTCCATGGGGTGGGTTGAGGGGGGAGCTGTCTGTACTCCTCCTAGCGGGGGGTCTCCTTCTACTGGAGGGAGTTGTGAAGGGGGGAGTCTGTATTGGGGTCCCCTTTGATTACCTTGTTGCACTTTTTCTGGATAGGGATCTCTTTCTACTTGAGGGGAGTCAATATTCCTGGATGAGAGGGAAGGGTCCCTTCTGATCACCCCCCTGTACTCCTTAATGGTGGGAGATCTCTGAATCTTTCCCATGTACACCTGGCAGTGTGGAGGAGAGGTCTCCCTGTACTCCAGTTGGGGGTTTTAGATTACTGCCTGTAATTGTGGATGGGGGTCCCTGATTAGTTCTTCATTATAGGGGCCCTGATTACTTGTAGAGCCTCATTAGTAGTTAAACTTCTTAAGGATGGCCTTGGCCTTGATACTTGTACTGAGCTCTCCGAATTAGGTTATCACAGCCTGACTAATCAGGATATTTTCCCTGGACACTCATAGAAGTCTCTCCAGTCCTGTTGTCCTATGCTGGGGTCTCTGGGTGGGCCTGCACCCTACAATCTCAGTATGGGATTCCTATCATACCAACCTCTGCTAGCATTTCTACCGACAGTCCTCCCCCTGAGTCTCTTCCTCCCCATACACAGACATACTGGTGGGGGGTGAGGCAGAAACAGGATATATAATACAACTGCTATGTATGATCCATGTGTCCTTTTATACAAAGATCCTATAGGGCAACAATGAGATTGCTGTGGGCTCTGGATGATTGCTATGGGCTGTATATGATCCATGTGTCCTTTTCCACACAATTCATATAGGGGTACACAATAGGAATGCTTTGGTCTTGCACAGTCAGGGCGAGGAAGGTGGAAGCAGAAGGGGCCCAAGCTTTGGATGCAATGTTATTATGTAGAAGGGGAAGGAAGCGCACTGGGAGCATGCCGTAGCTCCATTTTCCACCTGCCTCACTGACAGGAGTGACAGCAGTGTCTTTTCTTTCAGAAGGAGCAGGAGCTTTGATAGTTCCTCACACCAATGCCGAAGTAGTTATACCTTCGTCTCTGTTAGCCCCATATTTTTCTGTGGGACAGAATGTGAACTGCTATTAAACTTTTTAGTTCACTGTGGTGTGCCACAACCATTTGCACTATTTTATGCAATATAATTAGGGATGGGCAATAATTAGGGATGGGCTCTGTGTTCATGTGTTTAAACCCTATGACAGAATTAAAAACAAAAATGGCCTGCCCCCCCCCCCCCCCTTAACCTATACCAGGCCCTTTGGGTTTGGAATTAATTTTAAGTGGAACTCCACGCCAAAATTTAAAAAAAAACTGGTACAGATTTTTAGGGGAACTCCATGCAAAAAGGTAACCCCCCCAGAAGTCCATACCAGACCCTTATCTGAGCATGCAGCCTGGCAGGCCAGGAAAGAAGGGGGGGGCGAGCGAGCACCCCCCCTCTCCTGAATCATACCATGTCGCTTGCCCTCAACATGGGGAGGGTGCTTTGGGGTGCCCCCCAAAGCAGCTTGTCCCCATGTTGATGGGGGCAAGGGCCTCTTCATGAGAACCCTGGGCTGTGGTTGTGGGGGTCTGCGGGTGGGGGGCTTACATGACGTCATGTGATGTCAGAAGGGGCAGTGCCACCAGTTGACGTAACCGGGTGGCCACGTCTCTTGCCTATAAAAGAACTGTCAAAGCTGAAGATCGGGTAGATGGTGGGTAGCCTCTGAAGAGGCGAAGCGTTTTTAATTTTTTTTCGGGCCCAGTGGGTGTCGTGATTTCTTTTTCTTTTCAATAAAGGACTTGTCAAAAACTGTGTTTTGTGGTTTTTACATTTATACAATTTTTTGGTGAATGGGTAGGGGTACGATGTACCCGATACCTATTCACATGGGGGGGGGTGGGATATGGGGGCCCCCTTGTGAAAGGGGACTTCCAGATTCTGATAAGCCCCCCACTCACAGACCCCGAAAACCACAGCCCAGGGTTGTCATGAAGAGGCCCTTGTCCCCATCAACATGGGGACAAGGTTCTTTGGGGTGGGGGCCATGTTGAGGGCATGTGGCCTAGTATGGTTCAGGAGAGGGGGGGCGCTCGCTCGTCCCCCACCCCTTTCCTGACCTGCTTGGCTGCATGCTTGGATAAGGGTCTGGTATGGATCTTGGTGGGGACCCCACGCCGTTTTTTTTTTATTTTTTAAATCTGTATTGCCGGGAGACGGCAATACATTAAAACTGCGAGCAAAGTTAAATTACATTTTTTTCTTTAGAAATGTCAGTATTGCTGCAGCAGGCTCCATACATCATACAGATGCACCACTTTACAGGCACATAGGCAACCCCCCAGGCACGATATTTGAAGGAATTTTTCATTTTTATTGTTTTACTTTAAGCATCATTAAAATCACTGCTCCTGTAAAAACTATCTTTTTAAAAAAATCTTTTTGCATTCATTTTTAATGGCAATTACTTGCATATAAGCCTTTAAAATGAGGACATTAGATTTTTCATGCTCATGTCCCATAGACTTTAATAGAATTTGCATGTTCGCTAGAACGTTTTCCCTGTTCAAGATGTTCTGGTGCAAACCGAACAGGGGGGGGTGTTCGGCCCATCACTATCCATAACCATTACATAGGTTTCAGCTTGGAGCTGCACAAACTTTTATTAGCCATGCCTACTATCTTTACCCAAGGGGGCACAGTTTCAGACATCTTTGCCCTGGGCACCAGATAGCCTTGTCTTTTTGCAAGTTCAAATCATAGATGTTAAAAGTTCATCCAAAAGTTGTATTTTTGTTAAAAGCGGAGCCTGGTGCACCTCGCTTTCCTATTTGCTACTCCAACAATATGGCTTCCATAGGTCCTGGACCTTTTCCTGTTAACTTGGGAGCTTTGGCTTTTCCATCCGCCTTTGTGCGTTCCAGCTCCTCCTGCTACATTCTCCATAATATAAATTAAATGCACATTTTACAGGGAGAGTTTTAATCACTCAGCAGGTATACAGATCCAGAAAGGCAGCAGCGGAATTTACCTCTCAAATATCAGGTGGGCTGACCTCTTATACTCCCTTTAAACTTCAGGTATTTCTACATGTAAAATTATGGAGGTCAAACAATTGGAGATCTTCTTTTAATTGTATCTTTAGGCACCTTAACAATGAAAATTAAAACCAATAAAAAGGAAGGCTTTATTTTAGAGGCTAATAGTTATTTTTTTTTCAATATGTTTCATTGGCAAAAGTAAAAGTACAATTTGTCATCACAAGTAAAGAAATGACAGTAATGACAATAATGACAGTACAGTGTTCATTTGCATATGGTCTTTCATAGCAGTACATATCCTTATTATCAGTTTATAGACTGTGGAGAAAAATTGTACATGAGAATGTGATTTGAATTGGGTGATTTAAATCAAACAGTTTTAAATCAGACCTTAGAAACCCTTTAGTGTCGCTCCAAGCCCAAGGTAGTGTTCTGCCCGCTGGAGCTTAGAATCAGGTTGCTGGTGACCTTTCACTCATCCAGAAGTGCCGACATGTGTGTAGGAAATGTGGAATGCCGCTCACCTATTGCATATTATTGTAGGTAATGGCCTCAGGGGGCATGGCCAGTGGAGTGGCGCTGGCTGAGGCCATTACACTGTACATGTATGTACCAGGCTGGGTGATCAGCATCCCACATTTTCTACACACATGTTGGCAGTTTTAAATTAGAATGGGGTATGGGAAAGGATCTGAAAGGAGAAGTATGGGGAGTAATGAGTGTCCCAGTGTAACAATGGAGAGTTCCAGGTCAAAAGGAATGGGTGAGATTTAAGGTCTCTTAATCATCGGCCAAAGTCTGTCAGCAAAAGTGTGAGATGCGTGAGCTTTCTTTGAATTTATGCATTGAGTCAATTAGATTTTCCTTGGAAAATGTGTTGTGAACTATGGCCTTACAGTAACTTCAGACAGTGAAAAGGTGGTGGATAGCCATGCTTTTGCAGTATTTTGTTTAGTGTCTGTCAGTCTGTCCAGTTTAAGATTGAGTAAAGCTTCACTTGGGTTCATGAGTATTGTGGTGTCTAATAGTAACGTTCATATATTGTATACACGTTTAAACAGAGATTGGGCTTTAGACAAATCTACCATTTGCGTAAATACATTCCTTGCTCTGGACAACCTCAGAAGAATTGCCCTAAACAGCCTGGGGTAAAGTGGGCAAATCATGTAGGGACCAGATACCAATGGTATAGAATTAAAGTGGAAGGGATAATGGATGGGATTTTATCAGCACCAAAAAATTACAATTATAAAAAGTGCAAAAGTTTATTGTACATCATAATATTTTATATGATGTACAATAAACTTTTGCACTTTATATGATTGTAATTTTTGGTGCCAAATAAAATTCCATCCATTATCCCTTCCACTTTACTTGTTTCCAGGGATGTGGCACTAAGTATGGGGGGGAGGGCAGTTACTATGGTCTGAAATATTTTTTACCAATGGTATAGTTGGTTTCTAATGCTAAGACATGTTGTGAATATGACTAATTTGATATTTAGGGTCCCTAATCCACTTGTCCATGTGAGAATGATGTGGAAGAGATTTGGAATGAGAATAGCACAAGCTTGCGGAGCGTGGATTGTCTTGACATTTCTGCTTGAAGGAGGTCAATGATGTCCCATCTGATTGGGGACAAATCGTGGTGCTAACAATATTTTTGATCTGTAGATATCGGAACAACTCAGATTTAGGAAAGTTATAGGTAGCCTGCAACACTGGGAATGGTTTCATTCTGTTAGTGGTAGCAAGGTGGTAGAGGTATGAAATTTCATACCTGGATCATTGTCTGAATGAATTTGACTCTTCAAAACCTGGGGTGAAAGAAGGATTTTGAAGAAATGACATCAGGGTAAGTGCAGTGATATAAGACCACCTTAGTATTTAAGGGTGTCCCAAAGCCTCAGAGAATGGACTGAGATTGGATTTTGTAGGGTCACTCTATAGTTGGAGAGAAGCCAAAGAAAATTATCCATACTTAGGGGATCACAATTGATTGCTTTAGGTGATACCCATAGGAACGTCTTGGTGACAGTGTAAAAGTTAGTCAGTGGAGTTAGTTGGGAGGCCTAATAATAATTTTGTAATTGGGAACATCTAGCCTGCCATGGATTCTAGGTTGATACAAGACACATTTTGGCAGTCTAGGTCTTTATTGCAGCCATATAAATTGCATGATTTACCTTTGTTGATTGCAGAGAATTTACTAGGAGACCCTGAATGATAATAAGGCTAATAATTAATCTTGGTAGCCACTGCATAAACATAAAAATATATGTATGGCCAAAACTTTTTTCTCTTACGTCCTCTGACAGTCGCCGCCCATTCACACAGTCTTCACTAATGGGGTATTGCTTCCTCTCCGCAGGAGTTTCTAGGCAAAAGACTTGTAAAAGAACAATTCATCTACATAGTCATACCCATGGGGGCTGTCCTTCTAGTCCAATACCCCCCTGCAATAGCCATCCCAACTCAGTTTGTCATTTTTTTCTTTACATTCCTAGCTGTTTATTTTATTAGCACTAGTTAGTTGGATCTTCGGATGAAGACGACGTTTGCGGAGCTGGGAATCGGACTGACCGTCCTGGCTCTGCAGGACAGAGGATCAGATGGAATCCCAGCCTGCCATCGAGCGTTCCGCAGGCTATGTGTTCGCCCTGGCCTCGCAAATGACCCATCCCTGTCCTCAGGGATGCAGCCTGTGAGGTGGCTACCTCACTGGACACGGCATAGGTTCGTCCATGCACTTCTAGTGTCCTGCTTTTTTGGCTGACGGCACTCCCCTGCCATCTGAAGGTGGGCGGTTTCCCGTTTGATATGAGGCACCCCACGCCATCGGGTACAGGTAAGTACACTCTGTGTGGGGCCTCTGTCTTGGGTCGGCAGTCCATGTGTGTCTGTGGTGTCCCCCTATGTCTGTGCGTTTTTGGGCTCCCTAGTCCCGGTCCCTGCAGGGGTTTTGTTCTCTCACAGCAGCGCTGTGTGGGGTTTTGGGGATCCCTCTCCTAATGTCACTTTAGGGTGCTTGGAGGTACAGACACATGCGGCGACCGCTGCGGGGTTAAAAACCGCCGGTCTGCCATTTTAGGTGTGGGCAGCATGTCTGGCTTCACTTTGGCACTTAATACAGCATGCTATGTAGTGATTTTGGCGCCTTGCGGCGCCATCTTGTGTGTGGCAAACGGTCGTTCCAAGCACATGTCGGCGGCCATCTTGCCGAAGCCTCCCATTAGTTTCAATAGGCATCCATTTTCCCTTGGTCTGCAGCCTTGGTTCAGCCTCCAGCGATGACATCACTTCCTCCCTTCTCTCAGAGCCGACCAAAGGAGCTGGTAACACACTTGGGGGGTTCTGTCCTGCTGTTCCTTTACTTTACTACTTGTGCAGATCTTCCTGGCCAGTTTTGACCCTGCGGGGGATCTGTGTGTCACAGTCCTTATAGCGGTGTGCTGCGGGGGGCCGCGGCGCTCTTAAAGGGGCCAGTATTCAAAAAAAAAACTTTTTATTTCTGCTATGGAATCCCAGGACAGCAAATTCCCTCCAGCTTTGGTGGGGGATTCAGGTTCCTCCGAATCCTCTGCCCTGACTAATTTGTCTGCTGTTGTGGCAACTTTGGTGTCAGAAATGGATGTGCTGAGTTCTGACCGTGCTGCTAGAAAAAGGCCTAGGATTTCCTTTTCATCTGATTCTTAATGTGACATAGTTGCTTTAGGTAGCGTGGCCCTTTCGGGGTCTCGTTCTTCTCAGGACCCGCAAGAGTCCGAGGGGGAGGCGGAGGTTGCAGGGGTGGATGATTCCCCCCCCTGGGTCGCCCGAGGAACGCACAGTTATGGATGCGCGGATTCTTGCCGTAAAGGAAACACTACATTTGGAGGATGAGCCCACTCCCCCGGGGCGTTGTGTCCTCTTTTGGGACACACAGGACCCGCAAGACGGCGCAGGTTTTTCCTTGCCCCGCAGAGTTTCACCATAAGGTGAATGAACTATGGCGTAATTTAAAACACATCTTCGTGGTACCTAAGAAGTTTCAACTTCTCTACCCTTTTGCGGCTACTACGATTGCGCGCTGGTGTGTGCCTCCTCAAGTGGATCACACGGTAGCCAGATTGAACAAGGCTACTCTGCTCCCCGCCGAAGATTCTCCGGTGTTTAGGGACCCTACTGATAGGAGGCTGGAATCTCTTGCCCGACATTCTTATATGGTGGCGGGTTCCATGCTCAAGCCTATTTTTGCCTCTGTTATGGTGGCTCAGGCTGTGGCGGATTGGACCAAGGTGCTCAAACGCACCCTCGTGGCTGATTCTGCCCCCCCCCCCCCCACTACCGTGGAGATGGTGGATCAGATTTATCAAGGGGTCATGTATTTGTGCAATGCGGCCTTAAATGAGGCCCCTTTAGCTGTGCGCCTGTCCTGTGTCGCAGTAATTAACCGTCATCTTATCTGGTTGAAGAGCTGGTCGGCTGACCAGAAATCCAGGAAGACGGTGGCGGATATCTCCTATGCGGGGTCTCGCCTTTTTGGGGAATCCCTGGATGAATTGGTTAAAGGAGTCACTGGGGGTAAGAGCACACTGCTACCCCAGAACCCTAAGGGTAAGTTTTTCCGCGGCAAGCGGGGCTTCTCCTTTAAACCTAATCAGGGGTCCTTTCGTGCCTTCAAGGCGCAGAACAAGGGAAAACCCTTCAAGGGCCAAGGTGGCCAGAAAAAGCCCTGGTTCGGCAAACAAAAATCCGGCCAAGCTGGGTCGGCGGCTCAGTCCGCCTCTGCCTGAAGGGGCGCCCTCACCCGTTTCAGGGGTGGGGGGACGTTTGCGCGGTTTCCTTCAACCTTGGCTGTTCCGGACCACGGACAGGTGGGTTCAGGAAATCATTCGATCAGGGTTACATAGTTACATATTTAGTGAGGTTGAAAAAAGACATCAGTCCATCCAGTTCAACCTATGATGTGTGTGTGTGTGTTTGCTTTTAACCGTACATTGTATACCCCTGTATGTTGTGGTCTCTAAGGTGCCCATCTAATCGTTTTTTAAACTATCAATGCTCCCTACTGATACGACTGCTTGTGGAAGAGAATTCCACATCCTTACCGCTCTTACAGTGAAGAACCCCTTACGCATTTTAAGGTTAAAACGCCTTTCCTCTAGTTTTAGTGAGTGGCCACGTGTCTTATTGTATCTCCTTTCTCTGAATAGTTTGTTCCTTATGCTAGGGTCGCCAGTACAGTATTTGTACATTGATATCATATCCCCCCTCAATCGTCTCTTCTCCAGAGAGAATAGGTTCAGTGCTTCTAGGCTTTCCTCATAGCTGATGTCCTCCATTCCCCTAATTATTTTTGTTGCCCTTCTCTGGACTCTTTCCAATTCCAGCACATCCTTCCTGAGGACCGGTGCCCAGAACTGGACATCATACTCCATATGTGGTGGGACCAGAGTCTTGTAGAGCAGGAGAATAATCTCTTTATTTCTGGAGTGAATCCCCTTTTTTATACATCCCAGTATTCTGTTGGCTTTGCTTGCAGCGGCTTGGCATTGCATGCCACTGCCAAGCCTGTTGTCTACCAGTACCCCCAAGTCTTTTTCCATCCTAGACTCACCCAGAGGTTCCCTCCCTAGTGAGTAGCTTGCTTTCTGGTTTCTGGCCCCCAAGTGCATTACTTTTTCAACATTAAACCTCATCTGCCATGTAGTTGCCCACCCCGTTATTTTGTTCAGGTCCGCTTGTAAGGTTTCCACATCCTGCATAGAAGATATTGGCAAGCTTAGTTTAGTATCATCCGCAAATACTGAGATTGTACTAGATATCCCCTCCTCTAGATCATTTATGAATAAGTTAAACAGGATTGGTCCCAGGACAGAACCCTGGGGGACCCCACTTTCCACACCCGCCCAATCCGAGTACTCCCCATTAATCATCACCCTCTGGACTCTCCCCTGGAGCCAGTTCTCTATCCAGGACTCACCTTATGGTCCATACCTACCTTCCTTAGTTTGTACAGTAAGCGTTTGTGGGGAACAGTATCAAAGGCCTTTGCAAAGTCCAGATACACCACATCCAAAGGCTTTCCTTTATCTAGGTGGCAGCTCACTTCATCGTAGAAGGTTAATAGATTGGTTTGGCAAGAACGATTTTTCATGAATCCATGCTGATTACTACTGATAATACAGTTTTCATTACTAAAGTCTTGTATGTGGTCCCTTAACATCCCCTCCCAAATCTTGCAGACTACAGATGTTAGGCTGACCGGCCTATAGTTACCCGGGATACATCTCGGCCCCTTTTTAAATATTGGTACCACGTTGGCTTTTTTCCAATCAGCTGGCACCATACCGTCTGTAAACTATCCTTAAAGATCAAGAATAATGGTCTGGCAATCACTTGGCTGAGCTCTTTAAGAACCCTCGGGTGCAAGCCATCCGGTCCTGGTGATTTATTTATGTTAAGTTTCTCTAGTTTAGTTTTAAGTCTATCTTCTGTTAGCCATGGCGGTATTTCCTGAGGTGTGTTGTTTAGTTCGGCCTTACAAGCTAGGTTCGTGTAGCCCCCCGATTCTTTTGTGAAGACTGGAGAGAAGAAATTATTTAACACTTCCGCCTTTTCTCTGTCCTCAGTGGCCATATTTCCTTTGTCATCTTTTATGGGGCCAATGTGTTCTGGCCTCGCTTTCTTACTGTTTATATGCTTAAAGAATTTCTTGGGGTTCTTTTTACTCTCCTCTGCTATATGTCTCTCGTGTTCTATTTTAGCCACCCTGATTTCGTTTTTACATTTCTTATTACACTCTTTGTAATGCTTAAATGCTGCCAATGACCCCTCAGTCTTGTATTTTTTGAAGGCCTTTTCTTTAGCACTAATATGCATTTTTATGTTGGAGTTTAGCCACCCAGGGTTTAGTTTTGCTCTTTTAAATTTATTTCCCTTTGGAATGCACTGGTCAATCCCCTTGTTAAGTATGCTCTTGAAGCACTCCCATTTTTCCTCCGTGTTCTTTGTTCCCAGGGTTCTATCCCAATTGATATTTTCTAGCAGCGGGCGCAGTTTTGGGAAATTGGCTCTTTTGAAATTCAGCGTCCTTATATTACCCCTCTACTGTAATTAATACTGAAACTTATTGACCTATGGTCACTGTTTCCTAAGTTGCCCTGTATTTCTATATCCGTGAGCAGGTCTGTATTGTTGGTAGTCAGTAGGTCAAGTACCGCATTGTTTGCACAAGGGTACAAGATCGAATTTCTTTCGCGGCCAGCAGACAGATTCTTTCCCTCAAATCTTCATTTGACCCCAGGGTGGTTGCAGGACCTGCGTCAAGCGGTGGAGGATCTCCTAGCCCAGGGAGTTGTCGTCCCGGTGCCTCATCGAGACAGGTTTCGGGGGTTTTATTCGAATCTGTTCACTGTGCCCAGAAATGAGGGCAAAGTGCGTCCGATTTTGGACTTAAAAGCTCTGAACAGCTTCGTGCACATTCGGAAATTCCGCATGGAATCACTCCGCTCGGTGGTGGCCTCCCTGAATCCGGGGGAGTTCCTGGCCTCTATAGACCTGAAGAATGCGTATCTGCACATCCCCATTTTCGAGGGTCATCAGAGGTACCTCCAATTCGCTATCGCAGAGGATCATTACCAGTTTGTAGCGTTATCTTTCGGTCTTGCTTCGGCTCCATGGGTCTTTACCAAAGTGTTGGTGCCTTTTCTGGGCCTGTTGCGGGCACAGGGCATTGCGGTCTTGGGTTATCTGGATGATCTCCTGCTAAGATCGAGTGCCAGTCAGAGTCTGTTATGCGATCTGCCCACTACAGTCCAGACGCTCCAGGAATTCGGTTGGACAATCACATTCAGAAGTCGACCTTGACGCCTTCCGTTCGGCTCCCGTATCTGGGAATGATCCTGGACTCTGCTCAAGCAAAGGTGTTCTTACCGGAGGACAAGCTCCGGACCCTACAGTCCGAGGTCAGGTCCCTCAGGGACAACGAATCCTCATTGCTCAGGACCTGTATGCGGGCCCTGGGGTTGATGGTGTCAGCCTTCGAGGCGATACCATTTGCACAGTTTCATACACGATCTCTCCAAGCGGAGATCCTGGCCAGATGGGACAGACCAGCTCAGTCCTTGGGCCTGAGTGTGTCTCTGAGTCGCCAAACCAGAATGGATCTCTTGTGGTGGCTTCAGTCCTGGCTGTGTCGGAAGGAAAATCCTTCCGGCTGATTCTGTGGACGGTGATACTGTACCACGGATGCCAGCCTGTCGGGCTGGGGTGGAGTCCTGGGCAACCTGTCTGCCCAGGGCACTTGGTTGGGGAGGAGTCCTCTCTTCCGATAAACATTTTGGAATTGAGAGCGATCAGGCTGTGCCTGCTCCATTGGTCGGATCGTCTTCAGGGCCGTCCTGTATGGGTGCAGACGGACAATGGCTTACATCAACCACCAAGGGGGCACCAGGAGTGGCCGGGTGGCCCAGGAGGTGACCAGTATCCTGTCTTGGGCAGAGACTCATGTCTCGGCGATATCGGCAGTTCACATTCTGGGTGTGGAGAATTGGCAGGCCGACTATCTGAGCCGCCAGACCCTGGACCAGGGGGAATGGTCCCTACACCCGGAGGTGTTTCAGATGCTGTGTGCGAAGTGGGGATCCCCGGATGTGGATCTGTTCGCGTCTCGGCTAAACCACAAGGTGGAAAGGTTCGTGGCAAGAATGCGCGATCCTCTGGCAGATGCCTCGAATGCGCTGGTGGTGCCTTGGCGTCAGTATCATCTGATATATGCCTTTCCTCCGATTCAGTTGTTGTCCAGGTTCCTTCGCAGGGTGGCCTCGGAACAATCAATGGTAATTCTGGTTGCGCTGGACTGGCCTCGCCGGTCCTGGTACGCGGACATCGTTCACCTGGCCGTAGAGCCTCCGTGGCATCTACCAATGTGAGAAGATCTACTGTCTCAGGGACCAATCTTCCATCCTGCTTTACAGTCGCTGGCTTTAATGGCCTGGCTGTTGAAAGCCAGGTCCTGAGGGACAGGGGTCTCTCCTCAGAGGTCATTCCTACTTTGATCAAGGCTAGAAAAGCCTCTTCTGGTAAGATTTATTACCGTACATGGAAAGCTTATTTTGCCTGGTGTGAGTCCAGGGGTTTCTCTCCTCGTTCCTACTCGGTGATGAGGGTGTTGGCTTTCCTCCAGGCTGGTGTGGACCAGCGCCTTGCGTTGGCCATGATTAAAGGCCAGGTATATGCCCTGGCTGTTCTTTTCCAGCGCCCTGTGGCGTCTCATTCCTTAATTCGCACCTTGATTCAAGGTGTGCGTCACTTGGCCCCTCCTAGAAGGGAGCCCTTACCTCCATGGGACTTGAACTTGGTTCTGTCCCTGTTGTGCAAGGCTGCGACTTGGTCGTCGGTGCACACCTTTTCCAAATTCCAAAGATTACAGGATTAAAGTTCTGGCATCAGCCGATGCCTCCATTGGCCGCAAAGTTCTCTGTGCGGCAGTGCCATAGGGGACCCTGGTTTTGTACTGGTCCCTAGCTGTTGGGGGTTGTTTTCCCCTTGGTTATTAGATTTCCTGGGTTGTTGCTCCTGTTAAGCCCTTTTTTGTTACCCAGAAGGTTACCTTTCTGCTAATGTAAGGTTCCTTTCTCTGATGTGGGTACTGCGTTGCTTTTCTGATGGTTGCGTTGCCCACCCCTCATGTCTACACTGCTTTGGGACATCCCCATTAGTGAAGACTGTGTGAATGGGCGGCGACTGTCGGAGGACGTAAGAGAAAACAGAATTTTTGTAAAATATTACCGTAAAATTCCTTTCTCTGAGTCCTCCGACAGTCGCCGCCCCCGCCCCTCTTTTGGGTTTTTTTCTACACTTTCACTGCTTGCGACCAAACTGAGTTGGGATGGCTATTGCAGGGGGGTATTGGACTAGAAGGACAGCCCCCATGGGTGTGACTATGTAGATGAATTGTTCTTTTACAAGTCTTTTGCCTAGAAACTCCTGCGGAGGGGAAGCAATACCCCATTAGTGAAGTCTGTGTGAATGGGTGGGGACTGTCGGAGGACTCAGAGAAAGGAATTTTACGGTAAGATTTTACAAAAATTCAGTTTTTTTTAGTTGTGGGATTTTTTTTTTTTTGTGCTGTGTACCATTGGGGACATTTCACTTTGCTTCCTGTCCCAGAGATGCAAAAAGAAGGTAATCTCCCAATGTAAGAGGAGTTCCCTTCTTAGACACTTGTTCCCAGAACAGATGTTCCCATCGGAAGATTTCCCCTTATCTCTTGTTCTGGAAACAACTGTAAAATGTTGGATTTTCCCTCTTTCTTTCTTGGTGGCAGTACAAATAGAAGCATGAAACTCACCAATGGGAATATGAACTGCAAAAGATAGAGTCTAACCCTTCCCCACTTTATCAATTCAAAAGAGTTTGCCTAAAAATAAACATGCATTTTATTTGATTAAACTTGTATTAATTAATTGGTTTCATTTGTGTATTTGTATTAGTACACAACAAGCATGTTTTAATTTTCATTACCATTTACACTTAATAACAAAAAATTACCAAACAATGGAATGGAGCTCTTCAATCAAACTTATTCAAAAAAATTCATCCTTCTTGGACTGTCTGATATTCCTTATTTAAAACCAATCTTGTTTCTGATCTTCTTTATAATGTATATGGTGACAATATCTGGAAATTGTCTTCTCATTATCATGGTGAGACTTAATTCCCGTCTCCAAACCCCCATGTACTTTTTCTTAACTAACCTTGCCATCATTGACATCTGCTTCTCATCAACAGTGGTACCCAGAATACTGGTAAACACCATATCACAGGATAGAACTATATCTTTCCTAGGATGTGCAGCTCAGATGTATTTCCATCTGGCTCTTGGAGGTGCAGAATGCTTAATACTGACTGTCATGGCCTTTGATAGATATATTGCGATTTGTAAGCCATTACAGTACAATATGATAATGGACAAACAACTCTGTCTATGTCTGGCTATTGCATCCTGGTTTCTAGGCTTTAAGAATTCAGCTATCCAAGCAATGTTCACATTTCAGCTGCCGTTCTGTAAGTCTAATGTTATTGACCACTTTTTCTGTGAGATACCACCTTTACTTCAGCTCTCCTGCAAGGATATCTATCTCAATCAGGTATCAGGCATCATTGCAACTGCCCTCTTTGCATTCGGTACGTTCTTCCTAATTTTTCTGTCCTACCTTTGCATCACCTTAACTGTGATAAACATCCATTCTGTAACAGAAAGAAGGAAGGTTTTCTCCACTTGTGTCTCCCATATTGCTGTGGTCTCCATCTACTATGGTACTATCATGTTCATGCATATACGACCTCAGTCCAGTTACTTCCCAGAACAGGACAAAGCAGCCTCTGTTATCTATACAGTTGTGACTCCAATGGTTAATCCTGTAATATACAGCATAAGAAATAAAGATATCAAAGAAAGTATCAGAAAGACATTAAAGATTATCTAAACCCAAGAACACAAATTGAATATATTGCAGCTTATAAGTCTATCTTTATGTTGCCAGAATTTTAGTGTCCTTGTACCTTCCTGTGCAATGTACTGATAAATCCAATATTGTTATCATTCTTCAAAGCTATCTTATGTGCACTACAGAAGAATGTCCCCTCTGTAATGGAGATGACGAGTGTAGGAGTGGTTAGTGTTCCAAATCAAGAAAGCAGCCTCGTAACACTGATGGCTCCCCCCACAGATAGAGTACAACAAGTGAGTGTTGTCACCCTAACACAGGAAGTGTGTTCTAGGGTGACAACAGTGAAAATGAAGGGAAAAAGCCTGCCACTGGGCCTAAGCACTGATAAGCTGCAGTATATTAAAGTTTTGTTTTTAGCTTTAGACACTTGCTAAAACTAGTATATTATTTTGTCTCCCAATCTGGCTCCACTATCTTGAAGATTAGGCCCTCAACTTTGGAAAATATATATTACTTGATGACTCCAAAAAAGACTGTCTGAAATATATAAAGAACTTTTCCCTGTTTCTCCCCCTTCAGTAACTAAATGGGTGGAGGAAGTCCTGGATCTAAATGGGGAGGATTGGGTCTGCATGTGGAGTTTCTCCTTTACTCGATTAGTGGCAGCAAGGGACATGTTTATTCACTTTGAATTCCTACACAGGATATAATATACCCCAGCTAAACTGTCCAGTATTTATCCGCCGGTCTCGACAGAGTGTTGGCGTTACTTCACTTCCTGGCTACTTTCGGACATATCTTTTGGTACTGTCCAGTGGTTCAGGACTTCTGGAAAGTTGTCCTGCACTGTATAACAGAGGTCACTTCCCTACCCCTGCCCATGACGATGACAGTTTGCCTTCTTGGTCTTGTGAAAGGTCTGGCACTGATCAGGGCTCATCCTACTCTATGGCTATTTTATGCTTGCAAGGCATTGATCCTTTACTGGAAGAAGCCAGTGACACCCTCCCTGACTTATTGGAAAGGGCTGGTAAATAAAGTGGTTCCCTTTTTAGAAGGCTACAGGTTACAAGGCACAGTGAAGCTGCATTTGATGGGCACAGTGAGGCTGCATTTGGTGGGCACTAAAAAGGCTGCATTTGATGGGCACTGGTGAGGCTGCAATTGATGGGCACAGTGAGACCGTGAGGCTCACAGTGAGTGACTGGTAGCAAGCAGTAACTACCACTGTATATAGTTTATTGTTGTTTTTGAAGTTTGAAAGTTTGCATGCGGCCCCCATTGGATATGAAAACATGTCCAGTGGCCCTTGAGGTAATTTGAGTTTGAGACCTCTGACTTAAAAGCATAGTTTCTATTCCCTGACACCAGCGTAGACAAATTTACAACCCTCTTTTTGCATGAGACACTGTTTCTAGCTAGGAAAGTGATTGCACGACAATGGATGCGCGACAAACCCCCCACCTTTCATGACTGGCTCCGAGAGGTTAACACGCTACCCTACAAAAAGTTAATATATGCCCACCATGGGTGTCCTTCCAGGTTTTACAAAATATGGGACAGATGGGTGCAGCCCCCAGAGACATGCATTTGATTTTATACTGCTGTTTGTATTGAATCTTTTTTTTTTTTCACCACCCCTCTCGCTTTTGTATTCTGTCAGGAACATAGAGCTACTATTGTTACAGCTTGGCAATTCTTATGCTCATCATATGCAGAGATATATAGTAACTAAGTAGAACTACTTCACTACTGTACTTAAGTACCGAAAGGCGTTATCTGTACTTTCCTAGAGTAGAATTTTTTTCTCCTACTTCCACTTTTACTTCACTATATTTTTTCGATGATTTCAATACTTCTACTCCGATATTTTTTTTTTGTGCTGCATAGTTACTCGTTACTATTATAAAAATTACCACTGCCAGAACAGTAGATGGCTGATTTCATGAAGCTCAAAACATGTGTATTATCAGCGCATACGAAAATAAAAGCTACTGTATGTATAAATAAAAGCTGCATTTGAAATAATAAAAAAAAATATGATGTTCAAACTTTTGACTTCTTTCTTTAATAACTACATAACACAGTACTTGTACTTTTACTTTCAGTACTTGAGTAGCAACATTTAAAAAAAAACTACTTGCAATACTTAAGTACAAAAAATGTTGAATACTTTAGTACTTCTACTCAAGTCACTTTTTGATCGAGCACTTCCACTTCTACTCAAGTCACTTTTTGATCGAGCACTTGTACTTTTACTCAAGTATGGGTTTCGAGTACTTTATACAACTCTGACCATATGCGATGGATGTACCTAAGTATTCTTTCTTTGACATCACCTATATTGCTGTATTACCATGACAATTCCTCTGTTTGCTTCTTTGTATTTGTGTTTTTTTTTTTTATCAATAAAGAATTTGTTTGATTAAAAGCATAGTTTCACTGCTTTCTACATAATGGTCAATGTGTACCTATCGTGGTCAACCAGTACCCAAGTACCGATCACCAGCTCATCAGAGTCCCCGAGTACCTATCACCTGCTCATCAGAGTACCCAAGTACCTGTCACCTGCTCATCAGAATACCCGAGTACCTGTCACCAGCCCATCAGAGCACCTGAGTGCCTGTCACCAGCCCATCAGAGCACCTGAGTGCCTGTCACCAGCCCATCAGAGCACCCGAGTACCTGTCACCAGCCCATCAGAGTACCGGTCACCAGCCCATCAGAGTACCGGTCACCAGCCCATCAGCGTACCTGCCTCAAGCTCATCAAAGCACCCGAGTACCTGTCACCAGCCAATCGGAGTACCTGTCATCAGTCCATCAGAGTACCTGTCACCAGCCCATCAGAGTACCCGAGTACCTGTCACCAGCTCTTAAGAGCACCCGAGTCCCTGTTACTAGCTCATCAGAGTACCCGGAGACCTGTCACCTGCTCATCAGAGCACCCGAGTACCTGTCACCAGCTCATCAGAGCACCCGAGTACCTGTCCCCATCTCATCAGAGCACCCGAGTACCTGTCACAGCTCAACAGAGCACCCGAGTACCTGTCACCTGTTCATCAGAGTACCTGTCTCCAGCTCATCAGAGCACCTGAGTACCTGTCATCAACCCTTTAGAGTACCTGTCACCAGCCCATCAGCCTACCTATCACTAGCCCATCAGCATACCTGTCTCTAGCTCATCAGAGCATCCGAGTACCTGTCACCAGCCCATCACCCCTGTCGTGCAGCCCAACAGTACCTGACCTGCATCCCATTAGTACCTGACTTGCAGCCCATGAGTACCTGATGTGCAGCCCATCACTACCTATCGTGCAGCCCATCACAACCTGTCATTCAGCCCATCAGTGTCACCTGTCATACAAGCCACCATGTCCAAAAAAGTTTTTACTACCGAAGAGGCATATCAATTTCTAAGCCTGACGGATGAGAGCACTCACTGTCCAATTCCAGTTCCAAATCCAGTTCAGAATTCAAGCCCTTTGCATGCAGTACATCAGCGACCGAATCAGGGGAGAAAGCAGTCCATCCTAAAAGATGTTCTGAAAACCAAGCAGCCACCAGCAGCACCATACATCCCAATGGCCAATCGGCAAACGCCAACAGTGCTAGACCCCATGAGGAAAGGCCCAGTACAAACACTGGAATTTCACACCAGACCTAAAGAATTAGAGCCCAAACTCATCTTCCAGACAGTTTAGCAAACTCATTATGGTTACCTTCTAACTCAGGGTCAGCTACAAGCTACAAGCTTTCACAGCACAGCCAGGTGTGCAGGTCAACACTGAAAGTTTTTCTGTGATTGATTTTTTTTAAATGTATTTTTCCCTGACGAGTTACTTCAAAGCATCGTGGACCAAGCAAATCTTTTACATAGAGAACAACCCCAACTCATGCCACACCTGTCCTTTTGAACGGAGACGCCTAACAGTGGAGGAGTTTAGCTTGTTTTTCTGCCTTACAATCAATATGGGGCTTATAAAAAAAAATGATTTGCATTCTTATTGGTCTACCAACCCCATCCACCACATGCCAATTTTTTTCAGCTGTCATGTCCACGTCCCGCTATGACATAATGCGCTTCCTGTATTTCAGTGATAACTCGCAGTGCCCTCCCCAAGATCATCCCAATTTTGAAAAACTATATAAAATTTTCCCCCTAATTACTTTTTTTTTAAGAGGTTTCCCGAACTTTATGTCCCTGACTAGAACATCTCTGTGGACGAATCCCTGGTCCATTTCACAGTCCAGCTGGGATTTAAGCAATACATTCCCAGTAAGAGGGCCAGGTACAAATTAAAGCTCAACAAGCTCTGTGAAAGCACCACTGGATATGTGTACGCCTTCTGTGTGTACGAAAGCAGAGACTCCCAGCTCCAGCCCCCTTAGTGCCCAACGTACATGGGAATAAGTGGAAACATTGTCTGGGACCTAGCGTTTCCACTGTTGCAAAAGGGGTATCACATTTACGTAGACAATTATTATACAAGTTTGCCACTTTTCCACCATCTGTACCCTAAGAAAACTTTGGCCTGCGGTACAGCAATAAAAAACATGAAGGGCTCCCCACAGCGTTTAGTCACCACAAAACTACGAAGGGGGGATCCGTCAAGCCTGAGGAACGAGGAAGTGTTGGCCGTGAAGTGGAGGGATAGGAAAGATGTGTACATCATGTCCACAATCCACAATGACACCTCAGTAAAACTTCACAGAAGACGTGGTCCCATTCAAAAGCCTGGGTGTATCTAAGAGCACAATAAGTTCATGGGGTGGGGTGGATTTAAACAAGAAATGCTGCAGCACTATTTATCAACACGAAAGTCCCTCTTCTGGTATAAAAAAGTTGCAATTTACCTTTTCCTTTTGGCCATTTATAACGCAGACGTCACCTATCAAAAATCTAGAGAAACACAAGACTCCTTCCTCAAATTTATCAAAGATACTGTCACTGCCCTGATCTACCAGCAAGGATCCCCCCCCCCCCCCCTGAAAGTATTCGCTCTGAATGTTTCAGCAGACTGCAAGAGCGCCATTTCCCTGACAATGAAGGGAAGGGGGGAATCGGCGCTTGTTTCGCTAGATGTACACAAAGATCCAAACAAATTATGCAGCAATATATGGAGCCAGAACTATGAATAATCCTACAGCTCGATATAACACATAATCCTAGCTATGATGTGAAGAAAATTTAAAAGGTGAGTAACAATATGTAAAACATGTGGAACAGCTATATACACTGTGTGACTTCAATAAGATGATAAATCAATACAAATGAAGTGGTGTGCAAGACATACACAATGATAAAACAATATATGTTGAAGCAATACTAAACAATATCACATATTCTCAGTGTGAAATACCAAAGCTATGAGTGCTCAGATATAAGTGTAATAGCATAAAAATTACAATAAATAAATATATAGATGGGGTGATGATCAATAAAAATAATAGTCCATGTGCAAATAAATGTGCAAAAAATGCTTCAAAATAGGTGGCTTTATGTGATTCTTCACAACAATCAGGTGACTTTCGTGGAACTCCAAAGTGTGTCTCCAGAAGTGAGCTATATCCTCAAATAAGTGTAATGGCCGCTCACCTCCAAAAACATCTTTACAGGCGTTTTGTGATAGCGATCAACGGGCTAGGGTAATATAATCCTCCTCCACAGGTGGGGGCTTCTATTGGGTCCTCTGGGATGTCCTTTGTTCCTACTGGATATCAGTCACCTCTTTTGTTAATGGGCAATAATCCTCCAGATACTCCCAATACTCCTCCAGTCACTCAAAGAGATAGTCAAGTACTCATGGTGAAGTATGTAAGAATATTTATTTAAGAACAAGCAAATAAAACTTACAGTTAAGTAAGAGAAGGTCAGCAGCCGCCGATGCGGTATAAGTCCAATACTTCCAGTCTGGGCCGTAGATCAGAAGTGACGTCACCCGGCTCCTCCTGATGTGTTGCGTCACTCAACACGTGACTTTATCAAGGGTGATAAAGTCACCATGCCTCTTACTAAATACCTTGGACTGTCTACTTTCCAAAAAGGGATAAGGTGGGGGGTATTTATACTGTCCTGACATATCAGGGCCTCGAGAAAAGAGCTAGGCAGTCAGTATATCAGGTGTGATCAATTTTCAGTAATTATTACCATAGCTTGTAGACTCTATAAGGGTCCTTTCACACGGTCCGTTCAGTTTTTTCATCTGCTCAGTTACTTTTTTTTTTTTCACACAGACACGAATGCACTTTTGGAGGGTCCGTTCCGTATAAAGGTATATTTTACTCTAAGAGTGCGATTCCTGCGCTATCTTGGGTAAGTAAGCCACCCTGATGACGCACATACAGTAACTGATACCAAAAAACAGTTTGAAGTATTAACCACTTTCGCACTGCTCACTAGAGCTGTACTGCGGCAAAGTGGCTCGAAAACGTCTGGCGACGTAGACCTACGTCACCAGACATTCCCCCTTCTCGGCGGCGCGCGTGTGCCGCCGGAGGCTCGCTCCCACTGTATTCAGTCACAGCGGGAGTCGGGCCAGGGGAGGAGCGGCGGCGATCGCCGGGGAATCGAGTGTGGAGATCCGCCTGCTTGTGTAAACAGAGCGGGCGGATCTCCTAAGTGACAGGCAGGGTCAGATTGCAGGGTTCAGCATAGTTGAACCTGCGATCTGTCCTTCTGTCACATAGTCCCCTCCCCCCACACACGTCAGTAAGCACCAGGCATACATTAACCCCTTGATCACCAATTAAAATTAACCCCTTCCCTGCCAGTGTCATTTTTACAGTAACAGTGCATATTTATAGCACTGATTACTGTAGTATTGTCACTGGTACCCCCAAAAGTGTCAAAAATGTCAGTCAAGGGTCCAATCTGTCCGCCGCAATGTCGCAGTCCCGCAAAAAAAAAATTGCAGATCGCCACCATTACTCATTAAAAAAAAAAACACCAAAAATGACATAAATCTTTCCCTTAGTTAGTAAACGCAATAACTTTTGCGCAAACCAATCAAAATACGCTTATTGTGATTTTTTTTACCAAACATAGGTAGCAGAAAACAAATTGGCCAAAATTTTTTAAAAAATTTGATTTTTACATTTTTTTGGGGGGGGGGGGGGGAATTTCATATAAAAAAAAATGTGAAAAATATTAATATTTTTTCAAAATTTACGCTCTTTTTTTGTTTATAGCACAAAAAGTAAAAATCGCACAGGTGATCAAATACCACCAAAAGAAAGCTCTGTTTGTGGGAAAAAAAGGACGTAAATTTTGTTTGGGTACGGTGTCGCACGTCCGCGCAATTGTTAGTTAAAGTCGCACAGTGCCGAATCGCAAAAAGTGGCCCAGACGTAAGACAGCAGAATCCTCCGGTGGTAAAGTGGTTAAATATATGGGGGGGGGGGTTGTACTGCGCTTCAAGGGTGTTTAAATAGATCTCATATACAATTTAATAAATACAATAAATAAATATCGTGCTTTTATGTGTGTCTTGTGACTACAAATATCATGTGCAAAATACTGTCACTTGTCAAAATTAATCACATTGGTACAAATCAATATAAAAACGTAAATACTATAAAGTGCTAAGGTGTCAGAATCACAATATAAATAGACTATAAGGTGCTTATATTGCTTAAATGAATCAGTGCATAATCATATAAATATATGTGTTTCGTGTCAACCAGTGCAAGTGCCTCTCTCCTGTAACCATGTATATAAACACTTGGTGTACCAATATTAGTGAAAAACCGAGATTCTCATCAAAATTAAGTATAAAGTGTCCAATCACAAAATTGTAAAAAAAAATATATAATAGGTAATTCTCAGTGCTGATTATCTTCCTCCAATTTCCCTTTAATCTCCGTGATTGGGGGATTTTTAGTGATCACACATCTAGGTGTCCTAAATGCTCACCTCAGTGAGGTCAATAATACGCCTGTATCATTAGACCTGTAGTGGATGTGGCTCCTTTAATTCCTTATCCCAAAGCAGTCCTGCTCCTTCGGGGGAAGTCTCCGTCTCTCCTGACCTCGGTCCGTCTCTTTTACGTAGGGTGAACTTCCTATGGGGGCTTTTTGGGTCCTTCCGGGATCGTTCTGGTAGCTAATACCTCTGCTCCTTGTAGCTCATCAAAACAATGGGGCCATCATAGTATATGCATAGCTTTTATTTTCAACAAATATAGCAGACTAAAGGCCCGTACACACGTACCGATCGTCGGCATACAAACGTCGGCGGACGAAAGATTTGCCGATTGTACGCTTGTTAGTATGGTGCCTCCGACAGCCGTCAGAGCACATTCTGCCGACAAGAATCTGTCTTGCAAGCATTTAAATTTTTGTATGCCGACACCAGAACGGCCGATTGTTCGCCAGTCAGTACAGAATTCGGCCGACAGACCGCAGATTTGCAAGACTGGGCATGCTCAGAAAAGAAAAAACACAGGGAAAGTTAACCATTACATGACATCACTTCTGCAGTCGGCTGTAGTCGGCGGACAAAATTCTTGTGCAGTCTTTGCACTTTTTAACAGACACCGACAGCCCGGGGACAAAAGACGGCCGATCGTCGGCCGACGATCGGTACGTGTGTACGGGGCTTTGCATTTAAAATGACTGTCAACTGTATGCAGAGAAGCGCCGCAGGACATCCGTCCCGTTCTGTCACGTCACTTCCGGGTCGGTTTTTCATCCATCCGTTTGCGGATGAAAAACGGACACAATGTATGTCTATGGGATTGCGGATGTCAGCGGATGACACCACTGACATCTGTTTTTGTGTCCGTTCCGTTTTTTTAAACGGAAGAAAAATAGTTTTAAAAAAACTGAACTGAACGGAATGGACGCGAAACAGATGTCAGCGGATGGTCATCCGCTGAAATCCACAATCCCATAGACATACATTATATCCGTTTTTCATCTGCAAACGGATGGGATGAAAAACGGACATACAGACCGCCCGTGTGAAAGAACCCTAATTTTCACACAGACTAAATAATATACGCTAATTTGGGTTATTTTTACCAAAGGTATGTAGCAGTAAAAATTTTGGCCCAAATGTATGAAGAAAATTACTTTTTTGCAACATTTTATAATAGAAACTAAAAATAAGTGTTTTTTTTTTTCAAAATTTTCACTTTTTTTTCGCTTATATCACAAAAGATAAAAAACCCAGTTTTGATCAAATACCACCAAAATACAGCTCTATTTGATAAAAAATGATAACAATTTTGTTCGGGTACAGTGTAGCATGACTGAACAACTGTCATTCAAAGTGTGAAAGTGCTGAAAGCATAAAATTGGTCTGGGCAGGAATGGGGTGAAAGTGCCCTGTATTGAAGTGATTAAAGACCAGGAGCAGTGCCATGTCAAGCTGACCAATATTTCCCATAGATGCCAATGAGCACTGAAAACTGGTCTAGGCAGGAAGGGGGTGAAAGTGTCCTGTAGTGGTTAAGAAGAATCCTATGACAACATTTTAAAACAAAACAGCGTGTAGTCTCTCCCCAAAATCTACACCAGGCCCTTTGAGTCTGGTATAGATTTTAAAGTGAACTCCACACCAAAATTTGTAAAAAAAAAAAAAACTGCGTGGGGTCCCCCCTAAAATTCATACCAGACCCTTATCCGAGTATGCAGCCTGGCAGGCCAGGAAAGGGAGGATGAGCGAGCGCCCCCCTCCTGAACCATACCAGGCCGCTTTCCCTCAACATAGGGAGGGTGCTTTGGGGTGCCCCCCAAAGCACCTTGTCCCCATGTTGATGTGGACAAGGGCCTCTTCCTGACAACCCTGGGCTGTGGTTGTTGGGGTCTGTGGGCCTGGGGCTTATCGAAATCTGGAAACCCCCTTTAACAAGTGGGCCCCCAGATCCCCGCCCCCCTATATCAATGGGTATTGGGCCCCCCCCTATGTGAATGGGTACTGAGCCCCCCTGCCCCAAAGCCCCCACCCCCACACCAAAAAAAAAAACGGCGTGGGGTTCCCCTTGGATTCCGGAATGGGGGGGGGGTCTCTTTGCTGTTATTTTTTTTTTTTTTTTCATTTTTTTATCTGTATTTTCAGGAGCCGACAATACATTACAGCTGCAAGCAAGTTTAAATGACATTTTTTCCTTTAGAAATGTTAGTAATGCAGCAAGATCCATACATCGTACAGATGCAACACTTTGCAGGCACATTAGGAGACTCCCCAGGCACGATATTTAAAGGACTTTTTCATTTTTATTGTTTCACTTTAGGCATCTTTAAAATCACTGTTCCTTTAAAAACGATTGTTTTAAAAAAAAATTGCATTGATACATGTCCTCCAGGGCAGTACCCAGGTCCCCATACACTTTTTATGGCAATAACTTGCATATAAGTCTTTAAACTGAGGACTTTTGATTTTTCATGTTCATGTCCCATAGACTTTAATGGAGTTTGCATGTTCGCTAGTACCTTTCCCCTGTTCAAGATATTCTGGTGCGAACTGAACAGGGGGTTGTTCGACCGTTCTCCCTACTTGGGACCTGCATCTTACCCAGGGCCGGATTAAGAGCATCATGGGCTTGGTGCTGAGGATTTTGAAGGGTCTTAAGGGCCGTGCCTTGCCATGCACCCAGAGGAGGAAGGGTGCAGCCATACATGCCTAATTCAACATGGGATGCTGTCTCTGAAGCCCATAAACACATCCATGCATCAGCAACTGTCCCTCCTTGTCCGGCCTTCGCGCTGTGTGGGGAGGTTCTGAGGGTGCTGCCTGGGGAAGCGAGCATAGAAGCCAGACTTCTGTGTTTACAAGTGACAGAAGAGCGGTAACAGTGAATATGGCCAACCCGGGGCCTATATAAAAGGTAGGGGCCTGGAGCTGCAGCTCCAATAGCCCCTACGTTAATCTGGCCCTGATCTTACCCCCATATTTGAAAGGATTATAAAGATGCATGGAGATCACAGGAACAACAGGCATCCCACTGAACAGGAGAACAGAGCCTCCAGGTGTCTTTATTATCCCTTCACCATCCCATGTTTGGTCTAATGAATAAGTTGGGGACCTATCTTACTCTGAGTTCCAATCTTGGAGCAGTAGTCTTTATGAGGAATTAGAGTTTCCCCTAATACCAAGCTCAGAGCTCATCCCCTGGAATTATAGGTGACTGGCACATTTTAGGGAAAGCAGGAAACTGGAAGCTTTCACCAATGTGTTGTAAGCAAGCAACCTTTGGGCCCAACTGTCCATGCTTCATGACTGGGCTTTTCATTAGCTTTATAGGGAGCTCCGTCTTCCTCTTTCCTGAGGGGTTGGTTATATAGGAGAATTATACACAGTGTTTAGTGTTTCTTGTTTTTCTGCTTATTAGAACACTTGTTATACAGTACTCTTCTTTCCAACCCCCCCTCCCCTCTTTTCTTTTCATCCGCTGCTTACCTTTAGTCTACAAAGAGGAGGACAGGAGTTCTTTCCCTGTCCTTTTTTTTCTCTGTGTTCTCCCCTCCCATTCCCATCCCCTGCATCCACTCCTTTAGTCCTTCACTCCTACACAGACCATATCCTCACGTGACAGGACACACTCAACATTCCCATAATGACTTCTTAACATGCACAATCTCAAAGAGTCACCCCCAAATTACCTACTAAAATACACACCTGGAATGTAAAAGGTCTCAACATCCATGAGAAGAGATCAAGAGTGTTGGGTGATTTATGAAGAGCAAGAGTACATTCTTTCTTCAAGCATTTCTTTAAGAAACTCACTTTCTAACAAGGAAAGTGGAGAAACTCCCTAACATCTGCTACCCTCATGCCTATAATGGGACATCCATGGACTCTAGATCCAGATGCGTGAGCACTGTAATAGGGTGTTTTGCCAAATGGGAGTTCAAAGATTTCCAAGCGGACAATCAAGGCTGTTATGCTCCATGTACACGGGACGTTGTAAATGGCCGTTTAGGAGCAGTTGGGCGTTTTTTTCAGAAGCCCCTGAACCCACCTACATTCTATCTTATCTGTCCATGTACACAGGGTCGTTTACAGTAATTTGCAGGCAGTTGAGTTCATGGACGTTTTTTGGAACGCAAATTGCGTTCGAACGTGTGTTTCCCAGCGTTTCAAACGCAGAAACGCGGCCGAACATGCCCAAACGTGACCGAACGTGATGAACGTACGTTCAGCCACGTTATAAGTTTTTTTTCTTCCATTCAAAATCATTGGTTTCCTATGGGAGCCTATTGATTTGAATGGAAATCGCACCACAAGTCGGATCCGACTTGCGGCGCGACTTGCACTGTGAGAATCTTGAGGGGGAACTCCACGCCAAAAATGGGAAAAAAAACTGCGTGGGGGTCCCCCCCAGGTTCCAAACCAGGCCCTTCGGGTCTGGTATGGAATTTGAGGGTAGCCCCATGCCGAAAAAACGGCGTGGGGTCCCCCCAAAATCCATACCAGACCCTTATTCGAGCATGCAGCCCGGTAGGGCAGGAAGAGGGAGGGGACGAGCGAGCGGCCCCACCCCCCCTGGACCATACCAGGCCACATGCCCTCAACATGGGGGGGTGTTGGTGCTTTGGGGCAGGGGGAGCTCTGCACCCCCCACCTCAAAGCACCTTGCCCCCATGTTGATGGGGACAAGGGCCTCATCCCCACAACCCTTGGCGGTGGTTGTGGGGGTCTGCGGGCAGGGGGCTCATCGGAATCTGGAAGCCCCCTTTAACAAGGGGGCCCCCCAGATCCCGGACCCCCTTCCTATGTGAATGGGTATGGGGTACACTGTACCCCTACCCATTCACCCCATAAAAGGCAGTGTATGTAAATAACGACAGGAGACGTTTTGGAAAGTTTATTAAAAATCTTCATCTGTTCTTCTCTGCTCTGGTCTTCTCCCTCTCCTGGTCTTCTGCTCTTTTGCTGTCCGCTCTTCTGCTCTTTTGCCCTCTGCTCTTCTCTTCTCTTCTTCTTCTTCCTCCGGTCCTCCTCCGACGATGTCTCCGATGATTATGCCAGTCTCCGGTCTCTGCAGCTTGTTATATAGCCATTGCGGGCGTGGCCCCCGATGACGTCATTGGGAGGCCCTGCCCCCTCATGTCACAGATGACTCATCTGTGACATGAGGGGGCGGGGCCTCCCAATGGAGACATCGTCGGAGGAGGACCGGAGGAAGAAGAAGAAGAGAAGAGCCGAGGGAAAAAGAGCATAAGAGCAGGAATGAGCATCGCTCGAGGTCCCCATCAGGCTTCCAGCTTCAGGGGAAGGCATCTGCCTCAGCTGGCCCCTCGCGACACCCAGACAGATTGGGTTGTTGGGGTTGTGGTGCACGTGTCCCTGAAGACAATACGATGCGCGACAAGTGCTCCTCCCAGGCTGCGGGAGAGAGGGACAATTCAGACCAATGACTGGAGGCCCTAGTGAAGAGGGTCATCAAGGATTCCCTGGCAGAATTGGGAATAGGTCGGGCGCAGAGCCCATAAGTGAATCCTCCAAGCCCTCCCCCTGAAAGAGCACAGACTAGGGAGGATCCTAAAATCTCTCAGCCTTCCTGTCGGATAGTGACTCGGAAGTGGAGGACCCTTGCTTGGAATTTGAGTATGCTCTCGTCCCCTCCCTGGTGAGAGCGGTAAGAGAGACCCTGAATTGGGTTTCTCCGCCAAAAGAGAATAAATTCTTCAAACAGCGCTGCAAAGAGTGACTTAATTTCCCATTTCTAGGTGAATTGGGGGATATTATTATGGAGGAATGGAGTAAAGTGGAAAGGAAGAACTCCATGCTTTCCAAAATGTCCCGGCTGTATCCTTTCAAGGAGGAAGATATAAAACACCTAAAATCTCCTCCCTTGGTGGACGCCGCAGTCATGAGGCTGGTCATACATTTGACCCTTCCACTAGAAGATACAGCCTCCTTTTTAAAAATCCTCTAGATAGAAGAATGGATTCTGATCTTAAGAGAATCTATCTGACTGTAGGAATGGCATGCAAGCCGGCACTGGCCTTGGCCGCAATGTCCAAAGCGATGGAGTTATGGTCCGACTCAGTGGATGAGTCCTTTCGGAGTGTTTCTGAGGAGGCTGCCAGAAGTTCCCCCGATTCAGGAACTTGGATGGCTGACCCAGCTTCCAAGCAGATCTGGTGCCGTATTCCCTTTGGGGGTTCCTCCCTCTTCAGAATTAAGCTGGACGGGGCTATAACACAGGCTACAGGCGGCAAGTCTGTTTTTTTCTCCCTCAGAATTAACGCCCTCTCAATCCAAAGAAGGGGCAGCCCAGGAGGTATGTTCCAGATCGTGCCAAGGTAGCACGCACCTATAGACCTGGCAGAGAGCTTGGTCGTAATTGGAGATTAAGACAAACCTCCTCTCAGGAGCCCTCAAAGAGTGTCCCTTCTGGCGACCTTGATACGACCGGGTCCTTTTAAGATTGGGCCCGCTCAGGCATGTCGGGTGGGGGCTCGGTTGCTACACTTCCCGTGTGTCTGGGAGGCCTCAGTACGGGACCTCTGGACTGTCAGGCTGGTCACATGCGGACACAAGTGACCTTCAGCAAAGCACCAACACCCAGTTTTTCTTCCTACCTCCCTGTCACCCTCAGGGGAGAAGCGCAAGGTACTATTTTTCCTTCATAGAGTTTCTGGTGTCTCAAGGGGCTGTCATCTCCGTACCAGAACAAGAGTGTGGCAAGGAATCTATTATCTTTCTCGGTACAAAGAAAATCGTATCGTGGAGACCATTCATCGTTCTGACCTTCCTTAAGCGATTTATCAAAAAGAAAAGGTTCAAGATGGAAACTCTTCTTTCTATTCAACAGGCGGTTCAACCAGCAGGCTGGATGGTGTCCATAGACTTAAGAGACGCATACTTCCATGTCCCTGTTGCACAAGATTTCCAGAGATATCTGTTTTTTTCCTTCAGGCAATTGCACCTGCGGTTTACTTGTCTCCCCTTCGGGCTTTCCACATCTCCACGAACCTTTTAGAAAGTTTTTGCTGGTTGTGGTAGCTCTGTTGAGAACAAAGGGCATTCGTCTTCATCATTATTTGGACGACATTCTTCTCTTGTCCCAAGACAGAACTCAGCTGTAGATGCAACTGGACCAAGTCGTGTCCACCCTTCAAACGTTTGGTTGGCTGCTAAGTTTGGAGAAGAGCCATCTATTCCCACCCAGTCCCTCGTCTACCTTGGGGCCCTGTTCAAACACAGCGACAGCGACAGTGTTTCTTCATTAGGAAAAAGTCGCAGTGGTCTGGGACAGAATTCTCCATGCCCTCTCATCGCCTCACCTCCAAGCGTGTCAGGGCTTGAGAATCATCTGGACCATGGTGTACATGGCTCCCATGGTAAAATGGGCTCTATGGAGAATGAGACCCTTACAGAAAGGTTTTCTTCAACAGTGGGATACCTGGCATCTGGATCAGTCCATCTTCCTGACTCCAGCCATGAGGGTGTCTTCCATGGTGGTGACATCGGGAACGTCTTCTGAGATGCCATTCTCTTGTGCCAACCTCATGGATTCTGGTGACCTCGGATGCCAGCAGCACAGGTTGAGGGGCCCATTGCCTCTCGGAAGTGGCTCAGGGCAAATGAAACCTTTCCTCTCGGGGAATAGTTACCAACATTCTGGAGCTACGAGCGGCTCTTCGAGCTCTGCAAATGCTCCTTCACTTGACAAAGGGGTTTTCAGTGATGCTAAGACTGGACAACACCTCGGCAGTCATATATAAGGAAGCAAGGAGGGACACGTAGTTGGTCCCTGCTGCAAGAGGTGGAACCGATTATGGCCTGGGTGCAAAAGAACTTGTCCAACCTGTCAGCAGTGTATGTTCCGGGGGTCCAAAATGTCCAAGTCGATTTTCTATCGCGTGTGCAGTTGGACGACAACAACAAGTGGTCTCTCCAGAAGATGTCTTCAAGTGGATCCTGAACCTGGGTTTCTCCCCAGAGGTCAACCTCTTTGTCTCCCCTCACATCCGCAAGTTGCAGAAATTCTATGCGAGATTCAGAGATCCTCAAGCTTCCGGGGTAGACACCCTCAAGGATCAGTGGAGGTTCCGCAGGGCATATGCCTTCCCTCCGGTTCCAATATTCCTGCAGTTTCTTTGGAGACTCAGGTCAGAAGCAGTGGAAGTACTGGCCGTGATACCACCTTGGCACAACAGGCCTTGGTTCCCTCTTATAACACTCTCAGTATTCAGGATCCAATTCCGCTGCCCTCAGGCAAGATCTACTATTACAAGGTGCCATACTGCATCCTTGCCCAGCCTGACTACACCTGAAGGCTTGGTTATTGAGAGGGGAAGGCTACAGGCCTTGGGGTGCCCCAAAAAAGCTATCTCTACACTTCTGAGTGCCAGACGGAGTTCAACCAACAGAGTGTATGAGAGAATCTGGTCAAAATTCTCCTCACATCTGGCCGCCAGGTCCAACCCTCATTCATCCATCAGGTCCCAGGATGTGTTGAGTTTTCTGCAGTCTGGTCTAGATCTTCCACTCTCAGTAAGCTCCCTTAGAGTCCAGGTTTCGGCTATTTCAGCTTTTTCCGGTTTTCCTTGAGCTAGCCATACTCTGGTCTGACAATTTTTTCAAGGGGGCAGTAAGACTCAGGCCCCAGAAGAAGCCAAGGTTCCCTAAGTGGGATCTCCCCTTAGTTCTGGATTTTCTTTCACAACGTATCCGTGATACAGATGAAACTCTTACCGTCAAGGAATTGACATTAGTAACTGTTTTCTTGGTATCCATTACATCCGCGAAGAGAGTCTCTGAAATAGGAGCCTTAGGGGCGCGGGAGCCCTTCCTAACCTTTTTTCCAGACAGGATAGTCTTAATCCCTATGTTGGAAGCAAGACCAAAGGTTACCTCTGGCTTTCATGAGAATGTGGAGATAGTTTTGCCTACCTTTAGGCAGGAAGAGGGCTCTTCTGTCCATCCGCTGGGTGTTGGATTTTGCCTCAAACAGTATCTGAAAGCTACGGTTTCCTTCTGGCAGTCAGATCATCTGTTTGTCACCTTCAGTGGAAAGATCAAGGGACTTCGGGCTTCTTCAAAGTCTATCTCTTCTTGGTTTATCCAAGCTATCCACTGCGCTTACAGGGCTGAGGGCTTGACTCCTCCAGTGGCGGTTAAGGCTCACTCAACTCTGAGTGTTTCCACTTCTTGGGCAGTCTCCAGACATGTCGCGCCCGAAGTGATTTGTAGAGCAGGATCACGGTCCTCTATAATTACCTTTTTGTCTTTATGTTGAGCCGGCGGCTCTTTCTTCTGTTAATGTTGGTTTACAAGTCCTGTCAGTTGACAGAGTAAAGTAAACTTTTGTTCAGCACCTGCCCACCCTGTTTGTGTACGGCGAGTTATTTCCCGATACGTATGCTGCCATGGAGTCTGTCAGGAAAATGGAAAATTGATATCAAATACTTACCGTAATTTTCCTTTCCTGATGGACTCCATGGCAGCAGGAGTTCCCTCCCAGTTTCTATGGAGGATAGTTACAGAACACGTGTGCTGAACAGGTGCAAGGATTTGTGGGAGTGGACGTCCTATAGGGTAGGTTTGGAGGCGGGGCCAAACCCGATACGTATGCTGCCATGGTGTCCATCAGGAAAGGAAAATTACGGTAAGTATTTGATATCAATTTTCCATTTTTCCTGCCATCATCTGTAAAAGTTTTTTCTCTGGACTGGTATATTGTATAAAAATGAATATTGGTGGCTAAAGTGAACCACAAATGGGGTTAATTTACTAAAGACACATAGACTGTGCACTCTGTAAATGTAAATGTGGTGATGTGTTACTTTGTAGATGATACCCAATCAGGTTCAAGGGAAAAAAATACATTTTTGCTTGCACATGATTGAATTATGCAAATAAGCAGAGCTTCACCACATTTACTAAGCTCTGGGGTAAATAATTGCAACTGCACTTGCAAAGTGCACAGTTTACTTACCTTAACCTCCCTGGCGATATGATTATGTCTGGAAGTTTATACCAAAAGCGGTACAATTTTTTGCATGGAAATTTGGTGTTATGTATTATAGGCCTACAATTCTTAGTAATTACTGACTTAAACCTGACCAAAACAAGACTCTAGTAGACATCCCAGATGTGATAAATTTTGAAACACAAAATCATGAATTATAATCTCATAAATAATGTAATTTTATTCAATAATGTAGTAAATAAGGAAATTTGTCAAAGAAAGAAAATTCAATACACATGCTGCGTGTGATAAATTTTGAAACAAGGAACTACACAAAGTCCGACGTCACAATCAGGACAATGGAACCTGGTTTCCTTTCGGACTTTCTTTCCATTTCTATCGCGTTTTGAGCAGCAAACAACACACATCCTGGTCGGTGCTACCTTTTTTGCAGTTGGCGGGATTTAGTCTGCAAAGTGACGGCCGGTCAGACGTTCTGGGTTGACCACGTCAACAGCGCGACGTCCAGGTCTATTTACAACTCCTGATTGTGTCTGGTGCTTTACAAAAATCTGCTCAGCCACCTTCCAGACAAACTCGGAATGAGCAAGAGGCTTGTCAATGTTGGCTTTGTGCAGGATGTAAGCGTTCCAAAGACATTGTTCCAGAAGGTGTCTGAATATTTTTTTATAATATTTTTTTTGCTGTTTTCGCATAGCGGGATAGAAGGTCATGGCCTGATCGGCTCTGTCGACACCTCCCATTGTTTTGTTATAGTCAATCACGACCTGTGGTTTCAGCACATCTGTCCCACATTTTGTGTGGACCATGGCAGTGGAGGTATTGTGCACAGTGCTCATGAGACACACATCCTTCTTGTCTCGCCATCTCATTGCCATCATCTTACCCTTCTGCCAGGCAACCATTTCTCCGGTTTTTAGTTTTTTTTTGGCAAACAAAGATAGCATGTCTCGTCGGTTAGGCCTAACGGTACCATATGCGTCGGTTCTATTTTGTAGCAAAACATCATATAGTTCCGGGGAAGTATAGAAGTTGTCCGTGGTCACACAATATCCCTGGTTCAGCAATGGCTCCAGAAGTGTCAGGACGGATTATGTGGCCATCCCATAGCCGCTGTACCTGGGGTTGAATTTAGTGCCTTTGCCGGTGTAAATTACCGAATTCCATATGTACCCCGTGGATGACTCGCAGAGCATATATGATTTGATGCCAAACCGCGCTCTTTTGCATGCGATGTACTGAATCCAGCTTAGGCGACCCTTGTAGGCCATCAAACTCTCATTCACACTGACGTCCCTTTCTGGCACGTAGGTCCGCTGGAAATTGGCCACAATAATTTGCCATACCTCCCAGATTTTTTTCAGTTTGGGCGCAGGATGCGTGGCCTCATCAAACTCCTCATTGTTTGTGAAGTGGAAATACTTCATAATCAGGGAGAAGCGATACTCAGACATCACGGTGCCAAAGAACGGAGTGGCCAGTAACCTGTTGGTGGTCCAGTACCATTTCTGGAACGGTTTCCCCACCAACCCCTGAAGAAAGAGGAGTCCCAGAAACAGCCACATGTCCTCTTTTGTCACTGGTTCCCACTTTCTTCTTCTGGAAAGCCTGGCATGCAGCGTAGCGGATTGCTGCTCTTGGTAGCGATTCGTCTCCATGACAATTATTTCAATTACCTCCTCAGTGAGGAATAATTGCAGGTATGCCAGAGGGTTGTCACGCTCGACATCTACCTTCATCCCGGGTGATCCGGTGAACGGGAATCTTGGGGGCGCTACCTGGTCTGCATCGCAATCAATAGCGCACCAAGTGCGCACATCGCTCAGGTCAGGTGCAGGGTCATCGCCGTTGTCACTTGCCAGATCCGTGTCAATGTCAGTGTCAGATGACAAATCACCCCATGACTCGCTATCGCTCACTTCCGCGAGCACCTCCGGGTCGCTGTCGCTGTCACTCAGCTGGTCCAAAAGCGCTTTAGACTGGCGCTTTTTTGATGCCATAATATATATATTTTTGGGCACAAATCACAAGTATAATGTCAGACGGGGCACTGTACTGCCAGATCTGAGGTAATCTTTGGTGATACAGTGTAATCCTCTCAGATTACAGTGTATCATTGCTGGATCGCCGGGACAAGGTAAGTGCATTACTCGGGGAGCCAAGGGGGCTCCGCTGGCACTCTGCAATACTACCCCGAGCGTGACTTGGGGTTACCGCTCCTGATAGAAAAAATTAACCCCCGAGTCACGCTCGGGATCACCGCCAGGGAGGTTAAGTAAATCATCCCCATAGAGTGCTTATGCTCTTAATATAGGTGGCCTATGACTGCAGGTGTACATGTGCATGCATGACCTCAGAATCCTGTTGTGTCATGCATTTTAAAAATGTGAGACTGTCACTGAGAATGTAAACCAAATCTGTGTATGCGAGCCCCCCAAGGTCTAAATCTGGCCCTAGGTGTGAAGTTAGAACATCTATGCAGATACCACACAGGAAACAGCCTTAGCTACATCAAATGTGTTTTGTGACCAGCCTTTACTTAGCATAGGTGAGGTTATTCATCCCACATCCATCCAGCTGTTTACACCCTCAAAATTTTAAATATATATATTTTTTTAAAGGTGAGAAAGCCTGCTATAAGATAATATACGATTATAGGTGTGACACAACATTTGCTACGATCAATGGAATGAAACATTTTATCATCAATCACATTTAGGATCTATGCAATGCATATGTATATTCTGTAACAATGGGTCCCAGCATTACATATGGATTTTGGTTACCCAAGTTTTTAGTATATTGATATTAAAAAATATTTAATTGTGTTTTATTTACATTGATGCAAACTTTATGGCTCAGCAGTTTGGGAAAACATTTTTTTTTTTATTTACTCTATTACGATATGTTGGTAGGCCTCTTGGGATCCTTCCTGGAGGGATACTTGTCTGCTCTAGGCGTTTAATTATTTTAGCTCCAATTAGTAGCAATATGATTTTCTTGCGAGTGATATGTAGTTATTTTTCACTTCTTATTCCTACATTTTCTATGATCCTACAATTTGGTTGGCCCAACTTATCAAATATGTATTTTTAATTAGGGATAAGTCAGAAAATGTGACCCCCCCCCCTCCCTTTACCCCGCCTCCTCCCTATCCCTCTAGCTACACTAAGGCAGCCCTCAGATTAGTCCATTTTTTTTGTTCAACCAGCAGGTTGAACAGAAAAAAACTGACTTGATTCCTCCCCGCTGAGCTATTGTATTCTGACAGTGGAGAGACTTCTCCACTATCCAAATACACTGATCAAAGTTGCAGGCTATAGCCCGCAGTGCTGATTGAGCAGGGAAAATCCAAAACAGCGGTTGTACAGAGGTCGATCGGTAGATTGACTTCTGTACAATCTCAGTGCCCATACATGGATTGAAAGTTATCTGCTCCCTGCTGAACCAGACAAATTTCAAGCCATGTATGGCCAGCTTAAGTCAAACTATCCCTTCCATAGGTATTTGCTTACATCCTTCAACAGTGGTGGCTTCCTGCATTGTCAACATCCCAACTGGTGTAAAAGTAGCATGGATTTCCTTCGGCTGTGCACTAACATCCTATAGACCTGAATGTGAGGATGTTAATATAAAACAAGTACATCCTATTTAAGCCTATTGGATAACAGTGCGCAGGACAACTGTGCACATTACATTTTTATTGGCTGGAATGTAGACAACGTGGGAGGCTGCTGCTATTGGTAAAGGAATGTAAGCACATGATTTGATGACGGAAGTCAGCAGAGCTTCACCTCAGTCACCAAGCTCTGAAGCAAATTTTCCTGTAAAGTGCAACTTCACTTGCAAAGGGAACAGCCTATTTGTCTTTAGTAAATAAACCCCACAGGAGGCAGAGGTCAGTAGCACATGATGCACAAGTAAAGGGTTCAGCAGTATGTGAAAAAGTACAGAGTGTAGAGGTCAGGAGTATGTAATTCACAAAGCACAGGGGTAAGTAGTATATAATGTACAGAGTTCAGGGGTAGGAGTATATAATGTACGGAATACAGGGATCATGAATGTGTAAAGTACAGGGGTCAGAATTATGTATCCCTCCCACCAAGTACAAATTCCCCACCCCTAGCAAAACCACGCCCCTTACCTTCCCAAGTAAAAAATTCTAGCCCCAGCATACATCCTTTGTTTCCCAAGCAAACTCTTCCTCTTCATGAAAACCTTTTCTCATCCACCACATCACTAAACTCCCCCCAAGAAAGCCCATCTGCATTAGCAAATCCACCCCCCCCCCCCCAATAAACTCCCACTAATCCCCTACTAACCAAAATTCCCCATCCCCCCAAAAAAACCCTTCTCACCCCCTCAGTAAAGTAAAAAACTGTGCCAAGAAAACCCCTCCTCATCTCTGAAGAAAAATCCCTATCACCCAGCACAGAAATCCCTACTCCCCTGCACAGAAATTACCCCTAGCACAAAAATCCTCTCTCCCCAGCATCCCCTTGCCAAGCACTCACCAGGCCTCATGCAGAGCATTGGCTATGCAGAATGGGGGAAGATTCGCCCAGCAGTGCCATATGAACTCAAGAAGAAGTTTCTTTTAGTTCCCTCAGCCCTACCCTGCTGCTGTGACCCGAGGTCTGACGGAGAGCAAGGTAGTTTGCTGCTATGCAGGAGCTAAAAAAAGTGCAACATATAAGTGGAGCACTGTCAATTACTGGAAAAACATGTAGATAACAAAATAAAACTAGTGCTAAATCATATATGTGATAAAAAAAAATTATATATGTCAAATTCCCATTCACAGAATTCCACTGTAGTGCAAATATAGTGACATAAAATGCTTGTATCCAATGTGTTCAGCGCTTACCACCTTCAGGCAAAATTCCTGCTCACCTCCAATATCTGACCCCACCACAGAGTCAAATAAGCCTTAATGTCCTCCACTTAAGATGATACTGGATGATAATGGAACATTTCCACTGGTAGCACCCCTGAATCATTAGTCCTCCGCCTCTTACTCACGATATTTATTGAATATGCCATAAAAACAGAAATGGAGAAATCATAGTGCTCTCTGCTATATATGGGCATCTTGAGAATTTGTGGATTTACTATGCATTAGGGTAAATGAAAATGAATGGTTCTGTATTTTAGTCTGTCACTTTAAATAAATAATTCAGTAAAATAAATAAATTAGTTTAAATAAATAAATGAATTAAAAAAAATAGATTGGTCTATTTATCTATTTAACACTTTCTTTTTTTTTTCTTCTGTGCTGTCCATTCCACTTTCTTTTTATGCTTTTTTTTTTGTTTTTTTTGTTCGTATGATCTTTTTCTAATTATTCAGGAAGTCAGATTTACATGCAACAGGCTACAGTAGTATAGGGGCAAGCTAGGGTAGTATACGGACAGGCTATGGTAGTATATAGGCAGGCTAGGGTAGTATATAGGCGGACTAGAGTGGTATACGGACAGGCTAGGGCAGTATATGGAAAGGCTAGGGCGGTATACGGACAGGCTAGGGAGGTATACGGAAAGACTATGGCGGTATACGGACAGACTAGGGCGGTATACAGACAGGCTAGGGCGGTATACAGACAGGCTAGGGCGGTATATGGACAGGCTAGGGCGGTATATTACAGTGGGATCAGTGGCAGTGCTGGTGAGGGATGGGGAAGGGACTTATTTTCCATGTTGCTCATGAGTAGGGCAGCCCATTGAAATGTATGGGCTGCCCTACATGTGATACATATAAAACAACTTCTGCACTCGTGTGCAAATAAAGCTAAACTGTGTAAATGCAAAACAACAGATTTTCTCTAAATATTCAGTGTTCATAAAACTGCACTACCATGTAAATAACTGTGAACACTGTGCTCTGCTCATTAAAGATGGTTAACTTGTATTGAGTATTTAGTTAATGTGGGGAATTTAGACTTTGATAAAACAGAGTTTGGATAACAGAGGGTTAAATGGAATGGTCATAAAGTGTGTTCACATTATCTGGACATACACAAAGTGTGTAGGGGGGGGGGGGTGTTAATATAGTGATATGTGGCGGCTCCAGAGATGTCTGTTAGTTGTAAACAAAGCTCCAGACTCGGCCGGGCCGACTCCCCCACACGCACACTCCCCTGCTCTTCCGATCCTTCATATTAGCTGAATCAGTCTCATCTCCCTGCAAACAAATCCTCCTGATTAGTCCTGATGTAAAACTGCCAGCTTACCTATCCAAATTGACTTTTCTTAGACTTCTAGGGCAGATAGAAAAAAAAAAGTTTGGGAGCTGTAGCGGGACAGTCACTGTCTGCTGTGGGCAATTATGTAACGTGCATTAGATGATTAGGGTATGCATGCCTGTGAGTTGTCTCCGGCTCTGTGGTGTCTGGCACTGGCAATAGTGACACCTATGCCGAGATCAGGAGATGGGATCTCCTCCAGCCTTTCCTTCTTCAGTCTTCACTAGTCAGCTAAGCTTTTAGTCTCCACCCCCCAACCATTCCATGAATTGAATGGGCGGCCGCAAAGAGGCTGATTGGGCGGCTGCGGGCTTCAGAGACAGCCCAGCTGCTGAAGCTGCTTTGTGCCCCCCCCCCCACTGGGATGCACCATCTGCCCACCTGGATGGGGGAAGACGCAGAGCTTCCCTTTCCTTTTGGTGTCCCTAACCCGCACAGCCGGACAATAAAAAGGGGGCACCTCCGGTGTGATGTGTACTGATAACAGCGACTTTGCACACAACTGCTAGAAAGAAATGTGGTCGGCAATTTGCTGCCCCTTTAAACTGCCGCCTGGGACCAATGGACCCAGCAGGACCCATGGTAGGGCCGGCCCTGCCCCTGTATCAAGAAAGTTGATCCCTACTGTTCGAAGAGGTCTATTCACCAATCTTTTTGCCCAAGATTCACACACATTTCACCCAAGATATTCATATTTTTCCAATGTAATCTTCAGAGAAAGTTGTGTGAATCAGGTGAAAACATTGATTAATAGACCCCTAAGTAAAAGACCAGTCATTGATCATACATATAAATTGCAGCATCAGATAAAAGCAGCTTCAAACGCATTTAACAACCACTGTCTGCTGATGCTACGTTATAATTACAAGAGATTGCTTAACACACAGGGGTAGATTTACTCAAACTGGAGATTGCAAAATCTGGTGCACCTGTACTGTACATGGTAGCCAATCAGCTTCTAACTTCAGTTTTTTCAATTAAGCTTTGACAAAAAAAAAAAAAAAAACCCTGAAAGCTAATTGGTTTCTATGCAGAGCTGCACCCTGCACCAGATTTTGCACTCTCCAGTTTTAGTAAATCAAGCTCACAATACAATTGCCATCTAAAGTTATATGCCACCATTAAAAGAGCAAATGGCCTAAATAGACAGTCACGTAAAATCAATGGCAAAATAGTTATTGAATTTGCTTCATTGTCCCATGAGTGGCCACAGTAACATAGTATACAGACATATGTAGAGTAAGACCACAATAAATTGGGGCCAACTATAGCGCTTGCTTCAGGTGAACCACTGCTGGACAATTGCTTGTCAATTCAAAAAAAGGTTAAAAAACGTGTGAGGTTGGTAGGCCTTAGAATATATATAAATGTATAAGTGAGGGTGCGCTGATAGTGGTGAGTTAAAGCCGCAACCTGTATTCAGTGCCTGAATAGAATAAATATAATAGTGATGTGATGGGTAGGTGCGCTAAAACAATATCCAAAAATAATATCCAAAAATAATAAAGTTACACTTGGATATATGTGGGAGGTGTTCGGTGTTATGAACAACTTAATTGTGACAAAATGGAAAACATAAGAAAAGTGCTCAACAACACAACAATATGTCCAAAGCATAAATCTTCTAAATGTCCATAAATGATGACTCAATCAAGTGCTCAAACAAATTGGAATAAAGCAAAAATCTTCAGCTTCAGTGTAGTGAACACCCACCACCAGGTGAAATTCCTCCTTACCAGACGGAAAAGTAAGATGTGCACAACTTAGCATATGTGTAGATCACTGCAACCGTGCATGCTGCCAAAATCCATGTGAACCACCCAGAATGGTCCCTTACCGGATAAATGAACAGAATACGCCTGTAGATATACTCCGAGTCCCTTTCCACTTCCTCCGTATGTATCTCTACACGGGAGTGCCTTTACAATCAGCTGATGGAAAGCGTTGTAGTTCCAAAAGTACCCACTGCTTGCTCCTCCACTCTGAACCTAAAGCTAGGCAGGTGTATGACCAATAGGCCAACACCCAATAGGCCAACTCCACAGCTTCCTTCCTGGTCACATGTTTCCTCCAGATGAAGCAACGTGTGATAGTGGCCTAACGCGTAGAGGTGGAGCCTGGTGGTGGGATCACATCAATAGAACACGTGAGAGCTGGGGGTGTGTGGTTCATTCAGCCATTTAACCCAGGAAGAAATGCGTCAGAGAGGAGGCGTTACCGTCATGAACGACCGCTCAGGACCCGCGCTGCAGCCGGACCTGAGCTCACCTTTAGAAATTCTGGAACAACACTATATGCTCGATTGAACTGCTTAAACTGTAAGTGTATTACTGCGCAAATAAATTGGTTTTAGAAGGTATCACACTATTGCGGCTTATTTTCTACACCCCACGCCTGGAGGGTGTTGGCCTATTGGTCATACACCTGCCTAGATTTAGGTTCAGAGTGGGGGAGCAAGCAGTGGGTACTTTTGGAACTACAACGCTTTCCATCAGCTGATTGTAAAGGCACTCCCGTGTAGAGATACATACGGAGGAAGTGGAAAGGGACTCGGAGTATATCTACAGGCGTATTCTGTTCATTTATCCGGTAAGGGACCATTCTGGGTGGTTCACATGGATTTTGGCAGCATGCACGGTTGCAGTGATCTACACATATGCTAAGTTGTGCACATCTTACTTTTCCGTCTGGTAAGGAGGAATTTCACCTGGTGGTGGGTGTTCACTACACTGAAGCTGAAGATTTTTGCTTTATTCCAATTTGTTTGAGCACTTGATTGATTCATCATTTATGGACATTTAGAAGATTTATGCTTTGGACATATTGTTGTGTTGTTGAGCACTTTTCTTATGTTTTCCATTTTGTCACAATTAAGTTGTTCATAACACCGAACACCTCCCACATATATCCAAGTGTAACTTTATTATTTTTGGATATTATTTTTGGATATTGTTTTAGCGCACCTACCCATCACATCACACTTAGAATATATATGGAGCAGTAAACCTTAATAAAGTGCTTTGTGCTAATACCTTAATTAAGTATTGTGCAAAGATGAATATGTATGTGTATACACACTGTTTGATGAATAACAAATAACCTTATAATAATGCTTAGGGTAGATAACACAATATAGGTATACAAGGTTGGATAATTAGATATATTATAATGCAATTTTAAAATTATAAAGGTGATGGAAGGAGCTGTAATTAAAGTGATTAAATCAAACAGGTGAAAAAAATGTTTGCAATAAAAGTTCATAAATAATAGTTCATATGTGACTCAAGTGCAAATATACAGGTAAAAAAAGTTCATAAATAGTAGTTCATATGTGACTTAGGTGCAAAATATGCAGGTAAATCTTGAGTGCAGATAGGGGAAAAAAGGTGCAGGTGCTCTGTGTTGAATCCTCCAATGATCCAGTGCTGGTACTTTTTGGTGTCACCGTGGGGGATAATAGAAGAAAACACTCACCAGATGATGTGGGTCTTATATACCTTATGGTATTAAGACCTGTAAACGTTTGTTTGGCCACCAGGGCCAGAGTAGACACTGCTGGGCTTTGTAGTACCACAGTATTCGGGATTTCCCTCTCCTGGATAACCTCGATCCATGGGGTTCAGTCAGGGTATGAAGGATAAAAAAAGATCCAGATAATGTATCACCATAAAAATTGTTTTTTAATAGAATTGATAGGTAACCAGTACATGAAAAAGTAAAAAACCGCCAGCCGAAATGGTGCCTTGAGTGGAGAGCGGTGAATACCGGCTTGCGTTCCACTCAGGCACCCGTGATGTAAGCAGCGTGCGTTCAACCTTACGCGCGTTTCGTCAATGCGTATGACGTCTTCAGAACCTCCCCCATTAGTGTCCTCAAATATGTGTATTATCTATTAAAGTGCCAAGTGAAATAAAGTGCTTAAAAAGTCCCACAAATCCAATATAAAGCATAAAGTACAGTCCCACAGAGCACTTTATTTTAAGCACTTTATTTCACTTGGCACTTTAATAGATAATACACATATTTGTGGACAGCAATGTCCAATTCGTTGGAAACAAATATTTATTGAGAGCACGGTTAATTCATTTTTTTGGTTTGTTCGTTGCTAAACCTTTGCTTTACAACGTGCAGTTCTCATCATTGTATTTTATTTGTTTATTCCATATTTGCGCAGATGTGGGGTTCATTTACCTATTTTTTCAAAATTAACCTAACAAATGAATTTGAAATGTTTCTGTTGTGCACATCGCTAATAGTATATAATAAAATATAGAACACTTTTTTTTAAAGAAGTTTAAAGTTACTTATTGAAGATCTGCTAACTCTAATTGGACTGGGAATCTGAAAACCTTTGAACAAATCTCATGGTGAAATTAAGCAAAAAAACCCTTTGGGAACTCATTGTGAAATGAAAAAAAAAAGCTTTAGGGAAAAATGAAGGGTTATATGCAAATCACAAACAATATATGAACTCTGCAAAGTAGGCTTTCTTTACAGGGGAGGCTTGCATGCGTCACCTAAAACTCCACAGTGGTCCTTTTTAGGGAAAGCTAGGAATTAGAAGCATAATATCTTGTATCTTATTGCTACATTTCTATATTGTACTGGAGCCTGTTTGATAGAAATGTTAGTATTACTATAGTTCAAATGAATGCCATACAAATACCAAAGCTTTTAGGAATGAGAGAATTTTCTTCATCAAAAATCGCCATAGCTAAAAATGGCATTGTATGTTATGTTGGAAAACTCAAACCCTACAAATGTAGGAAAATTCATTCTTCTTGGACTTTCTACAGTCTACAGTCTGAACGCCGTCTTCTCCTTGTTGCTTTTTTTGATGTACATGGTGACGTCATTAGGAAATCTTTTACTGATCATTATGGTAAAGAATAACCACCAACTTCAGACGCCCATGTACTTTTTTCTGGCTAATCTTGCTGATATTGACATTTGTTATTCTACAACTGTGGTGCCCAAAATGTTGTCGTCAGACAGAAGCATTTCCTTCTTGGGATGTGCAATCCAGATGCACTTTCACTCAGCTCTAGCTGTTGCTGAATGTATAATCTTGGCTATTATGGCTTTTGACAGACGAAATGCCGTCTGTAAACCTTTACAATACCATATGATCATGGATCAAAAACTGTGTCTTCATCTGGTTGTTGGATGTTGGATTGTGAGCTTTGCTGTTTCTGTATATCTTACATTGTATACTTTTAGATTGCCTTTCTGCAAATCCAACCAAATCAGTCATTATTTCTGTGAGATGCCACCATTACTTCATTTGGCTTGTGCAGATATTTGGTTTAGTGAGGTCTTAGAGTACATTGTAGCTGTAGCAGTTGTTGGAAACACCTTTGGGTTCATACTTGTATCTTATCTTTTTATCCTTTGGAACATCTTGAATATAAAATCCACAAGACAAAAGCAAAAAGTTTTTTTTACTTGTGCCTCCCACCTTACTGTGGTCTTCCTCTTCTATGTACCAATACTGTTCATGCACTTACGTCCTCCTTCCAGTTACTTCCCAGAGCAGGACAGGGTTGTGTCTATTCTATATACATTGGTGACACCAGTGTTAAATCCAATCATCTACAGTGTACGAAATAAGGAAATAAAAGCAGCTATAGAAAAAACCTTTTCAATCACAGTATCCTGCTGATATTTAATATTTGCTATCACCAGATAAAGATGATCATGGTACACCAGGCTGATTAATACTTAAAGTGGTTGTAAAGCTTCAGGTTTTTTGCTTTTTTTTTTTTACTAAAAATAACAAACATGCCTATACTTACCTGCTTTGTGTAATGATTTAGCCCATCCTCTTCTTCAGGGGTCCCCTGCCGGCTCTTCAGGCCCTTCCTCTTCATCAGGTTGTAATGTTCTGGTACCTTTGGGTACCCTAATTACTCTTTCATAAGTGTATGCGCCCCACCATTCTCTTTTGGTAAGGTGCGCATACACCTTTAAGACTGATGCTGTCATCACTGAGCGCCGGACTGGATGGCTATTTAGATCGCCGGCTCTCACTCACGTGTGTTCGTTCAAACTGCTTTGTGCCTTGATGCTCTCGTGCTTGCAAGCATACCTCGCTGTCGGAACCACGCTGCGCTGATCCCTGTATCCCGCTACCGGATCATCCGCTCTTGCCGAACCTCTCCTCTGCTACATTGCTATTAGTGATAAGTACCCCACAGGGGAAACCTCTATAACCTTTATACTAAAGCTTACACTATCTAGCTCTGCATACTAAGGACTATTACTACATCTGCATTATCTAAGATTGCTAGCTCTTGAGCCTACTACCACCTGTTCTTGCACTGGGTTGATCTCTCTTGTATGTCCACCTGCTACTCTGTCATCTGCTACCATACATGATTGCTAAACCTATCTGCATCCCATCTGCTACTATCTTACTTTCAAGATGATTTCCTTTCAAGTGTCTGTCATCTACCATCTCTACCCAACCTGTCTCTTCAGCCTATCATCACTGTGTTACTATATACATAAGTCACTCTAGGAAACATCTTATTGAGTGTGTGTATTTACTTGCTGAATTGAGATCATCCACACATGATGAGTCATTGAGAGTTGGGAATGGTGTCTCAGCGTTTCTCTACATGACTACTGAAGTGGAATATTTCTGCAGCTGAAAATCCACATCATACGTAAAACGCAGGAGCGTTACACAGGTGCCCCCAGGGAAAGCCGATTTTCCTAGGGGCAACCATGTGCGCTCGCTCCTGAGTCCCGCTGCTGCGTCCATTGCCCCCCCCCCCCCCCCGTTCCAGCGTCACTGAGTTTGATTGACAACAGCAGGAGCCAATCGCTCCCCCTGCTATCAATCTGTCCAATGAGATAGTGGTGGGAGCTGCTGCACTTTTACACATAGAATGCATTAAGGTGAAAAACCTTAAGGCTATAGAACCACTTTAAAGGCTCAGTTCACCTGTCCCAAATTGCAATTATTATGGTCATCCAGTTTATAACCTCCCTGACAATGGTCCCAATTCCCTTGACTGTTTCAGTCTGTCTGTTGGGTCTCGTAAGCACCTTAGCACACCGCTGAGCAACCAAAGCCCTCATTGGTTTGTAGTTCCAGTATTCAATGTGCAAAAGTCCGTCATTTTAAAATGAAAGCAATCAGAGATGCCCTCCTTAAATTTCTGAAAGGCATTGGTCAATGCCGCTATTCCCCTATGCAAACCCACATACCGCTCAAGTGGATACCCAGCTAAATTTTACAAAAACATGGACTATCATTAAGCCCTTGCTCTATTTGTTTCATATTATTGTCACTGTTTTACTAGATTTAAAATCTCAGGCCTGGTACACACAGCCCCCTTAGTTTTAACATTGTATAAATGCTTTTCTGTTGCACGTGAAATAGCCTTGGAGGACCTCAATTACGAGGAACAACTACAAGCACTAAATTTATTCTCACTGGAGAAGAGACGGTTGAGAGGGGACATAGCGATTTACAAACACTTCAATAATGATCCCAGCGTAGGAAAAAAACTTCAGTCTCAGGAAGTGTAAGAGGACACGGGGCCACACAATGAGATTGGAGGAGAACCAGTTTTAAATAAACTATGCACTGTCAGCGGTGGTGTCAGCGGGGATTATTGATATTTTTAAAAGACTCTTGGACATGCATCTTTAGGAACACAACATACAGGGATATGGAAAATTAAATATGGGAAATGATTATAGACACTGACACACGTACACCTACACAGTTTGAATTGAATGGACTATTGTCTTTTTTCAACCTTACCTACAATGTAAATATGTACCCTATAGATGTATTATTCATCAAGCGAGAACGGGCAGCGATGTTGGTTTTAAGAGTTGGTTTCTGACCTCTTTATAATAAAGTCCATCTATTATTAGAGTATTTGTTTGATGTTTTTGTACTTTCCGAGCCGGGGAATGCCCAAAGGCTCTGTATTGTAATTTGTCTTTTACCTTCAAAATTCAATAAAAATAATCTACAAAAAGAAAATGCTAAGTTCACCTTTTCCAGAAAATAGCCTATGCAATAGAGGCCCCAGCAGATCATAAAAAAATGTTCAGCTTTGTAAAGTACTCATACCTGTACGCTATTTGGGCCCCCAGAAGCCCAAAACTCCCAGTTAGCTTGTCCCCATGTCCTGCTTTGGAAATAGTTTTCACATCCTAGCTGGTTGGTGTCAGCAGTTACCTCAGGTTTGTCATCTGGACTCACCTCTGGATTCTCAGTCCTTAGTCTGCCTTATGAATCTTCTGACCTTCTCCACTGCCCACCCTTCCCTTTGCTCTATTTTCCTTTAACGTGATTAATCTTTATGGGGTAATGTCACCCACTTTTTGGGTAGATGGTGATTGGTAAACTGTAGTTTGGTTGGTGTAGGATATTACTGCCTAAGCCTTGGTGACTAAGCATGTTGGACTGTTAAAGTGGAACTATAGGCAAAACTTTTTTGAGATTTTGGACAGAGCAAGGGAGGGTTTTAGCCTCTGTTAGATTTTTTTCACCATCTGTGTCCCATTTGAGAGATTTCCTTTGACTTCCTGCCCCATAGCCAAACAGGAAGTGAGAGGAAATCCCTGCTAATTAGAGGAATTCCTTGGGGACCCCCGGGTCACCAGAACTAGTGCCCCCAATGGAAGATTTCCCCTCTATTACTTTACTGGGATTTTCTTTTACTTTTACTTTCAATGATAATGGTAAACAGGACAAATAGAGAGGATAAATCTCCTTAAAGCGGAGTTCCGGCCACGAAAAAGTATTTTCAATAAAAATACCCCGGGACAGTCAGGGCTAGTATATTCCACAATGGATAGCCTCTGATGTGTCCCAGGTCGCACTTACCTTTTAGAAGAAATACTTACCTTGAAAATTTCTTCTCCAGCACTGCCATCTCGGATGTGGGCAGCTGAAGCCAGCGCGTCCTCTTCTGCGTCCTCTTCCGTGTCCTCTTCTCCCAGAATGCGCCTGCACCGGCCCCGCTCGTCACTTCCGGGGGGGGGGGGGGGCGCCATCCCTCCACAGCTTCTGGGCACGCCCAGAAGCTGTTTAGCAGGGAATGAGGCGCCCGCACCGGAAGTGACGAGCGGGGCCGGTGCAGGCGCATTGATTCCTGGGAGCGATGACGTTCAGCTCCCAGGAATCGATGCAAAGAGGAAGTGACGGCGCGGGCCACAGCCGCAGAGGGAGGAAGTGGAAGAAAGGTGAGTATATTTTTCTTCAATAACAAGGTAAGCACACAAAAAAAAATCGTAACTATCCATTAATTTTTCAGGTGACCAAAAGCAAGCGGATGGCCCAAAATCGATTATGTCGATTTTGTGGCCAGAAATCCGCTTTAACTGGGGCACAGACAACAATAAAAATCGAATAAGTGTTCAAACACCTCTCCATTTTATCCAAAACTAAAAAAAAAATTTACCTTTTAGTTATATTTTATTTGTTAACAGGAGTTCTATTTGGTAATAAAAGTCAAAGTTTATTTTATAATTATAATTTACTTAAAACCAATAAAGGGGCCACAACCTTTAATGTGTGTTTATTTTAATAATTAGGTATGGTAATATGGTATGGTGAGTGTTAATGGGGTGTACAACCCCAATAAAAGCAATGGGCTGGGACAAGTTAAATACTGCCAGGGTGTTTAATCACTTCTGGACCGGAAGGTTTTCCCTCTTCATCACCAGGCCATTTTTTGCGATTCGGCACTGCGTTACTTTAACTGACAATTGCGCGATTATGCGATGCTCTACCCAAATAAAATTGATGTTTCCCACAAATAGAGTTTTCTTTTGGTGGTTTTTGATCACCTGTGCGATTTTTATTTTATGCGCTATAAACAAAAAAGAACAATATTTTTTTACTTTCTGCTATAAAAAAAAATTTAAAAATCAAATTGTTTTCATCAATTTACGCCAATTTGTATTCTTCCACATATTTTTGGTAAAAAAAAAATCCCAGTAAGCGTATATTGATTGGTTTGCACAAAAGTTATCACGTCTACAAACTAGGGAAAATATTTATGTAATTTTATTTATTTTATACTAGTAATGGCGGCAATTCGAGATTTTTAGTGGGACCACGACATTGCAGCAGACAGATTGGACACTTAACTGACATTTGTGACAATTTTGGGGGGACCAGTGACATTACTACAGTAATCAGTGCTAAAAATATGCACTGTTACTGTAATATTGACACTAGAAGGAAAGGGGTTAACACCAGGGAAGATCAAAGGGTTTAATGTGTCCCTAGGGGCTGCTTTCTAACTGTGTGGGGGTTGGGCTTAAGGAATGAATACAGGGACTTGAGTTCCTAAATAGGAGGAACACAGGAGCCCTGTGTTCATTGCTGACAGAACAGCGTTCTGCTGTGTTTACAACAGCAGACCGCCGTTCTGTCTCCACGGGGAGCGATTGCGGGTGTACGGCAGCAATCGAGGCTGCCGGACCCGCAGATCTGGTTCCCCTGTGGCGAATGGGAGCACCCATTCGCGGTCCTGATGTAGTTTTGTGGGAATATGTACGGCGGCTGATCGGCAAGTGGTAAATGATTTTGTTTTATTCTCCTAGATAGCACAGCTGATATACCTGTTCTTCCTATATTTTCGGATCGTTAGTATGGTGCTTTCAACAGCCGATTATGAATTTATGGACGACAAATACTGGATGTGCAGGCTATAAAATTTTTATCGTATTTGAACACAACGTCCCATTTTCGTTTAATCTGTAAAGTTTTCGGCAGAAAAAAATCGTAAGAGCAAGACTAGGCATGCTTGGAAATGAAAGAATACATACAAAACAATTTAACACATGACATCACTTCTGAAATTGTGATCTGTCGTACGAGAATTTTCATATGAAAGTAACTTCTTCACTTTCGATCTGAGACTAGCGTGCAACAAAAAACAGATGAACACCATTCTGATAATCTGATCGTGTGTACGAGGCTTTAAATTGGGGAAGGAGAGCGAAGAGGGATCATGTGACCACACAGCTGCGGTGTGAGAAAAGGTATTTAGCCTTGTCATTTGAAAAAAAAGACACACAATGTAGTTGATAAACCAGAGGGAATACCAGCAAAGTCCCAATGTACGTATATGTATTATTAAACATGATATTATACATTGATTTTTCATCACCTTTTAGCAGTGTGCTTCATTTAATGTCCGAATCTCCCTCCTCCTTTTTTTGACTTTACAAACACTTACAGTACAGTAGATGTATGGTATGTGTGTATGTATTTTTTATTACTTTATTTAACTTTCACTTTTTTAAATTTAGCTTCATTACTGTGCCTCTGGGTTACAATATACATTGGACTTACTCGAGAAGACATTAACCCATGATATCTCCCATGTGCTGTAAACAGAGAATAAGAAACACAGTTTCACTGATCTCCACTAACATGAACCTGGATCTGCTTGTTCACCTGAATGCAAAAACGTACTCCAGAGTTAGTTTTTCCTTTATTTTCTATTTGAAAGGCATCAGACAGCACAGAAAGTGAGGCAAAATTTCCAAAAACAGAAGTGTATTTATTACTGGTACTTATAGAGTGCTGTTAATTTCTGCACTTTCCATTTACACTGTACATTCACATCAGTCCCTGCCCTCAAGGAACTTACAATCTATGGTCCCTAATTCACATTCATACATGCACATACTAGGGCTAATTAACCTACCAGCATGTCTTTGGAGTGTTGGAGGAAACATGCAAACTCTAGGCAGGTAGTGCTGTGGTTGGGATTTGAACTAATAACCCAAGTGCTAGCTAGGCGAAGTGCTAACCACTCTGTCAATGTGAAATATAAATATTTTTTCAGTAGGTCAAGGAAGGGTTGGAACCTCTGTCATTTTTTATTGTGTCTGTGTCCCTGTTGGGTTAGGTGACTGTCCGTGTGACTGGTGTCCCTCAGGACATGAAATGAGGGGAAATTTCCTTCAAGGTAAAACAGTGAGTCCCTATGATACGGCCTATGAAAATCTTTGAAAAGTTTGTCTATCGTTCATTTCTGCAACTCTGCGTGCCTATTTGCAGCCACATTTGAAAAATGTATTGCCAAATAAAGCTACATATTAACCACTTAAAGCGGAGTTCCGGGCACAAAATCAATCTTTTTTTTTTGTGCCCGTCCGCTAGTTCTCCTTCACCTGAAAAGGAATTGGATAATTAGGTTTTTTTTTTTTTTTTTTACTCACCTTGTAATTGAAGATCGAAAATACTCACCTCAGTGTACTTCCTCCCTCAGCGCCGCGGCTCCGCCGTCACTTCCTGTCTTGCGATGATTCCTGGGAGCTGAACGTCATCGCTCCCAGGAATCAATGCGACGGCACCGGCCCCGCTCGTCACTTCCGGGGCGACGCCGCATTCCCCTGCTTGCCCAGAAGCTGTGGAGGAATGCGGCGCCGCACCGGAAGTGACAAGAGGGGCCGGTGCAGGCGCATTCTGGGAGAAGAGGACGCGGAAGAAGACGCAGAAGAGGACCGCGTCGGCTTCAGCTGCCCACAAGAGAGATGGCAACGCTGTGGAAGAAATTTTATAAGTGAGTATTTCATCTTGCAGGTAAGTGTGAACCGGGACAGATCAGAGGCTAGCCATTGTGGAATATACTAGCCCTGACTGTCCCAGGGGTATGTTCACTGAAATATGTTTTCTGTGCCCGGAACTCCGCTTTAAGCCCCGGAAGATTTTACCCCCTTCCTGACCAGGGGGTATTTTGCGATTCGGCACTGCGTGACTTTAACGGACACGTGCGATGATGTTCCTAAACAAATTTGACGTCCTTTTTTCCCACAAATAGAGCTTTCTTTTGGTGGTATTTGATCACCTGTGCGATTTTTTGATCATGCGCTATAATCAAAAAAAGAGCGACAATTTTGCAAAAATAACAATATTTTTCAAATTTTTTTTATATGAAATCCCCCCCCCCCCCCCAAAATGTAAAAATCTAAATTTTTTTAAATTTTTGGCCAATTTGTTTTCTGCTACCTATGTTTGGTAAAAAAAAAAAATCACCATAAGCGTATTTTGATTGGTTTGCGCAAAAGTTGTTGCGTTTACTAACTAAGGGAAAGATTTTAGTCATTTTTGTTGTTTTTTTTTAACGAGTAATGGCGGCGATTTGCGATTTTTTTGCGGGACTGCGACATTGGGGCGGACAGATCGGACCCTTGACTGACATTTTTGACACTTTTGGGGTTACAAGTGACATTACTACAGTAATCAGTGCTATACATATGCACTGTTACTGTAAAAATGACACTGGCAGGGAAGGGGTTAACTTTATTGGAGAGGGAGGGGTTAAGAGTGTCCCTAGGGGCGTGCTTCTAACTGTGCAGGGATGTGGCTGTGTGTGTAACAGCACAGATCAACGGTCCTACATAGCAGGACCGTTAGATCAGTGCTTTTACACAGGGGAGAGTGACAGGTGGCTTTGTTTACACTAGCCGCCTGCCTTTCTCCCTTCACAGCGGACGATCGCGAGTGACCGGCGGACATCGGGTCCACCAGTCACACGCACGGAGGTGTCTGTGAACGAGCCGAGGCAGGCGCGCGCCTCTGGCGGTGCGCGCCCGCCCGCTATTGGCGTACCGGTACGTCACTTTGCCTGGCCGGGGCTGACCGCCGCAGTATATGTACTTGCGGTGGTCGGCAACCGGTTAAAGCAACACTTCATTGACCAGACGCCACCAATGTGCTCCTGTGTAAATTTCTCACAGAACAGTCCACTCAGCAGACTGCATGCAGAGGAACTCTAGATCTGTTCCTGGACTAATGATGGAATTGTCTCACTGTCTGTGAGGATCCATTCATGTAGATATTCTGCAGGAGGGCAAGTGCAGCAGCTGGTACAGTATTTTATCGAGAGTATTTTTGGACCGGATGGAGTGTGAGACCAGAGGAGATTTGCAGCATATACTACCCCAGAGGGGACCAGGAGTGACGGGAGGAAGAAATACCAATAAGAATATTATCATATGCTATAGAATTTTCAGCATCAGGTAAGAAGCCCTTTTTGAGAGGTGTGGGAAGAGAGTATATATGTTTCCTATCTGGAGGTGGCTGCCTTTTTGCCCTTATTTTAAATCTGCTGGTAAGAAGCCAACTTGCTAGGTGGAGGGATATTGAATTGTCACATCAACACGGGAGCACTGTTTGAATTGTATCCAGCAACAAGTTCTTGCACGTTTATTTTGCACTCAAGGCTTTGGACTTTGAACTGGAAATTTGTTTTGGACATTTTCTTAGGGGAATTTGCGCAATATTTTATGTGGAGCACATATTTATGAATGTATTTTTCACTTTGATGAATATTTGATAGATATTTTGTATACTGTCATCTTATTTATTTATTTTTTGTCACTAAGTTATTTCACTTGGGAATGACACCTAGTATTTAGCGCACCAGACTAATTTTCACAAGTCCACTCAGCACGCCAAAGTGTGTGATGGATGTCTGTGGTACAAAGTTTCTGAGTTCTGGTTCCAGGGCCCTCAACAGATTCTGAGCAAAGAGGCACTCCCAGAAAATGTGCAAAGCAGTTTCCTCATGGATGAAGGGGCAGTGCCTGTATCTGCTCAAGTTTTTGGCAAGCATAAATGTCCTTAGTGGCAATCCCCCTTGGATTGCCTTCCATGCCAGATCATTGTGCCTGTTGGTAAGTCTCTTCTAGCTCACAGTCTAATGTCCAACTCATACTTACACTACATTACCAAAGGAATTGGGATGACTGCCTTTACACGCACATCAACTTTACTGCATCCCAGTCTTAGGGCCCTTTCACATGGGCCGTCCAGTCAGGTCCGCCTGTCAGTTTTTCAGGCGGGCCTGATCGGACCTTCCAATTTCCTCTATGAGAGATCCTGCTCGCAAAATCCAGACAGATGGTGGTCCTATTTTCCATCTGGCGAAATGGATCAGATGAAAACGGACAGGCGATCCATTTCCATCCAATTTTCCCATAGAGGAGGGCAGGACTGTGTCCCTATCTGCTCTGCTCAGAGGGGCTTAAAGGAGCGATCCCCTACGGAGCAAGTGGACTCCGTTGCACGGAGGCGCCTGTGTGAAAGGGGCCTTAGTCCGCAGGGTTCAATATTGAGTTAGCTTTGCATCTATAACAGGTTCAACTCCTCTGGAAAGGCTGTCCACAAGGTTTAGGAGTGCATCTATGGGAATGTTTAACCATTCTTCCAGAAGCGCATTTGTGCTTTGTGCAGTGGTCCAAATCATTTGGTGGAGGGAGGATTATGGTGTGAGGTTGTTTTTCAGGGGTTGGGCTTGGCCCCTAAAGTGGGGTACACACTAGTAGAAAATCTGCCGAAAATTTCCGCCCGAGGTGAAATCGTCAGATTTTCGGCTAGTGTGTACACAACCTTCAGCAGCCGATGCCGACATTTTCAACGAAAAAAAAAAACGGAGGGACAAACGCCAAAATTTTTATCGTCCGTCCCCAGACAACCAATTTTTGTTTAATGTTTATGCAGTACGTCCGTGAAAAATCGGACTTCACACCTAGGTGTTGCAATAAATCATGTGTTTCAATTAGAATGACATCCCAACACACAGAGTAGGAGGTACGCTGGCATTCACTGTCAAAACAAGTGCAGTTTTAGTTCATTTACCAAAATTGCCAGCATATTCTGAATAAACCTAACCCGCTGGCGGCCCCCTTCCTCTCCTGCATTTACCGGTGCCCGGGAATACGTGGCGTGGATGAGGCACAGATGAGCACCCTGACATGGCATGGATGTGGCACGGATGAGCACTGACGTGGCATGGATGTGGAGCGGATGAGCACTGACGTGGCATGGATGTGGCACGGATGAGCACTGACGTGGCATGGATGTGGCACAGGTGAGCACTGACGTAGCTTTGATGTGGCACGGATGAGCACTGATGTGGCATTGATGTGGCACGGATGAGCACTGAAGTGGCATGGGTGTGGCACGGATGAGCACTGACGTGGCACGGATGTGGCACTGACGTGGCATGGATGTGGCACGGGTGAGCACTGACGTGGCATGGATGTGGCACGGATGAGCACTGATGTGGCATGGATGAGCACTGACGTGACACGGATGAGCACTGAAATGGCATGGATGTGGCACGGATGAGCACTGATGTGGCATGGATGTGGCACAGATGAGCACTGACGCAGCTTTGATGTGGCACGGATGTGCACTGATGTGGCATGGATGAGCACTGACATGGCATGGATGAGCACTGACGTGGCATTGATGTGGCACGGATGAGCACTGAGGTAGCTTTGATGTGGCACTGATGTGGCACAGATGTGGGATGGATGAGCATGGATGAGCACGGATGTGGCATGGATTCAGGTTCAGGAACGGCGTCTCAGAACTATACAACCACTTTGCGGCCGTATTTTTACAACGGCCGGTCGGAAAGTGGTTAAATTGTCATCTATGGGGATTTTTGGACACCATTGTTTTTGGCAATATCGCAGGTGCACGCAATATTAGGACATGGAATATTTGGTATCTATTTACTTGATGCAACCTCATCTATTTTATTTTACCTAAAAATGGGTATTATATAGTGTGGTTTTGCACTAAAATTGCAACCATCACCTTTTTATTCTACATGTCCTCTGCTATCAGAAAATATATAATGTTCTGGGGGTTTAAGAAGTAATTTTATTGCCAAAAATTAGGATTTTTACATATATGCAAACAATTAAAAAATATTGTTCTGGACCCGAACTGGAAAAACATGGATGCTCGACCAAAATAAATGTGCATACACTCAAGGAAAGATATTTTATGAGGAAAAACCTTGCAAAGGCCATCAACACACCTGCCATTTATTACCCAGAACTGGATAGTGATAAACACAAGAAGTGTTTTTTTTTTTCTTTCTCTGAAAATAATCAGTTCATGGGCACTATTATGAGTGTTTAGGAGAAAATACTATATTTTATTAAACATTATAGAAAATAGTCTATACACAAAGTAATGTGAATTGAAATACCTTTTTATTACCCATTATTACACTGTCCAGGCTACAAGCCTTAAGTCTAGGCACTGTAGCCACTCCTGTGTTTGCATTAACTTGGCCCAGCCATTTTCACACCTCTAGAAGCAAGGACAATGCCAAATTTCATGAAGTGTTTATTCACACTGTCTAGATGGCACGCAGCAGCAATGTTGTTGTCTGGAGACACCCATTACTAGCTACTTAGTTAATTGATTGCCAGTCATTAGAGCTAATTAACATATGTTTTCCGCTTTGATACCTCTTAATCATATGTTTGTATGTAATCTAATTGATGGTGAATATCATACTCAAAAGTCAGAATAATATATCATTAAATAACATTTATTTATCCAATATACAGTGGATACAGAAATGCACACATATCACAGCAGTAGTTATTTTAACAAGCAGGGTTTGTAGTAAAGTGTACTGTTTGTCAATAATTAGCAATTTAATTGCCATTTAATATGTCTAATGACTGTATTATCAAATTATCTAAGTGCTTCAGATTGTAACGATTTTGTAGAATGGAAGGTTTCATGTACAAGCTTTTATTGTCAATGCGCTAGTAACATATGAAATAGTTAAGTAATAAAAAAAAAACTAAAAAAAAAATCCAAATAAAAAAGGTATATATTACTAAAACTGAGAACTAGTTTACCTATGATGTTATAATCATAGGAAACTATCATATGCAACACATCAAACTGATCCTTAGGTAGGTTAAACAATTTGCTTGCTCAATATATTGCTAAAATGTAATGTCCAGTACTGAGATAAATCAAAAAAGCAGGTCATCACTAACACAAGCTTCTGTCCAGCATGGCTGAAACTCATCTAGGAAGTTTTGCAATGAGAATTCCTGATATGCACTTGTACCAGGCTCAGAGGCTGAGGCACAAGCGGATGTGTGCTCTGGACTTTGTGTCTCCAGGGGGCTTTCGACACGGGCAGGTTACTGCTGGGAAACTGTTGTGGTTTCATATATGGCTGGAACTGTGTCTGGATGATGTCACAGGAGTTCCGAAAACAGGATGGTGCTAAAACACCTGTTGCCTCACAATAATTTGGCCACATATAACTGAAAGGTTGGGGACCTGCCAAACTGTTCATATGCAAGTGGATCCGTGTCTGCAGAGGAAGGGCACAGGTCTTGTAGGTATCTTCATATTTCTCAGTATATTCCACCCCATACAGTTTTCTTTCTGGCTGGGCTACTTGGCCTTTTTGGGAGATCTAAGTAAACTGTGGTCTTTCAATATCATGTAGCCGATCCTCTTCTTCCGGACTAATTTCCTTATTCTTTCTGGCTCTTCGGTTCTGGAACCAGACCTACAAATATGAAAAGAAATGGTCTATTTCTTCCTTCAACATAGAATGCATCAGCAGTGATGAGGCACATTTTCAATGTGTAGAGAATTGCTAATAGCTATTAGGGGAAAGCCCACAGTCCATACTTAACCACCGGAGTATTTTGCTGTCTTACGTCCAGGCCACTTTTTGCGATTCGGCGCTGTGCGATTTTAACTGACAATTGCACGGTCGTGCAACGCCGTACCCAAACAAAATTTACGTCCTTTTTTTCCCACAAACAGAGCTTTCTTTTGGTGGTATTTGATCACCTGTGTGATTTTTACTTTTTGCGCTATAAACAAAAAAATAGCGTTTATTTTGAAAAAATAACATTTTTAACATTTTTTTTATATGAAATTCCCCCCCCCCCAAAAAAAATGTAAAAATCAAATTTTTTTTAAATTTTTGGCCAATTTGTTTTCTGCTACCTATGTTTGGTGGAAAAAAAAAAATCGCAATAAGCGTATTTTGATTGGTCTTCGCAAAAGTTATTGCGTTTACTAACTAAGGGAAAGATTTCTGTCATTTTTGGTGTTTTTTTTTTTTAACGCGTAATGGTGGTGATCTGCAATTTTTTTTGCGGGACTGCGACATTGCGGTGGACAGATCGGACCCTTGACTGACATTTTTGACACTTTTGGGGGTACCAGTGACATTACTGCAGCAATCAGTGCTATATATATGCACTGTTACTGTAAAAATGACACTGGCAGTGAAGGGGTTAATTTTATTGGAGAGGGAGGGGTTAATGTATGCCTGGTGCTTACTGACGTGTGGGGGGGGGGGAGGTGACTTTGTGAGACAGGGACAGATCGGATGTCCAGCTATGCTGAACACTCCGATCTGTCAGTCCCTGTCACTTAGGAGATCCGCCCGCTCTGTTTACACAAGCGGGCGGATCTCCTCACTCGATTTCCCGACGATCGGGGCAGAGCAGCGGCGATCGCCGCTGCTCCTCCCCTGGCCCGACTCCCGCTGTGAATGAAAACAGCGGGAGCGCGCCTCCGGCGGCGCGCGAGCGCCGCCTACAGGGGGAGGAGTCCAGCGACGTAGGTCTACGTCGCTGGACGGATCGTGCCACTTTGCCGCAGTACGCTCAATGTGAGCGGTGGGCAAGTGGTTAAAGGATAAGTCCACCCTAAAACTAAAATCCCTGCATCTTTAGACATCCACGATCTAACATAGACCTATCTAGCCCTCTAAAGAAGAATTCAGTATACATACTTTATTTTAAGCCAATCTGATTCAATCTTAGGCAGAAGCTCTGCAGAGGACATGGCTAATAACGGCTGTAAAATGAACGAGGAGTGACGTCACCCATAGACTTACTATGGGGCTTCCTTTGTTGGATGTGTCCTCTGCACCCGCCTCAACAGCGAATCTACTACTGACAGCTCAGCGTGGGATCGAGTTGGATCGGCTTAAAAAGAAACTTTTTACAGGGTTAGATAGGTTAGTGTTGGATCGTGGATGTCTGTAGATGGAGGGATTTTAGTGTTAGAGTGGACTTCTACTTTAAAATGAAAGAACACAACTTTTTTTTTTTTAGTTTTGGATTAAGTGGAGGAAGGTTGGAACATCTCTCAAATTTTTACTGCTGGATGAGTCACTGTTGGAAAGACTAAATGGTTACCATTTTCACCAGCACAGGAAGTGAGGGGGAAATCTAAAAGTTTGCAGAAGTAAAGAGGCAGTTTTTCCAATAGGATAGCTTTGGAAGGTAGAATGACCTCATCCTTTCTTGCCTCTGGGACAAAAAGTAAGGGGAATAAATAAATAAATCCTATGTCAAAGCCTTTACTAAGTTCATATTACTTATAAAAGACCAATATTAATGGATTGTTGTCATACATCATAAAACGTCAAACTTACTATTTAATCAATGGAGCATGTGCACTACCACAGATCTGGGAAATGCAACAGCACTAGCCCATGTTTTTATTCTCATTATTCTCATGACAGCCTAATTCTTGGTTAATACAATAGTGAGACAGAACTGTAGCACTAGTCATTGGATGGTGGCATGTGCCTTTGTCCACGGAAGAGTCTTCCAGCACTGGTGACTTTATTTTACCCAGCAGTAAACATCAGCACTGTGGACATAACAGAAACTAGTACTGTAAAAAATATTGAAGTTGCCATTATTCCCCTTCATCTGAAAATGCTAGCCTCTGACACAGAAAACTCTGTCACTGACCTAGATCAAGGATGCAAGAGTATAGTCTGAAATCATTAACTACCAACTTATTCTGGGTAAATGACTTAACATATTGAAGCCAGTGGAGTAGCATGTCAGCCAAAAGACATTTTTCGGAAAAGTCTGCAATGGAAACTTCCATATTTGGCTTAGCACAGGTTTCCTTTAAGTTGATAACAAGCTACATCTGTGAAGAGACAGCTGTTTATTGGGCCTTTAGAGAAACTTTGTCTAAATGGTATAACTTATCCAATCGGCTGAATTTACAGAAGGTGTAGCACATTTAAGTAGCTACAAATATTGTCATTGTAACAATCATTCTGATTGCCAAACTATCATAAACAGAAAGTCACCCTGAACTTGCACTAAAGATGATATAAATATGAGCTCCATACCTGAATTCTGGATTCATGTACACCTGTGAGTTGGGACAGCTTCTCCCTCACTGAGATGCCTGGATAGGGGTTGGTTTCAAAGGTTTTAAGCAACAATTCCAGATGGGATCGGCTGTAGACAGTACGCCGTCTCCTGACTTTTCCAGTGATGGAGCCCGTGCCATTTGACAGAACACGATCCTTATCTAAAACAAAGCAAATTCCAAGTTAGTTACAATATACACTTGAAAAAACAATCAATATTAATGTGCAAGTAAATTACAAGCAATAATACAAATAAAAGCGGTTTGGAAAAATCTGAATATTTATCTATGTGACTTATTTCTCCAATGAACTCACCTAAATTAAAGAGGAGTTCCGGGCACAGATGTCATTTTTCAATAAGCATACTCCCGGGACAGTCAGGGCTAGCACATTCTACAATGGCTAGCCTCTGATCTGTCCCGGTTCGCACTTACCTTTTAGAAGAAATACTTACTTATAAAATTTCTTCCACAGCGTTTCCATCTCTCTTGTAGGCAGCTGAAGCCGGTGCGGTCCTCTTCTGCGTCTTCTTCTCCCAGAATGTGCCGCACCGACCCCTCTCGTCACTTCCGATGCGGCGCTGCATTCCTAAACAGCTTCTGGGCATGCCCAGAAGCTGTTTAGCAGGGGAATGCGGCGTCGCCCGGAAATGACGTGCGGGGCCGGTGCCGTCGCATTGATTCCTGGGAGCTATGACGTTCAGCTCCCAGGAATCATCGCGAGGCAGGAAGTGACGGGGTGAGCCGCGGCTCCGAGGGAGGAAGTACCCTGAGGTGAGTATTTACGATCTACAATTACAAGGTGAGATTTAAAAAAAAAAAAAACCTAACTATCCAATCCCTTTTCAGGTCATCCAGAATTAGCGGACGGGCACAAAAAAAAAAACGGAATTTTTGTAAAATCTTACCTGTAAAATTCCTTTCTCTGAGTCCTCCGACAGTCGCCGCCTCTTCATATTCGTCACAATGGGGTTATGACCTTTGCTCCGTAGGAGTAGCTAGGCAACAGAATATGTCAATATTAAGGCTTTTAACATATCCCACCCCCAGGGGGTGGTCCCCTCAGTCAAAAACCTCCTACTTCCTGTATCCATACCTCAGTTTCAGTGGAATAGCAGTAGAGTATACAACCAAACCCCAAAAGAGGGGCGGGGGCGGCGACTGTCGGAGGACTCAGAGAAAGGAATTTTACAGGTAAGATTTTACAAAAATTCCGTTTTCTCTTACGTCCTCCGACAGTCGCCGCCTCTTCATATTCGTCACAATGGGGACGTCCCAAAGCAGTGCAAACATGAGGGGTGGGAAACGCCTTCGCGCCTAAGGCAACGTCGTCTCCACATCAGAGAAAGGAACCTTACCAAGGGAAGGAAACCAGCTGGGCAGCATGAAAAAAGGTGCTCAACAGGAGCAACAGCCCAGGAAAAAACAAATAACCTAGGGATAAAATTATATCCCAAACAGCCAAGGGCCCAAAACAAGGGACCCTAAGGAACTGCCGCACTAAGAACCTTGCGGCCAAAGGAAGCATCAGCCGATGCCTGAACATCCACCTTGTAGAACTTCGTGAAGGTGTGAACGGACGACCAAGTCGCCGCCTTACACACCTGGGTCACAGAAGCCCGATGATGACAGGCCCAAGACGTACTCAGAGATCTGGTAGAGTGCGCCTTCACAGGCATAGGAGGAACTTTTCCCTTCAAAGCATATGCCTGTTCAATGGTCCGTCTGATCCATTTGGCGATGGTAGAAGCCGACGCCGCCATGCCCTTCCGAGGACCCTCTGGAAGGACAAATAAGGAATCCGACTTGTGAAAAGAGTTAGTCGATTTCAGGTAAACCCTGATCGCCCGAACAACATCCAGGGAGTGCAAATCCACCTCCTTCGGATGCTTAGGCTTCGCGCAGAGCGAAGGTAGGACAATATCCTCATTGAGGTGAAAATCCAAAATCCTCTTCGGAAGAAAAGAAGGGTTAGGTCGCAAGACCACCTTATCCAAGTGAACGACCAGATACGGAGACCTGCAGGACAAAGCTGCCAGCTCCGACACCCGGCGAGCCGAAGTGATCGCCACCAAAAAGGCAACCTTCTTGGACAACGAGATCTTTCTGATCTGTTCAAAGGGAGCATGTTGTAACACGGACAGAACAAGATTCAAGTCCCAAGGAGGCAGGGGTTCCCTCCTAGGAGGGACCAGACGTCGCACCCCTTGGACAAAAGTGCTAACCAAGGAGTTAGATGCCACAGGACGTTGAAAAAGAACGGCCAAAGCAGACACCTGACCCTTGATCGTAGCCAGCGCCAAACGCTGGTCAACACCCGTTTGAAGGAAGGACAACACCCTAGACACCGAGTACGTGCGAGGGGAATGCCCCCTGGACTCACACCAGGCAAAATAGGCCTTCCAAGTACGGTAATAGACCTTCCCTGAGGAAGACTTCCTCGCGTTGATCAAAGTGTGAATGACCTCAGGGGAGAGACCCCTATCCCTCAGGACCTCGGTTTCAACAGCCAGGCCGTCAAAGCCAGCCACTGTAAAGCAGGATGGAATATCGGTCCTTGAGACAGGAGATCTTCTCGAAGAGGCAGACGCCACGGGGCGTCGACCGCCAGATTCACGAGGTCTGCATACCAGGACCGGCGAGGCCAGTCCGGTGCCACAAGAATCACCGTGTGCGGTTCCGAGTTCAACCTGCGAAGGAACCTGGACAGCAGTTGAATCGGTGGGAATGCGTACAGCAGTCGGTATTGATGCCACGGAGCTACCAACGCGTCTGACGCGTCTGCCCGAGGATCGCGTGTCCGTGCCACGAACCTTTTCACCTCGTTGTTCAGATGAGACGCGAACAGGTCCACATCTGGAAGACCCCACTTCGCACACAACATCTGGAAGACATCCAGGTGAAGTGACCATTCCCCCTGGTCCAGGGTCTGGCGACTCAGATAATCCGCCTGCCAGTTCTCCACCCCCGGAATGTGAACTGCCGTTATCGCCGGGACGTGTGTCTCGGCCCAAGACAGAATGTCGGCCACCTCCCGAGCCGCCCTGGCACTCCTGGTGCCCCCTTGGTGGTTGATGTAGGCCACCGCTGTGGCATTGTCCGTCTGCACCCGAACCGGACGGCCCTGCAGCCTGTCCGTCCAACGTCGAAGGCAGAGATTTATCGCTCGTAGTTCCAGAATGTTGATCGGAAGAGAGGATTCCTCCACCGACCAAGTTCCCTGGGCGGACAGAATGCCCAGAACACCACCCCAGCCCGACAGGCTGGCATCCGTGGTGACCACTGTCCATGATAGAGGACGAAAAGACTTGCCCCCCGACACCGTCGGGGACTGGAGCCACCACAGAAGATCCCTCCTGGTGCGATGACTCAAGGAAATCTGGAGTTCCAGAGATTGCGGTCGCCGTCCCACCTGGACAGGATCTCCGCTTGGAGACCCCGCGTGTGAAACTGGGCGAAGGGAATCGCCTCGAAAGCTGAGACCATCAATCCCAAACAGCGCATGCACGTCCAGATGGACGAGCATGGAACGTCCCTGAGGGACCTGACCTCTTCCTGAAGAGACCTGAGTTTGTCTTCCGGCAGGAAGACCCTCGCCTGGACTGAGTCCAGAATCATCCCCAGGTAGGGAAGACGAACCGATGGGCACAGCGTCGATTTTGGAAAGTTTATCGTCCAACCAAACTCCTGCAGAGTCTGCATTGTGACGGACAGGTCTGACACCAGACCCTGGTTGGTCGCTGACCGAACCAGGATGTCATCCAGATACCCCAGGACAGAGATGCCCTGGGCTCTCAACAAAGCCAGAACCGGTGCAAGCACCTTGGTGAACACCCGTGGAGCCGAAGCGAGCCCAAAAGACAGCGCCACAAATTGGTAATGATCCTCCGCAATGGCGAATCGAAGGTACCTCTGGTGACCCTCGAAAATGGGGATGTAAAGATACGCATCCTTCAAGTCGATGGAGGCCATGAATTCCCCCGGAACCAGGGCAGCCACCACCGACCGCAGGGATTCCATGCGGAACTTGCGAACCCGCACAAAGCGGTTCAGAGCCTTCAAGTCCAGAATCGGACGCACCTTGCCCTCCTTCCTGGGCACGGTGAACAGATTGGAATAGAACCCCCGAAATCTGTCCCGATGAGGCACCGGAACCACTACTCCCTGAGCCCGCAGGTCCCGCACCGCCAGGTGCAGATCCCGCAAACGCTCCGGAGACAGTTGAAGATTTGAGGGAAAAAATCTGCTCTCCAGCCGAGAGAGAAACTCTATCTTGGAGCCAGATCGAACGATTTCCTGAACCCACCTGTCCCGAATATGGGCCAGCCAGGGTTGAAGAAAACCGAGCAAGCGTCCCCCCACCCCAGAACCGGGTGAGGGCGCCCCTTCAGGCCGCACTGTTGTGGGCAGCGGATCCAGACTGGCCGGACTTCTGCTTACCTGTCCACGGCTTCTTCTGGGAGCCTTGGCCTTTGAACGGCTTGCCCTTATGGTGCGACCGAAAGGCACGAAAGGAACCCTGAGAGGGCCGAAAAGAAGCAGTCTTCTTACCAGGAGCCACCTTAGCCTTGTGGAATTGGGGCAAGAGCGTGCTCTTACCACCCGTGATCCCTTTAATCAGTGTATCCAAGGAATCGCCAAAAAGGCGAGATCCGTTATAGGGTAGATTAGCCAAGGTCTTGCGCGAAGACTGGTCCACAGACCAACACTTCAGCCAAATCAGGCGGCGTGACAACACCGCCACACTGTGCATACGTGCAGCCAACGGTACTATATCCAAGTCCGCATCACACAAATACATGACACCCTGATGGATTTGATTCACCATAGCTAACGTCTCTGGAGGGGCAGAGTCAGCCACCAGGACGCGTCTAAGCACCTGCGTCCAATTTGCGACAGCCTGAGCTGCCATAAGTGAAGCAAAAATAGCTTTGAGCATAGAACCGGTAACCGAATAAGTATGACGGGTAAGAGACTCCAGCCTCCTGTCAGTGGCATCCCGAAACACCGGCGTATCCTCAGCAGGAATTGCAGTAGACTTATTCAAAACCGCTACCGCGTGATCCACCGGAGGTGGCACACACCAACGTTCATCAGTAGCGGGCGTGAAAGGATAACGCAGCTGTGGGATTTGTAGTCCTGTGTTCAGCCATAACTGGACTCCTGAGTCTCTCACAAGCTGCTAAGGGCGATTATGGGAGAGGCTATTTAATCACTTGCGGCAGGTTGGCCCTGTCCCGCGAAATGACATAGCTGTACGTCGTTTTGCGGGACCGCTAGTGGGGGCGCGCACACGCCAGTTGACTACAGAGGGAGCCAAGCAGTGGGTCCGGTGGCTGCGATGTCCACTAGGCACCCGCGATCGTTTCCCATGGAAACAGAGCGGCGGTCTGCCGTTGTAAACACAGCAGACCGCTGTTCTGTCAATAATGAACACAGGGATCCTGTGTTCCTCTTATTTAGGAACACAGGTCTCTGTGGTTATTCAGCAAGCCCATCCCACACACAGTTAGAAAGCACCCCCTAGGGACACATTTAACCCTCTGATCGCCCCTGGTGTTAACCCCTTCCCTGCCAGTGTCATTAGTACAGTAACAGTACAAATTTTTAGCACTGATTACTGTAGTAATGTCACAGGTCCCCCCAAAAGTGTAAAAAATGTCAGTTAGGGGTCCGATCTGTCTGCCGCAATGTCGCAGTTCTGCTACAAATCGCTGAACGCAGCCATTACTAGCAAAAAAAATAAAAATAAAAAAGACATAAATCTTTGCCCTGGTTTGTAGACACAATAACTTTTGTGCAAGCCAATCAATATACTCGTATTGGGATTTTTTTTTTTTTTTACCAAAAATATGAAGCAGATGACATATTGGCATAAAATGATAAAAGAAAAAGGGGATTTTTACATTTTTTTGTATTGGGAATGTTTTATAGCAGAATGTAAAAAATATAGTCTTCTTTTTTTTTTTTCAGAATTGTCGCTCTTTTTTTGTTTATAGCGCAAAAAATTTAAATTACAGAGGTGATCAAATACCACCAAAAGAAAACTATTTGTGGGGGAAAAAAAAGCACATCAATGTTATTTGGGTACATCGTCACACAAAAGTATAACAGCCCGGAGTTTGAATTTTTATAATCTTTATGACTGCAGAAGTATAAGGGTTAAAGCCAGAACTGAACATTCAGTTTAACCACTTGCCGACTGCCTAACGACTATTTACGTCGGCATTCAGCCCCTCACAGGCAAAGTGACGTAGGGGTATGTCACTAGCCTGTGAGGCTCTAGGGAGCAAGCGTGCGCCGCCGGAGGCGCGTTCCCGCTCGCTCACGGACCCCCCCGCGCGTGTGAGCGGCGGACCCGATGTCCGCCGGTCACTCGCGATCGTCGGTTACACCGGGAGAAAGGCAGGTGGCTAATGTAAACAAAGCCGCCTGTCATTCTCCCCTGTGTAACAGCAGAGATCATACAGTCCTGCTATGTAGGACCGTAGATCTCTGCTGTTACATGAAAAGCCACATCCAATCACAGTTAGAATCACGCCCCTAGGGACACACTTAACCCCCCCTTCTCCAATAAAGTTAACCCCTTCCCTGCCAGTGTCATTTTTACAGTAACAGTGCATATGTATAGCACTGATTACTGTAGTAATGTCACGGGTACCCCCAAAAGTGTCAAAAATGTCAGTCAAGGGTCTGATCTGTCCGCCGCAATGTCGCAGTCGTGCAAAAAAAAAAAAAAAAAAAAAAGACAAAAATCTTTCCCTTAGTTAGTAAACGCAATAACTTTTGCGCAAACCAATCAAAATACGCTTTTTGCGAATTTTTTTTTACCAAACATATGTAGCAGAAAACAAATTGGCCAAAAATGTTAAAAATTTTTGATTTTTACATTTTTTTGGGGGGGGGGGGGGGAATTTCATATAAAAAAATGTGAAAAATATTGTTATTTTTGCAAAATTGTCGCTCTTTTTTTGTTTATAGCGCATGATCAAAAAAAAAAAAAAAAAAAAATCGCACAGGTGATCAAAAACCACAGAAAGAAAGCTCTGTTTGTGGGGAAAAAAAGGATGTAAATTTCATTTCGGTACAGCGTCGTACGACCGCGCAATTGTCCGTTAAAGTCACGCAGTGCCGAATCGCAAAATAGGCCCTGGTCAGGAAGGGGGTAAAATCTTCCGGGGCTTAAGTGGTTAAGGCCCCTTTCACAACATCAAGTCTGCCTGTCAGTTTTTCAGGCAGACCCAATCAGACCACCCATTATTCTCTATTGGGCAGCGGATGTCAGTGGACATGTGTCTGGTGACACCCGCCAGGCATCTGATCCGATAAAGCTCCCTAAAAATAGACATATGGCGATACATTAGCCATCCGTCCAGCGGATTGGATGACAATCAGATGGAAATGGACATGCAGTCCATTTCCATCTGACAGCCCCATAGAGGAGAGCGAGCTTTGTCCGTTTACGCCAAAAACAAAAAAAGGATGGCGCAAACGCCTAGTGTATTACCTTTAACACCATAAAAGATTTATTGGAAATGCCAAAAACATACCTATAAACATGAGAAGATAAAAAGCATATCAGTCACAACTCCAGCATTGGGGAAATGAGATCACTGCAGTTGGAAAGCTGACACGTTTCGGGAGACATGCTCCCTTTCTTAGAGCCCATGTGTCTGTGTACACTCTGCATAGTGGAGTGGACATGGACCTGTCATCCGCCCGCTCAGAAGGGATCAGTGGAGAGATCTCCCGCTGGGCAGGTGGATTCCGCTTGGACAGATCCGCTCCATCTGAAAGGGGCCTTAACCAGCTAAATATGTTTGAGGTGCATTAAAACAAAAGATGTGGAAGGGCTTACCCTTTGTTTTCTTTACAAAGCAGCCACAGCCTGAGTAGAAAGGCTGGTCCTCTGCCAGCATGCTGGGAAGAAGAAGGAGCCTTGCTCTCTGTGTGGAAGCGGTGCTCTCTCTGAAAAGGTCTAGCTTACCCCCTACTTAACTAGAGCTCTCCCTATGGATTGGAGAGCTCCAACTCTGGCTCAGCAGGGAGTGTGTGGGACCTCTGCAGAAAGTCCACTGCTTTCACACAGACAGCAAGGGTCCTTCTCTACAGCATGCTGGTATGGGGCAGGATTGCGATATAGACTTTGACGGCTTTATAGATAAAATTAACTGTAAGCGGCCCCTCCCCTTCCATTGCAAGCTTAAAATGCTTGTCATGTCTAGGGGGTAGAGGAGTTTAATTAGCCTTTACACACTGGGATGTAAAAAATAAATGTAGCTTCTACAAAATGCCATGCAAAATGAAGGCCTTTTTTATTTTCAATCTTTATTTATTTATTAATTACATCCAGAAATAAAACAAAAAAAAAATGAACATTCATAGGAAAAAAAAAAAAAAATGGTGTAACATTTGTCGTGAACCACAAATATTCAAACAGCTTCACAGTTAAACTATTATCCAGTATGCTGAAGAAAATAAAGCTCCAAGTTGCTTTAATGAAAAGGTCATGACCAGGTGGGGACAGCCCAACCCCGACACCGCCGCTTAACTGTAAATGTGGCAGCGGGGCCTGTGGCCCCCGACCAAGATGACTGGCCAATAAATGTGCCCACAAAGTCGCCATGAAGGGGCTGCCCCATTGAGGTGCGGGTCAAACCGCGTCAGATATTGGAAGCATACGTATTGATAAACCACCCTCAAATGAAGGCCTTTTTTAAGCTTCTTGATAGTGATAACCAGGTTCACTCCCCTGACCATTATATATATATATATTTGTTATAATGGAATATTTTCTGCTATTCTCAGAGGTCAGTAAGTCACCTTGCCACCACTGGAGTTCTTAGATGCCGCTATTGTGAAAGATCCCGCAATGATGTGCTGTTAAAAAACAAAGAATAATTAAGTGTTATAATGATGTAGCACCTTCCTAGGTAGGTGCTAGGAAAACACATTTGTGGCTCTGTTCTGCTTCTCAGGAGAGACAGATCTGTTAGTTTAGGTGCGCTAATCAATCAAATTGTGTAAAAGTTCAAATGAAATCACATGAATGATATCAAACATGAAAGAAGGGTCTGGAATAAAACCGACCAAATGTGCTTAAGGGTCATACATAACAGTGAATAAAATAAAAAACTGCTGGTACAAATAACATTGATACACAAATATTGCCGTGAATTCACCAGTGAATATCAAAAAATTTGGGTGACAACACAAATGAAATCGTGAGAGAAACAGTCCCAAATAATATACAAAATGAAATCCAATTGACAATGTCCGTGATGAGACCGCTGAGTTAAGATGAGGAAGCCAAGTGAATAGTGTTCAGTATCCCACCACCAGCATAGCTTCTTACCAGAAAGATGAATAATAAGGTCATGTAAATGAGAAGATCCACTCCAGAGAACACACACCAAAAGCAAGCAAAAGGGATATCCACTAATGCCTCCCGGGTGAGGTGGGAGGAGGTAAGCCTCTTACCAGATTTAAATATGCGTAGGGCTGTAATCAAACGAACACTCCTCTCCTTACTAGAATGTGACAATGGATGGATCCCTGATGGGTAATCGCTGCTCTTGTCCTCAATAAAAATGGGGAAAGAAGAGGGACCACCAATAGTGCATTATCATAGATACCATTTATTGAAGAGTAAAATTGCACTTACATGCATGAAGACAATACACGCTTTCGGTCACCCTTGCGGGATTACAGATGACAGCAGTCGCCTGCAGTGCGGACCGCTGTATTACGCTGTGAGTGATGACGCGGCGCCTCCTCTCTCTAGAGGCACATGGAGATGAGTGACGCTTGCAAGAACCCTGTGACAGGTATCCAGCCATATAAATAGTTAAGTAAGGAAGGGCACTCTCATTAAAACACTAAGTACTAAGACACAAAATTCATATAAATCCTAAAAATGTGTCCTATTTCTCTCAAAGTGGCCCTCTTACAATACCAAAGCTTTAAAAATGAAAAACAAACACAAGGGCGCACTGGCCTAGTGCATTATCCTCTACAAAGATTTGTTCAAATAAAAGGTATAAAAATACTCACAAACGAGTTCTTGGTAAAAGCACATCAAATAGATACGTTGTCATCCGCATCAAGATCAAAGGCCAAACCCCTGAAGCTGGAAAGGCTTACGCGTTTCGAGGCTTAGCCTCTTCCTCAGAGCCTTCACGTTCCAGTAGTTTTAAAAATTGCTTTTATTTTGTTTTCATTTATTTTATTCTGCAACTTTCATTAACATAACTCCCATTGATCCTGCCATGAAGGCGCTTATTTGGACCTGTTATAGGGTGATAACATCCCTGTATACTGCAATATCAGTGTCACATGCTCCCCTGGTAGAGACTACAAGTGGTGGTGCCCACACACTTTGTGCAGGTATGGTCCACTGTTGCCAGTAGGGATGATCGAAGGGTTTGAGTCGACCATCAGTTCGACCCGAACATTGGCTGTTCGAAATTCGGCCGAATTTCAAACTTTTTGCCGGAAAAGTTCGGAATTCGGCGACCAGAATGGCCCAAAATGCCTGGGTCAGGAAATGGGCTTAAAAAGCCTGTGATTGGCCCAGAAACATTAGGAAAAGCTGATTGGAGTGACTAGGGGGTCCAGAGGCCAATCATTAGTGAATACGCCCCCCAGTATATAACCTAGCCCCGCCAAATCTCTAGCACAGTAATACAGGGGCTGTGGAATAGAGTGCAAGCATTAGTGTTACTCCTGCTATTCTTTTAGTGTGAGGAAAGGGATATGCAGTGTAGTTAGTGTTCTGTATAACATTATAGTTAGATTTAATAATTTCGTTTCTGTACGGACAGTAAAAGTGTTAGGGTGACCGTAGTGACCAGACCCTGCCATACCAAGGTGACCCTAATGAAGTTTAGCTGACTTAGCCTGCCATACCAAGGTGACCGTAATGAAGTTTAGCTGACTTAGCCTGCTGCCATACCAGGGTGACCGAACTCAGGGTGACCGTAATGTAGTTTAGAGTGAACTGACTCTACTATGCCAGGGTGACCAAACTCCTCCATGCCAAGGTGACCGTAATGTAGTTTAGGGTAAATTGACTCTGCTATGCCAAGGTGACCGTAATGTAGATATATATATGGAATCAAAAGACACCATTTTGAAGCCCTAAAACCCAATAAATGCCCCTAAAAAGTGCCTAGGGTTCTGGGTCATGCAGCTTGTTTAAATTACACTTTCATTAGGATTTAGGTTTTCCCTGCCCACAGCTTGCTTAACCACCTGCCGACCGCCCGCCGCATATATACTGCGGCAGGCAGGCTCAGCTGCGCGAATCGCCGTACCTGTACAGCAGTTTGTGGGAGAACTCCTGGGGGAAGAGCGCGTGTCCCCGCCTCCTTGCATCGGCCCCCACTACGCAGCAGGGATGCCAATCCACGAGGCCGGCGGCTGCGATTGCTGCTGTGCACCCGCGATCGCTCCCCGCTGAGAGAGAACACTGGTCAGCTGTTGTAAACAAAGCAGACCGTTCTTCTCTCTGAAATGATCACAGAGCGCCTGTGATCCTCCTATATAGGATCACAGGTCTCTGAGTTCATTTCACAAGTCCCTCCCCCATACAGTTAGAAAACACTCACCTAGGCTCACACTTAACCCTTTGATCGCCCCTGGGTTAGCCCCTTCCCTGCTAGTGTCATTAGTACAGTAACAGTGCATATTTTTAGCACCGATTACTGTAGTAATGTCACTGGTCCCCCCAAAAGTGTCAAAAATGTCAGTTAGGGGTCCGATCTGTCCGCCGCAACGTGGCAGTCCCGCTAAAAATCGCCGCCATTACTAGTAAAAAAAAAAAGAATGACATAAATCTTTCCCCTAGTTTGTAGACTCGATAACTTTTGCGCAAACTAATCAAAATGCACTTATTGGGATTTTTTTTACCAAAAATATGTAACAGAATACAAATTGGCCTAAAATGATGAAAAAAATTGATTTTTACATTTTTGGGGGGGGGGGGGGGGGGGGGGAGAATGTTATATAGCAGAAAATGAAAAACTGAATTTTTGTAAAATCTTACCTGTAAAATTCCTTTCTCTGAGTCCTCCGACAGTCGCCGCCTCTTCATATTCGTCACTATTGGGGTTATTGACCTTTGCTCCGTAGGAGTAGCTAGGCAACAGAATATGTTAATATCAAAGCTCTTAGCATATCCCCCCCCCTAGGGGGTGGTCCCCTCAGTCAATACCATCCTGCTTCCTGCATTCCTACCTCAGTTTCAGTAGCATAGCAGTAGAGTACATAAACAAACCCCAAAAGAGGGGCGGGGGCGGCGACTGTCGGAGGACTCAGAGAAAGGAATTTTACAGGTAAGATTTTACAAAAATTCAGTTTTCTCTTACGTCCTCCGACAGTCGCCGCCTCTTCATATTCGTCACTATTGGGGACGTCCCAAAGCAGTGTAGACCTGAGGGGTGGGAAAAAAACGCAGCCGCGCCTAAGGCAACGCAGTACCCACATCAGAAAAAAAGGAACCTTACCAAAGGAAGGAAACCAACTGGGCAACAGGAAAAAAACTTGCTCAACAGGAGCAACAACCCAGGAAGAACAAGTAACCTAGGGATAAAAACATCCCAACAGCCAAGGACCCAAAAATAAGGGACCCTAAGGCACTGCCGCACTAAGAACCTTGCGGCCAAAGGAAGCATCTGCCGATGCCTGAACATCCACTTTGTAGAATTTTGAGAAGGTGTGAACGGACGACCAAGTCGCCGCCTTACACACCTGGGCCACAGAAGCTCGATGATGACAGGCCCAAGACCTACTCAGAGATCTGGTAGAGTCCGCCTTCACAGGCATGGGGGGAACTTTCCCCTTCAAAGCATAGGCCTGTTCAATGGTCTGTCTGATCCATTTGGCGATGGTAGAAGCCGACGCCGCCATGCCCTTCCGAGGTCCCTCTGGAAGGACAAATAGAAAATCCGTTTTGCGAAAAGACTCAGTCGACGACAGATAAACCCTGATCGCCCGAACAACATCCAAGGAGTGCAAAGCCACCTCCTTTGGATGTTTAGGCTTCGCGCAAAGCGAAGGCAAGACAATGTCCTCATTAAGGTGAAATTCCGAAATCCTTTTCGGAAGAAAAGACGGGTTAGGTCGCAAGACCACCTTATCCAAATGAACCACCAAATACGGAGATCTGCAAGACAAAGCTGCCAGCTCCGACACTCTGCGAGCCGAAGTGATCGCCACCAAAAAAAGCGACCTTCTTGGACAACGAGATCTCCCTGATCCTTTCAAAAGGAGCATGTTGCAACACGGACAGAACAAGGTTCAAGTCCCATGGAGGCAAAGGCTCCCTCCTAGGAGGGACCAGATGTCGCAACCCTTGAACAAAAGTGCTAACCAAGGAATTAGACGCCACAGGGCGTTGAAAGAGAACGGCCAGCGCAGAAATCTGACCCTTAATCGTGGCCAACGCCAAACGCTGGTCCACGCCCGTTTGAAGGAAAGCCAACACTCTTGATACCGAATACGAGCGAGGGGAATACCCCCTGGACTCACACCAGGCAAAATAGGCCTTCCAAGTACGGTAGTAAACCTTCCCCGAAAGAGGTCTTTCTAGCCTTGATCAAAGTGTGAATGACCTCAGGGGAGAGACCCCTATCCTTCAGGACCTCGATTTCAACAGCCAGGCCGTCAAAGCCAGCGACTGTAAAGCAGGATGGAATATCGGCCCTTGAGACAGGAGATCTTCTTGAAGAGGCAGACGCCACGGAGCGTCGATCGCCAGATTCACGAGATCTGCGTACCAAGACCGGCGAGGCCTGTCTGGCGCCACCAGAATCACCGTGTGCGGTTCCGAGGCTAACCTGCGAAGGAACCTGGACAGCAGCTGAATCGGCGGAAAGGCATACCTCAGACGATACTGATGCCAGGGAGCCACTAACGCGTCTGACGCGTCTGCTCGAGGATCGCGCGTCCTTGCCACGAACCGGACGGCCCTGCAGTCTGTCCGTCCAACGCCGAAGGCAGAGATTTATCGCTCGCAATTCCAGAATGTTGATCGGAAGGGAGGATTCCTCCTCCGACCAAGTTCCCTGGGCGGACAGAACGCCCAGAACACCACCCCAGCCCGACAGGCTGGCATCCGTGGTGATCACCGTCCACGAGAAAGGGCGAAAAGACTTGCCCCCCGACACCGCCGGGGACTGCAGCCACCACAGAAGATCCCTTCTGGTGCGATGGCTCAATGAAACCTGGAGATCCAGAGATTGCGGTCGCCCGTCCCACCTGGACAGAATCTCCGCTTGGAGACCCCGCGTGTGAAACTGGGCGAAGGGAATCGCCTCGAAAGCCGAGACCATCAACCCCAGACACCTCATACATGTCCGGAGGGACGAGCACTGACGGTCCCTGAGGGACCTGACTTCTTCCTGAAGCGTCCTGAGCTTGTCTTCCGGCAGGAAGACCTTCGCCTGAACAGAGTCCAGGATCATTCCCAGGTAGGGAAGACGAACCGACGGACACAGCATCGACTTCGGAAAATTTATCGTCCAACCAAACTCCTGTAGAGTCTGCATCGTGACGGACAGGTCGTTCACCAGACCCTGACTGGTCGCAGACCGAACCAGAATGTCGTCCAGATACCCCAGGACAGAGATGCCCTGAGCTCTCAACAAAGCCAGAACCGGCGCAAGCACCTTGGTGAACACCCGTGGAGCCGAAGCGAGACCAAAGGGTAACGCCACGAACTGGTAGTGATCCTCCGCAATGGCGAATCGAAGGTACCTCTGGTGACCCTCGAAAATGGGGATATGAAGATACACATCCTTCAGATCGATGGACGCCATGAATTCCCCCGGAACCAGGGCAGCCACCACCGAGCGCAGGGATTCCATGCGGAACTTGCGAACCCGCACAAAGCGGTTCAGAGCTTTCAAGTCCAGAATTGGACGTACCTTGCCCTCCTTTCTGGGCACAGTGAACAGATTTGAATAAAACCCCCGGAACCTGTCCCGAAGAGGCACCGGAACCACCACGCCCTGGGCCCGCAAGTCCCGCACCGCCAGGTGCAGATCCTGCAAGCGCTCCGGAGACAGCTGAAGATTCGAGGGAAAAAATCTGCTCGCCGGCCGAGAGAGAAACTCGATCTTGTATCCAGATCGAACAATTTCCTGAACCCACCTGTCCCGAACGCGGGCCAGCCAGGGTTGAAGAAAACCGAGCAAACGTCCCCCCACCCCAGAACTGGGTGAGGGCGCCCCTTCAGGCCGCATTGTTATGGGGAGTGGACCCGGACTGGCCCGACTTCTGCTTACCTGCCCACGGCTTCTTCTGGGAGCCTTGGCCTTTGAAGGGCTTGCCCTTATAGTACGACCGAAAGGCACGAAAGGACCCCTGAGAGGGTCTAAATGAGGTAGTCTTCTTACCACAAACAACTTTAGACTTGCGAGTCTGGGGTAAGAGCGTGCTCTTACCCCCGGTAATTCCCTTTATCAGAGTATCCAAAGAATCGCCAAAAAGGCGAGATCCCGCATAGGGCAAATTAGCTAAAGTCTTGCGAGAAGCTTGGTCAACAGACCAACACTTTAGCCATATCAGACGGCGTGTCAACACCGCCACACTTTGGACGCACGCAGCCAAAAGGACTAAATCCAAGTCCGCATCACACAAATACATGACACCCTGATGAATTTGATCCACCATAGCCAAAGTTGTCGGTGGGGCAGAGTCAGCCACCAGGATGCGCCTGAGCACCTGCATCCAATCCGCGACAGCCTGGGCTGCCATAAGGGAAGCAAAAATAGGTTTCAGCATGGAACCAGTAACCGTACAAGTATGACGGGCAAGAGATTCTAATCTCCTGTCCGTGGGGTCCCGGAACACCGGGGTATCCTCCGCCGGAATTGCAGTAGACTTATTCAAAATAGCCACCGCGTGATCCACCTGAGGTGGTACACACCAACGCTCATCAGTAGCGGGCGTAAAGGGGTAACGCAGCTTGAACCTACTCGGCACAGCAAAAGGCTTCTTTAAATTGCGCCATTGCTCATCAACAGCGCGCTGAAATTCCGCAGAGCAAGGAAAAACCTGCAATGTTTTGCGTTTCCTCTGCGTCCCATAAGAGGACAGCAAAGCAGGAGGACATGGTTCCTCCTCCAAATGCAGCGTGTGCTTGATAGAAGCAACCAACTCATCCATGAGTGCAAGCTCTTCAGACGAGCCAGGGGGGGAATTATCAACCCTTTCTACCTCAGCCTCCCCCTCAGACCCCACAAGGTCTAGAGATGAACGGGACCCTGAGAAGGGTCCACCAGCCATAGCAGCCCCATCGCCCTCTGAATCAGAGGAAATTGACACTCTGGGCCGTTTTGTGGATCGATCAGCCACAAGCATCTGCACCTGAGCAGCTAGGTTTGCCACAATAGCAGCCAAATCAGCCCCCTCGGGGGAAGCAGCAGCCCCTTGCTTTCCTGAGAATCCATGCCCCAGTGTTTTAGGAAAAAAAGGAGTACTGCCCCTTTAAGATCGCGGCGAGCGTAGCCCACCGCACCCACCGAACACACTGACCCCCACAGGGAGAAGAATACTAGGCAAGGAATACAGGAATATGGAAAGGTAAAACCTGGAGAGATCACACAGGCTGCTGCACCGATCGCTGTCCCAGAGCAAAAGGAAGTGATGCAAGACTGACCGCCCCTATAAAGCCTATGTAAGGCTACACAAACATGGCCGCCGGCAGGGGACTTCACAGGTAGATAGAGAACAGCGCTGACATGTGGCCTGAGTGATCGCCGCGCTTACACAGGACCGGCCACCTAAGCTTGCTGCAAAAAAATGGCGGATCGCAGCAGCGGTCGCCGCACAGTATGCCCACAACATGTCTCACAAGCATGTCCCACACAGCATACCGCATGTCTCACAGATAACACAGCCTGTCACACAGAGCAGAGCAGGAGAGCCCCCCCCCCCCCTTGCAGCCCACAGAAAGGCAGCTATACCTGACAGGGAGCTCAACATATTACACAGACATGCAGGGTCCCACAGTCCCAGACTGACACCCAAAATAGACAGGTCCCCACACAGAATACACTTACCATCCGGATGACGTGGGGAGCCCGCACAAGCGATCAAACCGCTGCACTAAGGACAGGGAGAGTAGCAGCCAGGACGCAGAGGAACTGCGGTGCGAAACCGCAAATGCCGTCCGGTGAGGTAGCCACCTCACCGCAGCATCCCTGCAGCAAACAGGGATGGGTCGTTCAATATGCCAGGGAAACCTGAGCTGAACGCTCGATGGCAGGCTGGGAAGCCACTGGCCCTGAGAACCCTGAGGATCCTGGAAAGCCAGCCCGAGACCCAGCACCGCACGATCATCTTCATCCGAAGAACTAACTAATGCTGAAAAATAACAGCTAAGTAAAAGAAAGAGAGAAATACTTGAAATAAAATAAAAAAAAAGGATAGAAGGCTGAGACTGAAAAGCCCCAGCACAGGAACCCAGCTAACTCCTAAGCTAGGCAAATTGAAACTGAGGTAGGAATGCAGGAAGCAGGAGGGTATTGACTGAGGGGACCACCCCCTAGGGGTGGGATATGCTAAAAGCTTTGATATTAACATATTCTGTTGCCTAGCTACTCCTACGGAGCAAAGGTCAATAACCCCAATAGTGACGAATATGAAGAGGCAGCGACTGTCGGAGGACGTAAGAGAATATAGTTTTTTTTTCCCAGAATTATCGCTCTTTTTTTGTTTATAGCGCAAAAAAAAAAAAAAAAAAATCGCACAGGTGATCAAATACCACCAAAAGAAATCTCTATTTGTGGGAAAAATAGGACATTGATTTTATTAAGGAACACGACTGCGCAATTGTCCGGTAAAATAACGCAGTGGTGAATTACAGAAAATGGCCTGGTCATTAAGGGGGAAATCCTTTCCGATCCAAAAGTGGTTAAAGCCTTACCAATGCATAATAAAAGCCTGCTATACAGTCTGCTGTGCTGTCTGGCAGAGGTGTATGAACCCCAACTGTTAAAAAACATTTAGGAGAAGTAATGAGAACATTTGATACTTGATAGTTACTTTCTATATATCTCTATATTGAAACTACCAACATCCAGGCGATAGTTACTTTCTATATATCTCTATATTGAAACTACCAACATCCAGGCGCTAAGAGGATGTAATTGAGGGTGTGAAGCCGAAGAAAAGGTCACTAACCCAGCTGATCAGACTATTCCACATGAAGTTGTGGAATGACAATCCAAAAGAAACACACAACTCAGAGCGCTATATGAAAAATGACCACAAGATGGTGCTATAATTTATCGCTATGACAGTTCTCTGTGGTAAGATCTCATAAATAAATCATATGTTCAAATAATTCAAAAATAAATAAAATGTTAATTTCAAATTCAAAGACGACATCATGAGCCTTGTAGGGTAAAATATTTTACAACGGTAAGCTTGTGTAAGCCTGTATGATGTGGGAAGAGCATAAGATGTTGCATACCAGCCCATGGAGGTGGAGGAAACCCAGGAGGACTGTTGTATGATTCAATCGATGATATGCCCAGGGGAACTTAAGGGGGGCTCCAGGGGGGGTTCCCACCAATGGATGGATAAGGGGAGCAGTGGCCTACAAAGCGCTGGAGATGTCACAGCGGGCTTGAAGCGACCAATTAGGAACTGCTGGAGAGTTGGGAGGATGCCACACCCACTGGACCAAAACAAGGCTTGGATGGCATGCTACCAGGTTACCCTCATAGGTGGGGTTTCCTCCACCTCCATGGGCTGGTATGCAATTTCTTATGCTCTTCCCGCATCATACAGGCTTACACAAGCTTACAGTTTTAAATGATTTTACCCTACAAGGCTTATGATGCCGTCTTAGAATTCTAATAAACATTTAATTTAATCTTGGATTATTTGAACATATGATTGATTTGTGAGATCTTACCACAGACAACTGTCATATCGATACATTACAGCACCATCTTGTGGTCATTTTCCATATAGCGCTCTGGTTTGTGTTTCTTTTAGATATCTCTATATTGCCCAACTATAAGAGAGAATGATGAATGACTACAATGGGATCATTTAAGAAAAAATATTCATGTGTGGCTGTCTTCCAGCTTGCTATACACATACTGGCTGGGCAGAAATACAAATACTGTGGCAGGTGAACCCATTCATGTTTTTGTATTTTACAAGTGTATTTAGCTGGTTGAGAAAAAAATTAAACTAGTGCGCTCGGTAATTAAATGGAATAGAAATCAACACATCCAATAAAAAATGTTGAAAAAAAACAAAAAATATACAGGTGAAAAATAAATGTGCAACACCCCAAAAGTAAAGGGTGATGACATGCATTATATTAAAATATAATATAAGGTGAATAATTCCAAAAATAATTAAATGTGACACGTGAATCTTCACTGAAGTGTTCCATATATTATATATATCCTTTCTTAAAGGTCAGCAGGTTCAGACATCCCATGTAGCACAACGTGACCCAAACAATGCAGTGTGATGGCTCCTTACCGACTTTCCAGCGAAAATTAGCATATAAGTCTATATCAAATCACTGGAAAAAGGTCCACGAGCCACAGTGTCGTCCCAACACTCAATGTGACACCACGTGTTAACAAAATAAACATGCCTCTTACCAAATAACCATAAAGGAAAGCTTGGAATAAAGGGACCACAGTGGGACCGCAGAGATGGATGAAGGTGGGTTAAGCTATAACTATCCACACAGGCGGCCTCGCAGGGGCTCTCTCATATAAACAGATGCTGCTCCCATACAGTAAACCTCATAGGCGCTGGGTAATAGACTACAGCACTGTGCCATTAACAGCTAAACCCACCGTCATCCATCTCTGCGGTCCCACTGTGGTTCCTTTATGGGAATCATTATTCCAAGCTTTTGTTTATAAATAGATATATACATATATAAAACTCCAAAGTGACTGTGCACTGTGTGCAAAACTGCAAATTAACTATATCAGTCCTTCATGCATATATCGTGACTAATCACAAGTGAGTCAATAATGTTCAATTGACTTAAAAAGTGTTCTTATGCTTGATAGGTGACAATACTTGGTGTAAACTTCTGTGGGATAATCCAAAAAAGTGCTCTTTGTGCTTGAAGAGGTTGTAAACCCATACAACTTTTTTTTTTTGCAACCTGAAAGAGAAACACATAATGAGCTAGTATGCACAGCATACTAGCCTATTATGAAATACTTACCTTAGAATGAGCCCCGCCGTGCCGCCCGCTTACCTGTATGACGGGCGACATGTCCAGTATCTGATTGGCCGGATGCCGCGGTGACGTCACTCCCACGCACGTGCGTGGGAGCCGACAGTCACGGCACCAGCGGCCGTTCCTTCAGAGCGCATGCGCCAGTGATGTCACTGGCTGCATGTAAGGTAAATATCTCCTAAACGGTACATGTTTTGGAGATATTTACAGTACCTATAGGTATTCCTTAATATAGGCTTACCTATAGGTAAAAGTGTCAGAGGAGGGTTTACTTCCTCTTTAATAAAGTGACCATGAACAACACTTGATATAAGCTCCAGTGGGATTAGTGCATCTATGTTGCCTCCACCGCAATCACAGCCCACTTACCAGATGACCCCTTGAGTACCAGATGACATACTGAAGTATGTACTGTGACATACTGAAACAGAGCATGATCCCCTCCTATCGGAGACTGGGCCGCAGGGCAGTATTCCAACATGATAATGACCCCAAACACACCTCCAAGATGACCACTGCCTTGCTAAAGAAGCTGAGGGTAAAAGTGATGGACTGGCCAAGCATTTCACTAGACCTAAACCCTATTGAGCATCTGTGGGACATCCTCAACTCGAAGGTGGAGGAGCACAAGGTCTCTAACATCCACCACCTCCGTGATGTCATCATAAAGGAGTGGAAAAGGACTCCAGTGGCAACCTGTGAAGTTCTAGTGAACTCCATGCCCAAAAGGGTTAAGGCAGTGCTTGAAAATATTGGTGGCTACACAAAATATTGACACTTTGGGCCCAATTTGGATATTTTGACTTAGGGGTGTACTCCCTTTTGTTGCCAGCGGTTTAGACATTAATGGCTGTGTGTTGAGTTATTTTGAGGGGACAGCAAATTTACACTGTTATACAAGCTGTACACTCAATACTTTACATTGTAGCAAAGTGTCATTTCTTCAGTGTTGTCACATAAAAAGATATAATAAAATATTAAAAAAAATGTGAGGGGTGTACTCACTTTTGTGAGATACTTAATATATTAATATACACACACACAGGGCAAAAACAAAAAAACAGAAAATTGAATTGGAATGACGTGTGATGACGAAACCAGGACATGTGTATGTGTATACCTGATACGCATTGGGAAGGACAAAGGACAAAATTGTTCACCAGATCAAGTATGCTATAGATGACGGTTATGATTGGTGATTTATCCTTGACCACTTACGGACCGCCCACTGTGTATTTACGAAGCTACTTTGATGTTAATTACCGGCGTTATGGCAATGTACATGGTAATCTCTGTACATTGCAAGGATTTTAACAAACATTGTTGCAGATTTCTAACGTTTATTGTTCTGAAGAAATCATTGTTTGTTCTTCTGTGCCTCTGTGATGAGTGGGTCAAATGGGAGTGGTTTCATAATTATCTGTCAGCTGTGGCAGCTGCAGGGCTCTAATGAGGAAATCCGCTGGACCTGCATCCCTTTAGACGTGTTCCTATTGGGAGTATCTCACCAAAAATGAAATTTTGTTGCAGGGGATGCCAGAAATCTGACTTGTATCTTATGCATACTTCTGGGAAAATTGGTGAGCCAATCACACAAGCAGGACATTTTTTTTCTGGGGTGTGGTCAGTACACAATCTGTGTACAAAACAGCTTCAGGTAGCCATATTGCATTGCATTTTCAGAAGATTGCAGATTGAAAAGGAAAAGTCATTTTTAATAACATTCAATTACAATATGAATGTGTCACAGTTGTATACGCTATATTGTTTTTTCTTTATTTGTTATTTTATTCCCCCCACGAAAGTGCAGTTACCCTTTAAGGGAGGGCTCCTTTCTCGACCAGCCCTGCCAAAAGGGGGCTACAAGGGCAAGAAAGGAGTTTAAAAAAAAAAATACGTCAAGTTCTTCCACCTCCGATTCGCTCACCCTTGTCTTTATGGACCTTGCTTTGTGCACTGATGCGCAGTCATGTTGGAACAGGAAGGGGCCATCCCCAAACTGTTCCCACAAATTTGGAAGCATGAAATTGTCCAAAATGTCTTGGTATGCTGACGTCTTGAGTTCCATTCACTTGAACTAAAAGACCAAACTTACCCCTAAAAACAACCCCACACCATAATCCCTCCCCCCCCCCCCCTCCACCAAATTATTTAGACCAGTGCACAATCAAGGTCCATAAAGGCATGAATGAGAGAGTTTGGGGTGGAGGAACTTGACTGGCGTACACAGAGTCCTGGTCTCAACCCAAAGGGACACCTTTGGGATGAATTAGAGACTGTAAGGCAGGCCTTCTTGTCCAACATCAGTGCCTGACCTCACAAATGCGCTTCTGGAAGAATGGTCAAACATTCCCATAGACACACTCGGACTACTAAACCTTGTGGACAGTCTTCCCAGAAGAGTTGAAACTGTTATAGCTGCAAAGGGTGGGCCAACTCCATATTGAACCCTACTTACTAAGATTGGGATGACATTAAAGTTCATGTGCGTGTAAAGGATGTGCGTGTAAAGGCAGGCGTCCCAATACTTTGGTGATATAGTGTATGTCAACCATGACTGTCTGACAGGACTGGACTCACCTTAGCAACACTGTTATTCATATAATCTCTACCCTGGTCTTCTATCATTTTCTTTGCAAGGTAGACATGAATACCCTAAGACAGAAGGTAGAGTGTTAGAGTTACAGTACTGTGCAAAAGTAATTGCGCGGTCGTGCGATGCCGTACCCAAACAAAATGTACGTCTTTTTTTCCCCACAAACAGAGCTTTCTTTTGGTGGAATTTGATCACCTCTGCGATTTTTACTTTTTGCGCTATAAACAAAAAAAGAGCGTAAATTTTGAAAAAATAACAATACTTTTCACATTTTTTTATTTTTTTCACATGAAATCCCCCCCCCCCCCCAAAAAATGTAAAAATCAAAATTGTTTTAAATTTTTGGCCAATTTGTTTTCTGCTACCTATGTTTGGTAAAAAAAAAAAAAATCACAATAAGTGTATTTTGATTGGTTTGCGCAAAAGTTATTGCGTTTACTAACTAAGGGAAAGATTTCTGTCATTTTTGGTGTTTATTTATTTTTTTTTTAACGAGTAATGGCGGCGATCTGCGATTTTTTTTGCGGGACTGCGATATTGCAGCGGACAGATCGGACCCTTGACTGACATTTTTGACACTTTTGGGGGTACCAGTGACATTACTACAGTAATCAGTGCTATAAATATGCACTGTTACTGTAAAAATGACACTGGCAGGGAAGGGGTTGACACTGAGGGTGATCAAAGGAGTTAATGTATGCCTAAAAATGATTGACTGGGGGGGGGGGGGAGGGCTCTGTGATAGGCACAGAGAGATCGGGGTTTCAGCTTAGCTGAAACTCCTGATCTCTCCCTGCCTGTCTGACAGAAGACTCGCCTGCTTAGTTTACATAAGCATGCGGGTCTTCTATCAGTTTCTCAGACGACTGCGGGAGGCCAGCGGTAATTGCCGCCGCTCCTCCCATGGCCCACCTTCCGCTGTGTCTAAACACCTCATGCCTCGGCCTCGTGCACAAAATCACATAGACCTATGTGATTTTGCGCAGCCGAGCCGCCCTGCCCCAGTAATACTGCCGCAGTAATACTGCAGTTGCTGGTCAGCAAGAGGTTAAAGACACCCCAGCATTGGTGTCAGTGGACTCATTAAAACCCGCAGCACGGATGACATTGAACGCATTAAAACTCCCAGCATTGATGTCAGTGGACGCAATAAAAACCCCAGCATTGATGTCAGTGGACGCAATAAAACCCCCCAGCATTGATGTCAGTGGACGCCTTAAAGACCCCCAGGATTGATGTCAGTGGACATAATGACCCCCCAGCATTAATGTCAGTGGACGCATTAACCACTTAAGCCCCAGCCCTATTTCGGACACTTTTTGTGTAAAATTAAAACCAGTATTTTTTCCTAGAAAACTACTTAGAACCCCCAAACATTATGTATATTTTTTTAGCAAAGACTCTGGAGAATAAAATTTCGGTCATTGCAAAACTTTTTGTCAAGCAGTATTTGCGCAGCGGTCTTTAAAACGCCATTTTTTGGAAAAAAATTGAAAAATCACATTTCACTGCATTTAAAAAATACTAAACAGTAAAGTTAGCCCATTTTTTTTTGTATATTGTGAAAGATGATGTCACGCCGAGTAAATAGATACCCAACATGTTACGGTTTAAAATTGCGCCCCCCCGTGGGATGGCGACAAACTACGGTCAATAGAGATCTCAATCTGCGACGCTTTAAATTTATTTAACGGTTACCAGTTTAGAGGTAGAGTGTAGCTCTTTTTTTTAAATTATTGCGCACGCTCCGGCGATCGCGGCAATACCTCACATGTGGGGTTTGAACAGCGATTAAATTGCGTATACGTTTCTTTTTGTGCGCGAGCTAACGGTGACGGGGGCGGCAAATTTATTTTTTTTTTTTTTTCCTATTTATTTTTTTTTTTAAACTTTATTACAGGTTTTTAAAAAAAAAAAAAAAAAAATCTGATCACTTTTATTGCTGTCACAAGCAATGTAAACATCCCTTGTGACAGCAATATGTGCGACAGGTACACTTTATGGAGGGATCGAGGGTCTAAAAGATTCTAGACCCCTCCACTACACTTCCCTGTTTGCAAAACGCCAAAAACGGCATTTTTGCATACAGCCGTTTTTTAAATTTGCCGCCTTTTGCAGCACAGTAACCCGGAAGTGACGTCATGGACGCCGCCTCCGGGTTACGTCATTGGAGCCCCGATCGATGCCGTTTCCGGCATTCATCGGGACTTCATCCAGCCGGCGGACGTGCCGGCCGAGTGCTCTGGGCTCCCGGTGGGACGGGAGCCCCGGACAAAGCCACGGAAGGCGGCGGGAGGGGGGGGGGGCGTCCCCTCCCGCCCCCCCCCCCGGGTAACGATCGAGCGGCTCCCGAGCCGCATCGGTCGTTACCGACGGAATGCCGACCGTCGGCTTCAAACCACGGTACCGGGATGATGCCTCTAACATCCCGGTACAAACCCGCAAAGTGTACCGACGTATCGGTATGTTACTATGCGGTAAGTGGTTAAAGAACCCCAGCAATGATGTCAGTGGACGCATTAAAGACCCCCAGGATTGATGTCAGTGGACATAATGAACCCCCAGCATTGATGTCAGTGGATGCATTAAAGACCCCCAGGATTGATGTCAGTGGACGCATTAAAGACCCCCAGGATTGAGGTCAGTGGACATAAAAAAGACCCCCATCATTGATGTCAGTGGACGCATTAAAGAACCCCAGCATTTATGTCAGTGGACATATTAAAACCCCCAGCATTGGATGCATTACAACTCTCCAGCATTGATGTCTATTGATGCATTAACCACTTCTGGACCGGAAGGATTTGCCCCCTTAATAACCAGGCCATATTTTGTGATTCGGCACTGCGTTAATTTAACGAAGAATTGCGCAGTCCTGCGACGCTGTACATGAATAAAAATGATGTCCTTTATTTCCCACAAAAAGAGCGACAATTCTGAAAAAAATAAAAAAAAAAACAATATTTTTCACATTCTGCTTTATAACATTAGCATTTTTTAACATTTTAGGCCAATTTGTTTTCTACTACATATTTTTGGTAAACAAAAATCACAATAAGCGTATTTTGATTGGTTTGCGCAAAAGTTATCGCGTCTACTAACTATAAGATTTATGTCATTTTTATTTATTTTTTTTACTAGTAATGGTCACGATCTGCGATTTTTAGCAGGACTATAACATTGTGGTGGACAGATCGGACCCCTGACTGACATTTTTGGGGGGACCAGTGACATTACCTCAGTAATCAGTGCCACAAATATGCACTGTTACTGTGCTAATGACACTGGCAGGGAAGAAGTTAACACTGTGGGTGATCAGGGGGTTAAATATGTACCTAGGAATGGGTTTCTAACTGTGGGGGGGGTGTGGCTTGTGAAATGATCACAGAGACCTGTGTTCCTATAAAGCAGGATCACAGGGGCTCTATGATCATTCCAGGGAGAAGGAAGGCCGGCTGTGTTTACAACAGCTGACCGTTCTTCTCTCTCAGCGGGGAACAATCGCGGGTGTCAAGACGGCAACCGGAGCCGCTTGCCCTGTGCATCGGCTTTCCCGCTGACGAGCGCTCGCCCTCTAGCTGCCTGCGCGACATATAGCTACGGCGGTTTGCCCAGGAGCGGCTGCCTGCCACAGTATAACTGCAGCAAGCGGACGTAAATTGGTTAAAGACCTCCAGCACTGAGATCAGTGAAGGCAATTAAGACCCCTCCCCCCAGCATTGATGTCAGTGGACGCATTAAAACCACCCATTATTGATGTCAGTGAACGCAGTAAAGACCCCCAGGATTGATGTCAGTGGACGCATTAAAGACCCCCCCAGCATTGATGTCAGTGGATGCAGTAAAGACCCCCATCATTGATGTCAGTGGATGCATTAAGGACCCCCAGCATTAATGTCAGTGGACGCATTAAAACCCCCAGCATTGGTGCCAGTGGACACATTAAAATGCCCAGGATTGATGTCAATGGATGCATTAAAACCCCCAGCAATGATGTCTATTGATGCATTAACCACTTCTGGACCGGAAGGATTTGCCCCCTTAATAACCAGGCCATATTTTGTGATTCGGCACTGCGTTGATTTAACGAAGAATTGCGCAGTCCTGCGACGCTGTACATAAATAAAAATGATGTCCTTTATTTCCCACAAATAGAGCTTTCTTTTGGTGGTATTTGATCACCTGTGCGATTTTTATTTTTTGCGCTATAAGGCCCCGTTCACACTGGGGCGATCCGACTTCCAGGGGCGACCTCCGAGGTCGCGGTGCGAGCAGCGCGCCGCGACCTCGGAGCGGCCGGCACGGACTTCATAACAATTGGAGCCGCTTGCCCTGTGCATCAGCTTTCCCACTGACGAGCGCTCGCCCCCTAGCTGCCTGCTCGTGAGGCGGGCGGTCATAAAGTGGTTAAAGACCTCCAGCATTGATGTCAGTGAACGCAATATAGACCCCCCTAAGCATTGATGTCAGTGGATGCAATAAAGACCCCCAGCATTGATATCAGTGGACATAATAAAGACCCCCCTAAGCATTGATGTCAGTGGATGCAATAAAGACCCCCAGCATTGATGTCAGTGGATGCAATAAAGACCCCCAGCATTGATGTCAGTGGATGCAATATAGACCCCCAGCATTGATATCAGTGAAGGCAATAAAGACCCCCCTAAGCATTGATGTCAGTGGATGCAATAAAGACCCCAGCATTGATGTCAGTGGATGCAATAAAGACCCCCAGCATTGATGTCAGTGGACGCATTGAAGACCCTCAGCATTGATATCAGTGGACATAATAAAGACCCCCAGCATTAATGTCAGTGGACGCAATAAAGACCCCCTAGTATTAGTGTCAGTCTACGCAAAAAAGACTCCCAGCATTGATGTCAGTGAATGCAATAAAGACCCCCAGCATTGATGTCAGTGGACGCATTGAAGACCCTCAGCATTGATATCAGTGGACATAATAAAGACCCCCAGCATTAATGTCAGTGGACGCAATAAAGACCCCCTAGTATTAGTGTCAGTCTACGCAAAAAAGACTCCCAGCATTGATGTCAGTGAATGCAATAAAGACCCCCAGCATTGATGTCAGTGGACGCATTAAAACCCCTCAGCATTGGTGTCAAGGGACTCAGTAAACCCCCCCTCCCCCAGCATTGGCATCACTGGACGCATTAAAATCCCCCAGTATTGGTGTCAGTGGATGCATTAAAGACCCCCCCAGCATTGATGTCAGTGAACGCATTAAAAAACCCCAGAATTAATGTCAGTGGATGCATTTAAGATCCCCTAGCATTGGTGGCAGAGGCTGCATTATTAACCCCTAGCACAGGTGCCAGTATTATTAAACCCCTCCCCCACATTAACCCCAGCAATGATGTCAGTGGATGCATTAAAGACCCCCCCCCCCCCCAGCATTGATGTCAGTGGACACATTAAAACCTGCAGCATGGATGACAGTGGATGCATTAAAACTCCCCATTATTGATGTCAGTGGACGCATTGAAGACCCCCAGCATTGATATCAGTGGACATAATAAAGACCCTCCAGCATTGATGTCAGTGGACGCAATAAAGACCCCCTAGTATTAGTATCAGTCTACGCAAAAAAGACTCCCAGCATTGATGTCAGTGAATGCAAAAAAGACCCCCCCCCCAGCATTGATGTCAGTGGACGCATTAAATAACCCCAGCATTGGTGTCAGTGGACGCATTAAAACACCCAGCATTGAAGTGAGTGGACGCATTAAAACCCCCAGCAATGATGTCAGTGAATACATTAATAGCCCCCACCATTGATGTCTGCGGATGCATTAAAGACCTCCAGCATTAATGTCAGTGGATGCATTAGAGACCCCAAGCATTGGTGTCAGTGGACGCTTTAAAACCCCTCAGCATTGGTGTCAAGGGACTCAGTAAACACCCCCCTCCCCCAGCATTGGCGTCACTGGACGCATTAAAACCCCCCAGTATTGGCGTCAGCGGACGCATTAAAATTGACCAGTATTGGTTTCAGTGGACGCATTAAAAGCCCCCCCCCCCCAGCATTGGTGTCAGTGGATGCATTACCACTTAAGCCCCGGAAGATTTTACCCCCATTCCGACCAGGGGGTATTTTGCGATTCGGCACTACATGACTTTAACGGACAATTGCGCGGTCGTGCGATGCTGTACCTAAACGAATTTGGCGTCCTTTTTTTCCCACAAACAGAGCTTTCTTTTGGTGGTATTTGATCACCTGTGCGATTTTTTGATCACGCGCTATAAACAAAAAAAAGAGCGTCAATTTTGCAAAAATAGCAATATTTTTCACATTTTTTTTATATGAAATTCCCCCCCAAAAAAATGTAAAAATCAAAATTTTCGGCCAATTTGTTTTATGCTACCTATGTTTGGTAAAAAATATCGCAAAAAGCGTATTTTGATTGGCTTGCACAAAAGTTATCGCGTTTACTAACAAAGGGAAAGATTTTTGTCATTTTTGTTGTTTTTTTTTTTAATGCGTAATGGCGGCGATCTGCGATTTTTTTGCAGTACTGCGACATTGCGGCGGACAGATCGGACCCTTGACTGACATTTTTGACACTTTTGGGGTTACCAGTGACATTATTACAGTAATCAGTGCTAAATATATGCACTGTTACTGTAAAAATACACTGGTAGTGAAGGGGTTAACTTTATTTGGGAGGGAGGGGCTGTGTGTGTCCCTAGGGGCGTGCTTTCTACTGTGATTGGCTGTGGCTTGAGCTGTAAGGACACTGATCAACGAATCTACATAGTAGATCCATGTGATCAGTGTCTTTACACAAGCTGCCTGACATTCTCCCTCTCCCCCGCCAATCGCCGAGTGGCCGGCGGACACCGGGTCCGCTGGTCACACGCGCGGGGGGGGGGGTCCGTGACCACGCGGGGGCGCGCGCTCGCTCCCTAGACCCTCACAAGCAAGCAACGTAGCCCTACGTTAGTTTGCCTGTGAGGGGCTGACCGCCGACGTAGATAGTCGTGCGGCGGTCGGCAAGTGGTTAAAAAACCCCAGAATTAATGTCAGTGGACGCATTTAAGATCCCCTAGCATTGGTGGCAGAGGCTGCATTATTAACCCCTAGCACAGGTGCCAGTATTATTAAACCCCTCCCCCACATTAATTAACCCCAGCAATGATGTCAGTGGATGCATTAACCCCCCCAGCATTGATGTCAGGGAAGGCATTCAAATTTCCCAGCATCGATGTCTATTGATGCATTAAAGACCCCCCCCCCAGCATTGGTGCAGGTGGATGCATTAAAACCCCCAGCATTGATGTCAGTGAAGGCAATAAAGACCCCCCTCTGCATTGATGTCAGTGGACGCATTAAAACCCCCAGCATTGGTGTCAGTGGATGCATTAAACCCCCCAGCATTAATGTCAGTGAACGCATTAAACCCCCCAGCATTAATGTCATTGAACGCATTAAAGATCCCCCAGTATTGATGTCAGAGGCTGCATTATTAACCCCTAGCACAGGTGTCAGTATAATTAACCCCCTTTCCCACATTGGTGGTCAATGGCATTGAAATGTAACCCATTCCATGACCACCAATGTGGGGGGAGGGGGTTATTAATACTGACAGTACCACAAGTGCAGAAGAGGGGAGGAGGGTTAAAATTAGTGGCGATCGACGGATATCGTTTTTTTAATGCCGATACTGATGTTTTGGTGATCGGATATTGGTATTTTTTTATTCTTTTTTTTTTCTGCAGGTACTCCTTGTGGAGGGATCTGGGTGTCTAAAAGACCCCAAACCCCCCGGGGCTAAGAGCACTGGGGGGGACTAAGAGCACTGGGGGGGGGGGGGGCTAAAGAACACTGGGGGGGGCTAAAGAGCACTGAGGGGGGAATTTTTACATTCAGAGTATAGCACTGGTACAGGTAGGTGTCCTTCCGGGTCCACAGTTTGCCCTTACTGTCAGTCAGTGGCCAGCAGCAGCAGCAGCCGAGGAGATGACCCAATCAGGCAGCGGGGAGGGCCGGCCGCAGTTTGCCTGGAGACACTGTGACTGGCTAGCAGCAGCAGTAACAGCCGGGAGATTATCAACCAATAAGGCAGCGGAAGCGTCACTGGAGGGCGGGCCGGCCACATGAACGTGATGACGCAGGGGTGCGGTAACCGAAACGGTTACCGCCCCCTAACGAGTCATCATCGCGTCATCATCACTATGTTATGTGTGCTATGGGGTATAGGAGAGTGTTGGGAGACGCATGGAGTGTGCTATGGGGTATGAGGAGAGGGGTGGGTCTGAGGAAGAGGGAGGTTCTAAGGAAAGGGGGGGTGAGGAAGAGAGGGGGTTCTCTACTAAGACAGATAAATTATTTTTACTGCACAGCCTGCAAAGGGGAATTAGTGACAAGGGACAATAATGATCCTGAAGACCCCTATATATCTAACATCAGCTCTTTTTATTGTAAATGTCACAATGGGGGTACAGGGTCAGAGCCAACAGCCCCCCTTATGGGCGCCCCCCTTATTGGTGCCCACCCAGGCACCATAGCAGCTGCATGGACTGCGGTGGCAATTGTTACTTCACTGCATACAAAATCCATGAGACCCCCTCTTTTCAGTCAACGGGTGTCCTCATTTCTGAGCATACATCCCCTCCCCCACCACTATTATTGATGCATAAAATATATATTTAAAGTCATTTTATTGTTGGCTATTTTTAATTACAATGTATTTTTACTCATGGATTTTCATAAATATACATTAAAAATTATTGTATAAGTGCTGGTTCACATTTCTGCGATGCGGGAACGCTGCGAATATACAGCGTGTTCCCGCATCGCATCCGCACCCCTGGCAGTTCACACTGCCATATGCGATACACTGGGGGTGTCAATTAAAGGTTAATGACACCCCCAGATCAGATGGCATATCGCAGTGCAATCTATAAGTTGGCACAGAATCGGATCACACTAGTGTGAACCACCATGCGATCCGATTCTGCTGCGGACCAAAAAAAGGGTCCTGTGTGAGATGGGTGCGATTGCGGTGGGAATTCAGTCATACAATCTGTATGGGTGAATCTGCAGCGCACAGAGATGGCATGTTATTTTAGGAGCAGTGCGCTCAGAATTACATGCCATCTCAGTGACGGCAGAAATGTGAAGCGGTGTACTGCCGATAGTTTCAACTTGCCGAAAATTTCAACCAATGACGTCACTTCCGCCGCGAGTACGAGCGAGTACGAGACTTCCAATAAGGCTTCCAATGCAATGCGAGTCGATGCCCATGCACAGTGGAGAACACTGTGCACGAGAGTTGGTTTTTTTCGGCAAGAAGTTTCAACGCAACTGCGCATGCGCCCGACATTTGGAGCCGCTGTACTTGGAGTTTTCGGCAAGATGTTGCGCCAGGCATTTGGAGCTTACATATATATAATGGAGAACTGCAAGTCCCAGCATCTCCCTTGAAGTATGGAGAACTACAAGTCCCAGCGTCCCTCCCCCTCCAGTAATATATATATATATATATATATATATATATATATATATATATATATATATAAGGATTTACAAAAAAATCTGCAGCATGGTTAACACTATAATATATATATACTGTATACATGTGTGCGCCCGACATTTGGAGCCGCTGTACATAGTTGGAGTTTTCGGCAAGATGTTGTGCTAGACATTTGGAGCTTATATACCGTATATATATATATATATATATATATATATATATATATAAAGGATTTACAAAAAAAAATCTGCAGCATGGTTAACACTACTATCGATCTATCTATATATAAAAATGGACGTATAAAAGGAAAAACCTAAATAAATAAATACCAGTGCCTGACACTTTGATTATATATATATACATACATACATACACACACACTATATATACCTCTATATATACAACTCTTTTGTGCACTGCATAGGACTTCTCTGTGCACGGCATTTGTTGGCGCACATGCACAGTACAGGCAACTTGCCGAGATTTCCAACCAGAGGTGACGTGGGTTGGAGATCTCGGCAAGCACCCACCCTGCCCCACCAGTGGCGGCTGGTGTATACAGGGCGCAGGGGCACCGCCCCCCCATCCATGCATCCGGCCCCCTAATCTGCATGCAGCGCGCCGGACACATGGAGCTTAATGGGTTTTTTTTTTTTTAAATCACCTGATTAGAGCCAGAGGCTCTAATAGGGTGATGCAAAGGGTGGTCCCGGGGCGCAGAGCAGTGCGCCCAGAGCCCGCCCATTGTGTGACAATAGCGAATGAAAATTCGCTATTGTCACACCGATCCTCCTCCTGGCCAATCAGGAAGCCGGTCTAATACCGGCTTCCTGATTGGCCGCATGGTAAACCCCATGCCATTGGCCGAGGAGGAGGCGGGAGTGGGAGGACCAGAGAAGACACGCCGCCGGAGTGAGAAGAAGCCGCCCGCCGGGAGTCCGGGACTGAAGACAAGAGAAGCCGTAGCGCTCCAGGGCTCCAGGTAAGTGCACTGCTCTGGGGGGGGGGGCACACACGCTGAACTCTGCATTGATGGGGGCACGGCACAATGTTCATTGCATTGAAGTGGGCACACACGCTGATCTCTGCATTGGCGGCATGTATGCTGGTCACTGCATTGGGGGCATGTACGCTGGTCACTGCATTGAAGTGGGCACGCACGCTGATCTCTGCATTGGGGGCATGTATGCTGGTCACTGCATTGAAGGGGGCATGTATGCGGGTCTCTGTATTGGGGGCATGTACGCTGATCTCTGCATTGAAGGGGGCATGTACGCTGGTCACTGCATTGAAAGGGGGCACGCTGGTTACTGTGCATTGAAAGGGGGCACGCTGGTCACTCTGCATTGAAAGGGGGCACACTATACCTTAATTACTGAAGGCCCCTTTCACACTTTTGCGACCTCAAAGTCACGCAATTTTTTACAGCGTTTTTTTGCCGCAAAGCAATGCCTATTGCATTTTTCTGTTTGCGCCCCCCCCCCCCCCCAAAAAAAAAATTTTGAGCACCAGTCGCCATGTGCCCCACCCCTCCATTGGTACACCCCTGACTCCGCCTGTGTCCCCTGCCATCATGCAGACTGTGTCCCCATCTCGTAGCCTGTGTCCCCCGTCATCCTGCAGCCTGTGTCCCCCGTTGTCCTGCAGCCTGCGTCCCCATCTCGTAGCCTGCGTCCCCCGTAATCCTGCAGCCTGTGTCCCCTGCCACCATGCAGACTGTGTCCCCATCTCGTAGCCTTTGTCCCCCGTTGTTCTGCCACCTGTGTCCCCCATCATGCTGGCACATCATGAAAGAGCTGCCACTCATCTCAGCCAGCTATATCAAAAGAGCGCTGTTCTTCTGATCAAATCTATATATTTATATATACATATAAATGTGAGGATTTATTATATATATATATATACACATATATATGTATATATAGTAGTGTTAACCATGCTGCAGCATTTTTTTGGTAAATCCTTTATATATATATATATATATATATATATAATTACTGGAGGGGGAGGGACGCTGGGACTTGTAGTTCTCCATACTTCAAGGGAGATGCTGGGACTTGCAGTTCTCCATTATATATATATATATATATATGTAAGCTCCACATGCCTGGCGCAACATCTTGCCGAAAACTCCAACTACAGCGGCTCCAATTGTCGGGCGCATGCGCAGTTGCGTTAAAATTTCTTGCCGAAAAATCCAACTCTCGTGCACAGTGTTCTTCACTGTGCATGGGCATCGACTCGCATTGCATTGGAAGCCTTATTGGAAGTCTCGTACTCGCTCGTACTTGCGGCGGAAGTGATGTCATTGGTTGAACTTTTCGGCAAGTTGAAACTATCGGCAGTACACCGGCACTAAGCCAACATTTATGGTTTTGCTGTTGTTTTGGATAAAGTGGTGAAGGGTTCGTCCAGAGGGGGGCTTTAGCAGAGAAATGCTTTATAAATGCAAGAAATAAAAAAATAAGATGAAAATGTAGAAAATAAATGTCTGCTTTCATGGTAAAATAAATCAATAAATAAAAAGAGAATAGACTGACAGGCTGATGGGAAAAGCACTGATAGATTTACTGGGAGACTTTACCAAGGATTACCAATGACATTTTCTGGGCTCCATATAATATAAGCCTGGGGGGGGGGGGTAGGTGAGGAGATGGGGGGGGGGTAGGTGAGGAGATGGGGGGGTAGGTGAGGAGAGGGGGGGGGTAGGTGAGGAGATGGGGGGGGGGGGGTAGGTGAGGAGATGGGGGGGAGGGGTAGGTGAGGAGATGGGGGGGGGTTGGTGAGGAGATGGGGGGGGAGGTGAGGAGATGGGGGGGGGGGGGGTAGGTGAGGAGATGGGGGGGGGGGTAGGTGAGGAGATGGGGGGGAGGGGTAGGTGAGGAGATGGGGGGGGGTTGGTGAGGAGATGGGGGGGGAGGTGAGGAGATGGGGGGGGGGGTAGGTGAGGAGATGGGGGGGGAGGTGAGGAGAGGGGGGGGTAGGTGAGGAGATGGGGGGGGGGGGGTAGGTGAGGAGATGGGGGGGAGGGGTAGGTGAGGAGATGGGGGGGGGGTTGGTGAGGAGATGGGGGGGGAGGTGAGGAGATGGGGGGGGGGGTAGGTGAGGAGATGGGGGGGAGGGGTAGGTGAGGAGATGGGGGGGGGGTTGGTGAGGAGATGGGGGGGGAGGTGAGGAGATGGGGGGGGGGGGGTAGGTGAGGAGATGGGGGGGGGGGAGGTGAGGAGATGGGGGGGGGGGGAGGTGAGGAGATGGGGGGGGGGGGAGGTGAGGAGATGGGGGGGGGGGAGGTGAGGAGATGGGGGGGGGGGAGGTGAGGAGATGGGGGAGGTGATGAAATGGGGTTCTAGGGAAGAGAGCAGAGGGGTAGGTGAGAGGGCTCTAAGGATGAGGAGGAGAGAGGGAAGGGCTGAGTTCTCCCCCCTTGTACTTACCACCACACCGGGAGGCATCGATTTCCTCCCTCCAGCCATGTGACCAGGGTGATAGAGGGAGGACGGGCAGCCTTCCCTCACTACACAGCGGCGCTCTCTATTGCCACCTGCAGGCTGGAGGGAGGACAAAGTCTAATCCTCTCCCCAGCTCTCTCACTCCTGTCAGTAAGCATCGGGGATGAGCGGCCTCACTGGCAGCGCGCGGAGGTGGGCTCGCGCTTCCTCTGATTGGTGCAGGGTGCAGGCGGATCATGTGATGTTTAGCACGCGCAGGCGGAGCGGCGCCATTTTTACTGTGGTTGCCAGGGAGAGGGAGTGTCTCCTGTCACTGCCGTCACAGCGCCCTACAGCGGATTTTTCTGACATTACAGCTTCTATATCTAATCATCTGTATCCAGGAGAGACGGTAAGTGTCATTAGCTGTCATGTCACCTTACCAGTGAGGTCGGGTCCAGTGTCTGGATATGTGTGTGTGTGGGGGGGAGGACAATAGAGACCTGGACCCGATTTGTACTGTAAATGATCTGTCAATGTTTTCTCTCCTCCTTTCTAGTTGGAGGGAAGAGAAATCACTTTTTCACACTCAGGATCAGAGCTGCCATTAGAAATCACAGGGGCCCCGAAAAGCCTCCTGACAGGGGCCCCAAACAGCTTACCTGACAGGGCCCCCCCTCCCCCCCCCCCCCCACAGTTCAAATCTTTTTCCCAACTCACCCCCCCCCCCCCAATTCCCCCTCCTAGCAGAAATCTTGGCAGTGAAAGGTTTAATGGTTTTTCTTTAACTTTTTAGGTTTATTAACCTCCCTGGCGGTATGAATTTTTTGGAATCTAGGTGCTGAAAGCGGTACCATTGTTTTGCATGCAATTCTTGTGAATGAGCAGCCCAAACCAAATGTATACATTTATTACTGTATATATATATAGATATATAATGTATACATTTATTACTGTATATATATATAATGTATACAGTTGGTTTGGGCTGCTCATTCACAAGAATTATGTATATATATATATATTTACATAAGAAGTACAGTAAAACTGCAGGAAAGGGCACTGGGGGGCAAACTAATGTGATTTTATTTTATTTTGAATGGTGTCAGTGTGTTTGGTGTGTTTTTACATTTGAATTTGCAATGTACGTCACGTCGCAGGAGACGGAAGCCGGAGCACGGAGACGATCGGGAGGAAGAACCGCCGCTAGACACATCGCTGGATCCCGGTGACAAGGTAAGAAACCTCTTTTACAGGATCCAGCGATGCTTCTGACGGTACCCCGAGTGTGGCTCGGGGTTACCACTTTTGGCTCTGAAATGTAACCCCGAGCCACGCTCGGGAATACCGCTAGGAAGGCTAAGCACAATTACTGAGATTTTTAATCTTGCACAGTATTATTTCTGAGGGGAGCGCCCCCTGGTGGAGTCTTTTTTCTTTAGTACATAACTGTTAGAGCCATAATTTGGGGAAACAATTGTGCTAGTAGCAGCTTCCAAGGTCAGCTATAGCAGTAATAAGAGCCTAAACACAGGATTCTCATTGTATGGAAAAAGATTATGGGTATGGGATATGGGTGCCCATTGCTATGGGGTGCACTGATGGTGTGGTGGAGGACACAGTATAATCTTACCCATATGAGCACTGGGAGTACCGCAGATGGTCAAGCTGCTGTATATATATTGAGCTGATTTGAAATTTCTTTCAGCAATTGTGACGGTACTCGCCGTCACTGAGACTGAAAAAAAACTATGTGACAGATAAATTGATGATTTGGACTGCTCAGTTGATCAGACTTGTAACAGATGCATGTCATCAGCCCAAACACCTGTCTTCCATGGATTGTAAATCATGTTGATTTGATCATCTATTGTTTACTGTGGGTTCTCAGTATTTACACTATAATATCTGTATTTGTATCTGTTTTACGTTTGGTGCCGGCAGTCTGGGCTTCCAGGCTGACTTAAGTACGCTGAGCTAATTAGCATGTGAATGATAACCTTGTCTAGATGGGATTAGCCATGAGTCAGCTCTACCTCGTTATCTATTCATTGTGTGATGCTTATGTAAATATTCAGGTCATTGTTCATGTAGTGACTGTCATGCTTCTCAAGTGTATAAAAGTCTACTGCTTGTTTTAATAAAGGAGTTAGTTGTTTCCAGACACATACAAGCTAAGTTCAGGCTAGTTCTTGTATGGAGGGCGGCTGGAATATCTCTATATGTCCAGACTGGAGGAAGCCTTATACTGACGGAAGACCACAAGCACGGTGTGGGTCGACGGTTCCGTTACATTGGTGGCAAGCGGTGGGACGCTTCCTGCAGTCTGGAACATCCAAACCTCCACCGGGATCCAAGGTCCGGGGAGCAGAAGAGGAGAGGTACAGATATCAGCCGCCATGGAAGAGGAATTTGGAAGGAGGTTGCGAGAGATGAAGATACAGCACAGGGGACAAGTTTCAGAGAAGGTCCTGCTGGGATGGCACAATTCAATCCGATTGGAACTCTGGGAGGAAGCACTAGCTCGTGAGCAGCGACACCAGGGAAAAATCCTCCCCTCCTTCCAGGAAAGGTACTGGTCGCAGTACGAAGTGCGAATGGTGTTTTTGGGGAGACAACCGCATAAGGAATGGAAAGCTGAGTTAAGCAGGCTGGTCCAGGAGGAGATGCGGTTGGATGAGAGCTATAGAGCCCTCCGCTGGTACGTAACCCAAGTGTGCCCATGGACAGCAGACGGCAGCCCAACGGAAGGCTTTTGCTACGGCGGCCTGGGGCTGTTATTAGAGAGGCTGTCTGAGGACCCCGACTTTGGGAGCGATTTGGAGTGGCGTTTAGAGGAAATCTTGGAATACAGAGAACAGATGCTGAATGTCTTGGACGTGCACTGGGCACTGGAAGATTTGGAATTTCTGGCCAATCAGGAATGGGAGCTGGAGATCACCTACAGACGGCTGCTAGACTCTGCTCAGTACCAGGCCTGGGCTCCCCTTGCCTGGGAATATCCAGAAGTACCAGCTGACAGTCCAGAAATCCTGACTGAAGAGTCGGCAATGTGGCACAGTAATAGTGTGCTTTGCACACCTGCACCCACGGTTTTGGATGCGGAGGTCTTATGGCGGATGCAGCAAGTGCTGACTCACCTTGACGAACGTGTTTCTGCACAGGACGAGCTTGGATGGAGGAATGCATCTGTTCAGCCATTGGATAAAGGTATGGGAGAAGAGGAAGCCATCTTCATTCCCCAACCACGGATTACAAATTTAATGGACTTTCCATCGGAAGAGGATTTGGATTATAAATCACCTACAAAAGTGTTGGCACTGGGCCCAAGTGCCACCAGTCTGTGTCCTGAACTTTTAGCAATTCCAGAAACTGGGGATTTAATAGACTTTTCTGCTGAGGAGGAACCTCCCAGTGAGCCTGCAGCAGAAGAGCGGGCATCCGGGCACAGCGTGGCTGACCTCTGCCTGCAACAATTGGTGACCCAGCAAGATGTGTGCAAGGCCACTGACTTTTCAGTTTATGTTCCTGCAGAAAAGCTGGCATCAGGGCCTAGCATTACTGAGCTCTGCCCAACACCAACAGCAGCTTCAGCCTCCCAGAGAGAAGAGGCAGCTGACCTTTCTGCTACACCACTGACAGGGACACGGGATTTCAGGCCAGCAGCATGTGTGGAGTTACAAGAAACTTCTACAGCAGAAGCGCTGACAACTGGACAGAGGGTCCAAGACCTCTGCCCCACACCTGCAGCAGTCCCGGAGACCCAGGGTGAGAAGGTGGTGCTCAGTCCCCAGCAGCAGATCAGGATCCAGGGGGAGAAGAGACAAGAGGTTGCCGGAGCAGATTACGTGGAGTCCCCAGCAGAAGTGCTGGCAACAGAGCAGAGTGCTGCTGGCCTCTGCCCTCAACTCACAAGGGATGGATTTCCTGAGCAGGTGGATGAGACTACAATCCCCACCTGTATACCCCAGGGATGCTGGGCAGTCGGCCCAGATCCCCAACAGCATGAGGGAGTGAGCCCAGCCACCCTGTCTTCTCTCCAGCGGCTGAAAGGACTCCAGGGAGAAGGGCCAGTCCACGCTTCTTCCCTACAGCGGGTATGTTCTGCGAGAGAGGCAGAGGTTGGTTGGGTGAGTAATGCTCCTTTTGGGACAATTTGCTTGGGGTACTGTGTGGGTATAGACATTGGGGGGCTGGAACTACAGACTACCTTCAAAGTCAACCCATTTGGGGTCCCCTCCTGTGTTAGTCTCCTTCCAGAAGCAGAGAGATGTGACGGGAGTCACTTTGGTTGGGGGGTCCTTGGAACACAGCTTACCTTAGAGAGGTTGGGAAATACCTCTCTCAACCCCCTAGGCACTTCTTATGTCTAAATCACCCTGTGTCTTTTAGGGACACAGGGTGACCAAGAAGCCCAGTCTGGCCTGCCCAAACCAGACTTCCACAGACTGATTGGCTACGAGAGCTCCATGCGCCCTGCCGGGACAAACTTACAAGCTATGTGGAACTTTGTCAAGGAAGTTGCCATGATGGATTGACTCTTTGGGACTTGTTACCCGACGAACTCAGGCACAGACCAGTTGGGGGTCTGGTACCTGGTTCGTCTACCTTTGGGGGGAAGATATGTGACGGTACTCGCCGTCACTGAGACTGAAAAAAAACTATGTGACAGATAAATTGATGATTTGGACTGCTCAGTTGATCAGACTTGTAACAGATGCATGTCATCAGCCCAAACACCTGTCTTCCATGGATTGTAAATCATGTTGATTTGATCATCTATTGTTTACTGTGGGTTCTCAGTATTTACACTATAATATCTGTATTTGTATCTGTTTTACGTTTGGTGCCGGCAGTCTGGGCTTCCAGGCTGACTTAAGTACGCTGAGCTAATTAGCATGTGAATGATAACCTTGTCTAGATGGGATTAGCCATGAGTCAGCTCTACCTCGTTATCTATTCATTATGTGATGCTTATGTAAATATTCAGGCCATTGTTCATGTAGTGACTGTCATGCTTCTCAAGTGTATAAAAGTCTACTGCTTGTTTTAATAAAGGAGTTAGTTGTTTCCAGACACATACAAGCTAAGTTCAGGCTAGTTCTTGTATGGGGGGCGGCTGGAATATCTCTATATGTCCAGACTGGAGGAAGCCTTATACTGACGGAAGACCACAAGCACGGTGTGGGTCGACGGTTCCGTTACAGCAATATATGTACTACAACTTTCATGATGGTTTCTGTTCTTATTGTTCAATGACTATACTCAATATTGGGGACTTTCTAGTCATTTACACTTGATATGTGCAGACATATGGAAGCGCTGCTGAATGCAATTTGTATTACTTGATTGATTTGACATCATAGTGTGTGGGTTGCATTTTATTTTGGACATTAAAAAAAAACAACAAATTAAACCAGCCACTCACATTACCTATATTTATTAGAACTCACTCCTCAGCTGGCAAAGTGGTGTGCCCGAGCCTTCTTGCAGCACTGGTGGTAAGTAAGCGGTGTGTGCTGTGTGCTATATGCTGCCTGGAAACCTGTTCTGCTCTCTATTCCCTGCGCCCGCGCCGCACTGGCTCTGCCTCCGCCCCACAAGCCATGCCCACAGTCCGCCCACCCACCCACGCTGCTCCAAACCAATGCGGTTGCCGCTCGTCCCGCTCACCTGCTCCTCAGCCAGCAGCATAATGGGAGATAAACTGTGGAGCTGAGACAGAGACGGTGCTGCAGCCGGACCAGTGTATTTTGTACATTCCCATCCGCGGCCGCAACAACGCTGACTAGTTTGTTACCCGGTTACCGGCAATTTCGCTTTTTTTTCTCCTACACTGGCTGCCTTTCTGGTGGGATGTAGAGGTGGCGGCCGGGCAGCGGCCACCCCTGCTCAACTGCCGCCTGGGTCCAAAGGATCCACTGGGACCCATTGTAGGGCCTGCCCTGGCTCACATATATAAATAGGGAAAGGGGAGTTGTAGGTTTCAGGACAAGGTGTCACATGCTTGTGATGAATACAACCTACTCAGGAAAAGCCATTTCTCTTTTTGGTAACTGAGGATCAACTTTGTAATTCATGACATAATTATCATATACTTAAAGGGATCAATCCACTAAAAAGTCAAATTTTACCTTCTAAGTGTATCCTGGTGGGTTGGGTCATTTTTACCTTCTTATATAATAATATATGACTACTCCAAGATCTTCTTATAATAAATTTCAAATGACATTCCACTAGAAAGGTGAGAATCAATGGGTGAGATGAGGAGCACTGATTTTCTAAGCCAAGCCTTACACAGAGCGAACTTCTTTCCTGCAACCATGGGTTGCAATAAAGAAAATCGATCGATTTCCCCATCAACACCGACTCCCACAGAGCCATTGTGTTCTCCTGGCGGGGGAAGCTGTCCGCACTGAGAGAACACAGTGATTTTTGCTAGCAGCTATAACAGCCACTAGCAATAATCGCCTATAAACTCGGACAGGCTGGTTGTACCCAGGTTGATCGATCAACTAGGGTACATTCAGCCTGCCCATACATGGTTCCGATCTCGGCCGGTTCCTGCTAGTTACTTAGCTGTCCAGTTGGTTCTCTGACTTCTATACAATGGGAGTCACAGCCTCAGAGCAACAAGTGACATCAGAAAATCTTTGCATGTGTTTCTGGGTCAGTGGCTCAGAAAGTGCTAAAGCCCAAAAAATGAATTTCTGTAAACAGGCTCCAAACAACTCTGTTTTGAGGTGGGAGGGGGGTCAAAAAAATGCATACTACCAGATCGGTGGTCTTTAGGCATTATGAATGCCATTATGTCAGTGGAAGGAATGGGGTCCTTGTGTTAATAGGAAAAGGTGGCCCAGCATTGGTGTTCTATGAGACTCAACTTTCAGTTTTCATCCCCTGTGCTTTCCCTCATAGGGAGGTCACAACCAGGCCTATAAGCACCATTGGAAAGGAGTTCATGCCACCTAAGGGTGTCTGAAATAATGCCAGGTGCTGGAACCATCTGCCTTCCACCCTCAGACTTTCTGAATACAGTAGCTTGCAATGAGAAAGCTCTGCATGTAGGGCCTTCTCACAGGGGCTGGTCTATGGAAACCACCTTGCCATAGTTTGGGGACCTTTGGCTTAAGCCTTGTTCCCACAGGCATTAGCTTGAGTAAGATCAGTATGAGCTGCAAACTTCTTCCCAACTTCTAGCAGCTTTATTGATGCATTTAAAGCACTCCAGTTTAGAGAGGTGATACACACATCACAGAGAGCTGACTGCCACATTAACCTCCCTGGGGGTATTCCCGAGTGTGGCTCGGGGTTAACTTTCAGTACCAAAAGCAGTAACCCCGAAGCCACACTTGGGATTACCACAGAATGTTATTCACCTTCCCTGCGATCCCCTGCCGTCCCCCCTGCCATCCTCCCCGTCGTCCTCATACTCTCTCCCCGCTCTGTGCTCGGCCGATTGCTGCCACTTGCCTTCCGGTTCTCTTCCCTGCGAGCGTTGCGACGCAGGGGGGTGGAACCGGCGGCAAATTCAAGTGTAAATACACCAAATGACATGATACAAAGCTGTGATCCTAACGGATTACACTGTATCATCCCATTTAACCACAGAATTTCACCGGGTGACTTTTCCAGTGCCCTGCCTGTGCTTTTCCAGTGCTTTGTACCTGTAAAATAGAGAACGACCATGGCGTCCAAAAAGCGTTCTTTTTGCGCAAAAGCACTTTTAGACGAACTGGAAAACAGCGAAAGCGAAACGGAGTTACTTGAAGAACTAAGCGATAGCGATTTGTGGGAAAATTGGTCATCGGGTACGGAAAGTGACGACAGCGATGATTCTGATGTCTCTTCCTAGCACATAGCTTGTGGAATTTGGGAAGTATATCAAATGATTCTTCAGAATTTCCAACAGAGTTTTGTGCCAGAAAGAGACATCGGAATCATCGCCGTCGTCACTTTCCATACCTGATGACGAATTTTCCCATGAATCGCTATCGCTCAGTTCTTCAAGTAACTTAGTTTCGCTGTTGCTGTTTTCCAGTTCGTCTAAAAGTGCTTTTGCGCAAAAAGAAAACTTTTTGGACGGCATGGTCGTTCTCTATTTTCCAGGCACAAAGAACTGGAAAAGCACAGGCAGGGCACTGGAAAAGTCACCAGGTGAGATCCTGTGGTGAAATGGCATGATACAGTGTAATCCGTTAGGATCACAACTTTGTATCATTTCATTTAGTGTATTTACATTTCTGAATTTGCCGCCGGTTCCACCCCCTGCGTCGCAACGCTCACAGGGAAGGGAACGGAAAGACAAGTGTCAGCATCGGCCGAGCACACAGCGGGAGGACAGCGGGGGGAGGACGGCAGGGGAGGACAGCAGGGGAGGACAGCAGGGGATCGCAGGGGAAGGTGAGTTTTAAAATATAAAAGGACAGATTTGCATGCAAAACAATGTAGCGCTTTTAGCACAGTAATCTGTACATAATTAGACCGCCAGAGAGGTTAAACATGCTTCTAGTAGAATTGGGGGAGCTTCAGCACTTCTTGCTGTGTAGGAAAATGGTGGTTGCTTGCTGAAGCTTGCTAGCAGCTTGTTTAAATGACATTTTCATTAGGATTTAGGTTTGCCCTGCCCAAAGCTTGCTTAACCACTTGCCGACCGCCCATCGCATATATACTGCGGCAGGCAGGCTCAGCTGCGCCAATCGCCGTACCTGTACAGCGGTTTGCGGGAGCACTCCTGGGGGGAGAGCCCATGCCGCCGCCGGCACGCACCCACCCCCACTAGGCAGCAGGGATGCCGATCAACAGGGCCGGCGGCCGCGATTGCCGCTATGCACCCGCGATGGCTCCCCGCTGATAGAGAACACCAGTCAGTTGTTGTAAAGACAGTAGACCGTTCTTCTCTCTGAAATTTTCACAGAGTGCCTGTGATTCTCCCATATAGGATCAAAGGTCTCTGAGTTTATTTCACAAGCCCATCCCCCATACAGTTAGAAAACACTCCCCTAGGCTCACACTTAACCCTTTGATCACCCCTGGGTTAACCCCTTCCCTGCCCGTGTCATTATTACAGTAACAGTGCATATTTTTAGCACTGATTACTGTAGTAATGTCACTGGTCCCCCCAAAAGTGTCAAAAATGTCAGTTAGGGGTCCGATCTGTCCGCCGCAATGTCGCAGTCCGCTAAAAATCGCAGATCACCGCCATTACTAGTAGAAAAAAAAATGACATAAATCTTTCCCCTAGTTTGTAGACGCAATAACTTTTGCGCAAAGCAATCAAAATGCACTTATTGGGATTTTTTTTTACCAAGAATATGTAACAGAATACAAATTGGCCTAAAATGATGAAAAAAATTGATGTTTTATTCTTTTTTTGGAAATGTTATATAGAAGAAAATGAAAAATATTGTTTTTTTTTTTTGTAAGTGCCGGTTCACATTTGTGCGATCACAGAGATCGCATGTAATTCGGAGCGCACTGCTCCTAAAATCACATGCCATCTCTGTGCGGTACAGTTTGTATGACTGAATTTGCACCGCAATCGCACCTAACTCGCACAGGACCCTTTTTTTGGTCCGCAGCAGAATCGGATGGCATGGTGGTTTACACTAGTGCGATCCGATTCTGTGCGAACTTTCAGATTGCACTGCGATATGTGATCTGATCTGGGGGTGTTGTTAACTGTTAATTGACACCCCCAGCGTGTCGCATATGGCAGTGTGAACTGCCAGGGGTGCGGATGCGATGCGGGAACACGCTGTATATTCCCAGCGTTACTACATCGCAGGAATGTGAACCGGCACTTAAAGGCTTTTAAAGCATTGCCTATGGACAATTTTAGGTAGAGCAGTTTGTCACCATTTCACAAGCATGCACATGACAAGTTTGGTATCTATTTACCTGATGCAACATTATCTATTATATTTTAGCAAAAAAAAAAAAAATCACAGGGGGTCTTGTCCACCCCTTGTAATAGCAATAAAGTTGGATGAAAAAATATATTTTAACCACTTCCATACCAGGCCATTTCTGGCACTCCGCTCCTACATGTAAAATTCATAATTTTTTTGCTAGAAAATTACTATTAACCCGCAAACATTATATATATTTTTTAGCAGAGACCCTAGGGAATAAAATGGTGGTCATTGCAACTTTTTATGTCACACGGCATTTGCGCAGAAATTTTCCAGATGCGCTTTTATGGGAAAAAAAAACTTTCATAAATAAAAAAAAAAAACACTACAGTTAGCCCAATTTTGTTGTATAATGTGAAAGATTATGTTATGTCCAGTAAATAGATACCTAACATGTCAGGCTTTAAAATTGCGCACACTCGTGGAATGACGCCAAACCTTGGTACCTAAAAATCTCTATAGGCAATGCTTTAAAAAAGTTTACAGGTTACCAGTTTAGAGTTACAGGGGAGGTCTTGTGCTAGAATTGTTGCTCTCACTCTAACGTTTGCTACGATACCTCACATGTATGGATTGAACGCCATTTAAATATTACATATGTGGCCATGACGAACGCATACGTTCTCTTCTGCATGTAACAGATAAGGGCACTTTAATTTTTTTATTTTTTTTTTATATTTTATTTTTTTTATCACTTTTATTCCTATTACAAGGACTGTAAACATCCCTTGTAATAGGAATAGTGCATGACAGGTTCTCTTTATGGAGAGATCTGGGGTCAATAAGACCTCAAATCTCTCCTACAGGCTGGAAAGCCTGAAATAAAAAAAAAAAACGATCTCGGCTATCCAACCGAGGTCACAGCAGTATTAACAACTGCCAGGCCAGGCGTGACGTCATCACCTCATGCCCTGGCCTTCAAGAGTCAAAGAGACTGCAGGGGACCATCTGGTCCTCAGCAGTCTCTATGGTGTACTTCCGCCAGCGGCCGATTCCTTCCCCGGCACGCCGATCGCACGGGAGAGTTAGTAGAAGCACCGGAGGTGGCGGGAGGGGGAGATGTCCTCTCCCGCCACCTATAAGAACAATCAAACGGCTGAACAGCCACTATGATTGTTCTTATGGTAAAGGGAATCGCAGGCTGAAAAACCCTATTATCTGAATGATGCCTGCATCTGCACCCATCATTCAGATATCCCCACCTAAACCCCTGGATGTCATATGACGCCCAGCGGTAAGGAAGTGGTTAAAAGAGTGTAACAAAAAAAAAATGCGAATAAAAAAAATATTATTAAAAATGAACAATTTAAATGACTCCCGCCTGCCCCCATGATCATGCCAAATGCAATTGTGTGCTTAGGTCTGGCATGCATATGTAAAGAATGATTGCATCACACATGTAAGGTATCGCTATGAACCTCATAGTGAGAGAAAACATTCTAGTGCCAGAGCCCACGGATAACCTATAAAGGCTTTTAAAGTGTTGCCAATGGACAATCTCAGGTACCGCAGTTGTTGCCATTTCACAGGAGTGCGCAATTTTCAGTCTTGGTGTTGGTGACGTATTACCGGACACAGCGCCATCTTTTATATTTTACCAGAAAAACTGGGTCTAATTTTGTGCACTAAAATTAGTTTGAGTGTAGTTTTCAAGAAAATATACAGTATGATGTATTATAGCATAACCCAATGGTGAAGAATTATATGGAGCTGCGTCTGTCAATGGATGATAGAGAAATATATATATAAAATGTTTGGGGGTTCTAGGTAATTTTCTAGCAAAAGATACTGGCTTTAACTTGTAAGCAACAAGTGTCAAAAAAAAGGCTTAGGAATGATGGGGTTAAGATGCCCAGAGGCGGGGCATAGCTTAAGATCACATGACCACCGTAGTTGGCTGTCATGTCATCCAAAAATCAGTTGTCTGCAAAGCGCTATTGACTGCAATTCACGCAAATATGCGGCCTCTCTGTGCTAAGGCCCAGGGGCCGAGAGGCCGCTAAATTTTACACAAGAAAAAAAAAACCAATAGAGAAACTGTATATCACAAAGAATGCACTTTTCACCACAGGTACATTACCGGAGATACAAAGAGAATGCTGGTGCATTTAGTAAAAAAAGAAAAAGGACATAAGCACTCTTTAGACCGTAGCAACTTGGTTTCCAGGCCTCTGGCCTGATGTGGGTCTGCCATTAGTAGCGGAATCCTCTCCAGCCCATGTGAGCTAAGTCCCTGGGTGTGACAACTGAAGCAGCGACAACTCCAGCATCTTTGTTTTTGGGTTTTTATTATAAATTAAAGGGGATGGGAGAAGGGAATGAGTGGGATACTCCTTTAGGCTCAAACTAATTACAATTGGGACTTTGATCCTGAAAATGCCCGTTGGCGCTTCCTTGACGCCAGCCGGCGCCAGCCAACGCTCACTGACTCTGAGAACACTCTGTATAGCAGAAGAAGTGTTGAATCCCCGACTTATAGTCCAGTAGATCCAAGACTGAGAACCATAGAACTCCTGACACTGTTGTGCAGTAAAAGTCACTGAATACTTTCCCCCGCCTGGCACAGCTTGAGGTAGTATATTGTAGAACTCTGTATAACTGTCACTGTAACTGGCACACACTGTACAATTCAGGGCCCAAACTGCAGGTGCCCCCTTTGACCTTGAACTCTTCAGGGTCCACTGACTATGTACTGCCTTTGCAACTTCAGGGTCCTCTACCTAGGTACCCCCTTTACAGCTAGCTGACACTGGATCCCAGAACCTCTCCCGGAGTGGTCCCCTCTGACTCTAGGCAGACCCCCAGGGACAATCCGCAGTACTCACAACCTGTGTAGGCTTTCCTGGGACTGGACCCCCCCCCTCTCTCTCTCCGTAGGTTCTCGGCACACCGGATCCCCTCAGCTCAACTCAGCACTCTCTGGATACTCGGCCGACAACCCGCGACATCCTCCTTCCTCAGACAGGAGGAGAGACAGCCGCACTCTGCTTCCTGGGACTCTGCTCCCCCCAAAGACACCCTGTCATGCACTTCCCCTAAACTTATACCCACTCCCAGAATCATTCACAGCCTAATCTGCCTTCTGGGGTAGTTACAAGCTGAGATATGTCCCCTGATTGGGCTTCCCACACTGCCCTATGAGAAGCCTCTCACCGAAGCCAGTGGGGATACTTCCCCTTCAGCAGGCACATCTGGAAGCCCTGACACCCTACCTAACAAATCACAGCCCTGCTGTTAGGCAGACAAGGCCCACTATATACTTACCTAGCACCTACCTGTAGGGTGCTACAAGACAAATAGAGGGTGTGTACCAAGTTAATGTAATCACCCATAAAGGCGGGCACGTAGGCGTAAACACAATACTTTAATTGCTCTAAATATAGAAACAAAATCAAGTATATAAAGAGCCTCTGCCAATATCTTGAATGGCACGAGTATCAATTCTACCATCTATGTAGTAATAACTATGTAGTAAGTTATAAAGTGGCAGATGCAAATATGTAAAATCAGCATTTTTTGCTAGAAAATTACTTAGAACCCTAAAACATTTTTTTTAAAGCAAGGGCATGAGAGGATTAAATTGTGGGTGTTGCAGTTTTTTTATATCACACGGTATTTGCGCAGCTGTTTTTCAATTGCTAATCTATTTGGGGGGCCAATAATACGTTTTAATGCACAAAAACACAGTAGAATACCTAATGGTTTGGTCAAATATAAATGATGTTAAGCCACGTAAATAGACACCTAACATGTCAAGCTTTAAGTGCCGGTTCACACTGATGCGCTTGTACTGCGAATGCGTTGCGTTCTAAAAAGTCTCCAATCGCATGCACTTAAAAAATACATTGCATTCGTGACGGTCGTTCACATCTATGCGTTGCGATCTAGATGCGAATGTGATGCGATGAAAAAAAGGGTCTTGTGCGAGTTTACAGTGCTGCGTTGCGAATTTAGTCTCCATAGACATCAATGTAAATCGCTCTGAACTCGCATGTACAGTTCAGATATGTGCGAATATGTGTATAGTTTGTCCCGACAGCTACACCCCCCTATTTCCTGTCCCGAGCCTGCATGTGACATCCACAAACATCTTCATCAACAAACATGGCACCCAAACGTGTTGGGATCGACAATGAGGAGCTGATCAGGCTTGTCCGTTCCAGGCCATATATATGGGACAGCCGTACTGCAGAGTACAAAAACAACGCTATGAAGAAAAGAGGGTGGGAAGAAATTTGTGCAAGCCTGTATGAGGACTGGAGTGGATTCACAACTCAAGAGCGCAAAAAGAAAGGTATGTGTATATATTCTCCTATGGGGGGGCCATGTTTTAAGGGGATCTATGTGAGGGGGCCAAGTTTTAAATGGGGATCTATGTGGGGGGGCCATGTTTTAAGGGGATCTATGGGGGGGGGGCCAAGTTTTAAATGGGGATCTATGTGGGGGGGCCATGTTTTAAGGGGATCTATGGGGGGGGCCAAGTTTTAAGGGGATCTTTGGGGGGGGGCAAGTTTTAAATGGGGATCTATGTGGGGGGGCCAAGTTTTAAATGGGGATCTATGTGGGGGGGCCAAGTTTTAAATGGGGATCTATGTGGGGGGGGCCAAGCTTTAAATGGGGATCTATGGGGGGGCCAAGTTTTAAATGGGGATCTGACTCTGTGGAAGACAATGCATGCTCAGTATGTAACCACAGACGAAAAGAAATGCATTACGCAATGTTGAACATTTGAACAATAGTTTATTTATTGAAACAAAGTACAGTAAAAATTAATTAATACTCTTTATTGTATGGAATCAAGCTGCCATGGCACTTGACCAGCAGGACTCATAAAGTAGTCAGTGAAATTCTCCCTGATGTTGGCCCCTATGTAGTTTCCCCTGGTGTGGATCCACTCTGCGCCTTCCATATCATCCATCAGGGAGTCCTCGAAGAGGTATCCATCTCGCGATCTTACAAAGTTGTGGAGTACACAGGCAGCTTTGACGGCAATTATGGCGTTATCCGTGGTTAGAGTCAGTGGCGTGTGTAGAAAGCGCCACTTATTTGCCAGAATACCAAAACTGCACTCCACAACTCTGCGCGCTCTTGTGAGCCTGTAGTTAAACACTCTCTTTTCAACAGTCAGTGAGCGATTAGCATACGGGCGAAGCAGGTGTTCCGAAAGTGCAAAAGCCTCATCACCAACAAAAACAAATGGGAGGCTTTGCTGAGATGTTCCAGGCAGTGGTCTTTCATGTGGGAGGTCCAGGCTTTTTTCACGCAGCATTTTTCCAAAACTGGAGTGGGAAAAAATACTGGAGTCGGAACTGCTCCCATATGAACCAACATCTATGTAGATGAATGAGTAGTTTGCATCCGCCACTGCCAGCAAAACCAAAGAAAAATATTTTTTGTAATTGAAATATTTGGTGCCGCTACCAACTGGTCTCACAATCCTAATGTGCTTGCCATCTATAGCACCGACACAATTAGGGAAGTTGCAGCGTTGCCAAAAAAGATCAGCTACAGAGATCCACTCCTCTTTGGTTGGTTTTCTCATCACCACATCTCTTAGGACCTCCCAGATGGCAATACAGGTATCACGAACAATTGTGCTCACAGTAGATTTCCCCAATTTGAACTCGTAATGCAGGCTTGCAAAAGAATTACCAGTTCCAAGGTACCTGAAATAAAAAACAGAAAGTTATTATTAGTCATGTTTTTCTCTTACAGAATTACTAATACAAACAAGATGGCGTAGCCTCAAGGATACCCTGCAAAGGTACAAGAGACTAGAACGTGAGGCGAGAAGTGGATCCGGTGCCCCCCCTAAGCGTCCCTATGCCTTTGCCAGATGTCTGGATTTTCTGCTACCGGTTCTAGAAATGCGGAAGTAAGTTTATTGTCAAATTCTCTTTCACTATTAACCCATCCTTCCTTCCCCCTCCCTCTTCACCCCACCCCCAACCCCCTCACCTTCCAATCCCCACCTATCATTCAAATTATATATTTGAGCGGATGATGAAAAGTTGTTTCATGTTTGTCATTGCAGCACACAAGCAAGTTGGGAGGAGGTGGAGAATGTGCAGGAGGAAGGGGAGGAGGAGGAGCATGCAGCTCAAGTTGATGAGGAAGAAGGCGTCGCATTTGCATGTTCGAATAGTAGTTCAAATATTCCTAACGAGTCACAGAGTTTGGATGAGTCAGGATCCGCTCAAGAACCAGAACAGGAGTTTGAGGAAACTGACGTTTCCACGCCTTCCACCAGGCCTCAAAGTCGAGGCTCTACATCCCACAGGAGGAGAGTCAGCAGGGCAACTGCTGAGGCGGAAGACGAGCAGACAAAGCACTTAGTGGACATTATGTCAGGCATCAGCCAGCAACTAGATGCACATAAATGTCCTCACACACTATTTGCTCATAGCTTGGTGCCTCTTCTCAAAGAGGTCCCGTCTGAAAGGTATTTCGACATGAGAATGGCGGTACAAAACTGCATACATTTGTTCTCTGTACCACAACAGTTACCGCAAGACACTCCATGGTCCCCTCATTTCACACCCAGTCATTCTGCCATTCCAACAAACCCTTATCCGTCAAGTTTTGACCAATATCGGAGCATCCATGAGACCCCTAGATCCCAAATCCCATATCCTATTCCTTCCCCAATTCCCTCTGTAATCCCCCCCCACACTAGAACACCGGATGTCTCCACTTCTTCCCATTTCCCCCCCTCCAGCAGACCACCACCATCACAATCTAGTGCATTTTCCCCAAAAATACCTCCACCCTATCCACAATATAGGCCCCCAAGTGGACCGTCACATAGAACTCCATCCCCGCTTGTGCCATGGCTATATCCCAACACCGTGGATCATACACCCTCAGGCTCTTCAACACCACTTGATCTGGAGAGTTCACCAAATTTTTTGGATCTATAGTACACTTGCCACTGTATTGCCACGTTGACCTAAGTTGTCTTTTTTGACCTAATTTTTCTGTATTTTGTTCCTTTGTTCTTGTTACATGCAACAAAATAAAAAAAAAATAAAAACTTTTTTTGAAGTCAACTTTGCCATCATATCTGTCTGCATTCACTGTATTGCTAACTATGGAGAAAAAAAATACATGACTTTTCACAAAATATATCACACTTACCGTAATGTAACAAGCAATCTTTCAGCAGGCACAACACTGTTCCGGAAGGTGGTGTTCTGACGCTCCAAACGTGAAAAGAGCAGCCCAAGTAATTCGTCAAAACTAAAAAAAAAAACAACACACGTAAGTGGCAAGCAAAAGGGGGGCGTGGGGAGCTTCAGGAATGATTCGGGGGTAGATATAGGTGAAAACAGAGAGAGAGGAAAAAGAGAGATGGGGAAAAAAGAGATATAGAGGGAAGCAGCAAAAAGAGAGAAGAAGAAGGAGAGACTCCCTCTCACATACTAACCTATTAACAGACATCCGAGTATAGTTGAAAAACTTCTCTTCATGTTGCCGGAGATCATGATAGAGGACATTGAACTGACCTCTCTCTTCCCTGTTTGAAATTATGGGATGAACCCAATACCTTCGTCTTCTCATCATCATCATCCTCATCCTTCTCCTCCTCCTGTCCTTATTGATCAAGACTGCAGCAGTGGCAGTAGCAACTGCTGCCATGACCAAAGGCAAATGAAACATAGTGGCAATACACCAAAATACAGCACACTCTCCACAACGTAATCTCCAAACAAAACCACAGCTCACACTCCACGGTGTACTCTCCTCATAAAGACCAGGAAGTCCACCGGAAGTTAACACCCATTTCATTTGGATTGGCTGGAGCAAAAATCGCACCTGAGCTAATTAACATGATTATACGCAATGCGATTCGCATTGCAATCGCGCTGTACTATGGAAAAACGCAAGGTAAACTCGCACCGCAAATTCGCATTACAATCGCAAGCGCATCAGTGTGAACCGGCACTAAAATTGAGCAAACAAATGGAACGACACAATAAATTATTCATAGACGATGCTTTAAAAGCCTTTACAGTTTACCAGTTTAGTGTTACACAGGACACTTAGCGCTATAATCATTGCATATAATATTCTTGCTACAACGTTTGAGGCAATAACTCATGTGTGATGTGCGGTGGGAACGCCATTGATATATATGTGTGTGTGTGACCTACATATGCATTTGCCTTTGCGCATGACCAGGGGGGGACAGGGGGGATTTCCATTTTTTTTTTATTTTAATTTTTTTTACAATTTTTTTGTTTACTTTTATGGCTACTCAGAAGGGATGAACAATATTCCTTGTGATAGCTGGAGCAGTGCCAGGTCCTCTTTATAGAGATCTGGGGATGTTCCGATCTTCAATCATCCCCTTCAATGCAATGAACACTGTGCTGTGCCCCCACAATGCAGAGTTCAGCGTGCATGCCCCCTTCAATGCAACTGTGCTGTGCCCCCTTCAATGCAATAAACACTGTTCCGTGCCCCCATCAATGCAGAGTTCAGCGCGCGAGCCCCTTTCAATGCAGAGCGCCACAGCATTGTCCCCAATCACTGCAGAGCACCACAGCATTGTCCCCAATCACTGCAGAGCGCCACAGCATTGTCCCCAATCACTGCAGAGTGCCCACAGCATTGTACCCCAATGATTGCAGAGTGCCACAGCATTGTCCCCCAATGATTGCAGAGTGCCACAGCATTGTACCCCAATGATTGCAGAGTGCCCACAGCATTGTACCCCAATGATTGCAGAGTGCCCACAGCATTGTCCCCCAATGATTGCAGAGTGCCACAGCATTGTACCCCAATGATTGCAGAGTGCCCACAGCATTGTACCCCAATGATTGCAGAGTGCCCACAACATTGTACCCCAATGATTGCAGAGTGCCACAGCATTGTACCCCAATGATTGCAGAGTGCCCACAGCATTGTATCCCAATGATTGCAGAGTGCCACAGCATTGTACCCCAATGATTGCAGAGTGCCCACAGCATTGTACCCCAATGATTGCAGAATGCCACAGCATTGTACCCCAATGATTGCAGAGTGCCCACAGCATTGTACCCCAATGATTGCAGAGACCAGTGTGCGTGCTCCCTTCAACCCAATGTACTTACCTGGCGGCGGCTCGGCTATCGGCGGCGGCTTCTCCCCTCCTCGATCCTTCGTCCTCTTCTGCGGCGGCGGGAAGGTGAGCGGCGGCGGGAAGGTGAGTGGCTTCTCCCTCATCCTCTTCTGCGGCGGGAACCGGCGGGAAGTTAGCGGCGGTGACGGTGAGTGACTGACGCACGCACCGGCACCTCCCCCATTGCGACGTCAGTGATCGATGTCCTGGATGATGATTGGTCCAGGCTGTAGACTGGACCAATCACAGCCAGGATATCACGAAGATGGGGGTGGCCAAGCGCTCTTTCCTGCACCCAGGTTACGCCCCCAGAAGGCAGCCAATCGGCGCCTTTCTGGGTCGTAAACCCCACCCCCCCTATGCACGGGCCGCCACTGATGTGAACGTAGCCTTATGGGTGGCAATTTCTGGGCACTGATGAGGAGACTGTTGGGTGAAAGGTGTAATTGGGGGGGGGAGGGGGGGCTGGGGAATGTGTGGGGACCTTTATTAGTGTGCTTTTACTTTTACAGGTGTACAGAGCAGTAACTCACTGTTTCTGGCTCTGCTCTCCTCACACTGGAAACTGTGTGTGAGGGGAGAAGAGCTAGTAACAGTGAGTTACTGCTCTGTGTTTACATTTTGTGATCGGCTGTGAATGGATTCACAGCCGATCACATAGTAAACAGTCACTGTCAGTGGCTGTTTACTACCGCCGGTGACTAGCTGGGTTCCTAGGGAACACAGAGCCACCGACATGACCGCGCTGCGCACTCCCGATCGCGCATACGCGGTCATCTTCTGGGCTTTACTATTGTGATCGGCTGTGTGATTAGATCACAGCCGATCACGTGGGAAACAGCCATGCCCATTGGCTGTTTCCCCCATGACGGTGACGCGCTGTGTCCCGGGGACACGCCGCCACCGACAGTGCAGGGCGGCGCGCACACGATCGCACGCCTGCCCTGCCTGAATGGGCCGCCGTCATATGACGGCAGCCCAGAACATTTGTCACACCGCTCCACCGTCATTTGACGGTGGGCGGGCGGCAAGTGGTTAAAGACAGCCCTGATTCTAACAGTCTATTCAGTAGGACTATCAGCTGTGTATCCACCTGACTTCTGCACAACACAACTGATGGTCCCAACCCCATTTATAAGGCAAGAAATCACACTTATTAAATCTGACAGGGCACACCTGTGAAGTGAAAACCATTTCAGGTGATTACCTCTTGAAGTGTGACTCTACAATTTCCATAGTCATGAAAATAAAGAAAACTCTTTGAATGAGAAGGTGGGTCCAAACTTTTGGTCTGTACTGTATACATATATACACAGTATATATATATAAATATATACACGTATATATGTACAGTATATATACTTTAACTTATTTATAGTCATTTATTATATTATTTTTTGATTTTGTGTTTCAAACTTTATCATACCCGAGATGTTATAAAGAAGAACGCACAGTAAAAAAAAAAAATCATATGTAAATAATTGGTTTGGGCTGCTCGTCATTAAGAATTACTAGCAAAATAATTGTACCGCTATCAGCACCTAAAATCGGAAAGAATCATACCACCAGGGAGATTAAAGAAGAACTACAATCACCGGCCACTTTATTAGGTACACCTTGCTAGTACCGGGTTGGACCCCCTTTTGCCTTCAGAACTGCCTTAATTCTGGCATAGATTCAACAAGGTGTTGGAAGGATTCCTCAAAGATTTTGCTCCATAGTGACATGATAGCATCACACAGTTGCTGCAGATTTGTCGGCTGCTCATCCATGATGCCAATCTCCCGTTCTACCACATCCCAAAGGTGCTCTATTGGATTGAGATCTGGTGAGTGTGGAGAACATTGGAGTACAGTGACCTCATTGTCATGTTCAAGAAACCAGTAATGAGATGATTTGAGATTTGTGACATGGACTTTATCCTGCTGGAAGGAGCCATCAGAAGATGAGTACACTGAGCCATCAGAAGATGGGTACAATGTAGTCATAAAGGGATGGACATGGTCAGCAACAATACTCAGGTAGACCGTGGTGTTTAAACAAAGTTTTTTGGTACTAAGGGGCCCAAAGTGTGCCAGGAAAATATCCCCCACACCATTACACCACCACCACCAGTTTGTATAGCTGAAATTGCATTGCATTGGAACTGAAATGGTGGAGGACCCTTTATTTGGTCCGCACTGCAATTGGATTGCATGGAGTTCAGACCCATGCAATCCGATCCCTGGCCAATTTCACAGTTCGCACTGCATTCTACAAACTGATTTGGGGTGTCATTAAGATTACATTGACATCCGCAGTGGTTAGCAGAGAGCAGTGTGAAGTGCCTGTGAGTCAGATGCAATGCAGGAACCCACACAGAAATTGTGGTGGTTCCCGCATCACATCAGTGTGAACCCAGCCTGAATGTATGCACAAGGATTACATATAGAGGTGTCAAACACAAGGCCCGTGGGCTGAATCCACCCCTCCAGGCTATTTTATGTGGCCCTCGCACCTCTCCTGCAGCTACAGGAGAGTTCTAACCCTCCTTTGGTCCTCCTCTAGACCCTGCACTTTCTTCTTTCCAGCAACTCCCCAGCTTCTTCCCAGCAGCAGCACAAGGTAAGGGAGGGTGGGGAACTCTTAAATTCTGATGGTGGGGGGGGGCTCTTGACATCTGATGTAAGAGGGGGTGGGGTGCTCTGGACATCTAATCTTACAGATTCAACCAGCCCTTTGGGGGCAATCATAATGCTGATGCGGCCCGAGAAGAAACTGAGTTTGACACCCCTGCACAAGAAGATTTCTTGTATTAGTATGTGATCTGAACAATACTACATTTACCACAGTTAATCTCTATGCGCCTAATATGGGTCAACAGAAATTCCTTAACACTCTATTCAAAAAGGTCCAGCGATTGCAACGTGGGCGTCTATTTGTGTAGCGGGGACTTCAAAGAAGATCTCAACATGTCTCCTTCTATTCTTTGGCGCAATAGCACATACTTCTTATCCGTGAAACAAAGGAAACAAACAAACTCGAGATCAACTGGAACCGTTCTTGCAAGAATTTTCTAACCAGTGTGGACACTATTGTTTTCAATGTCTGGTGTGCTCATAAAGCGTACAGTAGAGGCACGTTGCTACAGTTAGCGACAAGAGAGAGGAGGAGGATGCAAGGTGTCGACTCATTGCTGTCACAAATTAAATCCTTAGAGGTACAGTACAATCTAAAACTTCACCCACTTCTACCCTTACTGAAAATCTTTTGTGGTGTAGGCAACAACTCCTGCTACTTCTGTTGAATGAACAGGAGAAAGCATTAAAGACTGCAAAAGCGACATTTTATGCCCAAGGTAACAGAGCAAGCAAACTCTTGGCCAGCATGCTGAGGACAAGGCATCCAAAGTCCTGGCTTCCCTTTGTAGTGGATTTGCTAAGGAATTCACAAGTCTCCCATCCAACTGATATTGCTAATGCTTTCCAGAAGTACTACTCCTCATTATACAAATTAAAGGATTATCCTACCACTGCCCAGCCTACGGATGCTGCTATCTCTGCATTTCTAGATACATACAACTTCCCAGAGTAGACCCCACCGTGTAAGCCAAACTGAATGCACCTATTACCTCTTCTGAAATCCTTTAATTTTTTTTATGGTCTACTTGAGTTGAGCCCAAATCTATGTTTGATTTAACCACTTTCCCACTGCTCACATTGCTGCTACTGCAGCAATGTGGCTCGTTATCGTCCAGTGACGTAGACCTACGTCGCTGGACTCCTCCCCCTGTAGGCGGCGCTCGTGCGCCGCCGGAGGCGCGCTCCCGCTGTTTTCAGTCACAGCGGGAGTCGGGCCAGGGGAGGAGCGGTCGCCGCCGCCGCTCTTCCCCGATCGTCGGGGAATCGAGTGAGGAGGTCCGCCCGCTTGTGTAAACAGAGCGGGCGGATCTCCTAAGTGACAGGCAGGGACAGATCGCAGTGTTCAGCATAGCTGAACATCCGATCTGTCCTTGTGTCACTCAGTCACCCCCCCCCCCCCCACACGTTAGTAAGCACCAGGCATACATTAACCCCTCCCTCTCCAATAAAATTAACCCCTTCCCTGCCAGTGTCATTTTTTACAGTAACAGTGCATATATATAGCACTGATTACTGCAGTAATGTCACTGGTACCCCCAAAAAAGTCAGTCAAGGGTCCGATCTGTCCGCCGCAATGTCGCAGTCCCGCAAAAAAAAATCGCATTTTTTTTTTTGGGGGGGGGGGGGAATTTCATATAAAAAAGTTAAAAATAGTTATTTTTTCAAAATAAACGCTCTTTTTTTTTATAGCGCAAAAAGTAAAAATCGCACTGGTGATCAAATACCACCAAAAAAAAATGGTGTTGTGGTGTACATGGCATGCTTTCCTTGTTGTTTCTCCTTTCTTTTCTTCTTCTTCTTTTCCTTCTCTTCTGTTTCAGTCTTTGTTTTCCCTAGTAATGGGGAATGTCTGTTCTTGGATGTTTTTCTCTTTTGAAAGCCCCTCTGTCCAGTTGAGAGAGATTATGAGTGGGCTTGGTTCTTAATACACTATATTGTCAAAAGTATTGTGACACCTGCCTATACACGCACATGAACTTTCATGGCATCCCAGCCTTAGTCCGTAGGAGTCAGTATTGGCCCATCCTTTGCAGCTATAACAGATTCAACCCTTTTGGGAAGGCTGCCCATAAGGTTTAGGAGTGTCTATGGGAATGTTTGACCATTCTTTCAGAAGCACATTTGTGAGGTCAGGCACTGATGGTGGAAAGAAGGCCTGGCTCACAGTCTGCGCTCTTATTCATCCCAAAGGTCTTCTATCGAGTTGAGGTGCACAAAGCAAGGTCCATAAAGACATGGATGAGCGAGTTTGGGGTGGAGGAACTTGACTGGCCTGCACAGAGTCCTAACCTCAACCTGATAGCACACCTTTGGGATGAATTAGTCCGAGCCAGGCCTTCTCGTCCATCATAAGTGCCTGACCACACAAATGCGCTTCTGGAAGAATGGTCAAACGTTCCCATAGACACACTCCTAAACCTTGTGGACAGCCTTCCCAGAAGAGTTGAAGCTGTTACAGCTGCAAAGGGTGGGCTAACTCAATATCGAACCCTATGGACTAAGACTGGGATGCTAATAAAGTTCATCTGCATGTAAATACTTTTTTACAATATAGTATATATTGTATTATGTATGCCTTATTTTCCTTACCTGAGAGCGGTGTGCTCATTATGTAATCCAATGGTGTGACACATTGTCAAATGCGATGTCCAGTTGTGTCTGGTGTATTTTATATTCTTTCTTTGTAAAAATTCAATAACATTTATTGGATCATAAAGATATGAGTGCCTATGAATCCCTGGCCATAGAGATGAAGCACCCATTTTCTTTTTGAAGTCTTTGCAATACGATGGACTTTATTTGCCTTCATGTTGCTGCACTTTGTTCTTAAAAATGGACAATACAGTTGACTGTTGTTACTGCACTTGTATTCATTCTCAGGCCTTTGGGCCCATGTACTGTATCCGCACTTTTTTTTTTTATTCAAATAAAGTACTTGTGGAATATATAAAGAAATGAGTGACCAGCAACTGTTCAGTATGAAGTGAGTCAAAGGTTTTATGAAGAAAAGCTTTGCAATGGTTTTTCCTGAATGTTAGAGTAAAGTAATGTATGTAGGAGATTGTTGACCCGGATCCATAATCCGTTTACCTTTGGACACCAGATATGTGGCATAGTGCCCTCCTGGAGGCATGCTCGGTAACACGTATAAAGTAGGCCAGATAGGCTGGTATAAAATAAGGCATAAGATTTTGTGTTTGGATTCCAAGCAGAAACAAGGTGCAGTCATTGAGTTCTTGATGAAGGAGGGATGCAGGCTGTCTGACATCCACAGAAGGCTACAGACAGGGCCGGACTGGGAATAAAATTCAGCCCTGGAAATATTTTCATACCAGCCCCATAGCATTATTATACCAGCTCAACAGCATGTCATTATATTCTTGTTCATAAAAAGGAAAACCATGCATTTTTAAGCACATCTGAAGAGTGTATTATAGATAAGACAGATATGAAAGCATATAGGGCTTTATATATATTAACTCCGGTTCAAAGTGGAAAAAGTGCCATACATGGTACAGGAGGTGGTCATAGGCTGTGTGGACATGGCACAGGAGATGTCAGAGGCTGCGAGCATTGTACAGGAGGATATGTCAGAGGCTGGGGGCATAGTACAGGAGGATATGTCAGAGGCTGGGGGCATAGTACAGGAGATGCAGGGGCTGCGGGCATGGTACAGAGATGTCAGGTTGCGAGCATGGTACAGGAGATGCAGGGGCTGTGGGCATGGTACAGGAGATGCAGGGGCTCTGGACATGGTACAGGAGATGCAGGGGCTGCAGGCATGGTACAGGAGATGCAGGGGCTGCAGGCATGGTACAGAAGATGCAGAGGCTGCGGCACAGTACAGAAGATGCCGAGGATGCAGACATGGTACAGGAGATGCAGGGGCTGTGGGCATGGTACAGATGATGCAGGGGCTGCGGACATGGGGCAGGAGATGCAGAGGCTGAGGCAGGAGATGCAGAGGCTGCAGGCATGGTACAGGACATGCAGAGGCTTCGGGCATGGTACAGGACATGCAGAGGCTGCGGCATGGTACAGGACATGCAGAGGCTGCGGACAAGGTACAGGAGATTCAGAGGCTGCGGGCATGGTACAGGAGATGTGGGGCTGCGGGCATAGTGCAGGAGATGTTGGGCTGCGGGGATAGTGCAGGAGATGCAGGGCTGCGGGCATGGTGCAGAAGATGTGGGGCTGCGGGCATGGTGCAGGAGATGCAGAGGCTGTGGGCATGGTGCAGGAGATGCGGGGCTGAGGGCATGGTGCAGGAGATGCGGGGCTGAGGGCATGGTGCAGGAGATGCGGGGCTGAGGGCATGGTGCAGGAGATGCGGGGCTGTGGGCATGGTGCAGGAGATGCGGGGGCTGCGGGCATGGTGCAGGAGATGCAGGGGCTGCGGGCATGGTACAAGCGAATCTCCTAAGGAGATGCAGGGCTGCGGAGTGGTCTTACCCATCGGTGAGGTGCCGTACATTTAAAAATGGCACCGCCCGGCGCCTTTACGTCACTGCGCATGTGCCCTCTGCCCGAGAATGGCCGCAGCGCTGGATGCACAGTGTACATGTTGGGCCGGCCGCAGCCATTTTTTTTTTTACAGGTGCCAGTGATGTTCAGGCAGCCCCAGGGAAATTTCCCGGTATCTCGGTAGGCCAGTCTGAATGTTAACAGAGATGACACCATTGACAACAGTCCCCAATGACAAGACATTGCTTATGTCAATGATGTCATCTCCATAAACATTCTGTAGCCTTCTGTGGATATTGGACAGTCTGCACCTCTCCTTCGTCAAGAACTCTGTGACAGCATGTCATTGCCTCTGCTTGGAATCCATTATTTATCTGCAATGAAAAAGAAAAAAGTTACTATGGAGAAAGGGTTACTCTACCAACGTGTGAAATTTGAATGACCTGCTGTATGTACAGTATGTTAATAAAAAACATGTCCCCTTTTTAATTCCGGTACAGCCCTTGTATCTTATACATCACTGTCTAATTAACGTATCCTGGAAATCCTCTTTAACTCCTTTAACCACATGCAATATTCAAACTCTGAATAGGTACAAGTGTCTTAAGCCCCCAAAACGCAATGGAAGTTTTATGTAAACATATGAATAATTACAGTATTTAGGCTATTTGGATCCTTTCAATATTTGGTCTGGTGCTCCTAATATGTTGTCTGTTTAGCCAATGGGGGATTTATTTCCTGTTTTCCTAATGACCACTGTCAAAAGGGCAGAAAATAATGAGAAATCTAACATTGCCCAGCTGCCACCATAATGCCTGGTACACAATAAGATTATCGCCCGCATGATCTTTTTTTTTTTTTGCATACTAGTCTCATATCAAAAATTAAAGAGGTTACTAAAGTTACGAAAAATCTTGTACGACAGAATAAAAATTTGAAAGTGATGTATTTTCGGACGACAACTGTACTGATTAAACAAAAATCGTATGATCTGGTATTGTACAAGAAAAATTTCCGTGCATGTCCCTTCGGATAATTCCGGATGAACTGTTGTGATCGACTCTCGAAAGCTGTGTACCAACGATCAGATTATTGTACGATGAATAGAAAGCGGTATTTTTCGTACAATTTTCTGCATACGGGCCATAACAGAAGGTGAGGGTAAATCTTCAAATTGGGACACCTGATTGTTCAATGTGAAGTTTTTCCTTTATTTTGAAGAAATTTCCTCTGACTTCTTGTTGTGTCTCCAGGCCAGAAAGTGAATTGATGTCTTTCCCAAAAAAAAAAAAATAATTTTTAATCAAGAATTAACTTTATTTAAAAAATCACATTATTTTGCAGTACAAGAATATAGTGCATCTGATATTTACAGCATGTCCAAAATCAGCCATTGACTCACCATTGCTCTAAACATTTCAAACTGATACAGGTCACATGTCATGTCATAGGCATAAAACAGATATCTCAGTAACAATTCAACTCAACTCAAACACTTTTTATTTGTGGAGGAATCACTTTTTATTTGTGGAGTAAGCATGGGCCTGATAAAAAAAACTCTATGCCATTAATTTACCAAAACAGGAGAATGCTAAAACTGGTGCACCTCTGCTGGAGAATGCTAAATCTGGTGCATCTCTGCACAGAAACCAATCAGCTTCCAGTTTTTTTTTATTTTTTATCAAAGCTTAATTGAACAAGCTGAAGTTAGAAGCTGATTGGCTACCATGCTGCACCAGATTTTGCACCCCCCAGTTTTAGTAAATAAACCCCATTGCATATTATTTTTAGCACCTTTTTGAACCTTAGCAATAATTTTGTACAAGGAAATACAATATGAAAAGCAGCTGTAAATAAATATATTGTTAAGTGTTTATAAAAATTGTTGATTTGTTGGATAGTGTGGATGTAGAGGTTATATTTTCACCCAAGATTCACCCATTTTTCACATCAGGTTTAATTAGAAAAACCATATCTCTCTTGGGTGAAAGTCCTGTGAAGTTTTGCGAAACTCTAATAAATAAACCACTAAGAGAATTTCATTGTTAGGGTTTACAAACAATTTAAAGTGTCTGTAATGGAACCGCGACCCCACAATGTGCTTGTGTGCTTCCGTCAGAATACCGCTTCCTTCAGTTTTGAACAGAGATATCAGATATTCTAGCCGCCCCCCATACAAAACTAGCCAATAATAGCTTGTATAATATCTGGAACTTTAATTGAACAAACTCACACCGAATATATACACCACCAGGTCAGGTGCCTGATTACATTATCCTATGCATATGAAATTGCGTACAGAAAAACATTAGTCGACAACACTATATGGAATATACGGTACTTACAGAACGTCCTTTTTAAAAAAAAAAAAGAACATTTCTAGATTTTTGCCCATATACATGGTGGGAAAGACTTTATTAAATCCTCCTCAATGCTAGCTTGGGAGTTGGATCTAAACAAAACTTTTGATGGCGAGGAATGGCGTAAGGCTATTGCCTTCACATTTAAATCCAAGTGTGTCAACCACTGGGACAATTATCTGAAAACCTTACATAGGAGTTACCTAACCCCTTTTAAATTATCTTGAATATTCCCGGCCACACAACCAGAATGTTGGAGACAGTGCGGTGCAGTTGGCAACTTGCTCCTTATACTATGGGGATGCAAAAGTGTGGAAGACAGGTGGTTGAGCTGATGACATTAGCATCTGCCATGAGTCTGACTCAGCAGTCCCCTATTGGCAATTGACAGATAGGCCTTTAACATGGATCCTAAGACTAGAGTCGCAGAGTCTGTGTGTCCTGAGGAGATGTGGACTTGAATCAAAAGTAACTTTACTCCAAGGGTCCCCCCAGCATACACCCCACAAAGAGCAATGTTCCCTCACAAGCCAGGGTCCATAGTCAGTAGGCAAGAGGCTAGCCTGCAGTCCCCTCCAAAAGCCCCTGTCCTGAGTGAGTTTGATACAGTGTCAATTCACGTTTGTACAAAAAATAAAAAGGTGAATTAACACCCTAAACTTTCCAAACTCACTGGTCTCCGGTGCACTCAACTCCGTGGGTGATTGGCTGTACCTGCCAAAACAGCTGGTACAGTGGTCCAGGGATTTGAAAGCCCCGCTCTTCTTCCCTTTTTTATTTTAGGGCTTCCTGTTGTCACCAGGGACGTGATCATTTTCCCGTTGTCACCAGGGACGTGACCATTTTCCTGTTGTCACCAGGGACGTGATCATTTTGACTTAAGCTGGGTTCACATGTATGCAAACTGAATGTGGGTTTCCCTGCATCCAATTCGCATGGCAGGCGAGCGTGACCGGCTCTCAAAGAAGCTGGTTTACACAGGTCCGGGACGGCTGCGGTCTGCATTCAAAAATGGTCCTGTGCGTCTTTAGCTCAGATTCAGGTGTGAATTCAGGCAAAAATTCAGACCTAATTCGCACCTGGACCGGTGAACAGGGACGCACTGTACCCCAGGCACGAACTCACAGCTGCATATGTGTGAACCCGGTCTAATCAAAATTGCTTTGATCCATCCTGGAAGCAATAAGGAAAGGAGAAGAGATGGGCATTCCAATCCCCAGACGGCTCATACGTCAATGATGTCATGAGTGTTCCCTCCCCTTTGTTACGTGCAACTATGGGGCATCTCCATCACGCAACTCATTGGGCAAGCTGACAGGCAATCATGTGGCAGCTTCCCACATATTGGAGAAAATTGGGTTTGAACCACGTTTGGATCCATACCTAGTTGTCACCCAAGGACAGAAAATGTGTTTCTGGCAGAAACACCAGGTAAAAATAAAGGACAGAGAGAAAACAAATGCAGTCACTACAGCTAAGAACTGGTTAGCTGCAATATATTACATTTTTGCACTTGGGTTCAGGCTAAATTCACACCAAGTTTTGTAGGACTGCATTGAGTGGTTATTCTATTGCAGTGTCATCAAAAGATTCGGTGTTCCCTACCTGGCTGGTTCATACCACCACATTGCAGTGGTGTGCACTTAAGAAAAGTATAGCAAGCCATACTTTTTTCCAGATCATCAAGACAAACCACCTCCTCGCACTGCATGGCGGCCAATAGAACTTTGTGAAATGGCACCTTGTGAGTGACATTTCCATGGATTTTATATACAAAGAAAAAATGAACAGTGCGCTGTACTGTGATTGGCACTTTGGCGTATTTCCACCACACACCAGCCGGTGCTTTGTAACACAATGGCCAGTGTGAATGTACCCCTAAATAAACTGTAACTTTATTCTAAAATGCTGGACATTATCATAGTTTGCACTGAAAGCAATGACATTGACCCCTTTCCCCCAGCCAATACCAACTAATTCACTCCAGTCGTTTTATCTGGTATGAAGGTGATATTGTGTCATTATTAACATTGTGACTCAAAAGCATTTATTAAGCATTGTGTTAAAACAGGCTTGATTACTTTTTCCTGTGTTATCTTTCATTGTATTCAATTCTATTGTATTCTGTCTTTGTGGCTTCTTCTTCTTCCCTTATTGGGCAGTATAAGGGGGAGGCTGATTAGTGGGGACTTCAGAAGTTGGGTATGATAGCAGTGCTGAGGCCATGGCATTTTTCTGAATTAGGAACACCTGGAAGAATGACACAAATACAGAAGCTATAATACAGACATCAAACTGTTTTAAACATCATTATACCTTAGCTATAGCGTATTTGAAAATTGACACATTAAAAAGACCAATAGGCTTATGATAATGACAACATACAGTATCTGTGTCTCATTTACTTAACGTCTCACTAAACCCACATCATAAACTATAATTATAATAAATGGTGTATCACATGCTCTTCATACTCACTCAGTCACTATGAGATTCATTTTCAGTATTCTGCAAAAAACCTGGTTGATCCCGCTGCTCTCTATCTCCCCCTTCTGTCCAAGTCCCCAGTTCAGCTAGGGATTTTGCCAGAGGCGTAACTAGAACCTTCAGGGCCCCAGTGCAAAAAACCATGAAGGCCCCCCCCCCCCCGGGCCCCTGACCATCAAGCCTGGGGCTCTTCCCACTGATCCTGGGGCCCTTTACTCTTGTTGTGGGGCCCTTTCACAAGAGTGGGCCCCCTTACTGCCATCTAGGGGCCTCCCCACGGTGGTGAAATGCCAGGGCCGGGCCGCAAGTGTGACCTTTGCGATCCTGGAAGTTCACCCAATGGTGTCAGTAGTTTTTATTTTTTGGTATTTTAATTGTATTATTTGTTATCATTTTATTTAATTTTTTTTTACAGTGTCACTGACTATGACTCTGTCCATTTAGAAAAAGAAGGAGCTGGTAAATTACATATTTACCGACCCCTTCCTGGTTCTCTATTGTGTCACATCCCCTGCAGCAGCCAGCAGGAGAGGGAGCACAGTGTGTGTGTGGGGGGGGGGGGGGCAGGGGAGCACACAGGGGCCCAGAGACAGAAGAACACAAGTGAACTGGATAGGAGGAGTGGCAGGGGCAGCATACAGAGGAACCAATCTCCTCCATTTTCCTCGTGCAGCTACAGGAGGTAAAAGGACAGTGATTTCTCTACATGCTGCCCCCGCCACCCCTCCTATCCAGGTTACAGGGGTGCCGCATAGGCCCCCTGGAGCATGGGGCCCGGTTGCAATTCCAACCCCTGTAGTTACGCCCCTGAGCATTTTGCACCTGTATATAAAGAGGAGGTATAGGTGGCGTTTTCTGTATAATATGTGCAATCCTTAAAAAAAAAAAATCAGACACTAGTGAAAAAAAGTTATACAAGGGATAAACTAAATGTAAAAATGTGTATGTGTGGTCCTATTGCACAAACCCCATATGAAAACAATGATAAGGTACAAACATAAAAAAAGCTTAAATACTATAATAGTGATCCACACTTATAAATTACTAGACACACTCTGTAATAATAAATACAGTGCTACAGAAGAGTGCTCTCCATGCAGAAATGTGCCAAAAAAAGTGCAATGTTCAAATGAGTCCATAAAACAATCTAATAAGTAAAAAAATTCAAAAAAATTGGTAACGTGCTATGGTGCAAAAAATATGTTCTCCAAGGTGCAGCATCAGTCTCTTGGTGATAAAAACAGGAGGTGAATCCCCTCGTGCTCCCCCCCTCAGCTCCACACTCACCAGAGGACTGAACCCCTGCCCAACAAATGGTATAATACACGATCCTGTATCTCCTCCTCCGTCTCACCGGGTCTGTTCAATGGGAATTCCCCTCACAGGGTATATGGACAAGAGAGGCAACTCATCATGTGAGTTCGCCGTAACAAATGCATTTATTTTAAAACCAGAAAACACATTTACAGCAGTTCAAGGAATATAAGCGGTCTGCAAAGTACACTTGGTCACTTACGTTTCTGAGTTTCTGATCCATGGAACGCACAGCGTTCAGGACATAGTGTACTTTGCAGACCGCTTGTATTCCTTGTACCACTGTAGGTGTGTTAGTGCATCTGACCCCTGCAGGGGTTCAGTCCTCTGGTGAGTGTGGAGCTGAGGGGGGAGAACGAGGGGATTCATCTCCTGTTTTTATCACCAAGAGACTGATGCTGCACCTTGGAGAATATATTTTTCGCACCATGGAGAATATATTTTTCGCACCATGGAGAATATATTTTTCGCACCATATAATTTTATCATTTTTTATGAGTTTTTTTACCTATTGGATTGTTTTATGGACTCATTTGAACATTGCACTTTTTTTTGCACATTTCTGCATGGAGAGCACTTTCCTGTAGCACTGTATTTATTATTACAGAGTGTATCTAGTAATTTATAAGTGTGGATCACTATTATAGCATATAAGCATTTTTCATGTTTGCACTTTATCAGTGTTTTCATGTGGGGGTTGTGCAATAGGACCACACATACACATTTTTACATTTAGTTTATCCCTTATATAACTTTTTTCACTTGTTTCTGTTTTATTTTCATAAGGATTGCACAAATTATACAGGTAGAGCCACCTATACCTCTTCTTTATTTTCATTTCCATACCCCACTAGGTGGGATATGTGAGGTTTGCTGCAGCCATTTTGTTCACACTGTAGTGCGGAACATTACCAATTTCAGATTTTGCACCTGCGGTGGCAACTCTGCACATGCTCAGTTTTCAGTGAGCTTCTATGCTGAGAATTTCCTCCCTATGACATCAGAGCAGCCAATGTGACTATAGAGTCACACATATGGGCGTATTATACACAGTGGTAAATGACAGCCCACTCCCTCCCTTTACCTTCACGCCCACTAACCAGCTAAACACAATGGGGGCAGGATACTATATGTAGATTGATGGAGGCTTCACCTTGCTTTTTATTCTAAGACACAGGCTGGAGGGGCGTGACACAGATTGTGACTGGTGGAAATCCGACTACACCATTATATTGCCAAAAAATAATAAAGATTTGTATGACAATCTTTAACCACTTACTGCAAATCGATGTAGCTCTATGTCGGCTGCAATAAGTGGGTGATGCCTACAGCTAGAGGCATCATCCTGGTACCATTATTTAGAGTCGGCTTTCAGGTGGTAACAACTGATGCGGCTCAGGAGCTGCTCGGTTGTTACCCCAGTGAGTGGGAGGAGACGCCCCCCCTCCTGCCGCTTTCCGCGGCTCTGCCCGGGTCTAGACAGGCTAGGAGAGAGTTGGGTCATGTGACTGCTGTATTAGGAAAAGGGTACTTAGATGTTTTTCTTATTAAAATAATTACAGTGCCATCATCCACATACAGAAAGAGATGGGAAAATGTCAATTAAATAGTGTGTGTTTAACATCACTTAACCACTTAAGCCCCGTAGGATTTGGCTGCTCAATGACCAGGCCCTATTTTGCGATTTGGCACTGCGTGAATTTAACGGACAATTGCACGGTCGTGCGACGCTGTACCCAAATTAAATTGATGTCCTTTTTTCCCACAAACAGAGCTTTCTTTTGGTGGTATTTGATCACCTGTGCGATTTTTATTTTTTGCGCTATAAACAAAAAAAGGCCGACAATTTTGAAAAAATAACAATATTTTTCACATTTTTTTTTATATGAAATTCTCAAAAAAAAAAAAAAAAAAAGAAAAAGTAAAAATCTAAATTTTCTAACATTTTAGGCCAATTTGTTTATTGCTACATATTTTTGGTAAAAAAATTGCAATAAGCGTATTTTGATTGGTTTGCTCAAAAGTTATTGCGTTTACCAACTACAGGAAAGATTTATGTCATTTTTATTGTTTTTTTTTTTAACTAGTAATGGCGGCGATGCAATTTTTTTTTTGCGGGACTGCGACATTGCGTCGGACAGATCAGACCCCTAACTGACATTTTTTACATTTTTAGGGGGACCAGTGACATTACTACAGTAATCTGTGCTAAAAATATGCACTGTTACTATAATAATGACACTGGCAGGGAAGGGGTTAACAGTGTGGGTGATCAAGGGGTTAAATGTGTTCCTAGGGGCGTGGCTTGTGGAATGACCATAGAGACCTGTGATCCTATCTAAAAGGTTCTGTGATCATTCCAGGGAGAAGAACGGTTGGCTGTGTTTACATACAACAGCTGACCGTTCTTCTCTCTCTCAGCGGGGAACAACTGCGGGGGGGGGGGCGTGGCTTGTGGAATGACCATAGAGACCTGTGATCCTATATAGAAGGATCACAGGCACTCTATGATCATTCAACAACGGGCTATAGCCATCAGCAGTGATCGCACTAAAATAAAACTGACAGGCTGGTTGTGCTGAAGTCGATCGATAGATAGATCAACCTCAGTATAACCAGCTTGCCCATGGATGAATCGAAATTCGACTGGTGCCTGCTGAACTGGCTGAATTTCATAGTTACATAGATAATCTGGTTGAAAAAGACACTTGTCCATCCAGTTCAACCAACATAAATAAAAAAATAATAATAATAGAAATTATTTTAATTCGTCTATGGCCGGCTTAAGGAACACACACCTTTTAATGTTTTTTTTTTTTTTTAATTGTCCCTCAATGTATAACTATTATCAATCATGTCGTCTAAGAATGTAGGTCCACGTCAATCACAATGTATGACGGCTGCCAACCCGCATAAACCCACACCTGACTGATCCAGACGCTTTCTGCGTGTCGAGTGACGTCTCTGGTAATCCCCACTGATAAAGTAAACAAAGGGGTGTGGTCACCCTGTGATGTCAGTGACCAAATATGGACATGGCCATATAAATGTAGTCAGGTGCCGGCTATCATAGTATGAATACAGTGGATCATTGCTGCAGTCTGCTCCTGTTTCCCTCTAGTTCTGCACTTAGATTGTTTGCATCACATTTCTGAGCCAAGAAGCAAAGGACTGTGGGATTTGTAGTCCTGTGTTCAGCCATAACTGGACTCCTGAGTCTCTCACAAGCTGCTAAGGGCGATTATGGGAGAGGCTATTTAATCACTTGCGGCAGGTTGGCCCTGTCCCGCGAAATGACATAGCTGTACGTGGGGGCGCGCACACGCCAGTTGACTACAGAGGGAGCCAAGCAGTGGGTCCGGTGGCTGCGATGTCCACTAGGCACCCGCGATCGTTCCCCATGGAGACAGAGCAGCGGTCTGCCGTTGTAAACACAGCAGACCGCTGTTCTGTCAATAATGAACACAGGGATCCTGTGTTCCTCTTATTTAGGAACACAGGTCTCTGTGGTTATTCAGCAAGCCCATCCCACACACAGTTAGAAAGCACCCCCTAGGGACACATTTAACCCTCTGATCGCCCCTGGTGATAACCCCTTCCCTGCCAGTGTCATTAGTACAGTAACAGTACAAATTTTTAGCACTGATTACTGTAGTAATGTCACAGGTCCCCCCAAAAGTGTAAAAAATGTCAGTTAGGGGTCTGATCTGTCTGCCGCAATGTCGCAGTTCTGCTACAAATCGCTGAACGCAGCCATTACTAGCAAAAAAAATGACATAAATCTTTGCCCTGGTTTGTAGACACAATAACTTTTGTGCAAGCCAATCAATATACTCGTATTGGGATTTTTTTTTTTTTTTTTTACCAAAAATATGAAGCAGATGACATATTGGCATAAAATGATAAAAGAAAAAGGGGATTTTTACATTTTTTTTGTATTGGGAATGTTTTATAGCAGAATGTAAAAAATATAGTTTTCTTTTTTTTTTTTCAGAATTGTCGCTCTTTTTTTGTTTATAGCGCAAAAAATTTAAAATTACAGAGGTGATCAAATACCACCAAAAGAAAACTATTTGTGGGGGAAAAAAAGCACATCAATGTTATTTGGGTACATCGTCACACAAAAGTATAACAGCCCGGAGTTTGAATTTTTATAATCTTTATGACTGCAGAAGTATAAGGGTTAAAGCCAGAACTGAACATTCAGTTTAACCACTTGACGACTGCCTAACGACTATTTACGTCGGCATTCAGCCCCTCACAGGCAAAGTGACGTAGGGGTATGTCACTAGCCTGTGAGGCTCTAGGGAGCAAGCGTGCGCCGCCGGAGGCGCGTTCCCGCTCGCTCACGGACCCCCCCGCGCGTGTGAGCAGCGGACCCGATGTCCGCCGGTCACTCGCGATCGTCGGTTACACCGGGAGAAAGGCAGGTGGCTAATGTAAACAAAGCCGCCTGTCATTCTCCCCTGTGTAACAGCAGAGATCATACAGTCCTGCTATGTAGGACCGTAGATCTCTGCTGTTACATGAAAAGCCACATCCAATCACAGTTAGAATCACGCCCCTAGGGACACACTTAACCCCCCCTTCTCCAATAGAGTTAACTCCTTCCCTGCCAGTGTCATTTTTACAGTAACAGTGCATATGTATAGCACTGATTACTGTAGTAATGTCACAGGTACCCCCAAAAGTGTCAAAAATGTCAGTCAAGGGTCTGATCTGTCCGCCGCAATGTCGCAGTCGTGCAAAAAAAAAAAAAAAAAAAAAGACAAAAATCTTTCCCTTAGTTAGTAAACGCAATAACTTTTGCGCAAACCAATCAAAATACGCTTTTTGCAAGTTTTTTTTACCAAACATATGTAGCAGAAAACAAATTGGCCAAAAATGTTAAAAATTTTTGATTTTTACATTTTTTTGGGGGGGAGGGGAAATTTCATATAAAAAAAATGTGAAAAATATTGTTATTTTTGCAAAATTGTCGCTCTTTTTTTGTTTATAGCGCATGATCAAAAAAAAAAAAAATCGCACAGGTGATCAAAAACCACAGAAAGAAAGCTCTGTTTGTGGGGAAAAAAAGAAAGGATGTAAATTTCATTTCGGTACAGCGTCGTACGACCGCGCAATTGTCCGTTAAAGTCACGCAGTGCCGAATCGCAAAATAGGCCCTGGTCAGGAAGGGGGTAAAATCTTCCGGGGCTTAAGTGGTTAAGGCCCCTTTCACACCATCAAGTCTGCCTGTCAGTTTTTCAGGCAGACCCAATCAGACCACCCATTGTTCTCTATGGGGCAGCGGATGTCAGTGGACATGTGTCTGGTGACACCCGCCAGGCATCTGATCCGATAAAGCTCCCTAAAAATAGACATATGGCGATACATTAGCCATCTGTCCAGCAGATTGGATGACAATCAGATGGAAATGGACATGCAGTCCATTTCCATCTGACAGCCCCATAGAGGAGAGCGAGCTTTGTCCGTTTACGCCAAAAACAAAAAAAGGATGGTGCAAACGCCTAGTGTATTACCTTTAACACCATAAAAGATTTATTGGAAATGCCAAAAACATACCTATAAACATGAGAAGATAAAAAGCATATCAGTCACAACTCCAGCATTGGGGAAATGAGATCACTGCAGTTGGAAAGCCGACGCGTTTCGGGAGACATGCTCCCTTTCTTAGAGCCCATGTGTCTGTGTACACTCTGCATAGTGGAGTGGACATGGACCTGTCATCCGCCCGCTCAGAAGGGATCAGTGGAGAGATCTCCCGCTGGGCAGGTGGATTCCGCTTGGACAGATCCGCTCCATCTGAAAGGGGCCTTAACCAGCTAAATATGTTTGAGGTGCATTAAAACAAAAGATGTGGAAGGGCTTACCCTTTGTTTTCTTTACAAAGCAGCCACAGCCTGAGTAGAAAGGCTGGTCCTCTGCCAGCATGCTGGGAAGAAGAAGGAGCCTTGCTCTCTGTGTGGAAGCGGTGCTCTCTCTGAAAAGGTCTAGCTTACCCCCTACTTAACTAGAGCTCTCCCTATGGATTGGAGAGCTCCAACTCTGGCTCAGCAGGGAGTGTGTGGGACCTCTGCAGAAAGTCCACTGCTTTCACACAGACAGCAAGGGTCCTTCTCTAGAGCATGCTGGTATGGGGCAGGATTGCCATATAGACTGTGACGGCTTTATAAATAAAATTAACTGTAAGCGGCCCCTCCCCTTCCATTGCAAGCTTAAAATGCTTGTCATGTCTAGGGGGTAGAGGAGTTTAATTAGCCTTTACACACTGGGATGTAAAAAATAAATGTAGCTTCTACAAAATGCCATGCAAAATGAAGGCCTTTTTTATTTTCAATCTTTATTTATTTATTAATTACATCCAGAAATAAAACAAAAAAAAATGAACATTCATAGGGAAAAAAAAAAAATGGTGCAACATTTGTCGTGAACCACAAATATTCAAACAGCTTCACAGTTAAACTATTATCCAGTATGCTGAAGAAAATAAAGCTCCAAGTTGCTTTAATGAAAAGGTCATGACCAGGTCGGGACAGCCCAACCCCGACACCGCCGCTTAACTGTAAATGTGGCAGCGGGGCCTGTGGCCCCCGACCAAGATGACTGGCCAATAAATGTGCCCACAAAGTCGCCATGAAGGGGCTGCCCCATTGAGGTGCGGGTCAAACCGCGTCAGGTATTGGAAGCATACGTATTGATAAACCACCCTCAAATGAAGGCCTTTTTTAAGCTTCTTGATAGTGATAACCAGGTTCACTCCCCTGACCATTATATATTTGTTATAATGGAATATTTTCTGCTATTCTCAGAGGTCAGTAAGTCACCTTGCCACCACTGGAGTTCTTAGATGCCGCTATTGTGAAAGATCCCGCAATGATGTGCTGTTAAAAAACAAAGAATAATTAAGTGTTATAATGATGTAGCACCTTCCTAGGTAGGTGCTAGGAAAACACATTTGTGGCTCTGTTCTGCTTCTCAGGAGAGCCAGATCTGTTAGTTTAGGTGCGCTAATCAATCAAATTGTGTAAAAGTTCAAATGAAATCACATGAATGATATCAAACATGAAAGAAGGGTCTGGAATAAAACCGACCAAATGTGCTTAAGGGTCATACATAACAGTGAATAAAATAAAAAACTGCTGGTACAAATAACATTGATACACAAATATTGCCGTGAATTCACCAGTGAATATCAAAAAATTTGGGTGACAACACAAATGAAATCGTGACAGAAACAGTCCCAAATAATATACAAAATGAAATCCAATTGACAATGTCCGTGATGAGACCGCTGAGTTAAGATGAGGAAGCCAAGTGAATAGTGTTCAGTATCCCACCACCAGCATAGCTTCTTACCAGAAAGATGAATAATAAGGGCATGTAAATGAGAAGATCCACTCCAGAGAACACACACCAAAAGCAAGCAAAAGGGATATCCACTAATGCCTCCCGGGTGAGGTGGGAGGAGGTAAGCCTCTTACCAGATTTAAATATGTGTAGGGCTGTAATCAAACGAACACTCATCTCCTTACTAGAATGTGACAATGGATGGATCCCTGATGGGTAATCGCTGCTCTTGTCCTCAATAAAAATGGGGAAAGAAGAGGGACCGCCAATAGTGCATTATCATAGATACCATTTATTGAAGAGTAAAATTGCACTTACATGCATGAAGACAATACACGCTTTCGGTCACCCTTGCGGGATTACAGATGACAGCAGTCGCCTGCAGTGCGGACCGCTGTATTACGCTGTGAGTGATGACGCGGCGCCTCCTCTCTCTAGAGGCACATGGAGATGAGTGACGCTTGCAAGAACCCTGTGACAGGTATCCAGCCATATAAATAGTTAAGTAAGGAAGGGCACTCTCATTTAAACACTAAGTACTAAGACACAAAATTCATATAAATCCCAAAAATGTGTCCTATTTCTCTCAAAGTGGCCCTCTTACAATACCAAAGCTTTAAAAACGAAAAACAAACACAAGGGCGCACTGGCCTAGTGCATTATCCTCTACAAAGATTTGTTCAAATAAAAGGTATAAAAATACTCACAAACGAGTTCTTGGTAAAAGCACATCAAATAGATACGTTGTCATCCGCATCAAGATCAAAGGCCAAACCCCTGAAGCTGGAAAGGCTTACGCGTTTCGAGGCTTAGCCTCTTCCTCAGAGCCTTCACGTTCCAGTAGTTTTAAAAATTGCTTTTATTTTGTTTTCATTTATTTTATTCTGCAACTTTCATTAACATAACTCCCATTGATCCTGCCATGAAGACGCTTATTTGGACCTGTTATAGGGTGATAACATCCCTGTATACTGCAATATCAGTGTCACATGCTCCCCTGGTAGAGACTACAAGTGGTGGTGCCCACACACTTTGTGCAGGTATGGTCCACTGTTGCCAGTAGGGATGATCGAACGGTTTGAGTCGACCATCAGTTCGACCCGAACATTGGCTGTTCGAAATTCGGCCGAATTTCAAACTTTTTGCCGGAAAAGTTCGGAATTCGGCGACCAGAATGGCCCAAAATGCCTGGGTCAGGAAATGGGCTTAAAAAGCCTGTGATTGGCCCAGAAACATTAGGAAAAGCTGATTGGAGTGACTAGGGGGTCCAGAGGCCAATCATTAGTGAATACGCCCCCCAGTATATAACCTAGCCCCGCCAAATCTCTAGCACACTAATACAGGGGCTGTGGAATAGAGTGCAAGCATTAGTGTTACTCCTGCTGTTCTTTTAGTGTGAGGAAAGGGATATGCAGTGTAGTTAGTGTTCTGTATAACATTATAGTTAGATTTAATAATTTCGTTTCTGTAGGGACAGTAAAAGTGTTAGGGTGACCGTAGTGACCAGACCCTGCCATACCAAGGTGACCCTAATGAAGTTTAGCTGACTTAGCCTGCCATACCAAGGTGACCGTAATGAAGTTTAGCTGACTTAGCCTGCTGCCATACCAGGGTGACCGAACTCAGGGTGACCATAATGTAGTTTAGGGTGAACTGACTCTGCTATGCCAGGGTGACCGAACTCAGGGTGACCGTAATGTAGTTTAGAGTGAACTGACTCTACTATGCCAGGGTGACCAAACTCTTCCATGCCAAGGTGACCGTAATGTAGTTTAGGGTAAATTGACTCTGCTATGTCAAGGTGACCGTAATGTAGATATATATATATGGAGTCAAAAGACACCATTTTGAAGCCCTAAAACCCAATAAATGCCCCTAAAAAGTGCCTAGGGTTCTGGGTCATGCAGCTTGTTTAAATGACACTTTCATTAGGATTTAGGTTTTCCCTGCCCACAGCTTGCTTAACCACTTGCCGACCGCCCGCCGCATATATACTGCGGCAGGCAGGCTCAGCTGCGCGAATCGCCGTACCTGTACAGCAGTTTGTGGGAGAACTCCTGGGGGAAGAGCGCGTGTCCCCGCCTCCTTGCATCGGCCCCCACTACGCAGCAGGGATGCCAATCCACGAGGCCGGCGGCTGCGATTGCTGCTGTGCACCCGGTATCGCTCCCCGCTGAGAGAGAACACTGGTCAGCTGTTGTAAACACAGCAGACCGTTCTTCTCTCTGAAATGATCACAGAGCGCCTGTGATCCTCCTATATAGGATCACAGGTCTCTGAGTTCATTTCACAAGTCCCTCCCCTTTAAAAAGGTTGGAAAACACTCACCTAGGCTCACACTTAACCCTTTGATCGCCCCTGGGTTAGCCCCTTCCCTGCTAGTGTCATTAGTACAGTAACAGTGCATATTTTTAGCACTGATTACTGTAGTAATGTCACTGGTCCCCCCAAAAGTGTCAAAAATGTCAGTTAGGGGTCCGATCTGTCCGCCGCAATGTGGCAGTCCCGCTAAAAATCGCCACCATTACTAGTAAAAAAAAAAGAATGACATAAATCTTTCCCCTAGTTTGTAGACACGATAACTTTTGCGCAAACTAATCAAAATGCACTTATTGGGATTTTTTTTTACCAAAAATATGTAACAGAATACAAATTGGCCTAAAATGATGAAAAAAATTGATTTTTACATGGGGGGGGGGGGGGGGAATGTTATATAGCAGAAAATGAAAAACTGAATTTTTGTAAAATCTTACCTGTAAAATTCCTTTCTCTGAGTCCTCCGACAGTCGCCGCCTCTTCATATTCGTCACTATTGGGGTTATTGACCTTTGCTCCGTAGGAGTAGCTAGGCAACAGAATATGTTAATATCAAAGCTCTTAGCATATCCCCACCCTAGGGGGTGGTCCCCTCAGTCAATACCCTCCTGCTTCCTGCATTCCTACCTCAGTTTCAGTAGCATAGCAGTAGAGTACATAAACAAACCCCAAAAGAGGGGCGGGGGCGGCGACTGTCGGAGGACTCAGAGAAAGGAATTTTACAGGTAAGATTTTACAAAAATTCAGTTTTCTCTTACGTCCTCCGACAGTCGCCACCTCTTCATATTCGTCACTATTGGGGACGTCCCAAAGCAGTGTAGACCTGAGGGGTGGGAAAAAAACGCAGCCGCGCCTAAGGCAACGCAGTACCCACATTAGAAAAAAAGGAACGTTACCAAAGGAAGGAAACCAACTGGGCAACAGGAAAAAAACTTGCTCAACAGGAGCAACAACCCAGGAAGAACAAGTAACCTAGGGATAAAAACATCCCAACAGCCAAGGACCCAAAAATAAGGGACCCTAAGGCACTGCCGCACTAAGAACCTTGCGGCCAAAGGAAGCATCTGCCGATGCCTGAACATCCACTTTGTAGAATTTTGAGAAGGTGTGAACGGACGACCAAGTCGCCGCCTTACACACCTGGGCCACAGAAGCTCGATGATGACAGGCCCAAGACCTACTCAGAGATCTGGTAGAGTCCGCCTTCACAGGCATGGGGGGGAACTTTCCCCTTCAAAGCATAGGCCTGTTCAATGGTCTGTCTGATCCATTTGGCGATGGTAGAAGCCGACGCCGCCATGCCCTTCCGAGGTCCCTCTGGAAGGACAAATAGAAAATCAGTTTTGCGAAAAGACTCAGTCGACGACAGATAAACCCTGATCGCCCGAACAACATCCAAGGAGTGCAAAGCCACCTCCTTTGGATGTTTAGGCTTCGCGCAAAGCGAAGGCAAGACAATGTCCTCATTAAGGTGAAATTCCGAAATCCTTTTCGGAAGAAAAGATGGGTTAGGTCGCAAGACCACCTTATCCAAATGAACCACCAAATACGGAGATCTGCAAGACAAAGCTGCCAGCTCCGACACTCTGCGAGCCGAAGTGATCGCCACCAAAAAAGCGTCCTTCTTGGACAACATAGACAACGAGATCTCCCTGATCCTTTCAAAAGGAGCATGTTGCAACACGGACAGAACAAGGTTCAAGTCCCATGGAGGCAAAGGCTCCCTCCTAGGAGGGACCAGATGTCGCACCCCTTGAACAAAAGTGCTAACCAAGGAATTAGACGCCACAGGGCGTTGAAAGAGAACGGCCAGCGCAGAAATCTGACCCTTAATCGTGGCCAACGCCAAACGCTGGTCCACGCCCGTTTGAAGGAAAGCCAACACTCTTGATACCGAATACGAGCGAGGGGAATACCCCCTGGACTCACACCAGGCAAAATAGGCCTTCCAAGTACGGTAGTAAACCTTCCCCGAAAGAGGTCTTTCTAGCCTTGATCAAAGTGTGAATGACCTCAGGGGAGAGACCCCTATCCTTCAGGACCTCGCTTTCAACAGCCAGGCCGTCAAAGCCAGCGACTGTAAAGCAGGATGGAATATCGGCCCTTGAGACAGGAGATCTTCTCGAAGAGGCAGACGCCACAGAGCGTCGATCGCCAGATTCACGAGATCTGCGTACCAAGACCGGCGAGGCCAGTCTGGCGCCACCAGAATCACCGTGTGCGGTTCCGAGGCTAACCTGCGAAGGAACCTGGACAGCAGCTGAATCGGCGGAAAGGCATACCTCAGACGATACTGATGCCAGGGAGCCACTAACGCGTCTGCTCGAGGATCGCGCGTCCTTGCCACGAACCTTTCCAACTTGTAGTTTAGACGAGACGCGAACAGGTCCACATCTGGTGAACCCCACTTCGCGCACAACATCTGGAAGACATCCGGGTGAAGGGACCATTCCCCCTGGTCCAGGGTCTGGCGACTCAGATAATCCGCCTGCCAGTTCTCCACCCCCGGAATGTGAACTGCCGTTATCGCCGGGACGTGTGTCTTGGCCCAAGACAGAATGTCGGCCACTTCCCGAGCCGCGCGGGCACTCCTGGTGCCCCCTTGGTGGTTGATGTAGGCCACCGCAGTGGCATTGTCTGTCTGCACCCGAACCGGACAGCCCTGCAGTCTGTCCGTCCAACGCCGAAGGCAGAGATTTATCGCTCGCAATTCCAGAATGTTGATCGGAAGGGAGGATTCCTCCTCCGACCAAGTTCCCTGGGCGGACAGAACGCCCAGAACACCACCCCAGCCCGACAGGCTGGCATCCGTGGTGATCACCGTCCACGAGAAAGGGCGAAAAGACTTGCCCCCCGACACCGCCGGGGACTGCAGCCACCACAGAAGATCCCTTCTGGTGCGATGGCTCAATGAAACCTGGAGATCCAGAGATTGCGGTCGCCCGTCCCACCTGGACAGAATCTCCGCTTGGAGACCCCGCGTGTGAAACTGGGCGAAGGGAATCGCCTCGAAAGCCGAGACCATCAACCCCAGACACCTCATACACGTGGGACGAGCACTGACGGTCCCTGAGGGACCTGACTTCTTCCTGAAGCGTCCTGAGCTTGTCTTCCGGCAGGAAGACCTTCGCCTGAACAGAGTCCAGGATCATTCCCAGGTAGGGAAGACGAACCGACGGACACAGCATCGACTTCGGAAAATTTATCGTCCAACCAAACTCCTGTAGAGTCTGCATCGTGACGGACAGGTCGTTCACCAGACCCTGACTGGTCGCAGACCGAACCAGAATGTCGTCCAGATACCCCAGGACAGAGATGCCCTGAGCTCTCAACAAAGCCAGAACCGGCGCAAGCACCTTGGTGAACACCCGCGGAGCCGAAGCGAGACCAAAGGGTAACGCCACGAACTGGTAGTGATCCTCCGCAATGGCGAATCGAAGGTACCTCTGGTGACCCTCGAAAATGGGGATATGAAGATACACATCCTTCAGATCGATGGACGCCATGAATTCCCCCGGAACCAGGGCAGCCACCACCGAGCGCAGGGATTCCATGCGGAACTTGCGAACCCGCACAAAGCGGTTCAGAGCTTTCAAGTCCAGAATTGGACGTACCTTGCCCTCCTTTCTGGGCACAGTGAACAGATTTGAATAAAACCCCGGGAACCTGTCCCGAAGAGGCACCGGAACCACCACGCCCTGGGCCCGCAAGTCCCGCACCACCAGGTGCAGATCCTGCAAGCGCTCCGGAGATAGCTGAAGATTCGAGGGAAAAAATCTGCTCGCCGGCCGAGAGAGAAACTCGATCTTGTATCCAGATCGAACGATTTCCTGAACCCACCTGTCCCGAACACGGGCCAGCCAGGGTTGAAGAAAACCGAGCAAACGTCCCCCCACCCCAGAACTGGGTGAGGGCGCCCCTTCAGGCCGCATTGTTATGGGCAGTGGACCCGGACTGGCCCGACTTCTGCTTACCTGCCCACGGCTTCTTCTGGGAGCCTTGGCCTTTGAAGGGCTTGCCCTTATAGTACGACCGAAAGGCACGAAAGGACCCATGAGAGGGTCTAAATGAGGTAGTCTTCTTACCACGAACAACTTTAGACTTGCGAGTCTGGGGTAAGAGCGTGCTCTTACCCCCGGTAATTCCCTTTATCAGAGTATCCAAAGAATCGCCAAAAAGGCGAGATCCCGCATAGGGCAAATTAGCTAAAGTCTTGCGAGAAGCTTGGTCAACAGACCAACACTTTAGCCATATCAGACAGCGTGTCAACACCACCACACTTTGGACGCACGCAGCCAAAGGGACTAAATCCAAGTCCGCATCACACAAATACATGACACCCTGATGAATTTGATCCACCATAGCCAAAGTTGTCGGCGGGGCAGAGTCAGCCACCAGGATGCGCCTGAGCACCTGCATCCAATCCGCGACAGCCTGGGCTGCCATAAGGGAAGCAAAAATAGGTTTCAGCATGGAACCAGTAACCGTACAAGTATGACGGGCAAGAGATTCTAATCTCCTGTCCGTGGGGTCCCGGAACACCGGGGTATCCTCCGCCGGAATCGCAGTAGACTTATTCAAAATAGCCACCGCGTGATCCACCTGAGGTGGTACACACCAACGCTCATCAGTAGTGGGCGTAAAGGGGTAACGCAGCTTGAACCTACTCGGCACAGCAAAAGGCTTCTTTAAATTGCGCCATTGCTCATCAACAGCGCGCTGAAATTCCGCAGAGCAAGGAAAAAACCTGCGATGTTTTGCGTTTCCTCTGCGTCCCATAAGAGGACAGCAAAGCAGGAGGACATGGTTCCTCCTCCAAATGCAGCGTGTGCTTGATAGAAGCAACCAACTCATCCATGAGTGCAAGCTCTTCAGACGAGCCAGGGGGGGAATTATCAACCCTTTCTACCTCAGCCTCCCCCTCAGACCCCACAAGGTCTAGAGATGAACGGGACCCTGAGAAGGGTCCACCAGCCATAGCAGCCCCATCGCCCTCTGAATCAGAGGAAATTGACACTCTGGGCCGTTTTGTGGATCGATCAGCCACAAGCATCTGCACCTGAGCAGCTAGGTTTGCCACAATAGCAGCCAAATCAGCCCCCTCGGGGGAAGCAGCAGCCCCTTGGCCCCCCACCAGGGTGGGAGGAAACTTGCTTTCCTGAGAATCCATGCCCCAGTGTTTTAGGAAAAAAAGGAGTACTGCCCCTTTAAGATCACGGCGAGCGTAGCCCACCGCACCCACCGAACACACTGACCCCCACAGGGAGAAGAATACTAGGCAAGGAATACAGGAATATGGAAAGGTAAAACCTGGAGAGATCACACAGGCTGCTGCACCGAGCGCTGTCCCAGAGCAAAAGGAAGTGATGCAAGACTGACCGCCCCTATAAAGCCTATGTAAGGCTACACAAACATGGCCGCCGGCAGGGGACTTCACAGGTAGATAGAGAACAGAGCTGACATGTGGCCTGAGCGATCGCCGCGCTTACCACACAGGACCGGCCACCTAAGCTTGCTGCAAAAAAATGGCGGACCGCAGCAGCGGTCGCCGCACAGTATGCCCAAAACATGTCTCACAAGCATGTCCCACACAGCATACCGCATGTCTCACAGATAACACAGCTTGTCACACAGAGCAGAGCAGGAGAGCCCCCCCCCCCCCTTGCAGCCCACAGAAAGGCAGCTATACCTGACAGGGAGCTCAACATATTACACAGACATGCAGGGTCCCACAGTCCCAGACTGACACCCAAAATAGACAGGTCCCCACACAGAATACACTTACCATCCGGATGACGTGGGGAGCCCGCACAAGCGATCAAACCGCTGCACTAAGGACAGGGAGAGTAGCAGCCAGGACGCAGTGGAACTGCGGTGCGAAACCGCAAATGGCGTCCGGTGAGGTAGCCACCTCACCGCAGCATCCCAGCAGCAAACAGGGATGGGTCATTCAATATGCCAGGGAAACCTGAGCTGAACGCTCGATGGCAGGCTGGGAAGCCACTGGCCCTGAGAACCCTGAGGATCCTGGAAAGCCAGCCCGAGACCCAGCACCGCACGATCATCTTCATCCGAAGAACTAACTAATGCTGAAAAATAACAGCTAAGTAAAAGAAAGAGAGAAATACTTGAAATAAAATCAAAAAAAAGGATAGAAGGCTGAGACTGAAAAGCCCCAGCACAGGAACCCAGCTAACTCCTAAGCTAGGCAAATTGAAACTGAGGTAGGAATGCAGGAAGCAGGAGGGTATTGACTGAGGGGACCACCCCCTAGGGGTGGGATATGCTAAAAGCTTTGATATTAACATATTCTGTTGCCTAGCTACTCCTACGGAGCAAAGGTCAATAACCCCAATAGTGACGAATATGAAGAGGCAGCGACTGTCGGAGGACGTAAGAGAAAATAGTTTTTTTTTTCCCAGAATTATCGCTCTTTTTTTGTTTATAGCGCAAAAAAAAAAAAAAAAAAAAAAAAAAAAAAAAAAAAAAAAAAAATCGCACAGGTGATCAAATACCACCAAAAGAAATCTCTATTTGTGGGAAAAATAGGACATTGATTTTATTAAGGTACACGACTGCGCAATTGTCCGGTAAAATAACGCAGTGGTGAATTACAGAAAATGGCCTGGTCATTAAGGGGGAAATCCTTTCCGATCCAAAAGTGGTTAAAGCCTTACCAATGCATAATAAAAGCCTGCTATACAGTCTGCTGTGCTGTCTGGCAGAGGTGTATGAACCCCAACTGTTAAAAAACATTTAGGAGAAGTAATGAGAACATTTGATACTTGATAGTTACTTTCTATATATCTCTATATTGAAACTACCAACATCCAGGCGATAGTTACTTTCTATATATCTCTATATTGAAACTACCAACATCCAGGCGCTAAGAGGATGTAATTGAGGGTGTGAAGCCGAAGAAAGGTCACTAACCCAGCTGCTCAGACTATTCCACATGAAGTTGTGGAATGACAATCCAAAAGAAACACACAACTCAGAGCGCTATATGAAAAATGACCACAAGATGGTGCTATAATGTATCGCTATGACAGTTCTCTGTGGTAAGATCTCATAAATAAATCATATGTTCAAATAATTCAAAAATAAATAAAATGTTAATTTCAAATTCAAAGACGACATCATGAGCCTTGTAGGGTAAAATATTTTACAACGGTAAGCTTGTGTAAGCCTGTATGATGTGGGAAGAGCATAAGATGTTGCATACCAGCCCATGGAGGTGGAGGAAACCCAGGAGGACTGTTGTATGATTCAATCGATGATATGCCCAGGGGAACTTAAGGGGGGCTCCAGGGGGGGTTCCCACCAATGGATGGATAAGGGGATCAGTGGCCTACAAAGCGCTGGAGATGTCACAGCGGGCTTGAAGCGACCAATTAGGAACTGCTGGAGAGTTGGGAGGATGCCACACCCACTGGACCAAAACAAGGCTTGGATGGCATGCTACCAGGTTACCCTCATAGGTGGGGTTTCCTCCACCTCCATGGGCTGGTATGCAACTTCTTATGCTCTTCCCGCATCATACAGGCTTACACAAGCTTACAGTTTTAAATGATTTTACCCTACAAGGCTTATGATGCCGTCTTAGAATTCTAATAAACATTTAATTTAATCTTGGATTATTTGAACATATGATTGATTTGTGAGATCTTACCACAGACAACTGTCATATCGATACATTACAGCACCATCTTGTGGTCATTTTCCATATAGCGCTCTGGTTTGTGTTTCTTTTAGATATCTCTATATTGCCCAACTATAAGAGAGAATGATGAATGACTACAATGGGATCATTTGAGAAAAAATATCCATGTGTGGCTGTCTTCCAGCTTGCTATACACATACTGGCTGGGCAGAAATACAAATACTGTGGCAGGTGAACCCATTCATGTTTTTGTATTTTACAAGTGTATTTAGCTGGTTGAGAAAAAAATTTAACTAGTGCGCTCGGTAATTAAATGGAATAGAAATCAACACATCCAATAAAAAATGTTGAAAAAAAACAAAAAATATACAGGTGAAAAATAAATGTGCAACACCTCAAAAGTAAAGGGTGATGACATGCATTATACTAAAATATAATATAAGGTGAATAATTAAAAAAATAATTAAATGTGACACGTGAATCTTCACTGAAGTGTTCCATATATTATATATATCCTTTCTTAAAGGTCAGCAGGTTCAGACATCCCATGTAGCACAACGTGACCCAAACAATGCAGTGTGATGGCTCCTTACCGACTTTCCAGCGAAAATTAGCATATAAGTCTACATCAAATCACTGGAAAAAGGTCCACGAGCCACAGTGTCGTCCCAACACTCAATGTGACACCACGTGTTAACAAAATAAACGTGCCTCTTACCAAATAACCATAAAGGAAAGCTTGGAATAAAGGGACCACAGTGGGACCGCAGAGATGGATGAAGGTGGGTTAAGCTGTTACTATCCACACAGGCGGCCTCGCAGGGGCTCTCTCATATAAACAGATGCTGCTCCCATACAGTAAACCTCATAGGCGCTGGGTAATAGACTACAGCACTGTGCCATTAACAGCTAAACCCACCTTCATCCATCTCTGCGGTCCCACTGTGGTTCCTTTATGGGAATCATTATTCCAAGCTTTTGTTTATAAATAGATATATACATATATAAAACTCCAAAGTGACTGTGCACTGTGTGCAAAACTGCAAATTAACTATATCAGTCCTTCATGCATATATCGTGACTAATCACAAGTGAGTCAATAATGTTCAATTGACTTAAAAAGTGTTCTTATGCTTGATAGGTGACAATACTTGGTGTAAACTTCTGTGGGATAATCCAAAAAAGTGCTCCCTGTGCTTGAAGAGGTTGTAAACCCATACAACTTTTTTTTTTTGCAAACTGAAAGAGAAACACATAATGAGCTAGTATGCACAGCATACTAGCCTATTATGAAATACTTACCTTAGAATGAGCCCCGCCGTGCCGCCCGCTTACCTGTATGACGGGCGACATGTCCAGTATCTGATTGGCCGGATGCCGCGGTGACGTCACTCCCACGCACGTGCGTGGGAGCCGACAGTCACGGCACCAGCGGCCGTTCCTTCAGAGCGCATGCACCAGTGATGTCACTGGCTGCATGTAAGGTAAATATCTCCTAAACGGTACATGTTTTGGAGATATTTACAGTACCTATAGGTATTCTTTAATATAGGCTTACCTATAGGTAAAAGTGTCAGAGGAGGGTTTACTTCCTCTTTAATAAAGTGACCATGAACAACACTAGATATAAGCTCCAGTGGGATTAGTGCATCTATGTTGCCTCCACCGCAATCACAGCCCACTTACCAGATGACCCCTTGAGTACCAGATGACATACTGAAGTATGTACTGTGACATACTGAAACAGAGCATGATCCCCTCCTATCGGAGACTGGGCCGCAGGGCAGTATTCCAACATGATAATGACCCCAAACACACCTCCAAGATGACCACTGCCTTGCTAAAGAAGCTGAGGGTAAAAGTGATGGACTGGCCAAGCATTTCTCTAGACCTAAACCCTATTGAGCATCTGTGGGACATCCTCAACTCGAAGGTGGAGGAGCACAAGGTCTCTAACATCCACCACCTCCGTGATGTCGTCATAAAGGAGTGGAAAAGGACTCCAGTGGCAACCTGTGAAGTTCTAGTGAACTCCCATGCCCAAAAGGGTTAAGGCAGTGCTTGAAAATATTGGTGGCTACACAAAATATTGACACTTTGGGCCCAATTTGGATATTTTGACTTAGGGGTGTACTCCCTTTTGTTGCCAGCGGTTTAGACATTAATGGCTGTGTGTTGAGTTATTTTGAGGGGACAGCAAATTTACACTGTTATACAAGCTGTACACTCAATACTTTACATTGTAGCAAAGTGTTATTTCTTCAGTGTTGTCACATAAAAAGTTATAATAAAATATTAAAAAAAATGTGAGGGGTGTACTCACTTTTGTGAGATACTTAATATATTAATATACACACACACAGGGCAAAAACAAAAAAACAGAAAATTGAATTGGAATGACGTGTGATGATGAAACCAGGACATGTGTATGTGTATACCTGATACGCATTGGGAAGGACAAAGGACAAAATTGTTCACCAGATCAAGTATGCTATAGATGACGGTTATGATTGGTGATTTATCCTTGACCACTTACGGACCGCCCACTGTGTATTTACGAAGCTACTTTGATGTTAATTACCGGGGTTATGGCAATGTACATGGTAATCTCTGTACATTGCAAGGATTTTAACAAACATTGTTGCAGATTTCTAACGTTTATTGTTCTGAAGAAATCATTGTTTGTTCTTCTGTGCCTCTGTGATGAGTGGGTCAAATGGGAGTGGTTTCATAATTATCTGTCAGCTGTGGCAGCTGCAGGGCTCTAATGAGGAAATCCGCTGGACCTGCATCCCTTTAGACATGTTCCTATTGGGAGTATCTCACCAAAAATGAAATTTTGTTGCAGGGGATGCCAGAAATCTGACTTGTATCTTATGCATACTTCTGGGAAAATTGGTGAGCCAATCACACAAGCAGGACATTTTTTTTCTGGGGTGTGGTCAGTACACAATCTGTGTACAAAACAGCTTCAGGTAGCCATATTGCATTGCATTTTCAGAAGATTGCAGATTGAAAAGGAAAAGTCATTTTTAATAACATTCAATTACAATATGAATGTGTCACAGTTGTATACGCTATATTGTTTTTTCTTTATTTGCTATTTTATTCCCCCCACGAAAGTGCAGTTACCCTTTAAGGGAGGGCTCCTTTCTCGACCAGCCCTGCCAAAAGGGGGCTACAAGGGCAAGAAAGGAGTTTAAAAAAAAAAAATACGTCAAGTTCTTCCACCTCAGATTCGCTCACCCTTGTCTTTATGGACCTTGCTTTGTGCACTGATGCGCAGTCATGTTGGAACAGGAAGGGGCCATCCCCAAACTGTTCCCACAAATTTGGAAGCATGAAATTGTCCAAAATGTCTTGGTATGCTGACGTCTTGAGTTCCATTCACTTGAACTAAAAGACCAAACTTACCCCTAAAAACAACCCCACACCATAATCCCCCCCCCCCTCCACCAAATTATTTAGACCAGTGCACAATCAAGGTCCATAAAGGCATGAATGAGAGAGTTTGGGGTGGAGGAACTTGACTGGCGTACACAGAGTCCTGGTCTCAACCCAAAGGGACACCTTTGGGATGAATTAGAGACTGTAAGGCAGGCCTTCTTGTCCAACATCAGTGCCTGACCTCACAAATGCGCTTCTGGAAGAATGGTCAAACATTCCCATAGACACACTCGGACTACTAAACCTTGTGGACAGTCTTCCCAGAAGAGTTGAAACTGTTATAGCTGCAAAGGGTGGGCCAACTCCATATTGAACCCTACTTACTAAGATTGGGATGACATTAAAGTTCATGTGCGTGTAAAGGATGTGCGTGTAAAGGCAGGCGTCCCAATACTTTGGTGATATAGTGTATGTCAACAATGACTGTCTGACAGGACTGGACTCACCTTAGCAACACTGTTATTCATATAATCTCTACCCTGGTCTTCTATCATTTTCTTTGCAAGGTAGACATGAATACCCTAAGACAGAAGGTAGAGTGTTAGAGTTACAGTACTGTGCAAAAGTTATAGGCAAGTGTGATGAAATGCTGTAGTAAGTAAGAACGCTTTAAAAAAATATACAGTATATTTTCAAATCTTTTTATCAATTTACAAAATTAAAACGTAATATAAACAAAAAAAGAGCGTAAATTTTGAAAAAAACAATACTTTTCAAATTTTTTTCATATGAAATCCCCCCCCCCCCAAAAAAAAATGTAAAAATCAAAATTGTTTTAAATTTTTGGCCAATTTGTTTTCTGCTACCTATGTTTGGTAAAAAAAAAAAATCACAATAAGTGTATTTTGATTGGTTTGCGCAAAAGTTATTGCGTTTACTAACTAAGGGAAAGATTTCTGTCATTTTTGGTGTTTTTTTTTTTTAACGAGTAATGGCGGCGATATGCGATTTTTTTTGCGGGACTGCGATATTGCGGCAGACAGATCGGACCCTTGACTGACATTTTTGACACTTTTGGGGGTACCAGTGACATTACTACAGTAATCAGTGCTATACATATGCACTGTTACTGTAAAAATGACACTGGCAGGGAAGGGGTTGACACTGAGGGTGATCAAAGGAGTTAATGTATGCCTAAAAGTGATTGACTGGGGGGGGGGGAAGGGAAGGGCTCTGTGATAGGCACAGAGAGATCGGGGTTTCAGCTTAGCTGAAACTCCTGATCTCTCCCTGCCTGTCTGACAGAAGACTCGCCTGCTTAGTTTACATAAGCACGCAGGTCTTCTATCAGTTTCTCAGACGACTGCGGGAGGCCAGCGGTAATTGCCGCCGCTCCTCCCATGGCCCACCTTCCGCTGTGTCTAAACACCTCATGCCTCGGCCTCGTGCACAAAATCACATAGACCTATGTGATTTTGCGCAGCCGAGCCGCCCTGCCCCAGTAATACTGCCGCAGTAATACTGCAGTTGCTGGTCAGCAAGAGGTTAAAGACCCCCCAGCATTGGTGTCAGTGGATGAAATAAAGACCCCCAGCATTGGTGTCAGTGGACTCATTAAAACCCGCAGCACGGATGACATTGAACGCATTAAAACTCCCAGCATTGATGTCAGTGGACGCATTAAAACCCCCAGCATTGATGTCAGTGGACGCAATAAAAACCCCAAGCATTGATGTCAGTGGACGCAATAAAAACCCGAGCATTGATGTCAGTGGACGCAATAAAATCCCCCCCCCATCATTGATGTCAGTGGACGCAAACCCCCCCCCCCCCATCATTGTTGTTAGTGGACGCAATAAAAACCCCCAGCATTGATGTCAGTGGACGCATTAAAACCCCCAGCATTGATGTCAGTGGACGCAATAAAAACCCCGAGAATTGATGTCAGTGGACGCAATAAAAACCCCGAGCATTGATGTCAGTGGACGCAATAAAATCCCCCCCATCATTGATGTCAGTGGACGCAAACCCCCCCCCCCCCCCCCCCATCATTGATGTTAGTGGACGCAATAAAACCCCCCAGCATTGATGTCAGTGGACACATTAAAGATGCCCAGCATTAATGTCAGTGGATGCATTTATAGACCCCCAGCATTGATGTTAGTGGACGCATTACATCACCCCCCCCCATCATTGATGTCAGTGGACGTATTTATAGACCCCGCAGCATTGGTGTCAGTGGACGCAAAAAAGATCCCCACCATTGATCATCAGTGCACACATTAAAACTCCCCGGTATCGGTGCCGGCGGACGCATTAAAAACCTGGTCAAGAAGCCATATAAGGTCATATGTATAGCTTATACCTTTCTGATGTAAGGCTTGAGGAATGCAGGATGACCAAGCCCACCCTTCCCCTTAAAAGGTGAAATCACTGTCCAAACAATGGATAAGCGAGCCCTTTCTCCTCAGGAATGTGAATGTCATATTGTTGCTTACAAGGGTGTTGGCCAGGGGTGTTTTTTTCCATTTACAAGTCTAAATACCACTGCCCAAACTGGTAAGACTTTAGTCTCACCCAGAACAGCCATGAGGCAAGTGTCTGGTCCTCATTACCTGTGCCATGTTGCATAATAGCAAATGGGACTCCATGGAAGGAAACGTCTTTAGTTAAGTATTCTTGTTAGATTTTCTTTATCTTTATCTGTCATTACTTTTAATAAATGTTATACTTTTAAGTATGTGTGTGATCTCTCTTTGCACATATTGAACACAACCCCAAAAACATGACAAAACAAACCCCCAGCATTGATGTCAGTGGACGCATTAAAGACCCCCAGGATTGATGTCAGTGGACATAATGACCCCCCAGCATTAATGTCAGTGGACGCATTAACCACTTAAGCCCCAGCCCTATTTCGGACACTTTTTGTTTAAAGTTAAAACCAGTATTTTTTCCTAGAAAACTACTTAGAACCCCCAAACATTATGTATATTTTTTTAGCAAAGACTCTGGAGAATAAAATGTCGGTCATTGCAAAACTTTTTGTCAAGCGGTATTTGCGCAGCGGTCTTTAAAACGCCATTTTTTTGGAAAAAAATTGAAAAATCACATTTCACTGCATTTAAAAAATACTAAACAGTAAAGTTAGCCCATTTTTTTTTGTATATTGTGAAAGATGATGTCACGCCGAGTAAATAGATACCCAACATGTTACGGTTTAAAATTGCGCCCCCCCGTGGGATGGCGACAAACTACGGTCAATAGAGATCTCAATCTGCGACGCTTTAAATTTATTTAACGGTTACCAGTTTAGAGGTAGAGTGTAGCTCTTTTTTCTAAATTATTGCGCACGCTCCGGCGATCGCGGCAATACCTCACATGTGGGGTTTGAACAGCGATTAAATTGCATATACGTTTCTTTTTGTGCGCGAGCCAACGGTGACGGGGGCGGCAAATTTATTTATTTTTTTTTCCTATTTATTTATTTTTTTTAAACTTTATTACAGGTTTTTTAAAAAAAAAAAAAAATCTGATCACTTTTATTGCTGTCACAAGCAATGTAAACATCCCTTGTGACAGCAATATGTGTGACAGGTACACTTTATGGAGGGATCGAGGGTCTAAAAGACTCTAGACCCCTCCACTACACTTCCCTGTATGCAAAACGCCAAAAACGGCATTTTTGCACACAGCCGTTTTTTAAATTTGCCGCCTTTTGCAGCACAGTAACCCGGAAGTGACGTCATGGACGCCGCCTCCGGGTTACGTCATTGGAGCCCCGATCTATGCCGTTTCCGGCATTCATCGGGACTCCATCCAGCCGGCGGACGTGCCGGCTGAGTGCTCTGGGCTCCCGGTGGAACGGGAGCCCCGGACAAAGCCACGGAAGGCGGCGGGAGGGGCGTCCCCTCCCGCCCCCCCCCCCCGGGTAACGATCGAGCGGCTCCCGAGCCGCATCAGTCGTTACCGACGGAAAGCCGACCGTCGGCTTCAAACCACGGTACCGGGATGATGCCTCTAACTAGAGGCATCATCCCGGTATAAACCCGCAAAGTGTACCGACGTATCGGTATGTTACTATGCGGTAAGTGGTTAAAGAACCCCAGCAATGATGTCAGTGGACGCATTAAAGACCCCCAGGATTGATGTCAGTGGACATAATGACCCCCCAGCATTGATGTCAGTGGATGCATTAAAGACCCCCAGGATTGATGTCAGTGGACATAATAAAGACCCCCAGCATTGATGTCAGTGGACATAATAAAGACCCCCCAGCATTGATGTCAGTGGACGCATTAAAGACCCCCAGGATTGAGGTCAGTGGACACATTAAAGACCCCCAGGATTGATGTCAGTGGACATAAAAAAGACCCCCATCATTGATGTCAGTGGACGTATTAAAGAACCCCAGCATTTATGTCAGTGGACATATTAAAACCCCCAGCATTGGATGCATTACAACTCTCCAGCATTGATGTCTATTGATGCATTAACCACTTCTGGACCCGAAGGATTTGCCCCCTTAATAACCAGGCCATATTTTGTGATTCGGCACTGCGTTAATTTAACGAAGAATTGCGCAGTCCTGCGACGCTGTACATGAATAAAAATGATGTCCTTTATTTCCCACAAAAAGAGCGACAATTCTGAAAAAAAAAAAAAAAAAAAAAAAAACAATATTTTTCACATTCTGCTTTATAACATTAGCATTTTTTAACATTTTAGGCCAATTTGTTTTCTACTACATATTTTTGGTAAACAAAAATCACAATAAGCGTATTTTGATTGGTTTGCGCAAAAGTTATCGCGTCTACTAACTATAAGATTTATGTCATTTTTATTTATTTTTTTTACTAGTAATGGTCACGATCTGCGATTTTTAGCAGGACTATGACATTGTGGTGGACAGATCGGACCCCTGACTGACATTTTTGGGGGGACCAGTGACATTACCTCAGTAATCAGTGCCACAAATATGCACTGTTACTGTGCTAATGACACTGGCAGGGAAGAAGTTAACACTGTGGGTGATCAGGGGGTTAAATATGTACCTAGGAATGGGTTTCTAACTGTGGGGGGGGGGGGGGGTGTGGCTTGTGAAATGATCACAGAGACCTGCGTTCCTATAAAGCAGGATCACAGGGGCTCTATGATCATTCCAGGGAGAAGGAAGGCCGGCTGTGTTTACAACAGCTGACCGTTCTCTCTCAGCGGGGAACAATCGCGGGTGTCAAGACGGCAACCGGAGCCGCTTGCCCTGTGCATCGGCTTTCCCGCTGGCGAGCGCTCGCCCTCTAGCTGCCTGCGCCTGAGCGACATATAGCTACGGCGGTTTGCCCAGGAGCGGCTGCCTGCCACAGTATAACTGCGGCAAGTGGACGTAAATTGGTTAAAGACCTCCAGCACTGAGATCAGTGAAGGCAATAAAGACCCCTCCCCCCAGCATTGATGTCAGTGGACGCATTAAAACCCCCCATTATTGATGTCAGTGAACGCAGTAAAGACCCCCAGGATTGATGTCAGTGGACATAATAAAGACCCCTCATCATTGATGTCAGTGGACGCATTAAAGACCCCCCAGCATTGATGTCAATGGATGCAGTAAAGACCCCCATCATTGATGTCAGTGGATGCAGTAAAGACCCCCATCATTGATGTCAGTGGATGCATTAAGGACCCCCAGCATTAATGTCAGTGGACGCATTAAAACCCCCAGCATTGGTGCCGGTGGACACATTAAAACCCCCAGCATTGGTGCCGGTGGACACATTAAAACCCCCAGCATTGGTGCCGGTGGACACATTAAAATGCCCAGGATTGATGTCAATGGATGCATTAAAACCCCCAGCATTGGTGTCTATTGATGCATTAACCACTTCTGGACCGGAAGGATTTGCCCCCTTAATAACCAGGCCATATTTTGTGATTCGGCACTGCGTTGATTTAACGAAGAATTGCGCAGTCCTGCGACGCTGTACATAAATAAAAATGATGTCCTTTATTTCCCACAAATAGAGCTTTCTTTTGGTGGTATTTGATCACCTGTGCGATTTTTATTTTTTGCGCTATAAGGCCCCGTTCACACTGGGGCGATCCGACTTCCAGGGGCGACCTCCGAGGTCGCGGTGCGAGCAGCGCGCCGCGACCTCGGAGCGGCCGGCACGGACTTCATAACATTGAAGTCTACGCAGGTCGCTCCGGGTCGCCCCAAAGAAGCTCCGGACCCTTTTTCTAAGTCGGAGCGACTATTAGAAGGGGTCCGCAGCTTCTCTATGGAAGGCGACCTACGGCGACCTGTGAGGCGACCAGGTCGCCTCACAGGTCGCCCCAGTGTGAAGGGGGACTAAAACAAAAAAAAAGAGCGACAATTCTGAAAAAAAAAAAAAAAAACACAATATTTTTTACATTCTGCTATATAACATTCCCCAAAAAAAATTTAAAAATCTATTTTTTTTTTACATTTTTGGCCAATTTGTTTTCTGCTACATATTTCTGGTAAACAAAAATCACAATAAGCGTATTTTGATTGGTTTGCGCAAACGTTATCGCGTCTACTAACTATGGGAAAGATTTATGTCATTTTATTTTTTTACTAGTAATGGTCGCGATCTGCGATTTTTAGCGGGACTACGACATTGCGGCGGACAGATCGGACCCCTGACTGACATTTTTGACACTTCTGGGGGGGACCAGTGACATTACTACAGTAATCAGTGCTAAAATATGCACTGTTACTGTACTAATGACACTGGCAGGGAAGGGGTTAACACTGAGTGATCAGGGGTTAAATGTGTACCTAGAGGCGTGGCTTGTGAAATGATCACAGAGACCTGTGTTCCTATATAGCAGGATCACAGGGGCGCTATGATCATTCCAGGGAGAAGGAAGGCCGGCTGTGTTTTCAACAGCTGACCGTTCTTCTCTCTCAGCGGGGAACGATCGCGGGTGTCAGGCGGCAATTGGAGCCGCTTGCCCTGTGCATCGGCTTTCCCGCTGACGAGCACTCGCCCCCTAGCTGCCTGCTCGTGAGGCAGGCAGTCATAAAGTGGTTAAAGACCTCCAGCATTGAGTTCAGTGAACGCAATATAGACCCCCCCCCCCCCCCAGCATTGATGTCAGTGGATGCAATAAAGACCCCCAGCATTGATGTCAGTGGATGCAATAAAGACCTCCAGCATTAATGTCAGTGGATGCAATAAAGACCCCCAGCATTAATGTCAGTGGACGCAATAAAGACCCCCAGCATTGATGTCAGTGGACGCATTAAATAACCCCAGCAATGATGTCAGTGAATACATTAATAGCCCCCACCATTGATGTCTGCGGATGCATTAAAGACCTCCAGCATTAATGTCAGTGGATGCATTAGAGACCCCCAAGCATTGGTGTCAGTGGACGCTTTAAAACCCCTCAGCATTGGTGTCAAGGGACTCAGTAAACCCCCCCTCCCCCAGCATTGGCATCACTGGACGCATTAAAATCCCCCAGTATTGGTGTCAGTGGATGCATTTAAGATCCCCTAGCATTGGTGGCAGAGGCTGCATTATTAACCCCTAGCACAGGTGCCAGTATTATTAAACCCCTCCCCCACATTAACCCCAGCAATGATGTCAGTGGATGCATTAAACCCCCCCCCCCCCCCCAGCATTGATGTCAGGGAAGGCATTAAAATTTCCCAGCATTGATGTCTATTGATGCATTAAAGACCCCCCCCCCCCCCCCAGCACTCATGTGCAGGTGGACGCATTAAAAACCCCAGCATTGGAGTCAGTGGATGCAATAAAGACCCTCAGCACTGAATTCAGTGGGCACAATAAAACTCCCAGCATTGATGTCAGTGGATGCAATAAAGACCCCAAGCATTGATGTCAGTGGACACATTAAAACCTGCAGCATGGATGACAGTGGATGCATTAAAACCCCCCAGCATTGATGTCAGTAGACGCATTGAAGACCCCAGCATTGCTATTAGTGGACATAATAAAGACCCCCAGCATTGATGTCAGTGAAGGCAATAAAGACCCCCAGCATTGATGTCAGTGGATGCAATAAAGACCCCAAGCATTGATGTCAGTGGATGCAATAAAGACCCCCAGCATTGATGTCAGTGAAGGCAATAAAGACCCCCAGCATTGATGTCAGTGGATGCAATAAAGACCCCAAGCATTGATGTCAGTGGATGCAATAAAGACCACCCCCCCCCCCCCCCAGCATTAATGTCGGTGGATGCATTAAAGACCTCCAAGCATTGGTGTCAGAGGCTGCATTATTAACCCCTAGCACAGGTGTCAGTATTATTAAACCCCTCCCCCTACATTAATAACCCCCAGCATTGGTGCAGGTGGACGCATTAAAACCCCCAGCAATGATGTCAGTGGATGCAATAAAGACCCTCAGCACTGAATTCAGTGGGCACAACAAAACTCGCAGCAATGATGTCGGTGGACGCATTAAACCCCCCAGTTTTGATGTCAGTGAACGCATTAAACCCCCCAGTATTGATGTCAGTGAACGCATTAAACCCCCCAGTATTGATGTCAGTGAACGCATTAAACCCCCCAGTATTGATGTCAGTGAACGCATTAAACCCCCCAGTATTGGTGTCAGTGGACGCATTAAAGATCCCCCAGTATTGATGTCAGTGAACGTATTAAACCCCCCAGTATGGGTGTCAGTGAACGCATTAAACCCCCCAGTATTGATGTCAGTGGACGCATTAAACCCCCCAGTATTGGTGTCAGTGGACGCATTAAAACCCCCAGTATTGATGTCAGTGAACGCATTATACCCCCCCCCCCAGTATTGATGTCAGTGAACGCATTAAACCCCCCAGTATTGATGTCAGTGAACGCATTAAAACCCCCCCCCCAGTATTGATGTCAGTGAATGCATTAAACCCCCCAGTATTGGTGTCAGTGAACGCATTAAACCCCCCAGTATTGATGTCAGTGAATGCATTAAACCCCCCAGTATTGATGTCAGTGAACGCATTAAACCCCCCCCCAGTATGGGTGTCAGTGAACGCATTAAACCCCCCCAGTATGGGTGTCAGTGAACGCATTAAACCCCCCAGTATTGATGTCAGTGGACGCATTAAACCCCCCAGTATTGGTGTCAGTGGACGCATTAAACCCCCCAGTATTGTTGTCAGTGGACGCATTAAACCCCCCAGTATGTCAGTGGACGCATTAAACCCCCCAGTATTGGTGTCAGTGGACGCATTAAAACCCCGCAGCATTGATGTCAGTGGACGCAATAAAGACCCCCAGCATTGATGTCAGTGGATGCAATAAAGACCCCCCTCAGCATTGATATTAGTGGACATAATAAAGACCCCCCAAGCATTGATGTCAGTGGATGTAATAAAGACCGCCAGCATTAATGTCAGTGAAGGCAATAAAGACCCCCAGCATTGATGTCAGTGGATGCAATAAAGACCCCCAGCATTGATGTCAGTGAAGGCAATAAAGACCCCCCTCAGCATTGATGTCAGTGGATGCAATAAAGACCCCCAGCATTGATGTCAGTGAAGGCAATAAAGACCCCCCTCAGCATTGATGTCAGTGGATGCAATAAAGACCCCCCTTCAGCATTGATGTCAGTGGATGCAATATAGACCCCCAGCATTGATGTCAGTGAAGGCAATAAAGACCCCCAGCATTGATGTCAGTGGATGCAATAAAGACGCCTAGCATTGATGTCAGTGAAGGCAATAAAGACCCCCAGCATTAAGGTCAGTGAAGGCAATAAAGACCCCCAGCATTGAGGTCAGTGAAGGCAAAAAAGACCCCCAGCATTGATGTCAGTGGATGCAATAAAGACCCCCCTCAGCATTGATGTCAGTGGATGCAATAAATACCCCCCTCAGCATTGATGTCAGTGAAGGCAATAAAGATCCCCCAGCATTGATGTCAGTGAAGGCAATAAAGACCCCCAGGATTGATGTCAGTGGATGCAATAAAGACCCCCAGCATTGATGTCAGTGGATGCAATAAAGACCCCCAGGATTGATGTCAGTGGATGCAATAAAGACCCCCAGCATTGATGTCAGTGGATGCAATAAAGACCCCCAGCATTGAGGTCAGTGAAGGCAATAAAGACCCCCAGCATTGATGTCAGTGAAGGCAATAAAGACCCTCAGCATTGATGTCAGTGAAGGCAATAAAGACCCCCAGCATTGAGGTCAGTGAAGGCAATAAAGACCCCCAGCATTGATGTCAGTAAAGGCAATAAAGACCCCCAGCATTGATGTCAGTGAAGGCAATAAAGACCCCCAGCATTGATGTCAGTGAAGGCAATAAAGACCCCCAGCATTGATGTCAGTGAAGGCAATAAAGACCCCCCTCAGCATTGATGTCAGTGAAGGCAAAAAAGACCCCCAGCATTGATGTCAGTGAAGACAATAAAGACCCCCAGCATTGATGTCAGTAAAGACAATAAAGACCCCCAGCATTGATGTCAGTGGATGCAATAAAGACCCCCAGCATTGATGTCAGTGGATGCAATAAAGACCCTCAGCATTGATGTCAGTGAAGGCAATAAAGACCCCCACCATTGATGTCAGTGAAGACAATAAAGACCCCCAGCATTGATGTCAGTGAAGGCAATAAAGACCCCCAGCATTGATGTCAGTGGATGCAATAAAGACCCCCAGCATTGATGTCAGTGAAGGCAATAAAGACCCTCAGCATTGATGTCAGTGAAGGCAATAAAGACCCTCAGCATTGATGTCAGTGAAGGCAATAAAGACCCCCAGCATTGATGTCAGTGGATGCAATAGAGACCCCCAGCATTGAGGTCAGTGAAGGCAATAAAGACCCCCAGCATTGAGGTCAGTGAAAGCAATAAAGACCCCCAGCATTGATGTCAGTGGATGCAATAAAGACCCCCAGCATTGAGGTCAGTGAAGGCAATAAAGACCCCCTTCAGCATGGATTACAGTGGATGCATTAAAAAACCCTATAGCATTGAGGTCAGTGGACGCATAGAAGACCCCCAGCATTGAAATTAGTGGACATAATAAAGACCCTCCAGCATTGAGGTCAGTGAAGGCAATAAAGACCCCCAGCATTGATATCAGTGTACATAATAAAGACCCCCAGCATTGATATCAGTGTACATAATAAAGACCCCCAGCATTGATGTCAGTGAAGGCAACAAAGACCCCCAGCATTGATGTCAGTGGATGCAATAAAGACCCTCCAGCATTAATGAAAGTGGACGCAATAAAGACCCCCTAGTATTAGTGTCAGTCTATGCAAAAAAGACTCCCAGCATTGATGTCAGTGGACGCATTAAATAACCCCAGCGTTGATGTCGGTGGATGCATTAAAGACCTCCAAGCATTGGTGTCAGAGGCTGCATTATTAACCCCTAGCACAGGTGTCAGTATTATTAAACCCCTCCCCCACATTAATAACCCCCAGCATTGGTGCAAGTGGATGCATTAAAGACCCCCCAGCATTGGTGTCAGTGGATGCAATAAAGACCCTCAGCACTGATGTCAGTGGGCACAATAAAACTCCCAGCAATGATGTCGGTGGACGCATTAAACCCCCCAGTATTGGTGTCAGTGAACGCATTAAACCCCCCAGTATTGATTTCAGTGGACGCATTAAAGATCCCCCAGTATTGATGTCAGTGAACGCATTAAACCCCCCAGTATTGATGTCAGTGGACGCATTAAACCCCCCAGTATTGATGTCAGTGAACGCATTAAACCCCCCAGTATTGGTGTCAGTGAACGCATTAAAGATCCCCAGTATTGATGTCAGTGGACGCATTAAACCCCCCAGTATTAATGTCAGTGAAAGCATTAAACCCCCCAGTATTGATGTCAGTGGACACATTAAACCCCCCAGTATTGATGTCAGTGAACGCATTAAACCCCCCAGTATTGATGTCAGTGGACGCATTAAACCCCCCAGTATTGATGTCAGTGAACGCATTAAACCCCCCAGTATTGATGTCAGTGAACGCATTAAACCCCCCAGTATTGATGTCAGTGAACGCATTAAACCCCCCAGTATTGATGTCAGTGAACGCATTAAACCCCCCAGTATTGGTGTCAGTGAATGCATTAAACCCCCCAGTATTGATGTCATTGGACACATTAAAGATCCCTTAGTATTGATGTCAGAGGCTGCATTATTAACCCCTAGCACAGGTGTCAGTATAATTAACCCCCTTTCCCACATTGGTGGTCAATGGCATTGAAATGTAACCCATTCCATGACCACCAATGTGGGGGGAGGGGGTTATTAGTACTGACAGTACCACAAGTGCAGAAGAGGGGAGGTGGGTTAAAATTAGTGGCGATCGACGGATATCGTTTTTTTAATGCCGATACTGATGTTTTGGTGATCGGATATTGGTATTTGTTTTATTCTTTTTTTTTTTTCTGCAGGTACTCCTTGTGGAGGGATATGGGTGTCTAAAAGACCCAACCCCCCCCCCCCCCCCCCAGCACCGACAAGCATTCAAAACACCAAGTTTGGCTGTTTTGAATGCAGTCAGTTTTTTTTAATTCGGCGTCGAGTACCCAGGGGGATGGAGAGCACAAGGGGAGAGGGGGGGGACTGGAGAGCACTGTCTGGGGGGGAACTGGAAATCACTGAGGGGGGAGCCAGGGAGCTGGAGAGCACTGGGGGAGCCAGAAAGCAAGGAGGGGGGGGGGGGAAGAGATGAAAAGCACTGTGGAGAGCTGAAGAGCACCGGGGGGGGGGGGCTAAGAGCACGGGGGGGACTAAATGCACTGCGGGGGACTAAGAACACTGGGGGGGTGCGGCTAAAGAACACTGGGGGGGCTAAAAAGCACTGAGGGGGGGCATTATTACATTCAGAGTATAGCACTGGTACAGGTAGGTGTCCTTCCGGGTCCGCAGTTTGCCCTTACTGTCAGTCAGTGGCCAGCAGCAGCCGAGGAGATGACCCAATCAGGCAGCGGGGAGGGCCGGCCGCAGTTTGCCTGGAGACACTGTGACTGGCTAGCAGCAGCAGTAACAGCCGGGAGATTATCAACCAATGAGGCAGCGGAAGCGTCACTGGAGGGCGGGCCGGCCGCATGAACGTGATGAGGCGGGGGTGCGGTTACCGAAACGGTTACCGCCCCCTTCCACGTCATCATCACTATGTTATGTGTGCTATGGGGTATAGGAGAGGGGTGGGTCTGAGGAAGAGGGAGGTTCTAAGGAAAGGGGGGGGTCAAAAGAAGAGAGGGGGTGAGGAAGAGAGGGGGTGAGGAAGAGAGGGGGTGAGGAAGAGAGGGGGGTTCTCTACTAAGACAGATAAATTATTTTTACTGCACAGCCTGCAAAGGGGAATTAGTGACAAGGGACAATAATGATCCTGAAGACCCCTATATATCTAACATCAGCTCTTTTTATTGGAAATATCACAATGGGGGTACAGGGTCAGAGCCAACAGCCCCCCCCCCTCCCCCACCCAGGCACCATAGCAGCTGCATGGACTGTGGTGGCAATTGTTACTTCACTGCATACAAAATCCATGAGACCCCCTCTTTTCAATCAACGGGTGTCCTCATTTCTGAGCATACATCCCCTCCCCCACCACTATTATTAATGCATAAAATATATTTTTAAACTCATTTTATTGTTGGCTATTTTTAATTACAATGTATTTTTACTCATGGATTTTCATAAATATACATTAAAAATTATTGTATAAGTGCCGGTTCACATTTCTGCGATGCGGGAACGCTGCGAATATACAGCGTGTTCCCGCATCGCATACGCACCCCTGGCAGTTCACACTGCCATATGCGATACACTGGGGGTGTCAATTAAAAGTTAACGACACCCCCAGATCAGATGGCATATCGCAGTGCAATCTATAAGTTGGCACAGAATCGGATCACACTAGTGTGATCCACCATGCCATCCGATTCTGCTGCTGACCAAAAAAAGAGTCCTGTGCGAGATGGGTGCGATTGCGGTGGGAATTCAGTCATACAATCTGTATGGGTGAATCTGCAGCGCACAGAGATGGCATGTTATTTTAGGAGCGCTCAGAATTACATGCCATCTCTGTGATGGCAGAAATGTGAAGCGGCACTAAGCCAACATTTATGGTTTTGCTGTTGTTTTGGATAAAGTGGTGAAGGGTTCGTCCAGAGGGGGGCTTTAGCAGAGAAATGCTTTATAAATGCAAGAAAGTCATGGAAATAAAAAAATAAGATGAAAATGTAGAAAATAAATGTCTGCTTTCATGGTAAAATAAATCAATAAATAAAAAGAGAAAAGACTGACAGGCTGATGGGAAAAGCACTGATATATTTACTGGGAGACTTTACCAAGGATTACCAATGACATTTTCTGGGCTCCATATAATATAAGCCTGGGGGGGGGGGGGGGGTAGGTGAGGAGATGGGGGGGGGGGGTAGGTGAGAAGATGGGGGGGGTAGGTGAGAAGATGGGGGGGGGTAGGTGAGGAGATGGGGGGGGGGGGGGGTAGGTGAGGAGATGGGGGGGTAGGTGAGAAGATGGGGGGGGGGGGTAGGTGAGGAGATGGGGGGGGGGTAGGTGAGGAGATGGGGGGGGTAGGTGAGAAGATGGGGGGGGGGGGGTAGGTGAGGAGATGGAGGGGGGGGGGGGGGGTAGGTGAGGAGATGGAGGGGGGGGTAGGTGAGGAGATGGGGGGGGTAGGTGAGGAGATGGGGGGGGGAGGTGAGGGGATGGGGGGGGAGGTGAGGGGATGGGGGGGGAGGTGAGGGGATGGGGGGGTAGGTGAGGGGATGGGGGGTAGATGAGGAGATGGGGGGGTAGGTGAGGGGATGGAGGGGGGGTAGGTGAGGAGATGGGGGGGGTAGGTGAGGAGATGGGGGGGGGAGGTGAGGGGATGGGGGGGTAGGTGAGGGGATGGGGGGGGTAGGTGAGGGGATGGGGGGGGGGGAGGTGAGGAGATGGGGTTCTAGGGAAGAGAGCAGAGGGGTAGGTGAGAGGGCTCTAAGGATGAGGAGGAGAGAGGGAAGGTCTTGGGCTGAGTTCTCCCCCCTTGTACTTACCACCACACCGGGAAGCATGTTTTGTTTTCCTCCCTCCAGCCATGTGACCAGGGTGATAGAGGGAGGACGGGCAGGCTTCCCTCACTATACAGCGGCGCTCTCTATTGCCACCTGCAGGCTGGAGGGAGGACAAAGTCTAATCCTCTCCCCAGCTCTCTCACTCCTGTCAGTAAGCATCGGGGATGAGCGGCCTCACTGGCAGCGCGCGGAGGTGGGCTCGCGCTTCCTCTGATTGGTGCAGGGGGCAGGCGGATCATGTGACGTGTGGCACGCGCAGGCGCCATTTTTACTGTGGTTGCCAGGGAGAGGGAGTGTCTCCTGTCACTGCCGTCACAGCGCCCTACAGCGGATTTTTCTGACATTACAGCTTCTATATCTAATCATCTGTATCCAGGAGAGACGGTAAGTGTCATTAGCTGTCATGTCACCTTACCAGTGAGGTCGGGTCCAGTGTCTGGATATGTGTGTGTGTGGGGGGAGGACAATAGAGACCTGGACCCGATTTGTACTGTAAATGATCTGTCAATGTTTTCTCTCCTCCTTTCTAGTTGGAGGGAAGAGAATCACTTTTTCACACTCAGGATCAGAGCTCCCATTAGAAATCACAGGGGCCCAGAACAGCCTCCTGACAGGGGCCCCAAACAGCTGACCTGACAGCCCCCCCCCCCCCCCCACAGTTCAAATCTTTTTCCCAACTCACTTCCCCCCCCCAATTCCCCCTCCTAGCAGAAATCTTGGCAGTGAAAGGTTTAGGACTCTTTCACACGGGCGATCCCATCAGATCCGCCTGTCAGTTTTTTAGGTGGATCTGATCGGATCCTCCATGCAGCTCTATGGGGCAGCGGATGTCAGCGGAGACACCTCCACTGACACCCGCTGCCACCCGCATCCGATCCTGTCCGTGAAATCTGGACGGATGGAAACCCTATTTTTCCATCCGTTCAGTAATCGGATCGGATCTGATGAGAGCGGACAGGCGGTCCTCTCTTATCCGATCCCCCATAGAGGGCAGCGGGGGCTGAGACACCTCCCTCTCTGCTCTGCAAGCGGAGACGGAGCTGTCATCCGCCGCCTACGGAGGCGGACCGTGTGAAAGAGCCCTTAATGGTTTTTCTTTAACTTTTTAGGTTTATTAACCACTTAAGCCCCAGAAGATTTTACCCCCTTCCTGACCAGGGGGTATTTTGCGATTCGGCACTGCGTGACTTTAACGGACAATTGCGCGGTCGTGCGATGCTGTACCTAAACAAATTTGATGTCCTTTTTTCCCACAAACAGAGCTTTCTTTTGGTGGTATTTGATCACCTGTGCGGTTTTTTGATCATGCGCTATAAACAAAAAAATGCGTCAATTTTGCAAAAATAATATTTTTCCCATTTTTTTATATGAAATTCCCCCCAAAAAAATGTAAAAATCTAAATTTTTTAACATTTTCGGCCAATTTGTTTTATGCTACATATGTTTGGTAAAAAAAATCGCAAAAAGCGTATTTTGATTGGTTTGCGCAAAAGTTATCGTGTTTACTAACAAAGGGAAAGATTTTTGTCATTTTTGGTGTTTTTTTTTTAACGAGTAATGGAGGCGATCTGCGATTTTTTTTGCGGGACTGCGACATTGCAGCGGACAGATCGGATCCTTGACTGACATTTTTGACACTTTTGGGGGTACCAGTGACATTACTACAGCAATCAGTGCTATACATATGCACTGTTACTGTAAAAATGACACTGGCAGTGAAGGGGTTAACTGTATTGGAGGGGTTAAGTGTGTCCTAGGGGCGTGCTTCTAACTGTGATGGGACATGGCTACTAGTGTAAAAACAGAGATCAATGGTCCTACATAGTAGAACTGTCTGATGTCCATTTTTACACAGGGAAGAATGACAGGCGGCTTGTTTACATTAGCCGCCTGCCTTTCTCCCTCTTTACCGACGATCGCAGAGTGACCGGCTGACATCGGGTCCGCCGGTCACACGCACGGACTCCTCAGTGAACGAGCCGGGGGGGCGCGCGCCTTAGTGGGCGCGCGCTCGCCCGCTATTGGCTCACAAGCCGGTCACAGGCTAGTGACGTATATATACGTCGCTTTGCCTGGCCGGGGCTGACCGCCGCAGTATATTTACTTGCGGCGGTCGGCAAGCGGTTAAGCACAAACAATTTCTGTGATTTTTAATCTTGCACAGTATTATTTCTGAGGGGAGCGCAGCCCCTGGTGAAGTCTTTTTTCTTTAGTACATAACTGTTAGAGCCATAATTTGGGGAAACAATTGTGCTAGTAGCAGCTTCCAAGGTCAGCTATAGCAGTAATAAGAGCCTAAACACAGGATTGTCATTGTATGGAAAAAGAAGAGCACAGGTAATACTGGTAAATGCTCCTTTCACCTCTGCCTGGCCGATTTTGGGAAGACCTTTCAGAGTTCAGTTCCTCCTTAACCACTTTACCACCGGAGGATTTTGCTGTCTTCCGTCCAGGCCACTTTTTGCGATTCGGCGCTGTGCGACTTCAACTGACAATTGCGCGGTCGTGCGACGCCGTACCCAAACGAAATTTACGTCCTTTTTTTCCCACAAACAGAGCTTTCTTTTGGTGGTATTTGATCACCTGTGTGATTTTTACTTTTTGCGCTATAAACAAAAAAAGAGCGTTTATTTTGAAAAAATAACAATATTTTTAACATTTTTTTATATGAAATTCCCCCCAAAAAGATGTAAAAACCAATTTTTAAAAAAAATTTTGGCCAATTTGTTTTCTGCTACCTATGTTTGGTAAAAAAAATCGCAATAAGCGTATTTTGATTGGTTTGCGCAAAAGTTATTGCGTTTACTAACAAAGGGAAAGATTTCTGTCATTTTTGGTGTTTTTTTTTTAACGCGTAATGGCGGCGATCTGCGATTTTTTTTTGTGGGACTGCGACATTGCGGCGGACAGATCGGACCCTTGACTGACATTTTTGACACTTTTGGGGGTACCAGTGACATTACTGCAGTAATCAGTGCTATATATATATGCACTGTTACTGTAAAAATGACACTGGCAGGGAAGGGGTTGATTTTATTGGAGAGGGAGGGGTTAATGTATGCCTGGTGCTTACTGACGTGTAGGGGGGGAGGTGACTGAGTGAGTCATGGACAGATCGGATGTCCAGCTATGCTGAACAGTCCGATCTGTCACTCCCTGTCACTATGGAGATCCGTCCGCTTGTGTTTACACAGGCGGGCGGATCTCCACACTAGATCCCCGGCGATCGG